>NC_088375.1:196835000-197476000 GCF_037993035.2 Macaca fascicularis
AAATTCACTGTGGGCCAGGTGCAGTGGCTCATACCTGTAATCCCAGCACTTTGGGAGACCGAGGTGGGTGGTTCACCTGAGGTCAGGAGTTCGAGACCAGCCTGGCCAACATTGTAAAACCCCATCTCTACTAAACACAAAAAATTAGCAGGGCATGGTGGTGGGCACCTGTAATCCCAGCTACTTGGGAGGTTGAGGCAGGAGAATTGCTTGAACCTGGAAGGTGGAGGTTGCAGTGAGCCAAGACTGCACCATTGTACTCCAGCCTGGACAACAGTGAAACTCTGTCTCTACAACAACAACAAAAAAAGGAAGTAAAAAAGTTCACTGTGGGTCCAGCAACTCTTCAGGGTGACTCCCTTCCCAGTGGTGATTCCGAAATCCAGCCTGCTTGTGTCTTATAGCAATGCCATCTGGAAGACTTGGCTTCCGGGTCGCCATGGCAAGGAAGAGAAGCCTGGAACATCACTCCCTGGCTCTTAAATGTTTCATCCTAGAGTGTCCGCATATCACTTCAGCTCACAGGCCACTGGCCAGACTAGTCACATGGCCCCACCTGGCCACAAGGAAGCTGGGAAACATAGGAGCACATGACTTCAATAAATAGTATGTGTTTCTGCCATAGAACAAACTATTCATCCCAGTCAAGCTGCATCATTAAAGGTCTAATACCCAATCTGAAGAAGGTGATGGGTCTGTTCAGCTCTATCACCCCCAGGCCACACCTGGAGTGTTAGATCTAGTTCTAGGTATTGTATTTCCAGAGGCTCCCACATACATTGGATTCCCAATACAAGAAGAGACCAAGTTAGGGAGGGGACCTGAAATTTAGTCTTGTGAAGAGTTGAAATGATGTTTCCTGGAAGAGAAGAGGCCTTGGATATCTAATTTCAGATTTTTTTTCCCCAGATTCTTATAAGGCTGTCATGAGAACAAAAAAAAAAAAAAATTACTTTGTGTGGCTCCATGGGACAGAGCCCAAACCAGTGGAAGTTACGTGGATGATGCCAAGGGGATGGTGGGTGCTGAGCACTTTTACTGCCTCAGGACAGCATGTACTCTTGTCCCAGGAATATGCAAGCAGAGTCGAGAACGCCATTTGGTTTGGATGTTGTGGAAGAATCCCTGTATCTGAAGGAGTTGCAGTAGGCATCGAGTAAGCATCCTCACAGATAGAGTTTGAATGGCAGGGGCAGGGAGCACAGCCACATTCAAACCCTATAAGCCTGGCATCATGGGGTATCAGAAAGGACCTGGCGTCCGGAGTCCCTGTTAGTCAGATTAGGCTAAGCTTTGCTACGGTAACAGCAGCAAAAATGCAAAACGAAAGCTCCGTGGCCTAACAAATAACAGATGTATTTCTCTGAGTCAGGATGGACTGTCCAGACCTGTCCTCCCCGGACTTAGCCTTCTCTCCTCTGCTCTTCTGGTGCGAAGCTCTGCATCTGGGTGCCTCCCACTCTCAGGGACACTTATGAAGGACACCCAATGTGAAAACAAATAAAAGGAAATCACCCCATCAGAGCTATAAGTAATAATCAATAATTCAAAGCCTTGATAAAGTCTTGCTGGAGAGCGCTTCAGAGAGAAGGCACGGGCTGAGTTTCATGGTTAATTCAATGTCAATTAGCTGATTGCTAACTTCCCTCCAGCGAAATCGCATGCAGTGCAGGGGAGAGAAATCAAACGTGCTCTCGCTTTAACAAGCCTGGTGCTTCAATCATTCATCTCTGGCCGCAGGCTCAGAATCAATGTCAACAGACGTTCCCTCACAGTTTTATCAACCATTTCTACATGTCACTGTTTTCTCAGCTGCCCTTAATTGTCCCAGGACCATTTCTGGGAACCAGGGCTACTTGAAATCCTAAGTAAGTCAGAACAGCCTTCTGCTTCCTGGAAGGTGTAGGACCCACAGGTCCTGAAACACAGTTTCCCATGATAATCTCTTCCTCCAAGAGACACTGTAATCAGTCAATATGATACATGTAAAGTGAACAGCACCAGGCTTGGTACATGGTAAATCCTTAATTAGGGTAGTTTTCCTCTGCCTTCACAAGTCCTGAGGTGGGTACCCTGCTCACCTCCAGTCTTCCAAGACCCTGCAGAGGCCATGGCCACCTTCAGCACCATGGCCAGAGCCTCTGTCCGGAAGTTGGAGGTGGGAGGGGAGGAACAGGCTGAAGAGAAGCTTCAGGGCTCAGAGCTGGAGAGTCAGTGGGAAAATTCGTGTGAAGGAATCCCAGGGATCACTGAAACCAGCCAGCTCCCTTTGCATAGGAGGAAAGGAGACCAGAGAGGCCAAGGGATTTGCCCAGAATCACAAAGAAGATGCCATGTCTCTGGCTCCCAGGCACAGCATCTCCACACCTCATGATCCGCAGATTGTAAGGTCAGGATCCAGGGTCCCCTCTTCCTTCCTGGGAACCTTTAGGGATGGGACACAAGAGGAGAGTTATTGATGTACAGGGAGAACCAGGAAGGGTCTGCTTGGGGGAATAGATGGCAGCAAGAAACCTGGGCTCTCCCTGGGGGCACAGCCCTAGCCAGACCTTCCTGGAAGAAGGTCTGCCTATCTCTTCTCCCCATAGTTCTGAGCTGGGGCTTTGGTTGATCTCTCACAGGCCTAGCACTGCACAGCACTGGGAAGATAGGGAGAAGTTCCCTGCATGCATCCAGCAGCTTCTTTTCGCAGGCAGACAGACATCTCTCACAAGCGTGGAGCATGCCCATACCTTGTGGACCGTACCCATGTATAGAATGAGTACAGATGCTGTGTCCTGTGCAAGACCGACGATATTCCTTCCATGGCCCACAGATCCTTTGGATCTCCTCTCCTTCCCCTGGGCCATGGTGAGGAAGGCCACACTCTTTGGTCTCCTCTATCACAGCCTGGCTAGGCCTTGCCCAGTGTGGCCCAGGCCAGGGCTGGAAGACCTAGGAGTTCTGCCTATCAAGGCCATTTGTGGCTCCTCCTGGTTAGGGATATGTAAGATGTTTGCTTTTTTTTTTTTTTTTTTTTTTTTTTTTTTGGCAGAGGGGGAAAAGTCTCACTCTGTCACCCAGACTGCAGTGCAGAGGCGCGATCTTGGCTCACTACAACCTCCACCTCCCAGGTTCAAGAGATTCTCCTGCCTCAGCCTCCCAAGTAGCTGAGATTACAGGTGTGCACCACCACACCTGGCTAATTTTTGTATTTTTAGTAAAGACAGTGATTCACTATGTTGGCCAGGCTGGTCTCAAACTCCTGGCCTCATGATCCGCCTACCTCTGCCTCCCAAAGTGCTGGGATTACAGGCATGAGCCACTGCGCCTGGATGGTTGCTTTTAGGAGAAGAAGAAAAACTACAATTTCTGGTCCCTGTTAGGCAGTGAAGCATAACAGTGAAATCCTACAAAGGCATCGAGACCTGGGTTTGAATCCCAGCTCCACTATGTACTAGCTGTGGGATACTGGAAAGGTTACTCCCAGAGCCCCAGTTTCTTCATTTGTAAAACGAGGATAATGATAGTTTCAAACTTATAAATTGTTCAGAGAATTAAATGAGATAATTCATGCAAAGTGCTTAGCATGGTGCCCAGCACAGAATAACTATTTCATAAATAAAGATGATCTTTCTTCAGTAAAAGTTTCCTTTGGAAAATTTCCAAGCCTCAGGGGTATTCCAGGCATCTGTCCATAGCAGAATTAGTATGAAAGTATTCAGGGGGTATCCCAGGCCTCTCCAACCTCCTGGTCCAGATGCTTTTGGGGCAAAATCTGAACCATGTTCAGGGACCATGTTCAGGGGCTGGGGTTAGGGTTCAGTGTGAGGACAGGTTTCAGGCTCAGTCTGGGCCCAAATTCAAAGCTCTGCAACTAACTCATAATATAGCCTTGGGAAAGTCCCTTCCCAATGAGCCTCAGTTTCCTCATCTCTAAAATGGGAACAACATCCTCACCCAGCTTGCCTCCCGGAGGCACTGGGGGAGGACTGTCGAATTATGCGTGTGCAGGCTCGTGCGAACCCCAGGGATCAGCCTCACTCTTCAGTGTTCCTTCTGTTCCTCTGGCCCTCAGGCCTGCTGGATGAGAGATTCTTCTGTTTCCATGAGCCCACAGTGGAGGCCATTCCCCAGGGCTAGAGCAGCCAGGCAGGGGACCCAATGGAGACGGGGCAGGACACCCCAAGGCACTGCTGCCCCTCCCAGAAGCTGGGAACAGAAGGCTTGGAATTCACTACGCACATATTTGCTGACTTCTCTGCGCTCTGCCTGCTTCGGGCATTCACTTCCCAGAAGTTTATTTGAGGAGACGCAGATGAGCCGGATTTGAGTTCCGCAGACCTGCCCAGACAAATGGCTGAGCCCTTTCTCACTCCCTCGCTCACACACTCTCCACCTCCCTCGCTTTTTCTTTGTCTGTCTGTCTCTCCTGGAAGACCTGCCCTTTGCTCTCGCTTTCTCCCCGTGCTGTTTATTCTCCATTTGATCCCCGGGCCCAGATTCATGCCCTGCCCTTCTCGGCCCTGCGCTGTGCCCCAGGAGAGTGACCCCAGAGAACTGCCTGGCCTGCGTGCCCCTGGTTGGGTTCAGCTGGTGGGAGGCACCGGCAGAGGTTGGAGGGAAGGGGAAGGGGGAGGTCAGGGATTCCCTCCTCACTCCCTCCCTCCTGGGCAACATTTTTAGCAGTGGCTGTGTTTCTCCATGACTACGGCTTGCACCAGGCATTCCCTCCTCCACAACACCATTCCCTCCCCTCATCCCATCAGCCCTTGAGGTGGTAAGGGCTTCTGACTGGTGCTAGTCCCTGGAGCCCCACCTCTCTTGCTGCTTCCTAAAATCTCCACCCAGGCCTCTGCAGGTAGCGCATTCATCACAGTCTCTGCATAGAAACCATTAGGAGTGGATTCTGTTTGCTGCCAGGCCCCTAACCAGACACTCCTCAACCCCACCACACACTTCACCGGTCCCGTATCACTCACCTGTCTCTGATACAGCTCTCCTGAGCTGAGGGTGGGAAACATTGAGAATGTTTCTGTCACATCCCTTAGTGGAGACCACCCAAGGGTGCTGAGGGCTGGGGGTAAGGGGTTCCTGCTGTTACACCCACACACGCGGAACCAAGAGCCCCTCTCATCTTCTGCCCAGGTCGGGGAGACTAGGGACAGCATGAAACTTAGAAAAGCTCGCTTAGAGCACCCCCTTTACCACAAACCAGCCAAAGCATTTAATAACCTCCATTTCTGCCAGTGTAACATAAAGAAATGCAGACCTCTCCCTGAGCGGTTAGGGGATCTATCTGGTGGGCTGATGGACGTGGGTGTGGTTTGTGAACTGTAACCATGAGACAGATGTGAAAAATTATTACGAGTTCTCACAAGAGGCCAGCAGGACTCCTCCCGTCTCCAAGCTGTAAGGCACGGGGGGGAAAGGATGACAGGCCTCTGGGACAGTCAACATCTGAGGAACATAGCTGCTCCCTGCCCACAGGTGAGAAGGAGCCACAACTTTTGATCAGTGATGCTGGGGGTGAGGTCTGGAATGGGGGCTAAGGTGGAAGTTGGATCTGTATTTAAGTTGGGGCTGAGATACAAGCTGATTTTGAGATGGAAATAGGGGTGGGGCTATGGCTGTGATTCGGTTGGAGCTGGGGTGGGGTCAGGTGTTGAGTTTGGACTTGAGGCTGAGATCAGAGTTAGAAATGGATTAGGGGTTGAGGCTAAGTTTGGAGTTTGAGTTGGGTCAAGGGCTAAAAGTTGATGTTGAGGTGAAAGCTAAGATTGGCACTGAGTTGGGGCCTCGGCATGAGGTTCCAGAATCCTCCCTACCCACTCAGACCTCCACTGGGCTTTGGGAATGTAACTGACCTGCACAGAGGAGGTGTGGCCATATTGACATCTCCTCCTTCCCCTCCCTGGTGTGACTACATTCATTCATTCATTCATTATTCCATCCAGTCACTCGATACAAAATTTATCCATCACCTTTATGTGCTGTATACTATACTAGATCCTGGAAATAAACTGGCTTGTCAAGCAGGTGTAGCCACTACCCTCATGGAGCTTATGCTTTAGAAAAGAAGAAAGACAAGAACTCAATAGTCCTGGAACTAGATGCATAATTACAAGTGTGCAAAGGCCCAAGGAGCCATGTGTCAGAAAGCACAGCAGGTAGAGAGTCATGGAAGGCCACTGAGTGTGAGCAAAGCCTCCTAAGTGGTTCAAAGTCAGTACAGGAGAACAAACAGAGGGGATGACTCTAGCTAGTAACCGAGAAATGCTTGTGGAAGGGGTGGCACTGAAGTTCTCTACAGTCTCTTCTAACTATGACACTAGGAGGCAGTAGATGCAGTAGATTTGGAGCCAGATAAACCTAAGCTCAAAGCCAGACTGTGTCAGGTACAAACCAGCTGAGCTGTGTAACTTCGGGCAAACGACCTCCCCTCTTCAAGCCTCAATTCCATTCTTTAAGATGGTGATAGTAATTCCTAGTTTGTGGGGCTGGTGTGAGGATTCAAGACGATGTATATAAAGTTCCTGGCACTTGTTAGGTGCTCAGTTAATGATAGTTCCTTCCCCATCCAGGGCAAGGAGAATAGGAGGAGCTCAGTGCAAGCAGCTGACTCCCCACAGGGTCCAGCTGTTCAGGCTTGAGCTGTCACCCCTGCAGGCCCAGGCGTGATTTCTCCCTGCAGTTCACGCTCCCCAGGGTGCAGGCATGATTTACACAGCCATCGGGACAACTCCGAATTGGACTAAAACCTAATGACTGGAAACAAGACAAGTAATGAAATTCTACGCAGAAAATTTACAGGGGAGATTTATTAGGTGAGTTTTATTTATGATGCTGAGCACTTAGGGCTCTGGGGTGGGGTGTGGCATTGGACAAATAAATCCAGTCCGCACGCTCCCAGCCCAGACATCACCTGCCCTGGCACCACCTCCACTCCACAGTCCTAGACTCCTGCTGGGCAGGAGACCTCTGCCCAGGCCCCCTGTGCCCACTGAACTCACAACCTTCCCAATCTCTTTCCTTTTTTGCCACCTCATCCCTACATTGGCAGCCTCTCCAGGCCCTGGGTCTCTCCTGCATTCTTCTTGGGGCAGATTGTGCCTGGAGGCTGGACCTCAGGAACATGGAGGGAAGGGGCTGGAAAGCAGGAGCTCCAAGAGTGGCCAGTCCACTGTTAGCACTTCACAAGCCTGACCATGGAGTCAGTATTCCCTAAGGTGTGAGGGGCAGGCAGAGAGGGCAGCAGAAACCCAAGGACAAGGAAGATGCCATTTCAGACCAGCAGTGCCCTTAGGGCAGGACTTTCTTGTGGCCAGGACAGAGGAGCAACTGGTAGGAGTCTAGAGGGGAAATCGAGGCAATTCTGCATTGCAACTGGGTCTACAAAGGGCCAAAGACCCAGTCAAGAGCTGCAGGACTGTTTTTGGCTACAGAAAGCAGAGCCCTCTCTTGCTCCCTCCTCTCGAAGCTGTCCCTCTCCTGCTTCTCATAGGGCAGAAGGAAAAGCTGTTGCCTCTCATAACCCTCTCCATGCCCACTCTATACCACCACTGCCACTAGCCCTTCTTTCCCTCACTTGCCTCTCTTGACTCCAATAACTCCTTGACAAATTTTCTCCTCTGTTCTGCCTGCTCCAACCACACTGGTCCCCTTGATGTTGCTCAAACATGTCCAGCAAGTTCCTACCCCAGGATCTTCACTCGGCCTAGAATGTTCTTCCCCCAGTAAACAGTACAGCTCACTCCCTCACTTCCTAAACTGTCACCTTCTCAGTGAAGTCCGACAGGCTCCTGACCAACCCATCAAAATCTCAACGGCCCCTGGATACTTTCTAGCCTCTTCCCTGCTTTATTTTTCCCCTGAGCACATGTCCCTAAATGCTTTATATTTTCATTCTTTATCTTGTTTATTAGATGTCTCCCCCACCAGAACATAAGCTTTGTCCAAGAGAACAAAGTTTTTGTCGGTTTTATTTACCACGATAAACCCCAGCTCCTGGAACAGGGACTGGCATATGAAAGGCACTCATCAAAATGTGCTGGAAAATGGAGCCCAGGCTCTAATAAGCACAGCTGCCCCTTACTGGGCATTGTGCACAGGCATGTGTGCCAGGTGCCAGGTGCTGTGCCACATGGTTACCCCCACTAGCAGGTCATTCAGCAAGCACCCTCTGCACTCGCTCCTGGGCCAGGTACTGAAGGCACCAGAAGAATCACACCCAGATACTGTGCTCAAGCAGCTCCCAGTCTGGGGGTGTCAGGAGAGACCTGGGCCCAGTAAGGACAATTCCAAGTGCATAGCTCTGGGGAGACAACAAAGGAAGTCACAGAGGCCCAAGTACCAGGACAGTCACAGAGACTTGTAGGAGGCACCCACATGCAGCCCTTGCAGGGAGGCAGGGACAATATAGTATCTGTCAGCACCAGCCATGGAGCCAGATAGGGGTCATAGCTGGGTCCCAGCTCTGCTGTTTACCAGCTGTGTGACCTCAAGTATTCCTTAACCTCTCTGTGCCTCAGTTACCTCATCTGTAAACTGGAAATAATACTCACTGGATGTGAAGTATGAAGTGAATCTTGTAAAGCTCTTCCAACAGACCCAGAAAATAATTAACAAGCACGTAAGAAATGTTAGCCAATATCATGACTCCTCTTATTATCATTATTGAAAATTAATAGGCAAGGCCAGGCGTGGTGGCTCACACCTGTATTCCCAGCACTTTGGGAGGCCGAGGCGGGCGGATCATGAGGTCAGGAGATCGAGACCATCCTGGCTAACACGGTGAAACCCCGCATCTACTAAAAATACAAAAAATTAGCCAGGTGTGGTGGCGGGTGCCTGTAGTCCCAGCTACTTGGGAGGCTGAGGCAGGAGAATGGCATGAACCCGGGAGGGGGAGCTTGCAGTGAGCCAAGACCATACCACTACACTCCAGCCTGGGCGACAGAGCGAGACTCTGTCTCAAAAAAAGAAAAGAAAAGAGGCAAGAGGGAAGAGAGGAAAGACTTCACAGGAGCAGTCGGCGAAGAGATAAAAGATAGAAAAAGTATAGGCGTGGCCGAGCACAGTGGCTCATGCCTGCAATCCCAGTATTTTGGGAGCCCAAGGTGGGTGGATCACTTGAGCCCAGGAGTTCGAGACCAGCCTGGGCAACATGGCGAAATCCCACCTCTACAAAAAATACAAAAATTAGCTGGGTGTGGTGGTGCACACCTGTAGTCCTAGCCTCTCAGGAGGCTGAGGTGGGAGGATCGATTGAGCCCAGGAGGTGGAGGTTGCAGTGAGCCAAGATTGCACCACTGCATTCCTCCACCCTGGGTGATAGAGCCAGACCTTGACTCAAAAAAACAAAACAAAACAAAACAAAACAAAATGGTATAGGCATGTTCTAGATGAGATGCAGCAGAGCCTTCCATACTGGTCCAAGAGCTGTGCTACTAAATGTCTAACAACTGGCACTAGGGGTGCAGAACCCTGATTTGTAGCATTTGCTGAATTATGTAATGTAAATCCTCCCGCCATGACCAATTTCAAACAACCAACGTGACGTCACTGAATAAGAAGTTGGAAAGAGATGCACACCTGGCACCTGTTGTCCCCTAGAGCCATCTCCAGCCTATGGGCCGGATGGAAGGGGCGGGCCCCTACCCACCCCACCCCACCCAACCGTAGTCCCTGACAGGGTGGCTCCATCTGTAACCTGCCTTTGGCACCCATGTTGGGCTCTAGAAAGGAAAAAGATTAGGCATGGGGTGGGGGGGCAGGGAAAGGTCAGCTCAGATATGGCCTGAAGTCCATGTGTGGCTGGATCTCAGAGATCTCTTATCATAGCGGACTTTGGGAGCCAAGCGCTCACTCTCTCATGCTCTCTCTCTCTCTTTCTCTCTCAAATACACACACACACACACACACGTACATTCACACGTGCATACATGAACACACACACAAACACACACACCCCTGAATCCTCAGCTCTGAGCCCCATGTACCCTAGACATGGGCACATCTGCCTCGGGGGAGGGCCAAGGTGATTTGAGCCGTTGGTATCCTAGATGGATTGAGTGACAGGACCCTTCCCAGACCCCACATTCCAACCTCCCATGTGATTTCCCTTTAGGAGGCCCTGGTCCCTTCCCATGGGCTTGGATGGGGGAGGTTCTAGAAACCAACTTCAGAGACTTGGGGCCAACCCCCGCAGAGCTGCTCTACTGACAGGGAAGGGACCCTAGAAACTCCAGGGTTTGCCACCTTGCTCCCTCCCTCCCATCAGCCCTCCCCTGCAGGTTATCAGCGTGAAAACAGGAAGGCTGGCAGTGCTATTAATAATACATGAAGCCGAGCTCTGCCCTGATCAGGCGGGCAGAGGCGGAGAAGCAGCTCCAGCTCCCAAGGGAGGGAGAAAGCCAGGCTGCTGGGGGCCTGCCTTGCTGGGCCTTGGGGCAGGGGTAAGGGAGCCCCTCTCCTCCTTCTCCCATTTGTTTCGTGTGCACCCAACACTGAGGCCAGACACTTGTGCTTCCTCTATTTGCTGTCGTTTCCCTTCTCATCCACTGCCTGCATCCCACAGAAGAGCCAGCCAATATAGAAAATCTTCTGGCCTGAGACGCAGGACCTGGGTCCTGGAATGTGGGAACCCACAGAGGCCAGAGGAACAACAATCTTTGGTATCAAACAGATCTGGGTCCGAATCCCAGTCTATGCCCTCCTGCTATGTGACTTCAGACAAATCACCCAACCTCTCTGAGCCTCAGCTTCTTCAACTGCAAAATCAGAGACTACTAAGAAAATAATGTGAATAAACAAAAGAATGGATATGAAATCCCTAGCATAGAGTAGATGTTCAATAAATGGTAGCTGGCTATTACTATTTCCATGCCTATGAACTTGGGCAAGATTCTTCCTTCCCTAGACCTCGATCTCCTCCTCCATAAAATGGGGGGATTGAACTAGTTATCTCTAAGAGCTTCCCAAGTGCCAATGGGATTTTCATGACTACAGGATGAGAAACCCTAGGCCATGTATGTAATGTTACATGAGAGTTAACGTTCTGCCCAAGGGATTGGAGAATACAGAGGCATTTGTTTTGGCTATGATGGACAGAAAAGGCCTCCCTGAGGAAGGGACATCTGAGCAGAAATCAGAATCAAGTGAGAGAGTGAGCATATGGAGAGCTGGCAAATCAGTCCCTGCAAAGGGAACAGCAAGCAAAGGCCCTGGGGTGGAAATAAGCTTAGCAAGTTTAAGGAGTTACAGTGTGGCTAGAACAAAGGAGCATGTGCTAGCCACGCACAGTAGGAGGGAAGATCTGCAAGGAAGCAAGAGGGTGAATTACCCTCAAAGGGTCTTGAAGGCCATGGTAAGTAATTGGCTTTTATCTTGTGTGACGGGAGCTTGTAAAGGGTTGTGAGCAGATGGGCATGGCGGTGCACGCCTGAGTACCAGGTGCTCAGAAGGCTGAGACAGGAGGATCACTTGAGCCCAGGAGTTCAGGGCTATAGTGTGCTATAATCATGCCTGTGAATAGCCACTGCATGCCGGCCTGGGCCACACAGTGAGACCTCCATCTCTTAAAAATAAGAAAAGTAGCCAGGAGCAGTGGCTCACGCCTGTAATTCCAGCACTTTGGGAGGCTGAGGCGGGCAGATCACCTGAGGTCAGGAGTTGGAGACCAGCCTAACCAACATGGTAAAACTCCATCTCTACTAAAAATAAAAAAATTTTTTTAAATTAGCCAGGTGTGGTGGCACGCGCCTGTAATCCCAGCTACTTGGGAGGCTGAGACACAAGAATTGCTTGAACCTGGGAGGCAGAGGTTGCAGTGAGCTGAGATTGTGCCATTGCACTCCAGTCTGAGTGACAGAGTGAGACTCTGTCTCAAAAAAAAAAGAAAAAGAAAAGTCATAATAATAAAGAGTTGTGATCAGAGAAGGAACATAATCACCAAGATCTTAAAGGATAACGCTGGTTGCTGTGTGAATAACAGACTTCAGAGCAGCACTGTCCAACAGAAATATGTTTCAAGGCACATGCATAATTTAAAAATTTCTAGTGGCCAGATGAAAAACAGTAAGGAATCAGGTGAAATTAACTTCAACAATATATTTTGTTTCACCCAAAATACTATCATCTCAACATGTCATCTATATAAAAAAAATTATTAGCGATGTTTTACATTGGTTTCTTTATACCACGTCTTCAAAAGCCAGTACATATTTGTATTTACAGCACATCTCAAGTTGGCCTAGTCACGTTTCATGCGCCCACTGGCTACATGTGGGGACTGTACTAGACAGCACAGCTCGAGTGCGGCAGGAGTGAGACAGCAGGAAGACCAGGTAAGAGGTGGTTCCCAGGTGCTGAGGGGCGGGGCTTAGAGTCCCACCCCTGCTGGCAGCAGCAGAAGGGGCAAGTCCTACTTCGTGGGATCATTGTTGGGGTAAATGAGGTAGGAAGGGAATGAGAGTGCTGGGTGAACGTTATGGTTTGGTATTATTATTTACAGTTACCTGACCACTGCAATCTCTGTGCAGCAAGCACAGTACCAGAGACTAACCCTCAGAACTTCAGTGGCCTCTCATCTGATCCCTTAGACACTCAAGAAGGCCAAACCCTGGCCCCAACAGCAGAACTGGGTATAGAGAGGGAGATATGAGCCTGGAGCAGTGGTCACCTCTGAGACAATCCATCCCTGAGCAAGCAGAGCCTCCCTGCCCAGAGATGCCACGTCCTGTCCCCTAGCCATGGACCCCAAGGATGGGGGAGAGAAGAGGCTATGGGGCTGAGAATTGAGGCTTGAGCCCAGCTTGGGAACTGGACACCAGGGCCTGGGTCTTCCTCAGCCCAGAGCATTGTATGACCTTGGCCCAGCCCTCTCTGCCTTATCTGCAGAGTTGCCAAGTGAGGAGCTTGCACTGCATGAGGTTATAGGGATACAGGGCAACACATGGGACTCCTTGTTCACTAAAGAAATAATTCCTTATGTGTGTGTGCATCTCTTACACATGGAATCTACAGTCCCACCAACCTGGAGGATCAGGTGTTATCTTACAACTAAAAAAATAATAATAATGATAATAGCTAACATGGGCCATTTTGTGTTCTAAGTACTTTGATATAGATTAACTCATTTTGCCCTTATTACCCAAGGTCACCCAGCTTCTGACTGGCAGGGCTGGCATGTGAACCAGGCAGTCTGGCTCCAGCCCCCGAACCACCACATCTCCTGCCTCTCTGGTGGAGCAGAAAGGCGCCAGTCGTCATCACTCAAAACCATCAAGCACCTTCCATGTGCCAGACAGCACAGGGCCCTGCCCCTTCTGAGCTTACCCCCTAGGGGATGAGTTCTCTATGATTTTTCTTCTGGGAATGCACAGGGGGGTTTTGCCCAGGGTGGAGAGGTCTGGATGAACATTCCCTCCTCCTACAACTTCTCCCTGATACACACAGATACCTGTCTGATGTCGATGAGAATTAGAAAGAAAACAAGGATGGGAGGGAGGGGAGCTGAACTGAGTCCAGGCTGGTGTCCAGTGGTTAGCGTTAGTGTCATAGGTCAGAATCCCTGGAAATACTCTGAGACTGTGAGATTGGTATTGGCAAGGCAGAGAGGGCTGGCCCAAGGTCAGGCAAGGCTTCTGGGCTGAGAAAGACCCAGGCTCTGGTGTCCCAATTCCCAAGCTGGGCTTAAGGATCAATCCTCAGCCCCATGGGGCAAGCCTCTTCTCTCTCCCATCCTTGGGGTCCATGGCTAGGGGACCAGACATGGCATCTGTGGGCATGGAGGCTCTGCTCACTCAAGGATGGATCGTCTCAGAGGTAACAACTGTTCCAAGTTCACATCTCTTCACCAGTTCTGTTGTTAGGGGCCAGAGTTTGGCCTTCTTGGGTGTCTAATCTCACAGCCTCACCATCTCTGGGGGAGTTTACTGGGGAGTAATCCCAAGAACAACAGGAAGCGAGGGAAGCAGTGTTGGGCAAATGGAGAAATTGATCTGCCACGCAGTCATACCAAAGGCCTCAGCCAATCTCCCAAGGACCTCTGGAACTGGGATGGCCCTTCAGTAGTGTCACAAGTTGATGCAAGGGGACTTGGCCTTTGTACAACCCCCCACCCCCAAAATCAATAGGCCATTGGATACAAGCTGCCCCCGGGGAGGAGGAATAACCTTGGGCAAGGTTCTCCCCCCACTTCCATCAAAGGCAATTCCCTGAGACAGATTCAGCTGTGAGTCATCCACAGCCCACACACCCAGAAGCTGGGGAGCGAGTGCCTCAGACCTGAAGGGGAATCTGAGCAAGCACCACAGCATCCACTACAGTCAGCAGCCGGGACTTGAGAGCGACGCACCTCCTCCCAGGAAACAAAGCAGCACCGTCATGGTGGCAGGAATGGTGAGCACAAGCCTGGCCCGGGAACACAGCTGGGGAAGACTCGGTCACGGCAGGGACTCGGGCCCAGCTGGGGGCTCTGTCTCTAAGCCACTCATCACCCCCACCCTGTGTTACCCACTCCAGCCAGTCCCAGTTCCAGTTCCAGCTCCCATCCTGCATCATGGAGGATCTCCAACCCCATCTCAGCCCAGCTATCAGGAGGCCTGAATGAGTTTTGGCAAGTGGGAAAGTTTGTTCACTGTAGGGGGCTGTCCACACAGGAGGGGGCTTTTCTTAAGCTATCATTACTCTCTGCATCCCCTGCCTTTGGAAGACCTGCTCCCCTGAGCCCACCACACCCCACTTTGTTCCCTTGCCCCGGACTCCCCTCCCCTGATCCTTTTCTTCACAGTCCTTCGAATCTTCCCTCTCTCACTGACTCTGTCTTGCCTTTCTGAGTCTCTCTCTCTCTCTCTCTCTCTATCTTTCTCCACCCTCCCCACCCACCCCCACCCCCTCAATCTCCATATCCCTCTGCTCTATTTGCATCTCTATCTCCGTCTGATTTGGGTCTTTGCCTCTGGGCCCTCTGCAGTTTCACTTCCAGCCAACACAGCTCAGCGCCTAGACCGTGTGCTGCCCCACATCTGCTGTCCAAGCCAGGTCTGGGTGGGGCCAGGAGAACTGGCCTCAACTCTCAGGCCCATAGCAGTTGCTGGGTTCAAAGCTCATCTACCCACTCACCCCTCCGAGAACAGAGATGGCAACTACCGCAACCCTTCCTGGTTCCCAGGCCCAGAGTCCCAGACTTTTTTTTTTTTTTTTTTGAGACAGTTTAGCTCTTGTTGCCCAGGCTGGAGTACAATGGCACAATCTCAGCTCACTGTAACCTCCACCTTCCGGGTTCAACTGACTCCTGCCTCAGCCTCTCAAGTAGCTGGGATTACAGGCATGTGTCACCATGCCCAGCTAATTTTTTGTATTTTTAGTAGCAATGGGGTTTCACCATGTTGGTCAGGCTGGTCTCGAACTCCTGACCTCAGGTGATCCACCTGCCTCAGCCTCACAAAGTGCTGGGATTACAGGCATGAGCCATCATGCCTGGCCCCAGACGGTTTTCTACAGTAGTGTGGAGAGGCTCTGCAGCAATACAACTGTATCACTCTAAAAGCTTGGTGCTGGCTGGAGGCCAACAGCCCCTGAGCATCATGGGCAGGCTGCCAGGCAACAAGGCCCCACCCCTGGAGCAGCGCAAAGCCCTGGCCCCGCTCACCTGGTGACCACATTGGCATCCTCCACAGCTGGGACTGAGAGTCATAGGCCTGGTGCAGCAGGGGTGGCAGCAGCATGCAAGATTCCCATTAACCAGGGTGCCCAAGCCAGGCAGCTGCTGCCAACCCCACAGCCAACACAGAGCCCCTCCTCTTGGCTCTACAGAGATGGAGGAACTTCACTTCACAAGGAGCTCTGTACAAACTGGGTGAGGAGAGGAAATGCACAAACAGAGGGGTCCTAAAAGCATAAATACTGACTAGCTCCCAGCACATTCACTCAGTAAGCATAACTGAGCTGGTGGCTGCATCAGGCAAGCAGTCAGTGGCTGGGTGGGTGGGTGGGTGGGTGGATGGATGGATGGAAGGAAGGAAGGAAGGAAGGAAGGAAGGAAGGAAGGAAGGAAGGAAGGAAGGAAGGGATTATGGATGGTTGGCTAGATGGATAGACGGATGAATGGAATGACAGATGGAGTCATGGTTTCCAGGTTAGCACAGCCCATCATACAAGACCTTCCTTTTCCTTCACCCCACCCAGAAAACCCCCTTTACCAGGTTTATTTATTCACCGAAGATTACTGGAACTGCCAGATCTGTTCCATGGCCTCTGAATTTTGAGCAATTTTCTATTTAATCTTTTCTGCCCCTTTTCCTCCAGGGTGAAGAGGGTGAGGAGCCCTGATCACAGGCACAAGCTGGGTGCACAGGCACAGGTAGGCAGTCAGGAACTAAAAAGCCTGCCCTGGCTGAGGCCCTGTGAGCTGATCATCGTAAAGAAAGGACAGAGTGAGTCAGGCAAAGTGCGAACCACCCTGCTGCCCCCGGCAGAGTTAGTGAAGCCACAGGGAGTGTTCGGGGACTGCCCCATCAGAAAATGGATTTTTTTCTTTTCTCCCTGCCAGCAGTCTCAGACCTGAACTGGAACGTGGCTCCCTAAGTAGAGCCCAAAAACAGGGCTTAAGCTACACAAAGGGGTTGGACGGAGGCCAGGAGCTGCGTGGTAGAGAAGGGACAGAGAAGGTATAACTGGAAGCCCCCTGGGAGGGGATGTTCTGAGGCAGGCCTGACTGGAGAGCACCCTTTCTAGCCTGTCTACTGGGTGGCTCCCAGGAGGCTCACAGCCTGAGCCTCAGCAGGGCCCAGTCAGGATGGGAAAGACCCTGCAGCAGTCATGTTCTCAGAACTGCCCCACCTCACCCACTGTGGAGATCCTAGTCTTCCTGGGTGGCACACACTGGGTGCCTGAGGTGGCTGGGAGATGGGAAGACGGTAGAGGAATCAGAGGAAGACCAACTGTCTCCCCAGACTTCACCAACTCAATGTGGTGCTGTGAAGACTAAATGAGATAATATACATAAAGTGCTTAGAAGCAGTGAGCACCAAATAAGTGTTAGCCATTGGCACCTAGGATAGTGCCTGGCACAAAGCGAGCACTAAATGTTTGTTGAAGGAATAAATGAATCCTGTCCCCGCTTGGCTCCTCTACTTCAAATACTGGATCATTGGAGTCAATACTGTCTCCACAGCTACTGTGGAAGGTGGATGTATACATTAAGTTCATTCCCACCCCAGGGCCTTTGCACTCGCTGTTCCCTCTGCCAGGAGTGATTTCCCACACATTTTCACATAGTTCAGTCTCTCACCTGATTTAGATCTCTGCAGCTGGAAATACAAAAGTGCTCTGACCACTGCCTGCTGGGAGAGCTCCCCACTTCCCAAAGTTGTCTCTCCTTCTCCAGACCAGGACCCTCACCAAGTCTACACACAAACACACACACACACACACACACACACACACACACACACATATCCAGGCAATCCTGACTAGACAGCCTCAGTGTCCCTACCCTATCCAGGACTGGGCCTTGAGCCAACAGAGGATCTGGCCTGGCAGGTGTCCCACCCATCTGCTGATGACTATCAGTGTCCCTGCATGACAAGGGCTCACTCAACCCATAGCAGAGGTCATGCTCTGTTCCCAACCATCTGCCCTCCCAATTGACCTTGGCAAAAACCACAGTACCATGCAAACAGGAGGGTGCAATGAACCAGGATTTAAGAATCCTTGCTGTACCACTTAAGAAAAAAACACTTTTACTGAGCACTTACTCTGTGCCAGTCACCATGCTAAGCTGTCCACACACTTGAGCCCATTTAACTCACAAAAACTAAATGATGTTGGTTTTATCCTTATTTTACACCTAGCTGAGGCAGAATAAACTCTCAAGTGCTTGGGCTCTGGAATGAAACAGAGCTGGGTTCAAATCTAGACTCCTCCACTCACTTGCTGTGTGACCTTGGGCAAGTTACTACAGCTCTCTGATCCCTGCTTCTCCCCTATAATGAGGAGATATGCCATTAACTGCCTGTCTGGGCCTTTGTGAGGATTAAAGGAGATAATGGATGTAAGTACCGCATGGTGCCAGGTACAGAGCCCCCACCAAGGTCGGGGCCTGCCCTTCCCTCCTTATCTCACCAGTTCTCCTGCCAAAGTTTACAGGCTAGGACTGATCTTCTCCACAGTTCCAGTCACAGGGCTGGGCATTGCCAGCACACAGAATATTCTTGCTGATTGGCAGATTTTCTCAATTCCTGTCCCAGGTCTTGATTGCAGAGAGCACTCCCTTTCTCAGAGCATCTAAGCAGAGGATTCCTGCCCTGGGCACCACCAGGGTGCAGGTACTCTGCAGAGACAGCCTCTGAGTTCTGCCTTGTTTGGAAGCCTTTCCCACCACCATGAGTCCTAGAACCTGAGCTTGTCCTGGCTCCCTGGGTCTGAGTTCCCACCCAGAAAATGTGGCTGCCTGGTGAGGCTCCTCCAAGACCATGGCCAACTGTGGGCCCACAGTCACTCACCCCAGTGCCTGGAGCCCTGACCTGCGCCCAGCCCCTTGGCTGGACCCTGCCACATGCTAACAGACATCCGCCACTCACACCAGCTGCCCAAATCACCCTAGAATACCAGGCTCCAGGCTGCTCACTGTGCCCTCTATGGCTGCCAGCCACTACCCACGGCTGTCACTTTCAGTCCACCCGAGAACCGCCACTTGCTCACACGGAGCCTGCAGCCATATCCATGCCAGCCATGCCCTTGCAGGGCCCAGAAGCCTGGCAGAAAAATCACACAGGCACTTTGACATTAATCAAAGACACTCATAAATAAATATGTGTAAATTGTATGCAAACCAAGGTAGGAATTTACATCTTTCTCTGCTGAGTCAGCATCTCAAGGCACCAGGGAGGCTGCCTGTAGCTCAGGAGGTTTGGGACAAGAACCCTCAGCATCTAGGGGTCCATCGAACAGTCCCAAATTCATCACCTGAAGTTCTAGAACTTCTAAGTTTGAAGAATCAACCACCATTTACTGACTGCCTGCTACACACCGTGCATTATCCTACATACTGGCTACTACAGGTATGAAATGAGATAGCCTGTAAAGTGCTTAGAAGCACTTACTGCTGGCACCTATAAAGACCTAATATGGCCCGGCACAGTGGTTCCCGACTGTAATCCCAGCACTTTGGGAGGCTGAGGCGGGCGGATCATGAGGTCAGGAGATTGAGACCATCCTGGCTAACACGGTGAAACCCCATCTCTACTAAAAATACAAAAAATTAGCTGGGTGTGGTGGCGGGCACCTGTAGTCCCAGCTACTCGGGAGGCTGAGACAGGAGAATGGTGTGAGCCCAGGAGGCGGAGCTTGCAGTGAGCCGAGATCATGCCACTGTACTCCAGCCTGGGCGACAGAGCGAGACTCTGCCTAAAAAAAAAAAAAAAAGACCCAATATATGTGAGCTCTGATTAATATCCTCCAATTCAACCCTCACAATGACAATAATCATTAGTAAAACTACCATTAATATTATCAGTAATAATTACTATCATCGATTGGGTGCTTCCCATGCCACAAGCTCTCCATGAGTAGCAGATAGTGCTGGCACTCCACCCCCATTCCTCCAGGCCCTACCGTTTCAGTGTACTCCAGCCTGACTTCCAAATGCCTGCAGCTGCATCTTTGCCTGAGGGCTTCTTCTGGTCTCCAGGAGGCTGCTCTGCCCTCCCAAGGCAGGCCCAGAGTGCTGGAGAATTAACCTCCACTCCAACCCCCAGAATGACTGACATGACAGTACATAAATGGCCTGGCTCCCTCATCTAGCAAGTGGGGTAACTCTCAGAAGTGTGTTCAACACAGGCACCCAGTGATCCTCAGTGGCACAGTTACCCATACTGTAACTCGCAACTTGCTCCAAGGTGCTCCCTCTGTGGGCTTCCTCCCCTCCCAGTCTCACAGGCCACTCCTTACCAGCATTTCCTGGAATCACTTTCCTGCATGCGTTCAAATCCTTATCTCAGGATCTGCTTCTGGGGAAACCCAAACATGCATATCTTGTTGAACCCTCATGAGAACCCTAAGAAATAGAAATTCACCCTCAGCAGGATGTCAGACTCCTGACCACGTTCTGCAAGGGCCTGCTAGGTCTGCATCACCTCCCTCTTGGATCTCAGCTCCAGCTGCTCTCTCCTCTGCCACTCAGCTCCAGCAACACCAGCTGCCTTCTGTTCCTTGGACACACAAGGACACCTTGGCACCTCACAGTCTTCCCTGCCAGGACACTCTTTCCATGGCTCTCAGCGTGACCGGCCCTTCTCATCCCCAAGCCTCAGCTCCCACATCACATCCTCAGAGAGGGTTTTCTCAACCACTGCATCTAGGCCCCTCCAGCAACTCTCTCATAGCATCCGATACGGTCCCTTCAAAACTCTTAGTACAATCTGTAGTCATCTCATGTGAAACTGTTTACTTCTTTCCTGTCTGATTCTCTTCCCTCCTCTTCTAGAATGTACATTCTCTGAGGACAGTGACTTTTTCTATCTTTTTCATGGCTACATCCCCACTGCTTGGCCCAAAACAGGTGATAAAAAAATATTAGTTGAGGCCAGGCATGAAGGCTCATGCCTGTAATCCCAGCACTTTGGGAGGCCGAGGCAGGTGGATCACCTGAGGTCAGGAATTCCAGACCAGACTGGCCAACATGGTGAAATCCCGTCTCTACTAAAAATAAAAATAAAAATAAATTAGCTGGACGTTGTAGTGGGCGCCTGTAATCCCAGCGACTTGGGAGGCTGAGGTAGGAGAATTGCTTGAACCCAGGAGGCAGAGGTTGCAGTGAGCCCAGGTCACACCACTGCACTCCAGCCTGGGCAACAAAGCGAGACTCCATCTCAAAAATTTAAAAAAAATTAGTTGAAATGTAAAGACAAACTATCTGTAGGCTGGTGCGGTGGCTCATGTCTATATTCCCAACAGTTTGGTAGGCCCAGGTGAGAAGATCGCTTGAGCCGAGGAGTTCAAGACCAGCCTGGGCAACATAATGAGGTCCTGTCTCTACAAAACATATTTTTCTTAAATAGCTGGGTGTGGTAGCACGCACCTGTAGTCCCCAGCTACTCAGGAGGCTCAGGTGGGAGGATCGCTCGAGCCCAGGAGGCCGAGGCTGCAGTGAACTGTTATCATGTCACTTCACTCCAGCCTGGGCAACAGAGTGAGACCCTGACTCAAAACACACACACACACACACACACACACACACACACACACCTATTTGTATTGTATTCCTGGGTTAAAGTTAAGTATGGCTAAGACAGTTTAAGCAAATTGCCCCTGGTCACACAGCTGGTAAGAGGCAGCACCTACACTCAGAATCAGGTCTGCCTTGCTCCAAGCCCATGATCTGAACTACTGTGGTACTCTATTTTCATTTTACAGATGGGGAAAACTGAAGCACTGGGAGGAGCCGGAACAGGGACTTGAGCAGGTCTCCAAGCTGTAAAACCAGCACTCCCTTCCCTATACCTCAGGTCCCACCCACGCTCCCCCCAAACCACAGCCTGATACATAAATCCTCCTGCGGCATTCCTGAGAGCAGCTACTCTGCCTTTACTCAACTCCTCCAGAGTCAGGGAGCTCAGTCTGTGACAAGGTGGTCCTTGGAATGGGGAACCCGAACGCTGGCTCCCTAAAATATCCATGGTTTGATCTGAACTCTGCTCCTTCAGGTCACAAAGAGTTTATCTGCTCCCTGGGGCCCAGGACAGCCCTGCAGACAAGAGGCAGAAGCTGCAATCTCAATGTCCATCAGTAGATTTTAAATAAATTACAGTGCATCAACACAATGAATACTGCACAGCCATTTCAAAAGAGTAACATAGATGTATTAAAAAAATAGACACACATCCAAACACCGTGAATTTAAAAAAACAAGTTAGAGGCCAGGCGCGGTGTCTCACACCTGTAATCCCAGCACTTTGGGAGGCCAAAGCAGGCGGATCGCCTGAGGTCAGGTGTTCGAGACTAGCCTGGCCAACATGGTAAAATCTCATCTCTACTAAAAATGCAAAAATTAGCCAGGCGTGGTGGCACGCACCTGTAATCCCAGCTACTCGGGAGGCTGAGGCAGGAGAATTGCTTGAACCCGGGAGGTGGAGGTTGCAGTGAGCCAAGATTGCGCCACTACACTCCAGCCTGGGCAGCAGAGCAACACTCCATCTCGACAATAACAACAACAACAAAAAAAACAAGCTACAAAACACTATATGCACTGTGGTTCCATCTTCTGCCAAAAGAATTCATATCTCTATCTATCTATATATCTGTACATAATAGATCCATAGATACTGATACAGATTACTACCTGGATAACCTTGGCAAGTTTGAGTTCAACTCGCTGAGTCTCAGTTTCTTCATTTGTAAAATGGGAATAATAGTTGCAGCTAACCCATAATGTTTTTGTGAGGATGCAATGCGTAAACTCAGGTAGAAGCATTTAGCACAGTACCTGCACATCATAAACCCTCAATTAACCTAAGCTATTAAGTTATTAAGTACTGTGTGTCCACACAAAAAAGGTTCTGGAAAGATATAGCCACCAGGAGTAGTTATGAGGAGTGAGGCAGAGAGGCTGATGGAGGACTTCCATTTTCTATTCTGTATACTACTTTTCTAGTGTTTACAAATGAGCTTGTATTGTTTTGTTTTTATCATCAGCAAAAAACATAAAGATATTCCTATTTGGTGGAATAAAAGTCACAAAAGCAGAGATCATGTCCTCGGAACATTCACTTCTCAGCTACCTCTTCACGGTTCCACATGGCCCCCTACTCTGGCCTCTGTCCCCATACACATTCTTAGGGATCCATGTCCCTCTGAAGCTGGTTAGGTGCCAGGGTGTCCTGACCAGTGAAAGCAGCTTGCTCTGGACACAACATTGATATTGATAACACTTTTTGTGACTTTCCCTCTCTGGCAAGACGAGCATACCTAGGAACCCTGTAACTTCTCCATTCGCGCTGAGCCAGGCCTCTATTCTCCCACCTGCCCCCGAGGAGTTGGGTTTGGACCCAGGTCAAGGTCCTGACATTTGCCCGACACAGTCCTCCTTATTAGACTTAGTCCCATTCCTGCAGCCCACAGAGAGGCTATTATGTCTGGATTCATTGCTGCCCTCGACCTTCACCGCACTTTCCCACTCCTGTCAGCAGCAAATGTATCGACTCTTACCAGCCTATATATCTTCGTCTTGGTCAAAGATAAAGAACCTTGGAGAGGACAGGGCTCCACCAGGCTCTTGTCCAGGGCACTCTGGGTCCATTACCCAGTGCTTTTGGCTACAGTCAACCAATCAGGTATGAAAAAGACATGCCGTCTTCTCTGAAGCCCACTTCTTCTTCTGAGACTGAAAACCAGTGTCTATAGTATCCATCTTACCCCCATTTAAAAAAAAGAAGGAAATGAGATCACAGGGGCACAACCTGTGGTCATTCAACAGGCATTGTTTATTGGTGCCTACTATAGACCGGAAATTGAGCTGGGTGCTGGGGGGCAGAGGTGAAGCAGATCCAGTCCCAGAGCCCCAGAGCTCACAGTCCCATGGGAGAGACAGACACACAAAGAATTAATGACAACACAGGCCTGTAAAGGCTAATGCACAAATGGACTGTGGAAGCAGGACAGAGTCTGTGGCTTAGTCTAGAGCAGAAAACTTCCCAGGGCTGGTGACCCTTGTGCTGGAATTTGAAGGATATAAAGCAGAGAAGGTGGACGTTCCAAGGAGAGGGAACCATGTGTGCAGAGATAAGGGGTCTCGGAGGGCCACGTGTGTTTGCAGGAACAGAGCTCAGTGTTGCTGGATTCAGAGGGTCAGCAGAGGCAGGATTACCAGGGACTTTGGGCCTGATGATGTACATAACAGGGAGCAATAGAAGTGTTCTCAGGAAAATTAGCCAGGTGTGGTGGCACGCACCTGTAGTCCCAGCTACCCGGGAGGCTGAGGCAGGAGAATAGCTTGAACACGGGAGGCCGAGGTTGCAGTGAGCCGAGATTACACCACTGCACTCCAGCCTGGGCAACAGAGCGAGACTCTGTCTCAAAAAAATAAATAAATAAACAAATAAATAAATAGAAGGGTTCTCAGGAGCCAAGTGCCAAGTGACATGTCCAAGTTGTATCTTAGTGGGAACACTGTGACCTGACTCAAGTACCTAGATGAGGGATTGGAGGAAGGGAGAATCATCCTAGACTGGTCGCTGGATTTTATAACCTATCAATCTCCCCATACGTTCTTTTGACTTTGGTTTCCCAAAGCCACTGGGGTTGTAGGCTTTGGCCAATGCTCGAGGTACCCAGAGCAACCAGGTCAATGGGCCAACAATTGAAGGTAAACTGAGGCATTCCACCTAAGATCCCTTTCCTCAGTAGAAAGGAGAACAGGGACATGAGTCCTGTATACACTCTGTGTTCAGCCACAAACCGAAGCTGAGGCTCAGGGGTGATTTTATCTGCAATGACAAGTCCATCCCCAGACTCAGACAGGTATTGTTCCAGGCCCAGCAGATGTCCCCAAGTTAAACACACATCCAGGGCTCAAACAGACATTGCCCCCAGGCCAGGAAGATGATGTACCAGGCCCAGACAGATGTTATGCCAGGTTCAAAGACATGTCCTGGGCCGGGCGCGGTGGCTCAAGCCTGTAATCCCAGCACTTTGGGAGGCCGAGGCGGGCGGATCACGAGGTCAGGAGATCGAGACCATCCTGGCTAACACGGTGAAACCCCGTCTCTACTAAAAATACAAAAAACTAGCCGGGCGCGGTGGCGGGCGCCTGT
Organism: Macaca fascicularis; assembly: GCF_037993035.2. Taxonomy (NCBI): domain Eukaryota; kingdom Metazoa; phylum Chordata; class Mammalia; order Primates; family Cercopithecidae; genus Macaca; species Macaca fascicularis. The sequence goes on from NC_088375.1 coordinate 196,859,795, forward strand.
AGTCCCAGCTACTCGAGAGGCTGAGGCAGGAGAATGGCGTAAACCCGGGAGGCGGAGCTTGCAGTGAGCTGAGATCTGGCCACTGCACTCCAGTCTGGGTGACAGAGCAAGACTCCGTCTCAAAAAAAAAAAAAAAAAAAAAAAAAAAAAAAAAAAAAAGACATGTCCTGAGCCCAGACAGAAGCTGTCCCAGGGCCAGATAATGTGCTGGGCTCAGCCAGGTGTCCCAGCCTCAAACAGATGTTATCTCTAGCCTAGGCAGATGCTACCCTAAGCTCAGACAGATGTCTGCCACCAGAGATATAGAAGGATGCTGAGAGGTCCCTGGCAAAATATAATTCCTAAATCCTCCTTCACCACTTCCACCCTCCACTTGCTACCCCCCAAGAAAGCTGAAAAAAGATCAGCAATAAGCCCAGCCAACTTTCCCCAGACCTTCCCACCTTGCAAAAGCCAAGTCGTTGTATCATTCCATTCTTCCCCCTGACTACAGGCTAGACTACTACATTAGAGGTGTGGGGAGACATACAGTGGGATGATGAACGAGGCACATGTACAGGAATACAGGGCACCTGTGCCATCTGGGGAGTAGTGAACAGTGATGCCCAGGCTAGCCAAGCTGACCCTATATTAGGACAGGGAGGTGGGGGTGGTTAGAGGAAAATGTGGGTTGATGTAAGGACTAGGCCTATTAAATCCCACCTCAAACCTCACACTCTGTGACTAGAGGGGAAGGGAAAGTCCTGACTTCATCCCCGTACACACACGCTCTGCTCAACACCCAGGGAATATGATTACTGGGTCATGTGAAGGTAATTACTACTCCAAAACTGGGCTGCATTAAGCTAGGGAGAAAGAGAGGAATAAGAAGGCTGATCCAGCGTGAACAGAGAATGGGGAGGTGGTCCCATTTATCAGCTTAATCCTGGCTGGAAGAATAACCTTCCTTCCCCAAGATCCCTCACAGGAGTGTCCAGAAACTGACAGCTTCCTGATAGAGTGGCCACATTACTCTTACCCTACTGGAAGCTAGAGTTATGTGTACTGTGGCTATGCAGAGGTCAGGTTTCAGGAATTGTGGGTGTTGGAGGTTCCTGAGCCATGGGGTGGAGGCAGCCACTACACCTGAGAGGTGTTAACAGTGACAGCCTGACCTCCCCATCTGCCCTAAGAGGTCTCCCACTTGGGCTCAGACTGAGTCTCTTCAAAAGAGCTCCCCAAGCCACCAGGCAGCTAGTCATGATTATGTAAATCAACCTTGAGCCACACCCCCCAGCAGGTGCTGGTTAGGACTGTCCTCCTGTTCTGCCTTCTTCCCCTAGGGAGCTACCCTGAGGCTGAGGAGGGTGAGATGTGGTCTCCCACCAGAGGGGATGTACTCACACACACAATAACACAGTATCCCAAAAACCCTGTCAAACAGAAGCACTGTCTGATGCAATTACAAACCAAGTGTCTGACACTAATACAAACCAAGCAAAAGCACCCTAACACAAGCACACAAATGGGCATCTATAAAGTAGAAACATATGAATTCATGCAAGCATGCTAACATAAAGTCACCATATATACAAGCACACCAAGCCACCTACACACTATTATAAACATCATAACACACATAATCACAAGGGAGCTGCCCCCCCTTCCTCCCATCCCACCCAAACTGCCTACTCCCACCCTTCAATGGGACTACAAAGTCAACCCCAGGCCCAGGAAGGCATCTCACTTTTCTAATGATGGTGATAAGGACTTAAATTATCGTCCACTGCTCCCACCCTATCCTGTGGTGGTGAATTTTGCAGCCATCCGGATAAAAAGTATGTTTAAAAAAAAAAAAGAAAGAAAGAAAGAAACTAAAGCCTGGTCCCAGCCTTTCAGAGTGATTAATCCCCGCTAATGATTTACCGATTTGCAGAGAGCGTGTTCTGCATAACCGGATTGTGGGCATTAACACCGGCTCAAAGGCTGACATTCTGCTAAAAATGAAAGTAAATTTCAAGAGGAATTGACCACCCCTAATTTGAATATTCTACTGACACTCTGGGAGGACCCCTACCCACACCCATTGCCTAGGGGCTGAGGCAGAAAAACAAAAATACAAGGAAAGATTCTTCCCCAAGAGATATTTCACCTTCCGTCCCTCCTTCCCTTCACTAAGACCTGAGATTAAATAAGTTAGATCGCTCCTTTCTCTTCTGCCAAAGGCAGCAACGGCCCTGCAGTTACTCCTCTCCTCTGCCTTGGGCTCTAAAGACCACAAGGAGGGCAGAAGAACTGGACACCTGGAGGGGCTGAGCTTGGAGGGAAAGAGGTAGGGGCTTTGAGGGCTCAGAAGGGTGAGCTCATCCTATGTGAGGAAACTTTAGGATGGTGGCAAGCACTACGAATCTGTCTAGACGGCACCCACCCTCACCAAGATAGTGGATCAATAAGATGACCCTGGCACCCTCCTAAGACTGGGAATTTATGACAGCTAGGACCCTGCCAGACTCTTCCAGTCAAAACCACAGTGCAGCTCAGAATGAGTGGGCAGCAAGCCCCAGTGGGCGTGGTCCCTCCTGACACTCTTTAGCAAGAACTGGTTAGGGGAGTAGGCAGGTTCCACGCCTGCTTACACAGCCTCTTACTCACCCCAGATGGCCGGCCAGGGAGGGAAATCAAGCCACACTTTCCCTTTCCAAGTTTTCTTCAAGCAGTGATCTCACCCCCCATCTTCTCAAGCAGCCAACAGAGACCATATTGCCCAATTTTTAGATGAGGACACAGAGGGTTCAGAGGCTGACACTGGCCCAAAATGAGGCCTGAGTCAGGGCTAAGATGAAACCCAGGACCCTTGACTGCCAAGTCAGACCACTCTGAAAAGGCAAGATCCAGGGCATAAGGAGACTGCCAGGAGGGAAAGGAAGTGGCTTGTGGGTGCTGCCCCGGTCCAGCCAGCCTCAAAAACTCAAAGTCCCTGCATGCAGGAGGCATCCTGAGATACACAGCCCATCCAGCAGCACTTCCCATGGGCCCCATCTCTCCTCTTTGTATCTTCTCAGCATTCCTGACTTGTGAAGAATCCAGGTGGAGCATCCTGGAGCCTGTCTTCCCCCAGCACTGAAAAGGCCTGAGGCCTGAAACTGCATCTGCTCTCAGCCCATCCTGGACTCCTAACCAACTGACCAACTCGCAGAAGACAGTTCAGGGGCTCAGAGACCAAAGGGGGAAAGCAGCCAGACCCAGCTGCCTCCAGGAGACGCTGAGCAAGGCTCTTCCTCTTTCTCCTTCCCAAAGCTGTGCTCGGCGTGCCATTGTCAGGCCCCGGTCATCTGGGATGTGTGTCTGGAATACTGCCCTGTGTATGTGGCCGCCAGGGTGCTGATGGCAACTGACTCGTGAGTATAGTTGTATTCTAGGGCCCACGTCTGTAACCCAGGGCTTTGCAGAAAGAGTATAAGGAGCTGGAGCTTGTGTAGCCTGTCCTTCATCCCTGCAGAGCCTCCCTCCCACTCCCAGCCCCCCACTGCCCCCGGCTCAGAGACCCCCCACAGCGAGGGCCCCATCTGCTGGAGGCTCGGTGACCTGTGTCAAATGAGCAGGCGCTCGGTCACACTCCAGAGCCTGGAGGAGGCCGCTGTGCTCTGGGAAAGCCCAAGCAGCTCCTGCCTGGGGGCGGGCTGGGCAGAGGCCCCGCTGGGGAGGGAGGCCCTGGAGCCTCTGAAACTGGCGGCGGCCTGGCTGGGAGCTGCCCTCCACAGACAAGGAGAGTGGGAAAAAATATGAAAAGAAAAGCCTTCCCTGTTTCCTTGGACCTAGCCCTACAACCAAACCATGTGGACCATACTCTGGGCTGGATGCAGCCCCTTCCTCTGCTTTCTGATCCCCTGAGCGGACCTGCTATTTCTTACAGGGTATGGGTAGATATATCTGTGTGTCTCTGTGATGTGTGGGGTGAGCCTCTTTGTGCATCTGGGTGAGAGGGTGTGCATGGCTGGCTCCACGTGCTCATGTGTGTGAGTATGACGGTGTGCCTCTGTGTGTGACTTGGCACACCAGCTGAGAGTTTCCACGTTTGTGGCCCCAAGAGCCTGTAGGTTTCAGGTATCTCTGTGTCAGCAAAGCAGTGCCTACTTGAGCCTATTTCAGCCTATGTGCGGGTTCTGTGTATTAGACACATGCCTGTATTTACCACTGGGTGTTGCTTTGTGTGACTACGAATATTCAGCCTAATGGTGCAAGTTTGTGTGTTCCTATTGTGAATCTGTACATTCTGTCCTGTGCTAAATTGCATGGTTGTATCTGTGTGTGTGCATGCGCACACCTGTTCTCATGCCCAAACCACTCTGTGTCTGCATGGGCCAGGTGGCTGTCTGACCTCTCTCTGTACACCCTGCCTACGTGTTGTGGGTCTGAGGATGAGTTCTCACCAGGGCCTGAGAAGGTGGTGCTCCAGGACAAAGGGGTTGCTCAGCTGCAGATGTTTCTACCAGTGGCCATGCCTCAGCCCTAGTGTCCCACACAGAATCTTGAGAGCGATGTCAAGACTTCCTGGGGGAAACTTAACTCAAACACAAGAAAATTCTGACTCAAGACCAAACCCATATTCTTGTGGAAGGTCTAAAATTTCCAAAGCAGAGAAAGGAATTATATCTTTCCTGCTTCAAACTTCTTCCCACCCCAGGCCAGCATCTAACATTTAAAGGGCACCTAAATTGCATGCCTTATTTCATCTGTGGAGCCTCAGAGCAATCCTGAAAAGCAGGGATTATTGTTCTCACTGTAAGATGCACAAACTCAGGATCCAAGAGGCAGTGTGGCTCACACAAAGTCACAGGGCTGCTAAAGGGCGTGGTGGGATTGGGACTTTGATTTGCTGGGTGACAAGCTGATAACCTAGAAGCCTGGCTACTGCTCTACTGCTGATGCCTCTCAATTCAGCACAGACCTGGGAAGATGGTTTCAGGAGCCCCAGCAGGCCCTGGCCTATGCTTGAGAACTACCAGAAACAGGGCTGTGGGCTCTCTTTGCTGTGCCAGCCAAAGCTGCTGCCTCCATAGGCCCCCATCCCATGGTAATGGGAAGAATGATGAGTGGAAACTCACAGGTCCTGTGCCCTTGGACAAATCTTGGGTGCCTTATCTAGGTAATGAAGATAATAATCTCAGTGCTTTCTCACAGGGCTGAGAGGTACAGGTAAAACGATACATGTAAAAGTACTTGTTAAAACACCGTGCCTGTGTGTATATCTATGTAACAAACCTGCACATTCTGTTCATGTATCCCAGAACTTAAAGTATAATTTAAAAAAAAAAAACAAAAAAAGAACACCTTGCCTGTTGGTCATTGTTCTTCTAGCCTCAGTGGAAATCGAAACACCTGCCCACTGTCCAGACTTCCTCCAACAGGAACTAAGACAGATTCACAGAATCACAGACCATGAGAGTGAGAAGTGCCAGAGAGGTCGACTAGTCCAAACCTCTGCAATCCCATGCTACAGGTGGAGAAACTGAGATTTAGTTAGGGAGGGAGAATGCCTTGCCCCTCACTGAACAGCCACAATGGAAACGACCAGAGTAAACATCTATCTGAGAGCTTTACGCCCCCTTTGTCTCACACTACTATCTGACCTACCTTAGTGAGAGAGGTGGGCCGCCTATAGTACTGTTATTCCCAACATACAGGAAGGAAAACCAAGATCGAGGCAGGCTGGACCAGAGTTACTCCCGCCCAGGGAGATGATGGCAGCTCCAGGTTGAAAGCCCAAGCTTCAATATCACACAGGCCTGGTTAGGGCTGGCACAAGCAGAAACTTCACTGAGGGATTACCAGCCTTCCCCCTACCTCCTGGGCCTGAGAAAGGTGAAAGACCTGGGCTGCCTCAAGGTGACCATTCCCTAGGCCAGAGTCCAGGAAAGCCCAGTATCTCTAGCCGGGTTCAAACACAGAGCTCCATCGCAGCTCTTACAGCTAGGGTGGGACCACGGAGCCTGCTCAGGGCAGTGGCCAATGGCCGGACAAGGGCCCTGCTCTGTCCCACTCCTTCCCTGGCTGGTCCTAGGGCATTCAGGGCCCACATGATCAAAGTCTGTGCCCAGGGTGACCCCTGTCACTGTCAACTCTGTCCCAGAACCCTGGATCATTCCAATGGCAGCTACCACCTGAGCCCCCAGCACCTTTTTTCACACTAAGGCTTTATTCCACAGACCTGACTTGCCCAGTGGGGCCTTAGCTGGGCCCCCAGCTCAGTTCTGTGATCTGGGACCCCAGGGCCCTGTAAGCTATAAATCCACTTGAGGCAAGATCCAGGAGAGAAAAGAGGGAGGACTAGGAGCTGAAGACTCCCTGGGACCCAAGCCTCAGTGTGGGGAAGAGGAGAGAACACAGTTCAGTCCTCTCAGCCTGGTCGGGTAAGAAGGCACAGAGGAACTGCAGTGAGGTCCAACTCCACTCAGGATCCTTCAGGGAGTCATCAAGGGCTGGGGTGTGAGGAGGTAACTGAATTCCACTGCCCACCTTTTCAACAAGGCCTCCTCAATCTCAATTCCTTTTTCAGCAGCTCCAGGCAAGTCCGGGCAAACTCCATCCCGGGGCTCTTCGCAAGGCTGGACAGCTCCCGGCCTGCACGCCAGATTTCTGGAGTGCCCGCAGCCCTTCCCTGAACCCATCCTTCTCCTCTCCTCTCCCGGGGCGTGATCCCACCACGACCACAGCCGATGAGCCGTTCAAGCTGGGAGAAGGATCGAGAAGGCTGCAGCGGCGAAGGTCAGATACCCCTGGGCCCAACGTCCACCCCCTGCTAGCGCCTTTGCCAGCAGCGTTTTCCCCGGAGCCACAGTCTCCACTTACAGATCCTCTCCTTCTGGAACCCCGGAGCGCGGCCGGGTACCAGGGGCTCGCGTAGGACTGTAGAACCGCTGCCCCCCGCCGTCCCTGCCCCAGCTGCCCGCGCGGTACTCCATCCCTGCCCCAGCTGCCGGCGCGGTACTCACCTGGGCCGCAGTGCCCGGGAGAAGAGGTGCCCGCGCGAGGCGTGAAGCCCGAGTCCGTCCAACTCCGCCCGCGCTGGATGCGCTCTCAGGGCAGCGGAGGTCGGCGGACTTGTGATACTGGGACTAGAGGGAGGAGAAGGAAAGCCGAGACGGGCCGGGTAGACGCGCAGAGGAGCGCCCAGTGCACGGGGCAGCCGCGGGAGGCAAGGCGGGCGCGGTGAGCAGTCGCGCCGGAACCGAGCCGCGAATCCGCGCCGCCTCGCGCTCGCAGCCGCCAGGACCCGCGGGAATCCTGGTCCGCCGGCAGCGGTACTGCGGAGGGAGGGGCGCGGGGCTGAGCCGCTTCTCGGAGCCCGAGCGCCTCCCGGAGCCCGCAATTCCTGCTGCCCGGGCGGGATGCGGGCGAGAATTCAGCTCGCGTGGAATGTGGGACCGGCCGGGCTCGGAGTCTCCAGCACTGGGGGAAAGCGGGGCCCACACCGCCAGGACGAGAGGGGGTGCGGTCCGAGGGCCACCCCCGCGCCACTCCCCACGTGGCGGCCGCGCCCCCGGGGCGTGAGTGTGTACGCGGACGGTAGGGGGGCCGTGAATGAAGCCCCAGCGGCCAATCAGCACGGCCGGCGCGCGGGACCCCGGGAGCGACGCCCAATGGAGAGCTCTGGGCGGCCGGGCAGGGCGGCGGGCGGGCGCGGGGGGCGGGGGCCGGGCCGGGGAGGCGGGAGGCGGCTCCGCGGGCAGCCAATGGGCGGCGGGCGGGGTGGGGCTCCGGAGCGCCGAGCGGGTCGGGTCTTTAAGCCGGCGGAGCGAGGCGGCGGGGCCCGCAGACGGAGCGGAGCGGCGGCGGCGGCGCGGCGCAGGGCGCGGGGCGGCATGGCCACCACCGCGCAGTACCTGCCGCGGGGCCCCGGTGGCGGAGCCGGGGGCACCGGGCCGCTCATGCACCCGGACGCCGCGGCGGCAGCGGCGGCGGCTGCGGCCGCCGAGCGACTGCACGCAGGGGCCGCGTACCGCGAAGTGCAGAAGCTGATGCACCACGAGTGGCTGGGCGCGGGCGCGGGCCACCCCGTGGGCCTAGCGCACCCCCAGTGGCTACCCACGGGAGGAGGCGGCGGCGGCGACTGGGCCGGGGGCCCGCACCTAGAACACGGCAAGGCGGGCGGCGGCGGCACCGGCCGAGCCGACGACGGCGGCGGCGGCGGAGGTTTCCACGCGCGCCTGGTGCACCAGGGGGCGGCCCACGCGGGCGCGGCATGGGCGCAGGGCAGCACGGCGCACCACTTGGGCCCGGCCATGTCGCCGTCGCCCGGGGCCGGCGGGGGCCACCAGCCCCAGCCGCTCGGGCTGTACGCGCAGGCGGCCTACCCGGGGGGCGGCGGCGGCGGCCTGGCCGGGATGCTGGCGGCGGGCGGTGGCGGCGCGGGGCCGGGCCTGCACCACGCGCTGCATGAGGACGGCCACGAGGCGCAGCTGGAGCCGTCGCCGCCGCCGCATCTGGGCGCCCACGGACACGCACACGGACATGCACACGCGGGCGGCCTGCACGCGGCGGCGGCGCACCTGCACCCGGGCGCGGGCGGCGGCGGCTCATCGGTGGGCGAGCACTCGGACGAGGATGCTCCCAGCTCGGACGACCTGGAGCAGTTCGCCAAGCAGTTCAAGCAGCGGCGCATCAAGCTGGGCTTCACGCAGGCCGACGTGGGGCTGGCGCTGGGCACGCTCTACGGTAACGTGTTCTCGCAGACCACCATCTGCCGCTTCGAGGCCCTGCAGCTGAGCTTCAAGAACATGTGCAAGCTCAAGCCGCTGCTCAACAAGTGGCTGGAGGAGACCGATTCGTCCAGCGGCAGCCCCACCAACCTGGACAAGATCGCGGCGCAGGGCCGCAAGCGCAAGAAGCGCACGTCCATCGAGGTGGGGGTCAAAGGCGCGCTCGAGAGCCACTTTCTCAAGTGCCCCAAGCCCTCGGCGCACGAGATCACAGGCTTGGCAGACAGCCTGCAGCTGGAGAAGGAGGTGGTGCGCGTCTGGTTCTGCAACCGGCGGCAGAAGGAGAAGCGTATGACCCCTGCGGCCGGCGCGGGCCACCCGCCCATGGACGATGTATACGCGCCTGGGGAGCTAGGGCCCGGCGGGGGCGGTGCATCGCCACCCTCCGCGCCCCCGCCGCCCCCGCCGGCGGCGCTGCACCACCACCACCACCACACACTGCCCGGCTCCGTGCAGTGACCCCGCGGGCCGGGCCCCCGACGGCGCGCTGCAGGGCGCGGGCGCGCAGCCCGCCCGCGCGGCCTGGACTCTTTTTGTTCGGTTGCTTTGGATTTTACAAAAAAAAAAAAAAAAAAAAGCCCAGAAACTTTCGAACAAAACCAAACACCCGGACGACCCTCTCCGGTGAGCGGCGAAGACGGCCCGGTAGGCTGCGTCGCCCGAGCCCCGGGAGAGAGGAGCGAAGATCCGGAACTCGCCAACTCACCCCGGGCATCCTGCCCGCCGCCTGCTCTCTGCCCCCATCCCCTCGACGACCCCCGCCCCTGCCCCCCGGGCTGTTCGGGGCCGGATCCCGGCAGCGGCCTCCCCAAAGCGACAGGTAACGCGGTGCGGGGTTAGGGATTCCCCGGGAGAGAGGACCAAGCGAGGAGAGTTCTCCATCCCCTCTCCCCGCGTGGACTCCTGAGCCTGCGGGTCCAGGGTGGGGGGCTGTCACTTTATTCGCTACACACCGCTTCTCTCCTATAAGGATGCGCCCCACCCCCTTTTCCCCTTTCTCCGGGCTTGGTTTTTTTACGGTTTTTATTTATTCGTGGAGCCTCTCGGCTCCTGGGGTCCTTCTAACTCCGCCCGCGCCCTTAATTTAAATCGCTGTATACTGTATTTATCGGGGCCCCGGAGGGGAGGTCGCGAGAGCCGCGTCTGTGTATAAAAGCAGGAAATAGCCAAAGCTTTAATCTAGCCTAATTTATTTTTCCCCTTATCTTTCCCTACCCTCCGCGCCCAAAAAAAAGCAAAAAAAAAAAAAAAAAAAAAGCTAACAAAAAAAATTTCGAGTGTTCTTTTTTCATTTCGTTTCATCCGAGCCCCAGCTTGGTTCCCGGCCACGCCGGAGGGGTCTGCGCTCCCACATACCCAGATGGGAAGGGGCTTCTGCCCTGCTGCAGACCGACCGCCGCACAGCGGGGCCCCTGCTCCCCGCGGGGCCCTGCCCTCCTGGCCACACCAAACGAAACTTGGAAAAGTTAGAGAGATTTTTTTTAACCAGCTGTAGAAATAAGCCGTTCCCTGAGAACCCTCCGCCTGATTCCCTGCAGCTTCCCTCTGCTCCCTTTCCAGCCCGCCGGGATTGCGGGATGCCAGGGGAGGCCGGGAGAGAAATTCCCCAAGTTTGGGGTGAGGTGGGAACCATGTAAATATGTGAGATATGTACACACTGGCGGGGAGAAGAAACATTTTGTGCTTGGTTTTTATTTTTAGTTTTCCGGGTTACCCGTCCTTCCTACCCTAAAGGATTTTGTATACTGACTAATCCGAAAAAGATATTTTAATATGATTTCCGAATTTCTGACCCATCTCTATTTATTTTCTGGATGTGTTTGGAGCTTCCCCCTTCTCCATTTCTTCTTCTGTTTGTTAAGGTTTGAATTTAAATTTTGTTATTTTATTTTTATTATTTTTTGAAACAATGTTTCGGTGCATTCTCTTTGTATCTTTATTGCAAAAAAAAAATAATGTAGACTGGGAAGTTCCCTTTATATTTATGTTATAGTAAATATTTTATTACTCACATAAACATGTACCCCAGGGCTGTGTCCTGTCCTCTTTACTGTTAGGGCTGGGTGGGTTTTGGGGTGAAGCGATGGGATCCCCTGCTTCACCTCCCTAAAGTTCTGATCTCACTAAGAGATCTTGGAGGAAGATGACCCTGCAGACCTTCCAGATGGATATCAGGACATGGGCAACAGTTGGGCCCCTGCCTCAGGTGCATCAGTTTAGGGAAGATGAAGCTGCCTCGGGTCCCCCTGCCACATAGACAGACTCTCCTAGACCAAACCAGGGCCTGGGACAGTGAGCGAAAGACACCACATGGAATTCGGATCAGCCATCGCCCATGCACAACTCGACTGCTCTTCTCCGCCAAGAAAGAAGCCCGCCTCGGCCTGGGTCACCAGCCTAGAATCTATAATCCCCCACCTGACACCTCAACCCACAACTTTCATTTCACCTTGCACTCTATATGAGGGGTCTGAGCCAATTTTACCATTCCCAGTCCTAGGGCACCTGCAAGCCTAGTCAGGCCCCACCATCCTACTCCAGCAGGCTCTCCACCCAATCCCCCCTGGATGCGCTGTGAGTTCTAACAGCTTAGACAGAGGTGGGTTTCATGGTCCTATGTGAGCTGGGTCAGCCTAGGGAGGGAGCTCTGCCAATTTGCTTGGACAAAGCCAGTCCTACATCTCTGCAAACAAACCACTGCCCCAGCTTCTCTTGGGAAGAAGTGGAGGCATGAGCAACTGTGCCACCAGAAAGACCTGATATCTCCTCTCCAAGGGTGGGTACCCAAGACCCTCACCACCACCACCACTGCAGGGAGTGATGGGAAGGAGAGCACAGACCTTCTCAGATGCTGTCTTCTGGAGTGAGTCAGGATATCTGGGGGCAGATCTGGTTCCCAGTGCAGAGCCGCAGACTACCTGGGTTCCAGTCAAGATCTTATTTTCTCCTTTAAAGTAACCCTTCTTAAAAATACTGATAAAAGAGCTCTTCCTGCTTCCTCCGTAGAGGCAGTTCTTTTCCCCCCTCAGGAGAAGCCACATGCAGTTTCTCTCACTCTGTGAAGTCAAAGCTTGAAGGCACAATCTCTTAGCTGGGGAGAAAGTTGACCCTAGTGAGGGGGTGTGGGGGGCCCCTCATGCCAGGGAAGCGGCCTAAGTCCAGGCCTGTGAGAGGCCTGGGCTCCAGCTGACAGCGTCAGGGATGTCCAGAGAGGTGTCCCCAGGGCCCCAAGTTGGTGCTCCCTGGTGGAGCAGGGGCCTCGGGATGGCTGTACCATGCTGAGAGTTCTGGTGACTTTCCGCGCTCGGCCCTCACTCTTGGGGCGAATTGTCTCTGCAAGTATAAAGGCTGCCTTGGTTTCCAGAGGCCCAGCCCCTCCCTCCCTGCTCCTTTTTTCTTTCCCTCCTCAGTCCAGCCAGGTGAGCAAATAGCCCTGTAATTGGCACCTGTGTCTCAGCTGTTCCCCACACTGGTGTTTCCTAAAGAGGAAGATGGGAACCTTCTTCCCTCCGGTGTTTCCTAAAGAGGAAGATGGGAACGTTCGGGCCAGCTGGGCAGTGGCACAGCCAGGAGCCACTGACCACCCTGCCTCAGCCTCTCATTTCCTACTCCACCAAGTACAAAACTTGGAAGCCGCCATACACTCCTCCCTGCTCCCTCATTTCTCCATTCCTGGATTTGTCCCAGCCTCAAGGTTCTGAAATGGAAGTAAATGAAGCTGAGAGCTCCCGCCGCCCGCGCGGCCCAGAGCCTCAGCAGGTTTTGAGGTTGGAAAGGGCCACCAGGAAGATGAGGCCTTTCACCGGCCTCTGCCTGCAGCTGACACCAATTGATTGATTGATTTCCTAATTGTCTGCTTAATCCTCTACAAGAGGGTGGGTTTATTATTTAAGCAAGTCAACTCAAAAACAGCAAAACAAAGCAGGCTCCCAAGAACCAGCAGCAGCTGAGGAGTAGAACAAAAAAAATGAAAAAAAAAAAAAAGTGGAAAAAGGGATGGAAGAAAATCTTTTACTTTGCAAGGATTTGGCTTAATGAGACACCAGCGTGGGATAGCTACCCGGTGATCAACCCCTCGGTCGCAGAAGGCCCCTAGATGGTAGGAATCTCAGCACTTCACAGGAAAGAGAAATATTTTTCCCTGGATAGAATAGAGTTAGGACAAGCACAGCCAACTGTGGGCTTGATGCAGTCTCTCTGTCCAAGGGTATGTGTATCTACCTGCTTATGCCTGAGAGCCTCAGACTTCCTTTTGTTCAAGAGAGGTATGTGTCCCTAGCATCGACCTCCAAGGAAGTTCAAGCTTTCCCTAGCATATTGGGAATTTTCTGATCCCATCTCCCTCCGCATCTCACTTGAACAAAATTATTGTTTATGTTGATGTGACCACAGATTCTGGTAGTTAGAACTCTCTCCCCATGTGAACCTCTGCAAGTTGGTGTAAGAATTTGTGTGTATGCTGTTGTGTGTGCAAAGCCACAGCCAATCCCAGAGGTAGGAGAGGGAAATGGAAACCCAGGCCATACTGCTAACGCTTTGAGCTAGAAGAACTTTTGTAGAATGGAGGTTGGCCAATACCAAAGGGAAGGAAAATGGTCATCTTAGTCACCTGTGGTCATCAAGGCAAACCCAGAAGGTAGTCTGCCCTGAGGCGTGAGGATATTATATTCTCCCCCACCTACTGCCTGGAAGGTTGCACTAGTTTATATGTTGCCTGCCTTAGGTCCTGTGCAATCATCCCTTGACCCTAGGACTTGACTTGATGTCCATAGGACTAACTGATCCCCAATCACAGCTGCCCACTTAGGGCTGTTTAGAACTCTGCCTCCCCTGGAGAGGCTCTGGGCCTCCAATGACACACCCAGGGCCAGGCTGCCTCCCTCCCTGGAACTTCCCCTAGCAGGGCTTCAGCTCCAAAAAGGAGACCCACCTAAGCAGAGGATGGAGTGAGAGGAGATTGGTTATCTGGCCTAGTTGCTCTCCTAAGCTCAACCGAGATGATCTACCCAGGGCCTCTGGCTCGGAGACTGAGACCAGAGGTAGCTGGAGGAGCCATCCGTTTTGTCCCTGCCTGTCATATTTGAAGGCTTTGGAGTTGAGCCTTTCAGGGTGTTTGGCCATTCAGGGCTCCCCTTGCTGCCTCTTGAGGCCTCCGTGTGGGAGGACTGCCCTCTATTGGTCCCTGAACTGGGACCTGGCAGCAGTTACCAGAGCCACCTTGAAGCTAAGCGTCCCCTCAAAAAGTCAGCTTCAAGTGGGCTCTTCGAGGACTGCCAGTTAGAGCAGAGGCAACTTTAGCCTCCAAAAGAAGCAAGCCTGCCTCTCTCTCTCTCTCTCTCTCTCTCTTTCTCTCTCTGTCTCTCTGTCACACACACACACTGCTTATCCATGACCCTTCCCTCTCATCTTCCACCCCGCCCATTCACACAACCACTCTCAGAAACCCACAATCATATACACCTCCTCTCTCCACTCATCCCCATCCCCATCACTCCTTCCTTCAGCCAGTTAAAACCCTGATCCAGGCTCTCACCACCTTGCTCACTCACACGCATGCTAAGGCACCCATGGTCACACCCACACCACAGTTTGGGCAGTCTAAGACCAGCTTTCTGGTCTTTGGCACTGAGCTCTTGAGAGTCACTGAGTACCTGGCACATGTAATATTTGATTAAGCACACACAGCCATCCTTTGCAACATTTGACCCGGTCCCCTTTCTCTCAGGATTTCCAAGCACTTGCCCCTAAACTGCTTTCCAAACACATTCCTGTCCATCATTGTCCCAGCTCCTCCCAGATCTCTTCCTGCTCCTTTCAGATAATTAAAGTTAGGCTGTGTGTTTGTATGTATGTGTGATCTTATTTTTTAAACACACACCCCCACACATACATATGCGTGTATATATACAAACACACACAGCAATTAGATCTATCCATTCCTGCCGTAGTCCTTCTTGTGCAGTAAAACCTCAACTATGCATATGCCCCCACATTGCTATGCAATGAACCCAGCATCACCTAGTCACGGGCTCCTGATGTCACACACACACACACACACACACACACGCACAGTGGCACATTCACATGGTTACACTGGCCTTTCTCCAAGGGCATGACCCACCTCCCACTACCCACCCCACTCCTGGGCATCTGAGCAGGCTCTCCTCAGACGACCTAAGGACCAGGAGAGCTTTGCTCCAATCTCTCCCCCCAACACACACACGCCAGTGGACATGTCTCCCGCTGAGCCTGACCAGGGTGGGTCTGGGTATTATTAGGCTGCAGAGACAGCACGGAGGCATATGGTCTCGTACACAAGAAATAATGTTCATGTTAAATCAGACCTCATGCATAATGCATGGTGCCTGATCTCACATTATTTTGGGTGTTCGTCAAAATCAGTGTTCTTTCTTATGAGGGCTCCTGAAAAGAAGTGAAAAGGCATTTGCTAATTACACCCACAGCCTGGACCCAGAGAACTGGGAGTGCCCCCGGGAGCCTCGCTCTGGCCCCACTTCACCCACCAGTGCGTCCCATCTCTCTGCCCCACTCTGTCTTCCCACTTGGAAGGAGGGGCTGCCTGGGGTTTGTGGCAGGCGTAAGGCCCCATGTTATTTTTATTTCTTTTCTCTCGGCTCTCTGTCCCTGGAGGGTTCTGGGGAATAGCAGTGGCTCTGTCGCTCTCACACCCGATTCATTTGCCGTTTTATGAACTCCCCGTTGATTCATCGCCTCCCTAAGTCAATGATTCACTCCTGATGGCTTTTCAGAAATCCTTCTTCAAAGGCTCCAGATTATTCAGCTCTGAGCAAGAGCAAGAGCTGGAGCAGACCTGGACCCTGCGTTGCCACTGCTCCTGTGGCCTGCAATGAGATATTGTCCCCATCCTTGGGCCTTCCCTGGAGCTGGGCTGGCCTGGGGAGGAGGGAGTGCTCCATCCACACAGAAGCTGGTAGAGCTGACCCAAGCAGCTCATGGACAGACCTAGCCCATGGTCAGGCACCCTCCAGCCTCTGTGGGTCACCTGCCTTCTTCCCTTGTCATCACAGTCCCTCCAGAAACTATCCATGCCTCTGAGGAGGTAAAGAGCAGAATGGTGAAAGAGGGGCTTTGGGACCAGACACCTGGGCACAAATCCTGTCTCCACCTCTTAGTTTTGTGACCTTAGGCCAACTACTTACATTTCTGTGGCCCCGTTTCTTGGTATGGTAACAAAGGCAGTTCCCTGATCATAGAGTTGTTTTGAGAATTAAGTGGGATAATATGCATATAGAGTTTACATAAGTGATGAATAAATGAAAGCTGTTTTTTTGTTTTGTTTTGTTTTGTTTTTTTGGAGACGAAGTCTCTCTCTGTGGCCCAGGCTGGAGTGCAGTGGAGCAATCTCAGCTCACTGCAACCTCCACCTCCCAGGTTCATGCCATTCTCCTGCCTCAGCCTCCCGTGTAGCTGGGATTACAGGTGCCTGCCACCACACCCGGCTAATTTTTGTATTTTTTAGTACAAAATTACAATGCTGGCCAGGCTGGTCTCCAACTCCTGACCTCAGATGATCCACCCACCTTGGCCTCCCAAAGTGCTGGGATTACAGGTGTGAGCCACCACACCCGGCCTGAGAGCCATTTTATTGTGAGGCCTGAACAGGGCATTGTGCAGAAACAAGTGAACAGGGAAGAAAACCATAAGGTAATGAACTTTTACCATGGACCCCACTCTGTCCAAGGCATTCTGAGATACTTTCCCATCACTCCTTTGTGTTTTATTTTCACTACTTCACATTAATTATTTGCATTTTATAGATGAGGAAAGTGGTGCCCAGAGTGACTTGTCCAAGGCAGCAAGATTTGTTAATGACAGAAGTTGGGATAAAGCCCATTTTCTCTGACTCCCAGAGCCCACTCAGATGCCCTGGATATGGACCTGGGACATGGACTCCCAGGTCCATGGCACCCCCTGCTGGGGCAAACAGTGTGTTCAGTGCTTGGGTATTTGCCCAAGGAAGGGGAGGTTCCAGGACTCAGGACTGGGCCAGGGAGAGAAGCTGGGGACCAAGGGTGATGGGATTCATTGGCTAGAAGCTGCTCCTCTCTCCACTACCCCACTATCAGGGTAGGTTTTGAAAACACAGGGACTCGTTTTATCTATCTCTGTGCTCAACATAGGGCTCTTATCTTTCTCTGTGCTCAACGTAAATCTCATGAGGCTCAAGGAAGTTGTGTAACTTGCCTGAGATCATCAAGACCGTCAGGAAGCCCTTCTGATTGATCCACTCCAAGCCGCCACGTACTGAACAGTTACATGTAGCGCCTAAGAACGTGGGCCCTGGCAGCTGCCCAGACATTCATCCTGGCTGCAGCACCTATTACCCATGAGATTTTGGCAAGCTACTTAAGCCCTCCAAACTTCAGTTTCCTCATCGGTAAAGGAAGTAATAATAGTGCCTTCTTTGTAGAATTGCTGTGAGGAGTAGATGAGAGATTATATATGTAAACACTTAGAAGACAGCCTGGCACATTGCAAGTGCACATTAAATGTTGGCTATAAAAATAATTTTTTATGTACAATATATATTATTATATTATTGCTGAGCTTAAGCAGTGCAGAAAAATAATGCCTAGTGCTTCCTCGGCCTAGAATTATTTCTCTTCATTCTCAAAACCACTCTGGAAAGAAAAGCTCAAGATCCCCATCCCCAGCCTACAGGTGAGGAAACTGAGGCCCAAGTATATTGAGGGCCTTACCTGAGATAACCCAGAAAATTAGCAACAGATATAGTCTCTCAACCTATTCTCTACTTCTGCCACTTTGTAGCATCCCCATGACCTCAGTCATGTGCACTGGTCTCTTTCTATGGACTAAGGTTCTGTCCTGGGTTCTGGGGAGATAGCACCCAGAGGGTCAGGGAAGGCCTCATACAGGGTGGTACCATTAAGCTGGGTCATAAAGAGTAAGTGAGTGTTTGCCTGGGGGAAGGATGCAGGGGGGTCCTGGCTCTGGGCCTAATCCCAAAGAGCCAAAGTCACTCAGCCTGAACCCTTAGACTCCACTCATTTACTTTCTTGCCCTGCCCAGGACCCTTCCATCAGTGGCCCCCTGCCCCCTCCTTTAACTCCAGCACAGAAAATTCAACTCAGGGTCAAAAACCCTGTAGAGTCACACACCATGAGACTAAGTCTGCCTATAGATTCCTTTAGGTCTCAATTCTTGCTTCTACTGACTCCCTGTCCAGAGGTTGACCACCAAACCATGCCACAGGACAACCAAGCCTCAAAGGTGGTGCCCAGGTACCTGCATCAAGGCCTCACTCCACTGTTCATCCCAAGTTGGGTCATTTGTCATCCCTGGACCTCAGTGTATGAAATGGGCATTCTCCCATTCATTCATGCATCCATCTATTCTACATCCATCCACTCACCCATTCATCAACCCACCTACCCATCCATTCATCCATCTACCCACTCATCCACTCACCCATTCATCCATCCACCCTTCAACTACCTATTCAACCACTTACCCATCCATCTACCATCTGCTCATCCAATTATCCAATTTAACAACCAGGCCCTACGTTGAGCACAGAGATAGATAAGACCAGTCCCTCTGTTCTCAAAACACTCCTAGATTAGTCCCTTCCCTAACTCTGAAGTCATATAGGGTAGGTATATGAAGGCCTACCTGAAAACATTGGGAGTAAACAATGAAGTTGATTGTTGCATCTATGCATCCTATGTGTCAGAGATTGGGAACCTCCATGCCCCACTCATTTCTTGAGGGCCCCACAGAAAGTGTAGTCCATATGGACTCTGCATGGCCCTAGGACTCCCCTTAGCTCTATTATTTTTTCTCTGTTGTCAAGGCTGGAGTGCAGTGGTGTGATCATAGCTCACTGTGACTTCAAACTCCTAGGCTCAAGCAATCCTCCCACCTCAGCCTCCCAAGTAGCTAGGGCTACAGGGTACAGGCATGTGCCACCACAGCTGGCTAATTTTGTTTTCTTTCTGTAGAGACAGGGTCTCTCCCTAGGTTGCCCAGGCTAGTCTCAGTCTCCTGGCCTCAAGCAATCCTCCCACCTTGGCCTCTCAAAGTGTTGGATTACAGGTGTAAGCCACCGTGCCCAGCCTCCAATTCCTTACTTCAGGGACGCAAGTGCTAACCTAAACTAGAGAGATTTCAAAGGAAGCGGGGAAGAGGAAGGAGTTCACCAACATAACTTCTACCACAACTGAAGTCACCAATGGGACTCAGTTTCTGTCAGAAATGGCAGCAGCATCTCCAGGAAGATATAGGGAGACACCACCAGCTGGGGCCTGTCACCACCTAGCTGTGTGGCTTTGAGCAAGACCCTGCCATTCTCTGGATCTCAGTTTCCCCAGCAGTGCAGACCGTGGGGTCTGTGGGTTTTCCCAGTTTGAGGTGGTCCTCTTCAGTTCTCACTTCCCTTCCAGCCTGGGTGGGCCTGCTCCCCTGACAATGGGCCCTCTCTGGCCGTCCCACACACGAGGCGGGGTAGGAGATGACGTGGTTGGCGTCCAGGGCCTGGAGTTCTCTGGCTATTCAACCCCCTCCCCTGACACAAACAACCCTCAGTTGCCTCCCCCTCCCAACCCCAGAATCTGGGCACAGCTGGGGCCTGCTCTGCCCTGGCCACCCCATGAATCACCCCTCTATGGTCCCCGGGGGAGTGGTCCAGGGAGCATCCTACGCCCCACACGGGGTGAGGGCCAGAATCTCGGCCCTCAAGCAGGCAGTGTCCACAGGAACAATGGGGGCCTGTGGCTAACAGCCGGAATGCAGCCATTGTCCAGCCCTGGCCCCCAACCCCAAGGCCTCAGGTCCCCAGGCTGGGCAGGCTGGCGTGGGTCGGTGCGTCAGGCGCTCGTGTGCCAGGGCCGGGGACACATGGCCTTCTACTTCCCTTCACTGGGGAGGCAGGCGGGTAGGCTGATGGGCCAGACCCACCTCCACACCCAGCCTCACAAAGAGTCCCATGCATAAAGAGTCCCATGCATAAAGAGTCCCATGCACAGGGTGAAGAGAGGCAAGATGGGGTGCGTGGAGCAGATTCTCAGAAAAGGGGTCTAGCAGCTCTAAGACCCCAGCTATACATCACAGTGGGGAGGGGGACCACATTAGACTAATGCAGGATTAGAGTGGGGTTGCTATAGCGACGCATGAGGGCAATACATCTAGGGAGCCCAGCCCCTTGGTGATGTATGACTCTGCTCGGCTGTGGGGAGCAGGGGGAGGGGATGTGTCCCACCCCAGCCTCCAAGGGGAGAGCAGACACCAAACATTCTCTTCACCTGGGGGAGAACATCTGCCTTGAACTCCAAATAGAGGCATCTCAGAATCCTGTCAAGAATGAAGGAGAAGCCCTTCCAACCCAACCTCCAACATCTCACTTTAGTCCATGTTCAACTCGGCTCCAACTTCAAATTCCAGCTCTGGCCTCAGCCCTGGCCTCCGCCCATTCTCAAACTCAGCCCCATGGGGTTATACAAAGCCTCCATCCCAGCCCCTTCAGGCCCTGTCCTTTCCACTCCACTGCTAAGGACCATTCCCATACTGTCTCCCCCAGTACCTGAGGAGACTCAGAGGACTCTATGCAGGGTGGCAGCCAAAGGACACAAAAGGGAGGAGGCAGGATCACCCAGAAACACTCCTTGGCCACACCACCTGAAGTTGTTAATTTGAGAGAAGCCTGCAGAGTTTGAGGGCACATGTGCTGTCCCCTCTCACCCAGATGCCTCCTCATGCCCATGCCTAGGTGCCCCACCCTCATCTCATTCCAGGCAGGAGCTTAGCTTCCTGCCCCAAACTCTCAGGGCCACCAGAAAGGTTTAGGGGTGGACCAGCTCTAGTGAGAAAATTGGATGGTTCTCCCAGCAAAGGAGTATTCATTGGAAAAGCTTCACATAATATATGTAATGTTATATGACAAAGTCGGGCCTTGGGCTTCCTTTTAGCTGCTGTGTCATTCACACCGGTTTGCCCCTTCTCTGAGGCCCTGGACCTCAACCCCCTGGGGACTTCAGGGGAACAGTCTCTTCAGATAACCCCCTTTACTATATCCACCTTAGCATCTTGGTGAGGGAAGAGGTGGGGCAGATAAACCCCTTCAATAATCCTAAATGTGGGCTGGGTGCGGTGGCTCACGCCTGTAATCCCAACACTTTGGGAGGCCGAGGTGGGTGGATCACCTGAGGTCAGGCATTCGAGGCCAGCCTGGTTTCACATGGTGAAACCTCATCTCTACTAAAACTACAAAAAAATTAGTTAGGCGTGGTGGCAGGCACCTGTAATCCCAGCTACACGGGAGGCTGAGGCAGGAGAATTGCTTGAACGCAGGAGGCGGAGGTTGCAGTGAGCTGAGACCGCACCACTGCACTCCAGCCTGAGCAACAAGAGCAAAACTCCATCTCAAATTAAAAAAAAAAAAAAAAAAATTTTAAAGTAAATAAATAAAAATAATAATCCTAAGTGTGGCCCAGGCACAGTGGCTCACACCTGTAATCCCAGCATTTGGGGAGGCTGAGGTGGAAAGATCACTTGAGCCCAGGAGTTTGAGACCAGCCTGGACAATATAGCAAGACCCCATCTTTACAAAATATTTTTAAAATTAGCTAGGTGTGGTGGCATGCACCTGTAGTCCCAGCTATTTGGGAGGCTGAGGTGGGAGGATCATTTGAGCCCAGGAGGTCAGGGCTGCAGTGAACCACAATTGCATCACTGCACTCCAGCCTGGGCAACAGAGTGAGACCCTATCTAAAAAAGATTTAAAAAAAAAAAAAAAAAGTGACACTCTGGCTCTGTCACAGCTCTGGTTCCAACCTGAGCTGGAAGATGCTGACCATAGAAGTCACCCCTCCCACCAGAGGAGGATACAGGTCAAAGGACAAGGCAGAGCAGGGGGCACTGCCCTCCACATGAGCAGGTGCATCCACTCCCATGCACACACATGCAGAGGCACTCGCACATACACCTTGGGCCCATCCGTAGTGTTGTCCCCACAGTGGAAGAAACTCGGCCTTTTTTTTTTCTGTCACCCAGGCTGGAGTACAGTGGCCCGATCTCTTTTCACTGCAACCTCTGCCTCCTGGGTTCAAGCAATTCTCCTGCCTCAGCCTCCCAAGTAGCTGGGACTACAGGTGCCGGTCACTATGCTCGGATAATTTTTTTTTTTTCTTTTGAGACGGAATCTTGCTCTGTCGCCCAGGCTGGAATGCAGTGGCGTGATCTCAGCTCACTGTGATTCTCCTGCCTCAGCCTCCTGAGTAGCTAGGACTACAGGTGTGAACTACCACATCCAGCTAATTTTTTGCATTTTTAATAGAGATGGGGTTTCACCATGTTGGCCAGGCTGGTCTCGAACTCCTGACCTCAAGCAATCTGCCCACCTTGGCCTCCCAAAGTGCTGGGATTACAGGCGTGAGTCACCGCACCCGGCCTCACCCAGCTAATTTTTGTATTTTTAGTAGAGATAGGTTTTTTTTTTTTTTTTTTTTTGAGACGGAGTCTCGCTCTGTCACCCAGGCTGGAGTGCAGTGGCCGGATCTCAGCTCACTGCAAGCTCCTCCTCTCGGGTTCACGCCATTCTCCTGCCTCAGCCTCCCGAGTAGCTGGGACTACAGGCACCCGCCACTTCGCCCGGCTAGTTTTTTGTATTTTTTAGTAGAGACGGGGTTTCACCGTATTAGCCAGGATGGTCTCGATCTCCTGACCTCATGATCCGCCCATCTCGGCCTCCCAAAGTGCTGGGATTACAGGCTTGAGCCACCGCGCCCGGCCAGAGATAGGTTTTCACCATGTTGACCAAGCTGGTCTCGACTCCTGATCTTAAGTGATCCACCTGCCTCAGCCTCCCAAAGTGCTGGGATTACAGGCATGAGCCACTATGCCTGGCCTTTTTTTTTTTTTTTTTTTTTTTTTTTTTTTTTTGACACGGAGTTTTGCTCTGTCACCCAGGCTGGAATGCAGTGGCCCCATCTCTGTTCACTGCAACCTCCACCTCCCAGGTTCAAGGGATTCTCCTGCCTCAGCCTCCAGAGTGGCTGGGATTACAGGCACGCACCACCATGCCCAGCTAATTTTTTGTATTTTTAGTAGAGACAGGGTTTTCCCATGTTGCCCAGGATGGTCTAAAATTCCTGAGCTCAGGCAATCCGCCCACCTCAGCCTCCCGAAGTGCTAGGATTACAGGCGTGAGCCACTGCGCCTAGCTGAAACTCAGTCTTTATTCCTGATGAGGAAGAACCCAGAAAGAGGGTCTCTTCTCTCCCTTTCACCGTATGCCTCACTTCTCACATTCACACAGACATACACTCTCACACACAAATACACACACATTGTACACATGCTCCCACACGTGGCAGAGCAAAGAGAAAGACTAAAGAAGAAGGTAGGTGGAAGGCAGAGTGTGTGCCCAGAGGGCAGTTCCTAGGGTGGGGGTGTCAGGGTGCCCAGGGCATGGAGTGGGCAGGAGCCTTCATGGCTTCCTCTCTTCCCTAGCCAGCGACCAAAGGTCAGCCCAGGCAGCTCATCCACGTGCGGTCCACCCACCCTGCCTGGTCAGGTCATGTGAGACCAGGACCGAAGCCTCATCAACACTCCATTGTCTTCCAGAGCCCAGCCTTATGCTAAACCTAACAAAAGCCCCTTCCAGCCCAGGACTGGTTGGTGGCCCTCCAGAACCTTTGGTTCCCTCCTGAGGGATCCTCTGCAGGGGTCTCACAGCCCCTGCCTTGAGGAAAAGCTGGGTGATGTTCAGCCAGATCCCAACCTTCTCTGGGACTTTACATCCCCTTCTGAGAAATGGGGAGGAGCTGGCTTTCCATTTGCACAGAGAAAGCCTAGGGTGAGGAGTGGGGAGCAGGGGAAGAAGGACCCTCTTTCTCATGTTCCCTCTGGGGGCACATACCCCATCCCATGCCACCTCCTTGCCCATTCTCCAGATGCTCAGCAGGGAAGGAGAGAACAGCAGAGGGCCAAAGCGCGGCCCTGAAGGTCATCTTGCACGTCAGCACTGGGGCGGCCCCAGAACCCCTCGCGCCCTGGCTCCCCGCCTGGTCCACAACACAGGCTCCATTGACTCCTGTGCGCCCTCCTTCCCAAGATGCACACAAAGCCGTGGGCTCGTGGTTACTGCCCACGGGCCCCTGAGCCCCACAGGACCCACCCAGGGAAGGAGGCCAGAGCTGGCTGGCCGCAGCTCCCAAGGGGCTGGCAGGAGGGAAGGATCGTGTACCTACGCAAGAATCTCCTGGTTCTGGGCAGAAAGCCCTCATAGCCGACCTCTAGGCCCTGTTCTACCCAGGCTGGAATGGAGTCAAAGACCTTGGGGACCCAGCTGGGACAGATTCTCTGCCAGTGCCACCTCTACCCACCCTTCATCCTGTTTACATCTTGCAAAATCAAGGACACCCACCCTTGCCACTGAGACTAAACCTGGAGCAAAGCCACCCTGGCCCACCCTCTGTCTCCCACAGGGGAAGTCAGGTGGGGAAAGATGCTTGTGTCTGGGGGAGGGGGACTGGAGGAAAGCCGGGGCTGAGAAGCTCCAGCCCCTCTGGGGGCTTCAGTTAGGGGAGGGCTGCCCCAGCAGGATGACAGAGAGATGATTAAACCCACAGAGAAGATTGATAAGGGAGCTAAACAGCTGCAACTCTGCAAGGTAGGCTGGGACAAATCTCATCTTGTCCTGGCGGCACTCAAAGCACTGTGGGGCTGGGCCAGCCTGGCTGAGCTCATGACCTACACAAGCTCCAGAGCAGGAATGGGGGCAGGGGTGGTAGGCTGCTCCCACCTTCCTCCTCAGGGCCCAGCCCCCATTCCTGCCGCCTCAGAGCTCCCTCCCTGCACACCACCATTGGCACCTAGGCAGCG
The DNA here is from genome assembly GCF_037993035.2 of Macaca fascicularis. Classification (NCBI taxonomy): domain Eukaryota; kingdom Metazoa; phylum Chordata; class Mammalia; order Primates; family Cercopithecidae; genus Macaca; species Macaca fascicularis. The sequence continues at coordinate 196,884,415 of NC_088375.1, forward strand.
TGCCCCTCCTCCCCGGTGCCCCTTCACCCACAGCACCTCCGTCTCAGCTCTCACTCTCGGTATTATTAGATGTGATTTACAGCGGAAACGCTGAGTCAGACAAAGCAAGACTTCCCCAGACAGAGGCAGTGGGAGAAGAGAGGAAGAGTCCAGGGCAGCTGGCCTCCCTGGGCAGGGTCCTCAAAGGGAGTGAGGAAATGGGGACAGGGGTCCCCAGCTTCCAGGATGAGTGGGAAGTTTGCCCCTCCTGTTTCTCCTTTCTGTCTTGGGCCCAGGATCCTCATCTGGGACTCCTGGATATTCAGACCCCTTTTCTGACTCCCAAGCAGCCTCTCAGCCTCAGTCCTGCCAGCCCCTGTCTCTTCCTTGGCAAGTTTGAGAAAAACACTCAGGGATCCTGGAGCCTGGAAACAAGGTGTTTCTGCTGGACCCTGTTTCCTCACACCAAGGCCCCCGTTCAGAAGGCAGCCCCTGACTCCCAGAGATGAGAGGCAGGAAAAGTGCATGGCTGGGGTCCCAGTCCCCTGCTCTACAAACAGAAACACGGGCAGTGTGTGCTCCTGGGGCATCCAAGGGCCCTAGAACCGGTGGAGAGCACACATTTCTGCTTCTACCGTGTGCGGAAGAGCACAGCGGGCAGGTCCGTCTCTGCTCCCTGGGTCTCTGACTCCCTGGCAGGGAGGAACTGGGCATTGTTGCCAAAAATAAACGTTCCCTCTCCCGCTCCCTGGCTCCCGGCTCCCGCTCATTAGGATGCGTGGCGTTTGGCTGCGGTCCCACACCTTGCAGCTCATTATAAATATGCAGTCGCTGCTGGCGCTACCCCAATCATCTCTGCAATCAGAGCTTTTAATTAGGTTAATTAAATTGTATCAAATCTCGCAGGGACGCAGTTCACTGATGCTGATGAGGCAGCCAAAACAGACCCCAGCTCCTCCGCTAATGAAGGCCGCTGCCTGCCTGAGCCATGAGGGAGCAGGAGCGCATAATAAACGGGCGCGTCCTCTGGGAGGAGCTGCTGCCCAGGCCCTGAGCTCTGGGGACCTGGCAGGGGATCTGCATCAATCGGTCCAGGCTCCAGCTGCAGCAGAGGCTCCCACCCCAGGAGCCGGCCCCTTCACACGAGAACTAACCAGGGCAGCTTCAGGAGCCCAGGCGCTGACAGCCTGCCACCCTTACATGGCAAATTTGAGGGGGCCCCCAAGATCCACTGACCCTTGGGCTCCTCTTTACTTCTCCCCCAGAATGGCCCAATAAGGCCAGGGCTCCCCCTCCTACACACCTACACACACACACACACCGGCAGTTAGCCCTGTCACTGCCCCCGGATTGTCTTATTAGCCAGAGTGGCCAGGCTGAGACTAGAAAGCCCATCCTGCCACTGCCGGCCTAGTCTCCATCTGCTATGGAGACCATCTGCCCCTGGTGGGGGGCGGAGGTGGTCTACAATGCTACCAGCCAGCCAGAGGAGGGGGTGCTGCCCCCTAGGCTCCATGTGCCAGATGGACCTTCTATATTTTACCTACCACTCCACCTCAAGAGCCCTCTGCTAGGGAGGGACACCTGTCCCAGACCTCCTGGGATCAAATTAGCTAGGGAGGGGAGATGGACCCTTCCTTCCCTGGTCCCTCGCCACCCTGAGCTCACTGTCCCATGCCCTGGCAATCCACCTCTGAGCACTGGAGACCACAGGCTTCACAGCTGGAGGGCCCTGCAAAGGTCCTCCCCTGTCTGTAAGCAGGAAGGCAGGTGCTGCCACCTCCAAAGGGGCTGTCCCCAGCACTCCACTCAGCCTGGCTCCACCCCCTCCCCTTAACCCCTCCGTCACTGGTCTCAGTGTCTCTGAGCAGATGAGGAGAGGGATGGGGAAATTTTCAGTGCTCTCGGGACAAGTTGTTTCTGCTATAGAAGCTGGTTTTTTTTGGTTTGGAAAGGTGTTTTTTTTTTCTTTTTTCCACCCAGTAATGTGAAAACATGAAACCCGAAACCAACCCCCTACATTTGTCACCTCTGAGAGAAGCCTTTGGGGTAACTGGGAGAAAGCTGTAAATGAGTCAGGCTGATTCAGGGCAGGGGGGGCTGCCCAGCTGCCTGGGGCACCACAGTTTCATTAACCCGATCTGAGCATGGCCGTCAGGTGACAGATGCGGGGAGGGGAAAGGGCTGCCTTTCCATCCTCTGCTTACCCCCAAACACAGCAGTTCCCTTGACACATTCCTCTTGCCTAGAAAAAGCTGGGTCCTTAGCTCCGTTCTGGACGAGCCTTTCCTACCACCACGAAGGAGCATAGGGCTGGACTGTGCAACCACCCCAGCCCCCAAGCAGTTTGTTCCCTTTGTATCAAGCGAAGCAGACAAGACGAACAGGGAGAGCTAGGTGTACGCTTCACCTAGGAGAAGTAGATTGGACAAGACTTCCTAAATGTGATGATGATGGATCCAGGAATAGGGAGCTGGGAGATTCCTTACAGGGAGCCTGAGAAGCAGCGGAGACGGTCTTCCCTCTGGCCAGAGCAGTTTAGGAAGAACAGGCAGAAGCATGAACTAGGCAGCCTCCTCTACACTCCAACTTCTCAGCAGTAGGCTTGGGAAGGGAAGCTCTGCCTCCCTTTGTTTCACAGTTTCTCTCTGATCCTTCCCTGCACTTTTTGCTGAGACAGATCTATGGAGCCCTAGTTGGGTACAGAGAGCGCACCCTCTGACCCAGGGAGGCAGCTGCACAAGCCCAAGAGGCCTGCCAGCTCCGCCTCAAGACAGTACTTCAGGTCCGCCCGCAATTCCTCCACTCACCTGCAGCTTTGAGCCAAGACTCCCACCCACGGTTCAGCCCGCCCTTCCCTAACACCCTGCACATAAGGCTCCAGGAACTGGCATGCTGGGAGAACTTGAAGGGGGAGCCCAGCACCACACACCCACTTGCCTCACTGTTTCAAGTCCCAACAGGCCCTGGCCTCACCGGCCTCCACAGGTAGGCAGAGCGAATCTGCATCTGTTGGCTGCCTTCCCCGCTGGAGGACGTGCAGCTCTAACTGCTCAGTGCCCCACAGTCAGGAGCATGGGGGAAGAGGACAGTGAGCGATAAACAGATGATTAAAGCTGTACAGAGGGAGACCCCTCCCAGGTCTGGGTGGAACCACCCTACGGGAAACTTGGGGCTCTGTGACGGAGACCTCCCTACATGGTCCTCACTAGAAACAGGAAGGAAAAGTACCTTCCTGCCTAGTCTTCCTCCTGGGGCCACACTCATCTCAAACTCAGGGTGAGAAAATCCCATTTCTTCATGGGCACTCGCCCCCCGGCATTAAATTCAATAAGCAAACACATTCAAGTACCTCCGTATAAGGACACTTCTGAAAGAAGCCAAGTGTGTTGGGTGGGTGGACACCAAGTCCCTGAGAAGGAATCCCAGCAAAGAGGCAGCAGCTCCACCTGCTGGGCCCTTTTCCACCCTGGCACCAGGAAGCAGTTAGAAATCAGAAAAAGATTGGCTGGGAGCAGTGGCTCATGCCTGTAATCCCAGAACTTTGAGAGGCCTAGGAGGGGTGGATCACCTGAGATCAGGCTTCCAAGACCAGCCTGGCCAACACTGCGAAACCCCATCTCTGTGCCTGTAATCCCAGCTACTAGAGAGGCTGAGGCAAGAGAAACGCTTGAACTCAGGAGGCGGAGGTTGCAGTGAACCAAGATCACGCCACTGCACTCCAGCCTAGGCGACAGAGCGAGACTCCATCTCAAAGAAAAAGATGAACATATTCAAGAATAAAGCTAGGGCTTGACACTCTCCCACTTTGGTGGGAAGGGCCCAAGAATGTGGCAACAGACTAAGACTGAGCCAGGCTCGCTGAACTCTCTGTTGGATAGACCTGCAGGGTCCACATCACCATAGAGCTGCTATTTGGAGACTTGGTTTGTACAAGAGACCTGAGCCAAACAAGTCCTGACTCAGAAAAGCCCTCCAGCTCCATAGGCTGCCCACAGCCCCCTTGGCACAGCTAGAGCAGTATGCCACCAACAGCCCAAATCACCCCTAGGCCAAGAAGGGTGGATCCTAAGCAAACAATACTCTTCCCTCCCCAACAAGTCTGGGGTCCCACTGAGCACGAAAGCAGCAAAGCCCTGGCCGATTCTCAGAATCCATGGGGCTGGGGCCTGTCTTTGCTCAGTCACAGGGACAGCCAATCTCTTTGCTTAAAATCCTTGAGCCTTGGAGACAGCACCCAGTATAACAGCAATTCAGAACACCCAGCTCCCCTTACAGCATTCCGATTACCTTCAGCCTGGAACTCAGAGTACACCAAAAGGATGGACCTTCCTGCTCCGTTTGGCCTAGGAGCGCACCTCTTCAAGTGTCACCGTGCTCCTGTGCCAGAGGGTGTGTAGGTATGCCTGTACCTATTTATGAGGCCTGGGTTATATGTGCCTTGTGCATCTGTGAACATGAGATTCCATGAGGCGAGCCTATCTTCATGTGGGTGTATGGTTTGTGAGGAGGCATTTAGGTCCATTCCCTATCCTCTCCCCCACTTTCCCACCCAGCAGGGGCAAAAGACGGAGCAGCAGCATCCAGCTGCTTGACCCCCGGATCAGACTGCTGCTTAGTCTGCTCACTCCCCTGTCCAGTATCACCATGATGAGCCCATTCCCTGGTTTCATCCTCAAGTCTCTCAAACTGTCAGCACTGACTGAGCTCAGCACGTCCCCAGAAGGGAGTGCACACACACAATGGGAAGGACTTCCTTCCTGAAGGCAAAACCTACTGGCTTCTGTTTCCTGGCCCTTCCTGTTTTCCAAGGCCCCTGATGTAAATTCCACTGGGTACACCCTGAGGAAACAGGCTTCCAGTCTAGGCTTGTACAGGAACCTCACAATCACGGGCACTTATTAAGTATTAACAAATTTCTTTTAAAGCCTTAAAATCCACACATGGCTCTTCTCCCTCCATGGGGTAAGGGCTGAGCAAGCCCCCCAGAACCCCGGTCCCTGTTCTCCCATGTTTGCTCTAAGCATGTTCAGTCCTGTCCTTACTGGCCTTGGCCTATAATCCTGACATGAGCAAACAAAGGAAGGAGAGAACCAGGGAAGAGAAAGAAGCTGGCTAACACACCCAGGGGTCCATATTCCCAGAGTGAAGATCTGCACCAAGCTATTCTGGCCTTGGAATTGTGAGTTGACATGGAGTGCAGAGGGCAGAGACACAGCCAGGCCTATTCTGATTTGGGCTTCATCAATAAAGAAGAGGTGCTCCCGTAGGTTCCTTGTTCCAAGAGTTTCTATCTGCAGCTTTAAGTGAGACAAAAAAATTCCTCCTTGGATAATTTATGAAGCCACCTGAATAGCTAATAAAAGAAGAATGAGTGACGGTAAAATCAGTCTATCCACTAGATAAAACACTATGCAATCACTAAAAATAATGTCTATTTTAATGTTTACTCTAGCATGTATTACTGTAAAAATTTTTGTGATGTAACAAACTGGGAAAGAGCTAATGATTTAATTAAAAAGTAGGACATCAAGTTGTTTACTGTAAGTACAAAACACAAAAACATGGACAAAAAGTGATGCGTTTTACAAAATGGAGAAAATCAACTAGACTACTCACAGTAATTGTCCACCTCCACAGCTCTAGCTCCTAGCACAGTTAACTATGCAATAAATATTTGTTACTATTGAATAAGCACTGGGATTAGGAATGAATTAATCTATTTTCCAAATCTGCTGTAATGAGATCCTATGTTTCATAATAAAAAAAATTTTGGGCCAGGTATAGTGGCTCAACTCTGCAATCCCAGCCCGTTGGGAGACCAAGGTGGGAGTATCGCTTGAGCTCAGGAGTTCAAAACCAGCCTGGCCAACATGGCAAAACCTGGTCTCTGCATAAAATTTAAACGTTACTCAGACATGGTGGCACACGTCTGTAGTACTAGCTACTCAAGAGGCTGAGGCAGGAAGATCACTTGAGCCCAGGAGTTCAAAGTTACAGTGAGCCATGATCACACACTGCACTTCCAGCCTGGCAACAAAGACCCTATCTCAAAGGAAAAAAAAAATTATGTATATAAAAATAAGACTAATTTCACAAACCAAAAACAATTACAGAAGAGAGGGAGATTTAATGTTGTCCATAGAAAGACATTAAATGTCAGACTGACAATTTAGTTATGGTTACAAACCATGCCATTTGGACTAATGGAATTTGAAGTTACTAGAAAAAGACAACAGATTTTTGATGCAGAATGACGAGGCTTATCTATAACATGTCAACGTTTTCGACGACTCTGAAATTTATAAATAGCTGGCGAGTTCACCGTTTCTTTCTTCACCTTCACTTTCTGAGTTTTATCCTACAAAAGAGTAAAAAGGTAATCAGTAAAGAGAAAGAAATGGTTTTGTAAAATCGAAAGGTTAATAAACTACCTATTAGCAGCCCTTTTCAAAGTTGAGAACACACAAAGCCCTACTGCCCAAGGCATCCACTGTAGGCAATGAATTAACTTCTCCCCTAGGCATCTAGAAAGTACTAGCTGTGTACAGTCCTGGGAAAATTGAAAAGAAAGGTGTTCAAGTATTTGTTTCATTTAAAATTATAATTTTAATTCTCTCACGGAACCCCAGTTGAGAAAGGCTAACCTAAATGATCTACAAAGCTAAAGAATTTGACATTTAGAGGAATGATAAGAATATGAAAGAGGCATCTTATATTCCTCAGCTCTGCTATTTAACTACACAATGTTGTCTATTTTTAAACACCAATGAGTGACATGCACTGTTTTGTTAACCTGTTTAAATGTTACGGGAGCTGCTCATAAGCTATAAAGTTCATATGCTACCCGATCCTACCCTTTGCTGTTCCAAAGCACTGACTAATAACCCCCTTATTACCTTCTTAATCAAGGCACATTTCAACACTGTCAGAGTAACAGACACTGGCTCAAACCACTGCCCCTGAGGAGCAGACATTTTCACTGGGGTTGATTTACACACAGCTGAAATCCAGTCTGAGTTAAGACCTTTACACGAAAGAAAAGGGAAAAAAAAAAAAGGCCTAAGGCTCTCTCTCCTCACCATAAGATCTTTGCGTGTTTGAATTTTCTGAGCAATAACGAACAATTTCTTCTCTCGTTCAATCCGCTGTGTCAGGCAGTTATATTGCTTTTGCCTTTCTTTAGCTATTCGCTGGAGAAGAAACACACACATTCTCAGTAACAATGAACAGGACAAAAATGAGTAAGAAACTGTTTCTTAATCCATTTAAGCCAACTGCATAGTTCATCAACTCCCTCCTTTCGCCAGAATCAACATAATATGGTAACAATAAAGTTACCCATTTTAGGAACATCACATTCTGCAGCTGAAAGGAACCCTGGGCCAGATGTAGTGGCTCACGCCCGTAATCCCAGCACTTTGGGAGGCTGAGGAGGCAGGGTCACTTGAGCCCAGGAGTTCAAGACCAGCGTAGGCAACATAACGAGACTCTCTCAAAAAAAAAAAAAAAAAAAAAAAAAATTAAAAAAGGAACCCTGTAGACTATCTTATCAAAACCCGTCATTTACAAATGCAGAAAAATGAGGCCCAGAGAAGAAGTAAGTGGTCCAAGGACACATGGCTCACCTGGAGCAGAGTCAGGACTGTCCCCCTCTCACAAATCCCAGGAATCTTTCCACTACTACACTAAGCTGCTTCAACCTTTGTGTGAGTGCCACAGTCACCTGAGATGATAGCAGGAATGAATCAGTGTTGGAAACCCTACACAAAGCGAATGGAGAGCAACAGAAGAGTCCGCAACAGAAGGTCCCCAGGCAGTGTGCTGGTGCCTAAAAATCTTACCACTCAGAAAGCAGAATAATTTTTTCAGCAGAAGCTGACCAGAGAATTCTCACTGCTAATGACTCCTCAAAGATCAGTGGGGTCCTTAGGTTTTGGGAAATCATCAACCTTAGAGAAATTGATGAAAGCTTTGGGATCTAGGCCGGGCGCGGTGGCTCAAGCCTGTAATCCCAGCACTTTGGGAAGCCGAGACGGGTGGATCACGAGGTCAGGAGATCGAGACCATCCTGGCTAACACGGTGAAACCCCGTCTCTACTAAAAAAAATACAAAAAACTAGCCGGGCGAGGTGGCGGGCGCCTGTAGTCCCAGCTACTCGGGAGGCTGAGACAGGAGAATGGTGGGAACCCGGGAGGCGGAGCTTGCAGTGAGCTGAGATCCGGCCACTGCACTCCAGCCTGGGCGACAGAGCCAGACTCCGTCTCAAAAAAAAAAAGAAAAAAAAGAAAGCTTTGGGATCTTTCTTCTTTTTTTTTTTTTTTTTTTTTTTTTTTTGAGGCAGAGTCTTGCTCTATCGCCCAGGCTGGAATGCAATGGCATGATCTCAGCTCGCTACAACCTCCGCCTCCTGGGTTCAAGCAATTCTCCTGCCTCAGCCTCCCTAGTAGATGAGATTACAGGTGCCCACCACCATGCCTGGCTAATTTTTGTATTTTTAGTAGAGACAGGGTTTCACCATGTTGGCCAGGCTAGTCTCGAACTCCTGACCTCAAGCGATCCACCTACCTTGGCCTCCCAAAGTGCTGGGACTACAGGCATGAGCCACCACGCCCAGCCTGGCATCTTTCTTGAGATAAATGTACATACATGTTTGTAAAAGGTTGTGCAAGCGCATACCTATCTGCACAAAATACCAGTGAGAAAGGGGGGTTTTCACAGACCTCCTAAAGCTCACTCATGGGTTGTCTACCCACTCCAAGTTACAGACAAAATATCCTTGCAATCCACCCACCAGCAGTGTCTTAATAAAAATAATTTTGCAGTAAACAAAACAGAAAGAAACAATACTACTAGACAAAAATGGCAAAAATCTAAACCTCCCTAACTTCTCAAAAGCTATGCTGATGAACTATTCTACATGGAAATTTGGAATACTAATCTCTCTAGGGACTACCACAACTCTTGAGAAGTGTCAGTGACATGGCTAATTGAAAGTACACCTGCCGGGCGCGGTGGCTCACGCCTGTAATCCCAGCACTTTGGGAGGCCGAGACGGGCGGATCACGAGGTCAGGAGATCGAGACCATCCTGGCTAACACGGTGAAACCCCGTCTCTACTAAAAAATACAATTGGGAGGCCGAGACGGGCGGATCACGAGGTCAGGAGATCGAGACCATCCTGGCTAACACGGTGAAACCCCGTCTCTATTAAAAAATACAAAAAAACTAGCCAGGCGAGGTGGCGGCGCCTGTAGTCCCAGCTACTCGGGAGGCTGAGGCAGGAGAATGGCGGGAACCCGGGAGGCGGAGCTTGCAGTGAGCTGAGATCCGGCCACTGCACTCCAGCACGGGCGGCAGAGCGAGACTCTGTCTCAAAAAAATAAATAAATAAATAAAAATAAAATAAAATAAAATAAAATAAAAAATACAAAAAAAAACTAGCCAGGCGAGGTGGCGGGCGCCTGTAGTCCCGGCTACTTGGGAGGCTGAGGCAGGAGAATGGCGGGAACCCGGGAGGCGGAGCTTGCAGTGAGCTGAGATCCGGCCACAGCACTCCAGCCTGGGTGACAGAGCGAGACTCCGTCTCAAAAAAAATAATAATAATAAAAATAAAAAAAATAAAAGAAAGTACACCTAATTGCCAGGCGCGGTGGCTCACGCCTGTAATCCCAGCACTTTGGGAGGCTGAGGCGGGTGGATCACAAGGTCAGGAGTTCAAGACCAGCCTGGCCAAAATGGTGAAACCCCGTCTCTACTAAATATACAAAAAATTAGCCAAGTGGTGATGGACGTCTGTAATCCCAGCTACTCAGGAGGCTGAGGCAGGAGAATTGCTTGAACCCAGGAGGCAGAGGTTACAGTGAGCCGATATCATGCCACTGCCCTCCAGCCTGGGTGACAAAGTGAGACTCCGTCTCCAAAAAAACAAAAAAGTACACCTAATTGACAAACAACAGGGTTATCACAAGAACACTCGTGAGCAAGCTCTTTGGCTGGAAGTGTTATCTACAGAGGGAAATATTACTGGGCCTCAGACTTCAACAATTCACGGATTCTAGCACAGTCTCACAGCAGTGGTTTCAGACAGCTTTTGTTTTCGCTTTATTGCACAGACTGTCAGATTTATGGGATTACCCAATATAGTCAAACTAATTAGGGGTATTTATATTACTAAAGCAAGTTTAGCTGCCTCTGAGCTAGAGAAAACTGCTGTGAAATTAAACATTGGAAGCAAAACTGATGCGGTGTAAATGATTCAAATCAAAACAGAACAGCTGTCTGCTTGAAACACATTGACAGCATTTTTTTTTAATGAATCAGTCAGAAGAGTTCAACTCCAGAAGGCTTTGAGGAAAAGCATGTCTTCTGCACAACCTAGTTACAGTGACGGAAAGCACCATAAGTAAAAGCCAAAACAAAATTTTTGCTACAATACACAATATGAAAGACCTTTTGGGCAGGCATGGTGGCTCACGCCTGTAATCCCAACACTTCAGGAGGCCAAGGCAGAAGGAAACACTTGAGCTCAGGAGTTTAAGACCAGCCTGGGCAACTTAGCGAGTTGGGTACACCTCCTGGTGTGTGTACCCAGTTGGCTGAGGCAGGACGATCGCTTAAGCCCAGAAGGTGGAGACTGCAGTGAGCCATAATCACACTATTGCACTCCAGCCTGGGTGACAGTGAGACCCTGTCTCAAAAAAAATAAAAATACACAAAGAGCTTTTGATGTGCGTATTCAATGCTAAAGGTTCAATATTGGCCAGGCGCGGTGGCTCAAGCCTGTAATCCCAGCACTTTGGGAGGCCGAGACTGGCGGATCACGAGGTCAGGAGATCGAGACCATCCTGGCTAACACGGTGAAACCCCGTCTCTACTAAAAAAGATACAAAAATATAGCCGGGCGAGGTGGTGGGCGCCTGTAGTCCCAGCTACTCGGGAGGCTGAGGCAGGAGAATGGCGTGAACCTGGGAGGCGGAGCTTGCAGTGAGCTGAGATCCAGCCACTGCACTCCAGCCTGGGAGAGAGAGCAAGACTCCGTCTCAAAAAAAAAAAAAAAAAAAAAAAGGTTCAGTATTAAAGTTCCAAATCCTTTAATCTTCAGTAATTCCTTTCTCTGCATTTTCAAAACACTGGCATTTGTTACAAGTATAAAAGCACAAAGTGCAGGGTCAGAATTGGGATTCAAACTCAGGTTAAAGGCCATAACCTAAGCTTCTGACCACTATACCACACATCTTCTGATCATAGAAATCAGAGAGCCCTTCTCCACTTCCATCCCATCATCAAATCCTCCTACAAATCCACTTTTGTAAGGGAACTCATGAGTTTTCCATAAATAATTATCTGAGACCAGCCACAGTGGCTCACGCCTGTAATCCCAACACTTCAGGAGGCCAAGGCAGGTGGATCAACTGAGGTCAGGAGTTAAAGACCAGCCTGGCCAACATGGCGAAACCCCATCTCTATAAAAAATACAAAAATTAGCTGGGTGTGGTGGTGCACACCTATAGTCCCAGTTACTGGGGAGGCTGAGGCATGAGAATTGCTTGAACCCAGGAGGCGGAGTTGCAGTGAGCCAAGATCGCACCAATGCATTCCAGCCTGGGAGACAGTCAGACTCTGACTAAAAAATAAAGTAAAATAAATTTTAAAAATTCTTTTAAATGCAGTGGCAAAAAAAAAAAAAAAAAAAAAACCACCTAGATTCCCCTAAACTCACATGTGAAGAACAACAGATAAAATTACCTTAAGTCCAGTCTGATTGGTAACTCCTTTCACTTTTTCTTTCTGCAAGGTCTCTATCCTGGGCCTATTAAAGACTCTGTCGACTAGCTCCGGGGCTGTTTGCAGGTGAGTTGCAACGTCAAACTGTTCAACTAAAATTCAAGACAATCCTTAAGGCACTGTCTGTTTCTAACACCAAACGACACAGACTGGCATGGTAGACTGTCCCAGAAACCTTCAAACATTTCATACCTTCCTTTTTGGTGTCAAAAAAGAACACATGCTTGTTCTGTTGCTTCCCCTGGAAATCCAGCAGATGGAGCTCTGATTTTAGTCTTTCAATTTTCTAGAACACAAAATATGGTCTCACTTTATATTAGATTCTTCTGGGGTACCAAAAAAAAAAAACTGCAAAAGTTTAAACCATTTCACACCATTATTGCCAGCCAGCAAAGAACTTGCTTTATTCTTTTAAAGGAAAGGATCCCAACACATATCAGGTACTGGGCACTTCCCAGGATGCACTTAATCCTTGTAACAGGCCGGGCGCAGTGGCTCACGCCTGTAATTCCAGCGCTTTGGGAGGCCGAGGCGGGCGGATCACGAGGTCAGGAGATCAAGACCATCCTGGCTAACACAGTGAAACCCCATCTCTACTAAAAATACAAAAAAATTAGCCGGGCGTGGCGGCGGGCGCCTGTAGTCCCAGCTAACTCCTTAGGCTGAGGCAGGAGAATGGCGTGAACCCGGGAGGTGGAGCTTGCAGTGAGCCGAGATCGCGCCACTGCACTCCAGCCTGGGCGACAGAGCGAGACTCCGTCGCAAAAAAAAAAAAAAAAAAAAAAAAAAAAATCCTTGTAACAGTCCCCTGAGACAGAAATGAGGGAAGAGCCTCAGGGAGTTGAATTTGCCCATTGTCATGAGGCTAGTAATTGGCAGTGCCAGAACTCAAACCTAGGTCTGTCTCATTTCCAAACCTGAACTCTTTCCACTCTACCATGCTAACTATACTTCTAAATCATTATTACAATCAAGTGAGATTGTAAATGCCAGAAGAAATTAACAAATACCTTGAGATTGATATATTTAAGTTTCTTTTCTTAACCAATAAAACGAATCAGAACAAAGAATGAATTACCTTAGCTTCTGCAACCCTCTTCATTTCTATATATTTGACGTCCTGAGTTCTCATCAGCTTTAGTTGTTCTGGGGTTACTTCTTCCTTAGTCTCCTTAATAATATGTACTCCATCCTAAAATCCAAATTTAAAAGATATATTCCCTATTACATTAAAAATCATTAATAAGTTATTGGCACAGTGCATGTGCCATCAATCTAGAACAAAGACAACCATAGGCCAAGTGTGCTCACACCTGTAATCCCAGCACTTTGAGAGGTCAAGATGGGCAGATCACTTGAGGTCAGGAGTTCAAGATCAGCCTGACCAACATGGTGAAACCCTTTCTCTACTAAAAATACAAAAAATTAGCTGGGCACAGTAGTGTGTGCCTGTAGTTCCAGCTACTTGGGAGGCTGAGGCACGAGAATCACTTGAACCCAGGAGGCAGAGGTTGCAGGGAGCCAAGATCACACCACTGCACTCCAGCCTGGGCGACAGAGAGACTCCATCTCAAAACAAAACACAACAAAACAAAACAAAAAAAAGACAACCAAATGCTGTATGCTAACAGCAATCCTAGACACAGGCCCCTGAGGCACACGTTCAGCGTGGCACCTCCAGTCATCCATCCTAGAACAGCTCCGGGTGTAAGATAACCCACAATCAAAGGCAGAAATGCACACTCCTCTGGAAGTAGAAGGTTTGCCTTGGACACTGACCAAGAGCACCTGGAGTAACCAGAGAAGGGTTAAATTAAGGCCAAGGATCCTTCTTCTCCATCTCCTCCCTGCCCTTATTTTCCAATGTGGGGAGCTCAAAACACCAACCAAGCCACTGGGCACCCACCTGGAGTTTAACCCGAGTCATTTTGTAGTAGAATTCATCTGGATTTTTTTCAAGAGCCTTCTTACGGAGAGCTCTGAGGTATTCCTGTTTTTTACGGTAGTCACTAAAAGACAGGTTAAATGAGGTTCATAGCAAAAAACAAAAAGATAATTTTTAAAAACCAAAACCCACAATAAGCAAACTTTACAAGCATCTAAAAGGCCACACAAAGCGAAACTCAAAAAAGCCAAAGCAGAGACTGGATCTGATGGACACTCCACTGTCACTGAGCTGAGCTCACGCTTCGCAGGGTCCACAATCTAATCAACAGTTCCTACTCCAGTGGAACCTGAAATTAACTGTCCCCAGCCCACATATGTTTCAGTGCCATTTATATCATTACAGGGAAACACCAAACAAAGTACAAATTAAAAGTCCTTAGACAGGATATGGTGCAAGCTTGGGCACCAGATGACCACATATAACTCAGAAACTACACAGTACAGTATAGCACAATGACTAGAATCATGGACTCTGCAGCCAGACAGCATGCGTTCAAATCTGGACTTGACAACTTCTGGCTAAGTAACCTTGGATAAGTTATCAAACCATCCTGCATCCCAATTTCACTTGTAAAATGAATACGATAATAGTAACCTATCCCAGAAGGTTGTTGGGAGGGAAGAATCAGTGTAAAAATGGTAAAATATCCTAGAACACTGCCTGGCCCAATAACAACACTTAATTATCATTAGGCTTAAAATCTCTGGGACCTACAGAAACCCATTTAATCCATCATCACCATCTAGACCAGGGGCATAAGAAGGACCTCAGCTGGCCAGGCACGGTGGCTCAAGCCTGTAATCCCAGCACTTTGGGAGGCCGAGACGGGTGGATCACGAGGTCAGGAGATCGAAACCATCCTGGCTAACACAGTGAAACCCCGTCTCTACTAAAAATACAAAAACTTAGCCGGGCGTGGTGGCGGGTGCCTGTAGTCCCAGCTACTCAGGAGGCTGAGGCAGGAGAATGGCGGGAACCCGGGAGGCGGAGCTTGCAGTGAGCTGAGATCCGGCCACTGCACTCCAGCCTGGGCAACAGAGCAAGACTCTATCTCAAAAAAAAAAAAAAAAAAAAGAAGAAGGACCTCAGCTGACATGTATGGCTAACAAATAATTACGAAGTATTTTGCAAATAAAGTGCTAATAGAGAAGAAGAATGGGGATAATTGTTTTATAAAATGCTTTCAGAGTTCATTATCACCCACGCTTGGTCTCATGAATCCATCTTTCACATCTCTTCATTCCACACCACACACATGGTATGTAAGAGACTCAACAAACGGAATTTCAGATTATATCTTGCACTTCAAGAAAACAAAGAGAAAAAAGATTCAGCTTTGGGCTCAAACACCAAGGCAGAGCCAAATCAAAGCCACTATGAGAAAATGATCTGGAACAACATAATACAAATAATTCACAATGCAACTACAGTTAAATAAATAATGATCTGCCTAAACAAAGAGAGAAATTTAGGGTCACAGAAAAAATTATCTGACAGGCTGCCAGAGCTTTGGCCATTTTATCAATGGCAGGAAATTATCCCCTGTTGGACACTCAGGCAATTCAGCTGCAGTGCAAGGAGGTTGTAAGCTTCTTGGCAGCGCCTCTACCAGAAAGACTGAACTCACTCTGCACGAAGTTTATAATCTTTCTTTTTCTCCAGCAAGCCCAGATGTTTTCGAAAGCCAGGCTAGAAGACAAAAGAAAAAACATTGTTTAGTTTCCTCTGCGAACACATATCCAAATCAACATGACACCTAACAGGCACAGGAGTCTCTGAAGCGCTCAGTAAATCCAGTCCTTGGAGCTAACCCATGACCCTGTCCCCTCCCCTCCCCACAACTGGGCTCTGCGCAAGGATGAGAGGGACCCTGCCAGCACCAGACAGGTCACAAGCACTGCTGTAGTAGGTTTCTTGGCCTATTAAGGACAGAGAGAGGCAACAATGACTCGGCACTAAGCAAGCAGTTGCCAGTTGTACTAAAATTACTACTAACTTAATCCAAGGGTTTATAAAATACTACAAAGGGAAAACATAGTAACAGAGAGGCAACTGTGGTAAGGGAGCTAAATTTAGAGTCTGGAGATGTGGGTTCAAATCCAAGTTTTACCTCTGAACAATCTGTGACCTTGGGCATGTCACTTAACTTCTCTGAACGGCTATTTCCTGACTGTAACATGAAAATAGTACCTCCTTCTCCGTGTTATCCTGAGGATTCAAGGAGCTCGTGTAAGTGGTAATGCCTGCACATGGCTTGACACATAGCAGCTATCCAGCATGAGTTTACTATCATTATTATACTTGTGGTACTAGGTATGAGACAAAAGTATGACAGAAAGTCCTTTCTCTGACGTAGGCTTGGAGAGCACGGAAGGTATAAGGATTAAATCTTGGTATGATCTTTCTACATACTACTATTTGTTGAGCACTTAGTATATGTCAGGGTCTTGCAATGTGCTATGCTCATTACACAATTTCATTTAATCCCCACAACAACCTTGTAAAGAAGGTGAAACAGGCACTATTGCTACCCCAGTTTTCCATAAAGAGAATGACGTTTAGAGAATGATATGCCCAGCCGGGCGCGGTGGCTCACGCCTGTAATCCCAGCACTTTGGGAGGCCGAGGCGGGCGGATCACAAGGTCAGGAGATCGAGACCACGGTGAAACCCCGTCTCTACTAAAAATACAAAAAATTAGCCGGGCGCGGTCTAATTCTCCTGACCTTGGCCTTCCAAAGTGCTGCAGTTACAGGCGTGAGCCACTGCGCCCAGCCTAATTTGGGTAGGATTTTTAACAGTCATCTTTCTCATAAATAATAAATAGCTATTTAAGGCCAAGCTCACATGTGCAATCCCAGCACTTTGGGAGGCTGAGATGAGCAGATCACTTGAGCCCAGAAGTTCGAGACCAACCTGGGCAACACAGTGAGACCTCATCTCCACAAATTAAAAAAATAAAATAAAATTAGCTGGGTGTCACAGTACACGTCTGTGGTCCCTGCTACTCAGGAAGCTGAGGCAAAAGAATGGCTTGAGTGAGTGGGTCGAGCCTGAAGTGAGTCGTGATTGCCCCACTGCACTCCAGCCTTGGCAACAGAGGGAGACACTATCTCAAAAAAATAAGTAAAATAACACCAAACCTCCCCTAATAATTTTAACTTTAATTACAGCAGACAAAGGGAGGTTGACAGAGTAGAGAAAGTAAGCTAAAGGGTCAAAAGAGCAACAACATGAGGTGAGGCAGAACTCTTGAAATCTCTCATGTCCACCTGAATGTACACCCGCATTACAGAAGGAAACCTGGTATTGGATCTAAAACAGTTTACGTAATAACACATACACCTTTCATATAAAATATCTTCAGTAGCTCCCCCACTGCCCTACTGAAGGATCTACAGGATAAAGTCCAAACGACTCAAATATGGAACGTTTGTGTCAATGGTTTACCCACATTTTCAGGATGGCCTTTTTCTCACCTCTTCCACATAGGCCTTCCATTCCTACTCAGCCATGGCCATGCCATGTCCACAGCCAGCTTTGAAAGCCCTCTGTTTTCTCTGCTAATCCAGTTCCACTACTTACAACTGTGACTTTGGATATACTATTCAATCTTAATCTTTAAGCAACAGATTCCTCATTTGTAAAATGCAGGGCTGTGCCTAGCATATAGTAAGTGCTCAAAAGGTGATAGTTTTGGCCAGGTGCAGGGGCTCATGCCTGTAATCTCAGCACTTTGGGAGGCCAAGGTGTGTGGATCACCTGAGGTCAGGAGTTCGAGACTAGCCTGGACAACCTGACAAAACCCCATCTCTACTAAAAATACAAAAATTAGCAGGGCATGGTAGTGCGTACCTACAGTCCCAGCTACTCGGGAGGCTGAGACAGGAGAATCGCTTGAACCCGGGAGTCGGAGGTTGTAGTGAGGCAAGATTGTACCACTGCACTCCAACCGGGGCAACAGAGCGAGACCCCATCTCAAAAAAAAAACAGTTTGATATATGCTATTAAGCAGGAAGACTGAACTGTAGTTAAGAGGCCTTAGTTCTATCCCATCAGTCAGCTGCACAACTCTTTCCTCTCTCTTCCTCATCTGTAAAATTAAGAGGGAGCACACACGTATGCTAAGGGCCTTTCTGAATCAGATATTAAGCACGGGGGCCGGGCGCGGTGGCTCACGCCTGTAATCCCAGCACTTTGGGAGGCCGAGACGGGCGGATCACGAGGTCAGGAGATCGAGACCATCCTGGCTAACATGGTGAAACCCCGTCTCTACTAAAAAATACAAAAAACTAGCCGGGCGAGGTGGCGGGCGCCTATAGTCCCAGCTACTCAGGAGGCTGAGGCAGGAGAATGGCGTGAACCCGGGAGGCGGAGCTTGCAGTGAGCTGAGATCCGGCCACTGCACTCCAGCCTGGGTGACAGAGCGAGACTCCGTCTCAAAAAAAAAAAAAAAAAGATATTAAGCACGGGATTCCTGACAGTGTTTCAATTGATTCTGCATATAAGCTTATTTCTACTCAACCTCCCTACACAGACGCACCCACCATAGAAATCCTAGAACTGTTTACTCTGCCTGAATCTGGTGTTTGTAACTGGACAAGTCATCACTCTGGACCTCAGTTTCCTCATCTGTATAATGGGAATGGAAAAGGCCAACATTAAAGGGTAAGACATAAACAAATAGCACATGTGGCAGATCTTCATGAACCACAAGCCCAGTGTGATGATGATAACACATTAGTAAGGACAGTCTCTTCGGTCAGGACCCCCATATGCAGCAGGCGGAGCTGAGCATTAGACATGGGATCCAATTTCAGCCTGGCAATTTTGCCTATATGAGCTCTGACCTCAACTCCTCAGAAAAGGCCAGGCACTTGACAGGCATTATCTTACTCAATCACCACACTGAAATCTTCCAGAGTAGGTTTTATATCGCCAAGGAAAGGGGAGCAACCCTGCTCTTCCTAGAACGGAAACGACAAATCCCCTCCACTCGTTCCCACGAAGCTCCGCCCCAGACACACCAGCGTCATTAGCATACATTTGCGTGCATTTATATACAGTTTGGACCCGGATCCCACAGTGGCGACAGGGTTGGGGAGAGAGTAACACATGGCGACAAGGGCCAGCACTCGTGGGGCCTGTGTGGTCCTACCTGGCTTCGCTCTCGGTGTTCCCGCTGCCGGGACTTAGCCGCCTTTCGAAAAGCCGCCGCCATCTCTATGCAGCCTTTGAAAAACTCACTGGACAACGCCGGATCCGCACTGCCTCTGCCGCCGAATCCACTAATTCCTACCGGAAACAGGCCTAGCCCCCCGTGGTTTAGAACCGCCCACTTCCTCTAAGCAACCTATCCGGAGCCGGTTTTCCGGATGTACGCCATCCAACACAGGCAGTCACCGCAGGCTGCTTCTGGGAAGTGTAGTTTCCTAGATCTAGTCTCGTGACTCTCCAAGAACCAGTTCTTATTCGCTAGCGCCTCTCCACGCTACCCAGATCTCGCCTTCGCGCTCGGTCCGCGTGGGCACTTGGGAACACGTGGCTGGCACTGGTCTCCGTCTGAGCTGGGCTCGGAGTGTGCGCATGTGCGGTCACTTACGGCTCGGCACGGGTTGCTGTATTTAGGCGGTATGTTTAAAGCTAGAGCAGTTTAAAGCGGATTTTAGGATTTAACAGTGTTGGGGCTGGCCGGGGGCGGTGGCTCACGCCTGTAATCCCAGCACTTTGGGAGGCCGAGGCAGGCGGGTCACGAGGTCAAGAGTTCGAGACCAGCCTGACCAACATGATGAAACCCTGTCACTCCTTAAAAAAAAGTATACAAGCCGGGCGCGGTGGCTCACGCCTGTAATCCCAGCACTTTGGGAGGCCGAGGCGGGCGGATCACAAGGTCAGGAGATCGAGACCATCCTGGCTAACACTGTGAAACCCCGTCTCTACTAAAAATGCAAAAAATTAGCCGGGCGAGGCGGCGGGCGCCTGTAGTCCCAGCTACTCGGGAGGCTGAGGCAGGAGAATGGCGTGAACCCGGGAGGCGGAGCTTGCAGTGAGCCGAGATCGCGCCACTGCACTCCAGCCTGGGCGACTAAGCGAGACTCTGTCTCAAAAAAAAAAAAAAAAAAAAGTATACAAAAATTAGCTGGGCGTGGTGGCGTGCACCTGTAATCCTAGCTACTCGGGAGGCTGAGGCAGGAGAATCACTTGAACCTGGGAGGCAGAGGTTGCAGTGAGCGGAGATTGCGCCATTACACTCCAGCCTGGGCAATAGAGTGAGACTTCGTCTCAAAAAACAACAACAAAAAAAAAAACAGTGTTGGTGCTCAGGACACGCCACTCCAAAATATGACTGTGGGAGGCCAGAATATGCCACCCCAAAATATATATTTCTCTGGCTTATTTTTTTCAGCTGGTTATGCTGAGAAACTGCAGACACGGGAGTTGCTCTGAAAAGCTGTCCTTCCTTTTGTAGAAATAAATTTACACCTACAAAGGAAATCTACATTTTTAGTGAGGTGTCTGTGTCAAGAAGAGGGCTGACAACTATTACTTCCTGAGAAATTTTATCTCCGTAACAGGACATTTCTTCCCCTCACCTTCCCATAATTTGTGTTGCCACCGGCCCCCAGAGGCTCCATGCCACTATTCTTTTCTGTGACTCAGGACATTATATAAACGTCATTCATCTGACCTGTCCATTTTTTGCTCCTCTACAACAGTGTACTGGAAAAAACATTCTATAGAGAGACAAGAGACCTTAAAACCATACCTGGCTCTGCCACTCACTTACAGGTTGTGTGATTTTTGGCAGGTTTCTTGACTTTAATGAGCATCATTTTTCTCAAGCATAAAATGAGGATAATAATAACATGCACTTCTTGCCTCATATTGCTGTCAAGAGCTCACAGTTGAACTGAGGAGTCATATCTGTAAAGAGCATAGAAGGGAATCACCCAATGACAATAGCTATAAAGTTCCGAGTCCCTCACATCCCCAAGGGAATGGCTGGTTGACGATACGAGAATCAGAGGCAGTACAAGGTAATGACCCATGAGGTGTGTTCTGATGCCACCCCAGTCAAGGTGAAGTTCGATTCACTGAGCCTCCATCTCCCCATCTTGAGGTAATAATAATACTATACCCACAGGACTGTTTTGATGATGAAATGAAATATGTTTAAAGTGCTTAATGCTGTTTTTATTCCTTAGCAAGTTCACAATAAAATGGAGTTACTATTGTTATTTTTATTATTACTAAACCTGCTTTTAAGTTTAGAGAGAGGATTGGGCACAGTAGAGCGTTCCAGAGGCATTTGGTTTCTTTTCCACCACATGAAACAGGGTGTATAATTGCACCCATTTCTCATGACAGGGGTAACTCCTCTAGCTCAGGAGCTCTAGGGAAATCCTCTCCTTAGTCCCCAGAAATGCCAGTCCAGTCGACCAGTGGGTATGAAAGAGCTGAAAGTATGAGTTTGAGCCTTGCCCATTTAGCGCCTCCTGCATTAACAAAATTCCATCTCATGTATCACTTATCATTGGAAGACAAGGCCCTTTATAATCTGCCCATGCTCACCTTTCCAGCCTCATTTCCATTAAGAAGACGAGCTATCAGGCAGGGTGACTAGGTGGCAGCCCCAGCCACTCCTGCCTCTTCCCCTGAAGAAGGCACTGGGTAACCAGTATACCCAAGAGAAGCTAGCTCTGTACATTAGACAGGGGGACCCTGGTGTCAGCCCTGGCTTTATATCTATCACCTATTGTCTTGTGATTTGAGGCTATGATGTCAAACTCTGAGCTTGTCTTACTCTGTCAAATGGTGATGATGATGATAATAATAATAGCCACCTCATCTATTTTTTGTGAGGACAGAAGGAGGTAATGAGTACCACATGGCATGGTGCCCTTCACACAGTCAACATTTAACTACATTAATTCTTGCTCTGCCCTTCCCACTTCCCAAGCTCTGTGAAAGTCACTTACTTATTTCACCCTCTCCACCCACAAATTCAGTGTCCAGCTTGGGGTCACAAGGAAAGTTTCTAGGCGGCCAGGCACAGTGGCTCATGGTTGTAATCACAGCATATTGGGAGGCTGACGCGGGCAGATCACTTGAGGTCAGGAGTTCGAGACCAGCCTGGCCAACATGGTGAAACTCCGTCTCCACTAAAAATACAATTTGGAAGAGGTTATCTACAAAGCCTTGAGGCCTTCAAGGGCTCTAGGCAGCCAGTAAGTAAGAGTGAGCAATACACCCAGAGAAGAAAGGCTGTGTTCTCACTAGGGGGAAGGAGGGCCTGTGATTACAGGCATCAGAGAGTGATTCAGCACCCAGAGGAAACCATGAGAGGCCTGTCAGTAGCCACCCAGGGCCTCCTTTTGAAAACCCTTGCAGAGTGAAAAAACAGCAGGGGTGTCCTAAGCATGAGATAAAGAAGAGTGTGTGGGGACCTCTAGGGTGAGTGAGGGACAACAGGATCCTACTCACCCAAGGCCAGTCATCCAGCTCTCAGGCTTTGCTTCCAGCCCCAGTTCAGACACACCTGTTTCCCAGGGAGGGGGAAGGACAGATAGGGAACAGGAACAGGGAGTCCATGTGGTTGATCCCTGGACTTCCCTGGGGCACGTCCTCTTGGGCCAACGAAAATAGAGTGAGCAGGGAAATGTGAGCCTACTGGGGAGTGGAAATTGAGACAGGGAGACACAGCTTCACTGTGGGAGGCTTGCCCCTAGGCCGGTTTCCCTAGCCCAGGTGGCCCAAGCAGAGAGCTAACTTTCTCTGGCCCCCAGACTCCAAGTCCAAGTAGCTGAACCTTAACATTTGACCATGAAAAGGGGGACTGTCCCCACATACTGACAACCTATTGTGTGCTCTCATCCAATCCTTACAACAATGCTGTGAGGCAGACTTTTCACAGTGAGAAGACTGAGGTTTACAGAGAATGAATGACTACAGATACTAGAGCCTAATGGTGAAGCTCGTTTTTGGCATAGGGCACTACCACTTCTGACTGTCTAGATTTGATTTTTTTTTTTTTCCGAGACAGAGTCTTGCTGCGTCGCCCAGGCTGGAGTGCAGTGGCGCGATCTTGGCTCACTGTAACCTCCTCCTCCTGGGTTCGAGCGATTCTCCTGCCTCAGCCTCCCAAGTAGCTGGGATTACAGGCGCCCACCCCCACGATCAGCTAATTTTGTATTCTTAGTAGAGGCAGGGTTTCACCACGTTGGCCAGGCTGGTCTCAAACTCTTGACTTCGTGATCCGCCTGCCTCAGCCTCCCAAAGTGCTGGGATTACAAGCGTGAGCCACCACGCCCAGTTGATTTGATTTTTTTCTAATAGAGATGGGGGTCTCACTATGTTGCCAGATCTGGTCTTTTTTTTTTTTTTTTTTTTTCAGACAGAGTCTCACTCTGTCACCCAGGCTGGAGTGCAGTGGCTCACTGCAAGCTCCGCCTCCCGGATTCACGCCATCCTCCTGCCTCAGCCTCCAGAATAGCTGGGACTACAGGCGCCCGCTACCACGCCTGGCTAATTTTTTGTATTTTTAGGAGAGACGGGGTTTCACAGTGTTAGCCAGGATGGTCTCGATCTCCTGACCTCGTGATCCGCCTGCCTTGGCCTCCCAAAATCCTGGGATTACAGGTGTGAGCCATTGCGCCTGGCCCAGATCTGGTCTTAAACTGTTGGGCTCAAGCAATCCTCCTGCCTCAGCCTCCCAAAGTGCTGGGATTACAGGCAAGAGCCACCATGCCCAGCCAACCATCAGGATTTGTATCCTAGCTTTGCCATTATTACCTGTGTCACCCTTGCCAGGTTACTTAATCTCTCTGTGCCTCCATTTTCTCATCTTTAAAATGAGGATGAAAATATATATTTAGGCCAGGAGTAGTGGCTCATGCCTGTAATCCCAGCACTTTGTGGGACTGAGGCAAGAGGATCGCTTGAGCTCAGGAGTTCAAGACCAGCCTGGGCAACTTAATAAGACCCCTGCCTCTACAAAAAATTTAAATTAAAATAAATTAGCTGGGTGTGGTGGCCCACACCTGTAGTCCCAGCTACTTGGGAGACTGAGGTAGGAGGATCACTTGAGCCCAGGAGGTTAAGGTTACAGTGAGCTGTGATTGCACCGCTGCACTCCAGCCTGGGTGACAGAGCAACACACTGTCTCAAACACAAACAAATATATATGCACATATATCTAATAAAGTTATTGAATAATCACTTTAATATATGTAAAGTGTTTAGGAGTGGTGCAAAGAAAGAACTCAGTAAGTACTGGCTCTCATTAAGACTATTTAGGAGAGATTAGAGCCATGCATCAAGAACAGAGATTCCAATACTCTGCCTTTTATCAGGCCCCTTCTGTACTCACTCATTTCCCCTTGCTTTCTGAAGGCTCCCCACCTTTGCGCTCCCGTCCCCCAGAGCTGACCTCCTCTTGGTACCCACTCCACCAAGGCTGAGTAGTCTTCACTGCACTCCCCTGGGCTGGGAGTCCCTTACACCTGCCAGACACATCCCAGAGAGGCCGGGCATGGTGGCTCATGCCTGTGATCCCAGCACTTTGGGAGGCTGGGGCAGGCAGATCACATCACAAGGTCAGGAGTTTGAGACCATCCTGGCCAATATGGTGAAACCCCGTCTCTACTAAAAATACAAAAAAAATTAGCTGGGTGTGATGGTGCGTGCCTGCAGTCCCAGCTACTCGGGAGGCTGAGGCAGAAGAATCGCTTGAACCTAGGAGGTGGAGGTTGTAGTGAGCCGAGATTGCGCCACTGTACTCCGCCCTGGGTGACAGAGCAAGCCTCTGTCTCAAAAAAAAGAAAAAGAAAAAAAAAAATCCCAGAGAAAGTCCCCATCCATGGGCTGGATGCTCACTGCCTGGACTCCAGATAACAGGTGCCTGTGATACAAACCAAGGATGTTAGACGGGCATACATACTGAAGCAGTGTCTGCTATCCATTCATTCATCAGATGTTTATTATGTGCCGGATATTGAAGTAAGTACTGAGAAGGCTGTGGGGAACAAAACGGAGCCCTGCCTTCATGGCTCTTACCATTTAGGCAACAACAGCAATAATAAACAAGCAATAATTTAATTTTGAAAGGAAACCAGGCCTGGAGGGTGACTTGGGACCCAGGAACCCAGGCATGACACAGAGATGGGAGGGAAAGGTTCTCAGGAGTCCCAGCCTGGGAGGGTGTTAGTTCCTCTGTGAGAGCTCCGCTGCACCCAGCCTGGGTTGTGGGGAGGCCTCTGTGGGCACCTGAATCTTCACTCTAGACGCTAAGGTTATTCCAGGGTTGGTTTGTTGTCTCTTGTTTCCACTAACAGCACAGTAGAGCCTCCTGCCTCCCTCCCTCCCCCACCCCTTCCAGACCGAGGCTATTTATTCCTAGTGACAAGCCTGAGGATCCCAGGGGGGGTGGCCTCAAGGACCTGGAGGGGCCTCGTGTCCCTAGCAGGCGCCAGTCCTCCCTCACGGACACAGGGAGGAAGCCAGAGGTTTAGACACTGCAGAGGTCCCCTCCCCTCTCCTCCACCACCCCTGCAGTGCCCCATCCTCTCACACTCCTCACACCCCACCCTAGAAGCCCAAAGATCATGGGGCCAAGGATTAGGGTCTCTCCTGGGCCTCAAAGGTCAAAACTATTCCTGGGCACTGCGGAAACCCAGGCAAGACAGGACTTCTCAGCGTCAGGAGGCCACTGGAGGTGGGGAGGTGGTTACCCCTGTTTTTGCTACTCAAAGTTGTGGAGTAAAACCCTTTGGAGGTCAAGGCCCTGTGGTGGGGAGGGGTCCTCTCTTCGCCCCATGTTTTCAGAGAACACATTGGTGCCCGCTGACAGGCTCATGACAGTAGAGTCAAAACCTCCTCCTCCAGGCTGGATTAAGGCCAGGTTGAGTGTCACCCCTAAGGGTAAGGTGAGGGGGTGGGGAAATCCGAGGAGGCCACAGGACTCTTCCCCAGTGGACCATGGTCTGTGGGGTCTGATGTCCCCGGCCTGAGATGGAATACAACAGTCTCCCTCTGGCAGCTGGGGACGGGGGGGGGGGTGGGGGTGGGGGTGGGGGGTGGGAGGGGAGGAGAGCAGAGGCTGCGGGGAGGGGACAGGGGCGGGGTCCCGGCCGCCTGAAGGTTGGGAGAGCCAGGTTAGGCCGGGCAGGAGGAGGGGGCCGGGCCCGCTGGCGGCCGAAAGGGAGGTGGGGGCGGGGTCTGGCCCCCGCAGCGGGCTGGGGGGCCGGGGGCGGGGTCCGGGCGGGGCGGGCCCGCGCTCACTTCCTCGGGGAGGGGTTGGGGCCGCGCTCCCACTCGCCCACACGGTCCGTCTGCAGTCGGCAGCCTCGCCGGCAGCTCGCTCGGCCCCCGCTTGGCCCGGCCCGCAGGTAGGAGCCGCCGAGGGACGCGGCGCCCGGTTCCCCGCCCCGCCCGCGCCGCGCGCTCCCCGCTCCCGCCGCCCGCTTCGAGGTGAGCGCCCCGCCGACCCCGGCTCCCAGCCCCGGCAGTCCGCCCCCGCGCCCAGGGAGCGAAAGGACCCGCGGAGGGCTGAGGCCAGCCGCGGCCCCGGCCCCCTGTACCCGCCAGGCTCTGGCCACAGGTGCCCGGGGCACGCCGAGCCCGGGAGAGCGCCCGCCCGGACTAGACCCCTCCGGGCTGCCGGGCGGGGCGGGGCGGGGGCGGGGGCGGCAGCGAGAGTTGGGCGGGGGAGGGGGCTAAGTTTGAAATAGAAAAGCCGGATAGAGACAGACCGACCAGAAGCGCTGGAGAAACTGAGGTTCTCGCAGAGCCCAGTGGAGCGAGAGACCAAGACAGGCAGGGACTCGAGGCACAGGAGGAGGCTACCGAGACCATTGAAACAAGGACACACCGGGCGTACAGTGTTACCGGTGGACAGACCCGAGACATGGGGGCCGTCCCAGGCTTTCTGGAGCATTTTCAGAAAACATACGTGGGACCCCAGCGAACACATTCCCTGGGGCCCTTCCCCAGGCCTTGGAGGTGCCCTGAGGCTTGGGCGTCATTGGCCTCAGGCTGAATCTGCTCTCTGAGGCCTGCAGAGACACTCAGAGACTAGAGACAGAGACACTCAGGTATGCAGAGGTGGCGAAAGAGACTTGGATATAGAGACAGAGAAAGGGATGTGGTGGGGATTGAGACATTCAGCCATGTAGACAAGAAGAGACCAAGACTTGAGATCCACAGAGGCATGGGCCGCCGGGGGACAGCCAGTCAAGATACAGAGTCGTCCAAAACCTAAAGACAGAAGCTGTGTCCAGACACAGAGATGCTGAGTGAAGCAGAGACAGACACCAGAGACTGAGACTTAGTGGGGGCAGAGAGACCTAGGTGGGCTGACAGCTTCCAGGACAGCCCCTGACTTACCCAGACCTGAACCATTGGGAAGTGAGGCTCTGGGGAAACAGAAACTCTGAGCCCACCAATCCCCCATGAGGCAGAGGCCCTGAGACAGTAAGTTCGAGATCAAGAAGAACCCCGTGGACACACACAGCCACCAAGACAGCCCCAACTTATTTTTAAACTCAAATCTTGGACAGGCTGCCTCTGCCCTGGGGGACCCAGGGTGAATGAACTGTTCCTCTCCTGTCCCCAGAGCAGCTGCGGGATCCTGCTCCCCAGCCCCCTTCCCTAGACTTCTCTGACTTCCAGGTCCCATGGGGGAGAGCAGAGCTTGGGGTTGGTGCCCGGTAGCAGAGGGTGAGGGTTGAGGGAGTTGAATTTCTCCCCTTAAGTCTCCTGTCAGCTTCTAGAAGGTGGGGGAGGGGTCTGTTCTGATCCTGACTCACAGCTGTGGGACCTGGCCGGGGTCCTCCTGGATAGTGGGCATGTTGGGGGTGGGGGACAGAAGAGTTGAATGGTTGGCATGGGGCATTGGAAAGGCTTCTGGGTGCCTTCCAATCACAGGGCTGGCAGCTGGGGAGAAGAGCCAGGCTCTAGTGCATCTCCTGTCCCCCTGCCCTTAAAAGCTGATCATCCCCTTCATCACCAGGGCAGTATTTTTAGGGAGACAGAAGAGCTCTGGCCTGGGAGGCAGGGGACCTGGGTCCTGATAACTGAGTGACCTCGGGCATAAGCCTGCTCTATTCCTGCCTCCTTGTGCTCATCTGTAAAATGGGGATGATACTCTGTCCTGCCTGCCTTTTGTGAGATCTGATGAGATGGTGGTGGGCATGGACTTTGTGAGTGGCAAAGCAGCATGCAGGTGTCTACACCTGTGGACCTGTGTGGGAGATCTCAAGAGTTATGCTTACTAGAGTCAGGCTGACTGGGCTGGAGCAACCACTGCCCCCACTGGTGTCCTCAGCAAGCCCCATGGGCCTGGGGCCTCCTATTCTCTCCCTGGGCCTAGGCTGAGAATGTCCAGGTCAAATTTCAGACAAGGCTGGGCACAGTGGTTCACGCCTGTAATCCCAGCACTTTGGAAGGCTGAGGCCAGAGGATCACCAGGAGTTCAAGACCAGCCTGGACAACATAGTGAGAACCCCATCTCTACAAAAAACAGAAAAACCTAGCTGGGCATGGTGGCATGTGGCTGTAGTCCCAACTACTCAGGAGGCTGAGGCAGGTGGCTTGCTTGAGCCCAGAGTAGGTTTTTTTTGTTTTGTTTTGTTTTTTTGAGATAGAGTTTTGCTGTTGTAACCCAGGATGGAGTGTAATGACATGATCTTAGCTTACTGCAGCCTTCACTTTCTTGGTTCGAGCAATTCTCCTGCCTCAGCCTCCTGAGTAGCTGGGATTACAGGCGCCTGCCACCATGCCCAGTTAATTTTTGTATTTTTAGCAGAGGTGGGTTTTCGCCATGTTGGCCAGGCTGGTCTTGAACTCCTGACCTCAGGTGATCCACCTGCCTTAGCCTCCCAAAGTGCTGGGATTATAGGCATTAGCCACCTCACCTGGCTGAGCCCAGAAGTTTAAGGCTGCCGTAAGCCATGATCGTGCCACTGCACTGCAGCCTTGGCAACAGAGTGAGACCCCAACTCATAACAAAAAAACAAAAACAAAAAGGCCTAGCCGACACCAGCCTGGCCAACATGGTGAAACTCCGTCTCTACTAAAAATACAAAAATGTTTAAGCCGGGTGTGGTGGTGCCCTCCTGTAATCCCAGCTACTCGGGAGGCTGAGGCAGGAGAATCGCTTCAACCCGGGAGGTGGAAATTGCAGTGAGCTGAGATGGACTTACTGCACTCCAGTCTGGGTGACAGAGTGAGACCCTGTCTCAAAAAAAAAAAAAAAATCTGAGCTGGCATGGTGGCTCACGCGTGTAATCCCAGCACTTTGGGAACCCAAGGTAAGAGGATAGCTTGAGCCCAGGAGTTTGAAACCAGCCTGGGCAACATATCAAGACCCTATCTCTATTTAAAAATTCCAGTCCAGGCAGGGTGCCGTGGCTCGTGCCTGTAATTCCAGCACTTTGGGAGGCCATGGCGGGCAATCATGAGGTCAGGAGTTCGAGACCATCCTGGCTAACACGGTGAAACCCCATGTCTACTAAATATACAAAAAATTAGCCAGGCATGTTGGCACACACCTGTAGTCCCAGCTACTCGGGAAGCTGAGGCAGGAGAATCACTTGAACCCAGGAGGCAGAGGTTGCAGACAGCTGAGATTGTGCCACTGCACTCCAGCCTGGGCGACAGAGCGAGACTCTGTCTCAAAAAAAAAAAAAAATTCCAGTCCAGCTCCTTGACCTAGACCTGCCTGTGAAACTATACTGGGGCTATCTGGCCCCAGTATGAGTGAGGGTGCTAATAGTAAAATAATAGCTACTATTTTCTGAGTATTTATTATCTGCCAGGTGCTTTACAAGTATCATTACATTTAAGCCTGACAACAACCTTAGGAGGTAGGAAGTAGTAGTATCTCATTTAGTTAGATGGGAAAACAAGCTTGGGGAGCTTAAGTGACTTGTGCAAGATCATCCAGCCAGTACGTGTAGGAGCCAGGATGCAAACCTTGTAGCTTGAGCGGCTTCATACACCATAGCCAGTTACACAGCCATTCTGAGCTCCAGGAGGTTCACTGGGAGGTGCCTTGTGAGGGGAGATTGTTGGAGGTGCAGGGGTTGTGAGCCATCTGTAGAGGAACAGTCTCCCCCAAACCCCGCCCCACTGCCAGTCAGGAAGAAATACAAGACTGGCTCCCTTCAGTCTCCTTAGTCGCCAGCCTTGCCAGGGAAAAGGGCGGGGAGAGGGGTATGGGCAGAGACAGGTGGGCCTTGTTGGTGCCCTTTACTCTGTCCTCACCAGAGTCCAGCTGGATAGACTAGGGCATTGGGGGATTCTGGGAAGGAAATAGAAGCGATGCCCATACCCTATTTGGGTTACCCTGGTTTCTGAGTGCTGACTGTCTCCCAGGGGGTGGACCCAAGGCTAGCCTGGGCCTGAGAAGGTGGCAGCTGCAGTGGGCCAAGCCAAGAAGGAAGGAAGAGGCCCAGGCACCCCCCGTGGACACATTCCACCTGTGTGGCCCCCTGCTGCCCCGTGGCTGACAGCCCAGGCAATCCTCAGATGTTGGGCCAGAGGAAACCTGGGCCTGAGTGGCAGGAAAGGGGCTGAGAAAGAAGAGTATCTTCTCTACCCTTCACCGTAGCCCCCAGCCCAGGAGTTCCAGCTCTAAAGACCCTGGCCCCTGGTGGCCTCATACCCTGGCCTGAAGTGGGAGCTGGCTGTTCTCCCATTGCACAGAGGCTTGATGTATGGAGAGTCAGGCCTCCAAGCTGGGGGCGTCTGCTGGTGCCTGGAGTCTGAACTTCAAGCCAGAGCAGCGCTTTTTGTCAAGAATTTCGCACTGGGGGTGGATGAGAAAAGGAGGACTTTTCCTTCAGCTTGAGCCAGGGCAGGCCCTGGTGACTGCCAGCACTGGGGCCTTGTGGGAGAGTGGGTTGGTGGATTCCTTTGTGTGTCACTGTAACTTCCCCGGGCTCATCCACAGCTGTGAGAACATCTCCTTCCTATGGGTCCTGGTGGTTCCTCTCCACTAGCCCAGTATCCCAGCTCTTAGAGAGCAGGCTTCATGATAGAAGAGAGCAGGGGTGGGAGCTCTGACTTTGGGGCTAGTGACTGGAATCGGGCAGCAGAAAGGTTTGGGAACCCCACTTCCCTACCGCTCTACTCCCCAGGCTCCTGTTCCAGAGGCAGCTGTGTGGATGACCTCATCCCACAAACATGCTTTGTTCCTGAGAAAATGGAAAGTGTCTGAGGTTTGGTCGGGGGCTGGGTGTCTCCAGCAGCAGCTCTCAGGGCTCCCCCTTGTCCTACTCCCCACCCAAGATGGGGCCTGACTGGGGACAAAATGTCTTCACTGGCTCTTGCTGTCTCTGCTTTCAGCTCCCTAGTCCCAAACCCTGAGAAATCAGAAAAGGTGGGAGAGACCTTCTCTCCCAGAGGCAGTGGGAGGGAAATCATGACCCCAGGGGATGGAAAGATACTGGGGTTTTGCCAGATGCTAGCAGGAGGTGGCAGGGGGCACACTGCACTCTCAGTCTGTCTCCAGTTCCCCTCTGCCTCCCCCGACACTTCATTTTCCTTTTTTCTCCCCATTGCTGGCAAAACCTGACATCTGGCCATCTGTGCTGCCACAGCTGCTGCAGATGTTGCAGGCCAAGGCTGTCCAAGCCAGTGTGACCAGAGACACAGTGGGGGTAGGGGGATGAGGGCAGAGGGTCTAGCTGGGGAAGCCTGGTTGTGTCCAGCCTGCAGGATTTCCTTCCTGCTTGAGCCTCTTTGGCTGATGCCCCGGGAGGGAAGGCCTAACCTCTCACACTGGCCTCCTCCACCATTCATCAGTCCAGCACCTCTCTAGCATTCCACTGTTTTTTGGATCAGGAGGGGCTAGGAACAGCCCATTCCCATCTCTTAAGTTCCGTACTCCAGAGCTCTGGGTAAGGGTTCCTTGATCCATATTCCTAAAGTCCCGAGTCAGGAGAGGGTGGGAGTACTGCTCATCTGGAGTAGAGTGGGGTGGCTCCCTGCCCCTGCTTCTCCCACGCTGGGGACAGTCGGGACAGTGGAGGCTAAATGCTGGCTGAGGCAGGAAATGAGTCACCGACCCAGGAAAAGCCCCCTCCCCCTAGATCTGCTAGGGCCTAGATAAGAAAACAACTTCTGCTTCCTGGTTTTTTTTCTGACCTCTTTCTATCCCCAGTTAAATACAGAAAGAAACATGCGGGACTCCTGGTTTCCCGGAAGCACCCCTTCCCCATCACCACCTACTCTGAACTGGCATTTCCTATGCCGGGTCTGTTTCTGTGTTTTGAATGCAGAGGCCTATTTGCCAGGAGCCAAGTCACAGCCTCTCTGTGTGACCCCAGTTCCACCTTGTGCTCCTAACAGGGTTCTCTCTCCTTGCCACGATGAGCGAGTCATTTGACTGTGCAAAATGCAGCGAGTCCCTGTATGGACGCAAGTACATCCAGACAGACAGCGGCCCCTACTGTGTGCCCTGCTATGACAATACCTTTGCCAACACCTGCGCCGAGTGCCAGCAGCTTATCGGGCATGACTCGAGGGTAAGGAGAGGGCCAGGCCAGGCAGGAGGTGGGTGGTGACCAGTGGAAGGGGGCAAAGGATGGATCCACCAGGCCTGGGTGCCAGTGCCCCCGCTGTGTTCGCCACAGGAGCTGTTCTATGAAGACCGCCATTTCCACGAGGGCTGCTTCCGCTGCTGCCGCTGCCAGCGCTCACTAGCCGATGAACCCTTCACCTGCCAGGACAGTGAGCTGCTCTGCAATGACTGCTACTGCAGTGCGTTTTCCTCGCAGTGCTCCGCCTGTGGGGAAACTGTCATGCCTGGTATGTCCTCAGGGGCTCATCTTGTGTAAGAACTGGCATGCCTGGCATCTGCGTAGGGTCTTTGCATGTGTCTGTCTGATACATGGAGACTTGGTCTGTGTAAAGACCTGCACACACAGCATGTTTCTGGAAATTTAGTATATGCAGGATCTGTTTGCCTGGTATACTGGGGGTTACTATGTGCAGGCAGATTGACACATGTGATACATACTTGGGGGCTTAGCATGTGTGAGTATCTGCATGTTTAGTACATGTAGGAACTAGAGGTGTGCTGAGACTGTCGTGCTTATTGCATTGGGTCTTAGTGTGTGCAGAGGCAGGTAAACAGAGGGCTTAACATGTGTGGGGACCTGCATGCCTAATAGAAATGTTGGGACTCAGTACCTATGGAGAATGGTGTGCCAAGGAGATGCGAGGGCTTAGCATGTACTGAACCTGTCATGCCGAGGGCATTAGGGCATATACTTACTTGCCTGGTACATGTGGGGTCCCGTGTGAGTGCTGAAATCATCACATCTGTTATATGAGGGCTTAGCTCATAGTGAGACTTCATGACTGTTACATGGAGGCTCGATATGTGCTGAAATTGTCATTTCTGGGACATATGGGGGCTTAACATATGCCAAAATCCTCGTGTCTAGCTGGGTCATCATGTCCGGTGTCTGGGGAGAGGTTAGCATGTGTAATGTACATGGGGCAGGGGGGTTCTTGCTGCATGTGCACTGGACACCACCCTGCTCAGGCTGCGAGAGGAGTGGAGACTCCCGGGGAAGTTACAGAGGGTGGCCCTCAGGAGCATGGGACACAGCCTCTAAATGGGACCCCTGTTCCCCACAGGGTCCCGGAAGCTGGAGTACGGAGGCCAGACATGGCATGAGCACTGCTTCCTGTGCAGTGGCTGTGAGCAGCCGCTGGGCTCCCGTTCCTTTGTGCCCGACAAGGGTGCTCACTACTGCGTGCCCTGCTATGAGAACAAGTTTGCTCCTCGCTGCGCCCGCTGCAGCAAGGTGGGGGCTGGGCCAGCCAGGTGGGGGTGAGTAAGGCCTGTCGTGGGGTGGGAATCCCCACTCATACCTACTAATGAATGCTGCCCCCACAGACGCTGACACAGGGTGGAGTGACATACCGTGATCAGCCCTGGCATCGAGAATGTCTGGTCTGTACCGGCTGCCAGACGCCCCTGGCAGGGCAGCAGTTCACCTCCCGGGATGAAGATCCCTACTGTGTGGCCTGTTTTGGAGAACTCTTTGCACCTAAGTGCAGCAGCTGCAAGCGCCCCATCGTAGGTGGGACAAGGGTCAAAGAACGGAGTGGGTAGGGTGCAGGCAAGGGAATGGGATGTGGTATTGGGTGAAGTTGAGGGCCGGACCATCCCTAGATCTGCAGAGCTAACTTCCAGCCTCCCTCCAGGACTCGGTGGAGGCAAGTATGTGTCCTTTGAAGACCGACACTGGCACCACAACTGCTTCTCCTGCGCCCGCTGCTCTACCTCCCTGGTGGGCCAAGGCTTCGTGCCGGATGGAGACCAAGTGCTCTGCCAGGGCTGTAGCCAGGCAGGGCCCTGAGCCAGGCTCCTGGACCCAGGCTTTCCCATACCACGGGCCCAGGACTGTAGCTCCTTTTCTAAACCACCTCTGGGACTTAGCCCCACCCCCCAACCAAAAAAAATGGGTCGCCCTCTGGGCTCCAGGATTGTTTCTCCACGCCAGCATCCCCAAACTGGTACTCCCTGACCCAGGCCCCCAAACCTGGGCTCTTATAGAGCCTCCATGAGTCAAGCTGCCTCCCCACACCTGGACTCCAGAACTCACCCTCTCCCCTGCAGTCTGGGTTCCCAGACTGAGTCCTCTCCCCAAATCAGGGCTCTAGACCCCAGCCCTCCAAACCTGGGCTCTGGGACTTAGGCCCCCTTAAATCTAGACTTCTCTTTATAGGTTTTAGGTCTCCTATGGGTGCCTGAGAAGTCCTCAAAAGTGGACTGTTCTCAAGCTTGACCTGCCCCACCCCATCCCCCCGGGGCTGAGGCTGTGGGGACAGCGATCAGGGGCCCACCGATGAGGGGGCCCTAGGGTACAGGGTGCTGCCCAGCTGGTGGCCACCGAGTGTCTTCTCATTTTATTTCAGCTCCATTTTGCCCATAGATGGGCAGAGGGGTGAGATTGGCTCACCCCCCTTCCAGATTCTGCAATAAAGCGGTGTGAGGAAGCAGGGGCCTCCGTGTGTGCCTCTGTGTGTGTGTGTGTGCGCGCGTGCGCGCGCAGGGTATAAAGGGGAAGGAAGGGTTTTTGCAGACTGGGAGGCTCAGAATCTCTTCTAGACCTCGTCCTTGCAGGGCGGGGTGGAGGGGGGCCGGGCCACGGGGTGGGAAGTCTCTCCCCATGAAGGGGATCCCCGCCACGGCTACCGTCCCTCTGGAGCTCGGCCTGCCTCCCTGCTGGCAGAGGGCTTTTTCCTCCATGCAGGGAAGGGAGGGGTTTGGGGGAGGTTCCAGACGAAAGCGAGGGTGGCGATGGGGTGCCTTAATTGGCTGGTACCAATAGTCCCCTCCGCCAACAGCCCTTCCCAAAGCCCGCAGAGCAAGGACCCGGTTCCGATCCCCAGTCTGGGCCTAGACCCTCTCAGCCCCCTTCCCCCTCTTCCCAAGGATTAACGAGGGCGGCCCGGGATCCGCTCGCGACCGCACGTTTTTTGCCAAAAAAGGCAAGGATGCAGCTGCACACGCCACGGGAACATCTGGATCCGATTCCCGGCATGAATGGGTCACGCCCCGTCCCACCCCCCCCAACAGTGATTCAAGTCAAGGGTGGAGGCGGGAATGAGCGAGGGGGGCTGTCCCCCAAAGTGGGGAGATGGGCGGGGCGACGCTCCCCTCGCCTGGCGTCCGATGCCCCTTGTGCCAGACCCTGGCGTCCGCGGTCTGGGC
Source organism: Macaca fascicularis (assembly GCF_037993035.2). Classification (NCBI taxonomy): domain Eukaryota; kingdom Metazoa; phylum Chordata; class Mammalia; order Primates; family Cercopithecidae; genus Macaca; species Macaca fascicularis. The sequence goes on from NC_088375.1 coordinate 196,919,862, forward strand.
CTGGCAGTCCGGCTCTCCGGGCAGGTACGCGCACACAGTGGCGCCCACAGCTGCCTGCGGCGGGGCCCGGCCCTGGGCAGGCGGACCCTCGGCGCCCTGGAGTAGGGGGGCCCCTCCGGCCCAGCGGAAACCGCGAGATTGTATGTATCGCGTATTAAATCCTCCCCGAAATCCTGTGGGGGGGCATTATTACTGCCATTACACAGAAGTGGAGACGCGCGCAGTCAGCTGCCCCAAGTCACATAGGTAGTCACTGGTAGATCCTGGGCTCCAATCGCTTTCTGAAGCCGTGGTTGACATTTTCCTTTTTCTTTCTTTTTTTTTTTAATTTTACTTTAAGTTCCAGGACACGTGTGCAGAACGTGCAGGTTTGTTAGATAGGTATACGTCTGCACGGCAGTTTGCTGCACCTATTGACCCGCCCTCTAAGTTCCCTCCCCGACATTTTCTTTTTTTTGTTTTTTGAGTCGGAGTTTCTCACTTGTCACCCAGGCTGGAGTGCAGTGGCGCGATCTCGGCTCACCGCAACGTCCGTCTCCCAGGTTCAAGTAATTCTTCTGCCTCAGCCTCCCTAGTAGCGGGATTTACAGGCATGTGCCACCAAATGCTGCTAATTTTGTATTTTTAGTAGATGGGGTTTCATCATGTTGGCCAGGCGGGTCTGCAACTCCTGAGCTTAAGTGATCCACCCGCCTTGGCCTCCCAAAGTGCTGGAATTATAGGCGTGAGCCACCACGCCCGACCCAGGGTTGTTTTTGTAAACATTTTTAGTAGAGACAGGGTTTCTCCATGTTGGTCAGGCTAGTCTCGAACTCCCGACCTCAAGTGATCCGCCCACCTCGGGCTCCCAAAGTGCTGGGATTACAGGCGTGAGCCACTGCGCCCCACCCTCCCCGACATTTTCAGGAAACCTTTATGAATGCCTACCACGTGTGTTTATACTTAATAATTACCATATAGGCTTACGGTTTTGTTTCTCTCTCCCACCAGCCTAAATAAGGACTGAGATCCTGCCTGCCTTGCACCCGCCTCGTTCTCAGCTCCTGGCACTTACTATGTGTTCAATAAATACTTGTTGAGGAAGAGCAGTCCAAGCATAGAAAACAACTGGTGCAAAGGCCTGGAGGTCTGAGAACATACGGTGCTTTGGGGAAGTAGCAAGTAATTCCATTTGGAGGAAGTGCCAGGAGAGTAAAATGGCAGGCAGAGCCCAGGTCCTTAAAAGCTGAATGCCAAGTTGCACAGACCTCACCCTGCAGGAAATGCAGCCTATGGAACTGTTTAAGCAGGGGCCTGGGGTGAGCGGAGTTGTAGAAAGATCATGCTGGCTGCAGCATGAATAATGGAGTGGAGGGGTAAGATGAGCAGGCTGGTTTGGAGGCCAGTTTAGTGGTCCAGGTGAGACAGCTTGCAGCAGGTAGCAGCTCGAATGGAAAAGGCAAGACTTACTGCCTGGAGTGGGGATGGAGAAACATTTAGGGGCAGAAAGGCATCAGGTTTGAGACAGAGTGACTGGAGGATGGTGGTGGTAAGGCAGTCCACCCACCTCACGGGAAGTAAGAGATGTACAGCCACGAAACTGTTTGATTTATTTCAATACAAACATTTTTCAGACTTAACATCTTAGAAACCCAGACATATAATCAAGGCCAGGCGCAGTGGCTCACGCCTCCCAGCACTTTGGGGGGCCGAGGCGGGTGGATCACCTGAGGTCAGGAGTTTGAGACCAACCTGGATAACATGATGAAGCCCCACCTCTTCTAAAAATACAAAAATTAGCTGGGTGTGGTGGTGGGCACCTGTAATCCCAGCTACTCCAGAGGTTGAGGCAGGAGAATTACTTGAATCCGGAGGTGGAAGTTGCAGTGAGCCAAGATTGCGCCACTGCACTCCAGCCTGGGGGACAAGAGCAAAACTCCATCTTAAAAAAAGAAGAAACCCAGACGTATAATCAAAGATGTGTCATTGTTTAATTGACAATTTTTTCTCTCTTCCTTAGTAAAGCATAAAATAATACTGAGTTTACATTTGATGGCATCTCATATTCAAGAAATACCGAAGTTTATACCCCCAAAAAACAAAACAAAACAAAAAATATTTGCTGAGTCTCCACACTCCCTGAATGGAGATTTCTACTTTACCTCTTTCCTAATGTCCCAGGAAAAGCCCCAGATGCATTGTGACTGGTTCCTTTCCCTAAGCTTGGCAGTCCTGCTTAAATTTCCGATATACAAATAAGATCCTTGTAACACCCCCATGAGTGGGCAGAACACAGGTCGTTATTTCAATTTTATATTTATTTATTTATTTAGACAGAGCCTCACTCTATCGCCAGGCTGGAGTGCAGTGGCGTGATCTCGGCTCACTGCAACCTCCACCTCCTGGGTTCAAGTGATTCTCCTGTCTCAGCCTCCCAAGTAGCTGGGACTACAGGCATGCGCCACAACGCCCAGTAATTTTTTTGTGTTTTTTGTAGAGACAGGGGTTTCACCATGTTGGCCAGGATGGTCTCGATCTCTTGACCTTGTGATCTGCCACCTCGGCCTCCCAAAGTGCTGGGATTACAAGCGTGAGTCACCATGCCCGGCCTCCGTTTTTTCAAACATTTTTTTTTTTCTTTTTTGAGACCATGTCACCCAGGCTTGGAGTACAGTGGCATGATCATAGCTCACTATAACCTCGAACCCCTGGGCTCAAGTGATCCTCCTGCCTCAGCCTCCCATGTAGCTGGGAGTACAGGCAAGTGCCAGCAAGCCCAGCTAATTTTCTTATTTTTTTGTAGAGATGAGGTCTCACTATGTTGCCCAGACTGTTCTAGAACTCCTGGCTTTAAGCGAAATTCCCAGCTTGGCCTCCCAAAGTGCTGGGATTACAGGCGTGAGCCACCGCACCCAGCCTGTTTTCAAACTTTTAGAAACAAAAAGTAATTCATGTTTATTGTAGACAAATTGGGCTGGGTGCAGTGGCTCACACCTGTAATTGCAGCACTTTGGGAGGCCAAGGCAGGAGGATTGCTTGAGCTCAGGAGTTGCAGACCAGCCTGGGCACCACAGTGAGACCTCATCTCTAGTAAAAAACAAAAACAAAACAAAAACAAACAAAAAAAATTACAGCGGGTCTGGTGACTCATGCCTATAATCCCAGCATTTTGGGAGGCCAAGGCAGGAAGATCGCTTGAGTCCAGGGGTTTGAGACCAGCCTGGGCAACATGGCAAAAAACCCTGTCTCTACAAAAAACACAAAAACTAGGAGGGTGTAGTGGCGTGCACTTATAGTCCCAGCTACTCAGGAGGCTGAAGTGGGAGGATAGCTTTAGCCCAGGAGGTCGAGGCTGCAGTGAGCTAAGATCATGCTACTGCACTCCAGCTTGGCAAGACCCTGTCTCAAAAAACATAAAAACCTCGGCCTGGTGTGGTGGCTCATGCCTGTAATTTCAGCATTTTGGGAGGCCAAGGTGGGCGGATCACCCTGAGGTCAGGAGTTCAAGACCAGCCTGGCCAACACAGCAAAACCCTATCCCTACTAAAAATACAAAAAGTAGCTGGGCATGGTGCCACACACCTGTAATCCCAGCTACTAGGGAGACTGAGGCAGAATGCTTGAACCCAGGAGGCGGAGGTTGCAGTGAGCCAAGATCGTGCCACTGCATTCCAGCTTGGATGACACAGTAAGACCCTGTCTCAAAAAAACAAACAAACAAAAAAATCCTTGACTGGGTGCAGTGGCTCACACCTGTAATCCCAGCATTTTGGGAGGCCAAGGCATGCAGATCACCCTGAGGTCAGGAGTTCAAGACCAGCCTGGCCAATAGAGCAAAACCCTGTCTCTACTAAAAATACAAAAATAAGCCAGGTGTGATGGCATGCACCTGTAATCCCGGCTACTCAGGAGGCTGAGGCAGGAGAATCGTTTGAACACGGGAGGTGGAGGTTGCCGTGAGTTCAGATCACGCCCCCGCACTCCAGTCTGGCGACAGAGCGAGACTCCCAAAACAAAACTTTAAATGTGGCTTTTGTTGCGTGGGGAAAAAGAAAATTAACCAGGGTGGTGGCCCCCACATGTGGGCGCCCCAGGGGTGGAGGCTGCAGTGAGCCATGATCATGCCACTGTACTCCAGCCTAGGGCAACAGAGAGAGACCCTATCAAAAAAAGAAAAAGAAAAAAGTGAACAATAGGTAAATTACTAATAATGTGATGTATTATGTCCTCATTCTTTTTTGTTAAACATAAATGTGCACATATGTATTTTCAGTTTTAAATTAATTTTTAAATTGAAAAAGTGTGTTTAAAAATAACTTTTCATGCTGTGCTTGGGGTGTATACAAAGAAAAATCTCCCATATCAGATCTCCAAGGCTGTCTGCTCAGGAACAACCACTGTTTACTGTTACTTGGATATCCTTACAGAAATAATCTCTTTGCACATCTATTTTTATACACACTTGTGCATCTAGCTTTTTTCAGTTTGTGTGGCCATCTCTCCATGTGAGTTCATATAGAGTTTTTAACAGTTTTATTGAAGTATAATTTATATACCATAAAATTCACCCATTTTAACAGTACAGTGCAATTAATTTTAGTAAAGTGAATAGAGTTATGCAACTGTATTCAATCCAATTTTAGAACATTGCTATCTGTCCAAAATGGATTCCTTGTGCGCATTTGTAATCACTTCCAATCTCTCCGCCGGTCACAAGCAACCACTCATATACTTTCTGCCTCCATAGATTTGCCTTTGTTAAATCAAGTTTAGCCTAAAGCTGCCTCCTTACATATTTTAAATTTAGCCTAAAGGTTTCTCTGTATATGGTGAACTATAACCTAAATGGAGTTGTAAACAGACCATAGCCTACCCTTTGCCAATCACCGAGTTTTGGCCAATCAAATGGCAAACTATGCAAACCGTGTTCAAATAAGGCAAAGGCCAAGCTGTAACCGGTGTTTTTGGTTTGGTTTTTTTGTTTCGCAGGGGCTATGCTAATCTCTGTATGGTTCCAATTTTAGTATATGTGCTGCCATAGTGAGCACCAGTGTTTTTCTTTTAACACCGTTCTGGACATTTTATCTGAACATACACTGTTGTTTTTCTATCTGGCTTCTTTCACTTAGCATGATGCTTTCATGGTTCATCATTGTAGTATTCATTTATTGCAGGATAATGTTCCATTGTACTGTATAGATATACCACACTTTATCCATTTGCCAGTTAATAGACGATTGGGTTGCATCCAGTTTTTGTCTATTATGAATAATGCCGCCGTGAACATGTGAACACATGGACATGTTTGCATTTCTCTACTTACAAGTGAAGATATATAGACACAATCTTTTTTTTTTTTTTTTTTAAGGCTGTATAGCATTTCACAGCTGGTCTTCCTCTGCTTGGATGCACAGTATTTTATTTTATTTTACTTTTTTTGAGACGGAGTCTGTCTCTGTCGCCCAGGCTGGAGTGCAGTGGCTTGATCTCAGCTCACTGCAATGTCTGCCTCCTGGGTTCAAGCGATTCTCCTGCCTCAGCCTCCCGAGTAGCTGTGACTACAGGCGTGTGCCACCATGACGGCTAATTTTTTGTATTTTTAGTAGAGGTGGGGTTTCACCATGTTAGACAGGATGGTCTTGATCTGACCTCGTTGGCCCGTTGGATGCACAGTATTTTATTTAACATATTCCCTGCCGATAGACAAGTCGTTTCTACACGTGAATTTCTTTCTTCCTTTTTTTTTTTTTTTTTTTTTTTTTGAGACTGAGTCTCATTCTGTTGCCCAGGCTGGAGTGCAGTGGCACGATCTCAGCTCACTGCAATCTCTGCTTCCCAGGTTCAAGAGATTCTCCTGCCTCAGCCTCCGGAGTGGCTGAGACAACAGGTGTGTGCCACCACGCCCGGCTAATTTTTGTTTGTTTGTTTTTAGTAAAGACGGGGTTTCACCATGTTGGCCAGGCTGGTCTCGAACCCCTGACCTCAAGTGATCCGCCCGCCTCGGCTTCCCAAAGTGCTGGATTACAGGCGTGAGCTACCACGCCCAGCCTCACATGTGAATTTCTTTAAAAACACCACCAGCAAAACCCCACTATTCCCATTTTACTAAGAAAGGTGCTGAAGTCCAGAGAAGCAGAAAATGTTCTCATAATTTACGCTGAAAGCTGCGTCCTCAAGTTCCGGTTTCCCATCTCCCAGCTGCACTCCAACTGCTCGCGCAGTCCCCACAGTGTACCTGCCCGCCCAGCCGGCCCCAGCAAGCCCCAGGAAGCGGTCCGCTGAACCTCGGGCTCTTGGGTTTTCCTATGTCCCCTGGAGGTATCTGCAAACCTCTCGGCATCGCTCCACCACACCTCCCACCAGTAGGTGGCACTGTTGCCATCTCCATAACATAGACTGGCCTTCCTTGTGGTGCTCATGTTTTCCTAAGTCCCCGGGCACTTCCGGCACTCGCGGAACTTTGATGCAGCTGGATGCGCAACGTGGGGACTCAGGCGCGCCGGGCGGCAGGAGTTGCTTCCGGCCGTGTAGGTGGTCTGAATTGGGAGGCTGCGGCTAAGGGAAGATGGAGACAATACTGGAGCAGCAGCGGCGCTATCATGAGGAGAAGGAACGGCTCATGGACGTCATGGCTAAAGAGATGCTCACTAAGAAGTCCACGGTGAGTGGGGCCTGAGCAGGGGCTGCGGCAGGGGCATGGGCCTCAATCCCGTGTTTGACCTCTGAGAGCTTGCTTTGGCCCTCAGCGCCTCCCCGCACTCCGCCTCCTGCCTCCTCCGGGGCTCCCTCTCCGAGCTCCGGTCTTGGTAACCTCCTCCCGGGGTCCAGAGCCCCAGAGGCCTTTCTTCCTCAGCTGCTAAAACCTGAGCGGATAAAACCTGAGCGGGTAAGCGCCGCCCTCGGGCGGCCTTTTCTATTCCAGAACGCGAGCTAACGGCGTTTGTGTCACCGTTTGCTTTTTCAGCTCCGGGACCAGATCAATTCTGATCACCGCACTCGGGCCATGCAAGATGTGAGTGCCCAGCTGTCTGTCACTCTTTGGGTTGGCGAGGGCGGGAAAAGAGAGGGGAAGTGAAGTGCGGGGTCTCAGCATGAGCACTGGCCAAAGGTAACCGGATTGGCCAGTCGCGAGCTCTCTGCCTGGACAGATATCCACAGGCTGCCGAATGTAAGGGTGCTTCCTCAGTTCTCTGAATGGGGAACTCTTACGCATTCTTCGTTAATCGGAAAGGTGCCCCCCCTTTTTTTTTCTTTTAAGACGGAGTCTCGCTCTGTTGCCCAGGCGCGGTCTCGGCTCCCTGCAACCTCCGACTCCCGAGTTCAAGCGATTCTCCTGCCTCAGCCTCCGGAGTAGTTGGGATTACAGGCGCTCGCCACCACGCCCAGCTAATTTTTGTATTTTTTGTAGAGACGGAGATTCACCATGTTGGTCAGGCTGGTCTCGAACTCCTGACCTCGTGATCCACCTACCTCGGCCTCCCAAAGTGCTGGGATTACAGGCTTGAGCCACTGCGCCCGGCTTACACGTGTCCGTTTTACAGCATCCTGTATCCCTTGGATGTGCAAACAATAGTTATGAGGAGTCCATGACTCAGGTGCATAGCTACAATCCTTGCCTTAAAAAAAAAAAATATATATATATATATGTATGTATGTATACCGTATATTAGTATGTATGTATACCGGATATTAGTGTTTTTCTCCCAGGATACTGCTTTAAAGCATTTTGGACTACTAAACTGCATTTGTCTGGTAGTAGTTTAATTTATTACTTAAAAGAAAAACAAGATGCTATTTAAATTTTTAAACAAGGTGATGAGTAAATGGAGGTTCATTTTACTACGTTCCTTACTCTTGGGTACGTTTGAAATCTGTTTAAAATGGAATAAAAGACTTACTTGGACCTTCTGATTTTCAGGAGATGATCAGATTACAAGCCCTCAGCCCCAAAATACTCTGAAAACCAAGGATTTTATTTTTTTCCCCTTGGGTGATTATTTGGTGTCAAAATCTGACCTGCTGTCACTTGACAGGTTTACTGGCCTGAACCTGTGATAGGCTTTTTATGGTCTTTAATTTACCTCACTTAGTAAATAAGGTATAAGGTTTACTGCAGAACTGTGTGCTCCAGATTCCACTAGGACTGTTACATAATATGTGATACCTTTTCTGAACTTAAAAATTCCAAATTCTGAAACAAATCTGGGCCCAAAAGTTTTGGAGGAGGGGACTATGTACCTGTACCATCCCGAATTAGTATATTTTGACTACAAAAGAAGCCTATGTAATGTTTATTTAGCCTGTCTACTCCTCAGTCAAGCTTTTTGAAATAGTGAATATCATCTTTATCTTTGAGGATGTTAGGTGGGAGCTAGTGTTTAGCCAAAGAGGGTGAGTCTGTTACAGGGAAAGTTAGGCATCGGTGGTATGTAAAAATAGGAGCCACCCCTTAAATGTTATCATTTAGGTAATCTTCCAATCGACCTGCTTAAAAAACTAACCAGGAATCAGGGCTGTTAAAGGGCTATTGAAAAACTAACCAGCAAACAGGGCTATTAAAGGTACTAGGAAGCACAGAACTGTTAAGACCATGTCCATATCTCTTGAGATTGCCCTGGGCTTTGACTGGAGAGCCCTTGTTGTTTGCTTAGCTCTACATTTGTGCAAATTGCCTCATTCTGATGGTTTTGTATTTGCCTTTCAGAGGTATATGGAGGTCAGTGGGAACCTGAGGGATTTGTATGATGATAAGGATGGGTAAGTGACAGTCACAGCTAATCTAGGAGTTAGTGCTTCTGAGGAGCCATGGTTAGAGGACTGACTTTGTGCTCTATCTTTGAAATTTTCCTGAAATTGCAGATTACGAAAGGAGGAGCTCAATGCCATTTCAGGACCCAATGAGTTTGCTGAATTCTATAATAGACTCAAGCAAATAAAGGAATTCCACCGGAAGCACCCAAATGAGGTATGTCCTCCGAAAAGTATTTTCTCCAGACCTATCTTTAAAGCATATAAAGGAAAGTATAAAGGAAACTGGACATGTGCTATTCAAATGCACTTCAAGAAAGAACTTGCCATTTAGGTGCAAGGACCATAGTTAGCTGACATCCTACAACTGCAGTGTTTTCAGCATCTCCCTCAGCTTTGAAGCCAAGGCTGGCCGGGTGCGGTGGCTCACACCTGTAATCCCAGCACTGTGGGAGGCTGAGGTCGGCGGATCACCTGAGGTCAGGAGTTCGAGACCAGCCTGACGAACATAGTGAAACCCCATCTCTACTAAAAATGCAAAAATTAGCTAGGCATGGTGGCATGCGCCTATAATCCCAGCTACTTGGGAGGCTGAGGCAAGAGAATCACTTGAACCCGGGAGGCGGAGGTTGCAGTGAGCCGAGATTGCGCCATTGCACACCATCCTGAGGGACAAGAGTGAGACTTCATCTCAAAAAAAAGCCAAGGCCACATTTCGTGGGCAGCTCCTGGCCAGTGACTAAGCACAGTATGGGTACTAGGGCCCAGCAATTTGGTCCACTGTGAGACTCCTCTGATGAGTTATCTTTGCTCCACGGCTCCCCATTGGGTGGGTCAAGATTTTGTCCAATCTGCATTGTGGTCTAGGCTATCCTGGCCTAATCCTGCTTTCTCCTCCTTTTTGTCTTTCACAGAAATTACTCCCCCCAATAAATTATGCTCCTAACTCTGTCTTTTTTTTTTTTTTTTTTGAGATGGAATCTCACTCTGTCACCCAGGCTGGAGTGCAGTGGCACGATTTCGGCTCTCTGCAAACTCCACCTCCCGAGTTCACGCCATTCTCCTGCCTCAGCCTCCTGAGTAGCTGGGACTACAGGTGCCCGCCACCACGCCCGGCTAATTTTGTGTATTTTTTAGTAGACACAGGGTTTCACCATGTTAGCCAGGATAGTCTCGATCTGCTGACCTCATAATCCACCCACCTCGGCCTCCCAAAGTGCTGGGATTACAGGCGTGAGCCACCGGGCCTAGCCCTCATATACCCTGGAGCTCACTTATAATAAGGTAGTTAAGAGAAAAAGGGCCTGGGAAGGCTTCCATCAGAAAGGTCACATGACCACTCCAGGTGGTGTTGCCTTAACAGAAGTTAAGCAAAAGAGAGTTTCAGAAAGGCAGTCATGGTGTCAACTTATTGATTGATAACTGCCAGGATTGCTGTTTCATTAAAGTAGTAGGAATGGAAATCTGGTCACAAGGTAAAGATGGGTAATGGGGAAATATAAGTATGGAGTATGGAACATGCATTTGAAAGGCTGGTAGCAGCCGGGTTCAGTGGCTCACACCTGTAATTCCAGCACTTTGGGAGGCTGAGGCAGGTGGATCACGAAGTCAAGAGTTTGAGACCAGCCTGGCCAACGTGGTGAAACCCGTCTCTACTAAAAACACAAAAATTAGCTGGGCTTGGTGGTGCACGCCTGTGATCCCAGCTTCTTGTGGGGCTGAGGCAGGAGAATCGCTTGAACCCAGGACATGGAGGTTGCAGTGAGCTGAGATCACTCTGCTGCACTCCAGCCTGGGCAACAGAGCAAGACTCCGTCAAAAAAAAAAAAAAATCTGGTAGGAAAAAGAAGGGGAGAAACAGGAGGGTATTGGGGAAGATAAAGAAGCATACTTATGGCCAGGCGCAGTGGCTCAAGCCTGTAATCCCAGCACTTTGGGAGGCTGAGACGGGCGGATCATGAGGTCAGGAGATCGAGACCATCCTGCCTAACCCGGTGAAACCCCGCCTCTACTAAAAAATACAAAAAACTAGCCAGGCGAGGTGGCGGGTGCCTGTAGTCCCAGCTACTCGGGAGGCTGAGGCACGAGAATGGCGTAAACCCGGGAGGCGGAGCTTGCAGTGAGCTGAGATCCAGCCACTGCACTCCAGCCTGGGGGACAGAGCGAGACTCCGTCTCAAAAAAAAAAAAAAAAAAAAAAAAAAAGAAGCAGCTTACTTATTTGAAGGAGCACAGGGAAAAAGGAAGAGATTAAAAACAGCAAAAAAATAGAGGCTGTTTATTGCAGTACATAGTGTGGGGGTAAACGAAGGGATCCTCACACACATAGCCCCCTTGGAGGATGGAGAGTGAGGTCTTCTGCTAACCAAGAGAGAATAAATGAATACCATTCTGATGTGTTCACCTTATTCCAGCCATGGTCAAAAGGTAACGAGGAATAAATGCTTAAATAACTGGTTAGAAGGATGCCCAAGATATACTAAGTGTCAGAAGCAAGTCTTTTATGCTAAAAAAAAATAATAAAAACGTATGCAGGCATGAATGTACTAGTACAAATACATATATTTAAATATATAGAGCACTGTTTTCCAAACTTTCTGCATATTTGAGCCACCTGGGGATCTTTAAAATGTACTGATACCTGCCTTCCTTTGATTTAATTGGTATCAGGTGCATCAGAATTAAAAAAAAAAAAACTCCCCGAGTGATTCTAATATGCAGCAAAGTTTGGGAACCACTGGCATAGGAAAAGCTCTGTTAACAGTGGTTACCTGTTCTCAGGAGAATTAATAAAGGTGGACTTTTGAGGTTTTGTGAGCATGTGTTACTTTAGTGAGTTTTACTCAAACAATACAAAAAAGCGGGGAAAAACAAGGTAATTGGAGAACAGTAGTAGCTTCCTAGTGAAAAATCAAGGCCAGATCATCAGAAGTCCAACTTTCTGTGTATTTCATTTCTGTGATCTTGCAACTTTTACATTGAAAAATCCACCTAAGGTCGGGCACAGTGGTTCATGCCTGTAATCCCAGCACTTTAGGAGGCCAAGCTGGGCAGATCACTTTAGCTTAGGAGTTTAAGACCAGCCTGGGCAACATGGCAAAACCCTGTCTCCACTAAAAATATAAGAATTAGCCAAGCATGGTGGTGCGTGCCTGTAGTCCCAGCTACTCGGGTGGCCAAAGCAGGAGAATCGCTTGAACCTGGGAAGTAGAGGTTGCAGTGAGCCAAGATTGTGCCAGTGCACTCCAGCCTGGGCAACAGAGCAGAGTCCGTCTCAAAAACAAATAAGAAAAATCCACCTGAGCTTTTACTTTTCCCCTCAGATCTGTGTGCCAATGTCAGTGGAATTTGAGGAGCTCCTGAAGGCTCGAGAGAATCCGAGTGAAGAGGCACAAAGTAAGTAGAGGTGAAAATTTCATTCGGCACCAGCAAAAGTACAGGTTAATTACAGCTCAGATTTGCAGCCATGGCCTCAGATATATTTATAGCCAGGATTTCTTGCTGGTTTCGTCTTTGCTGGTTTCTGGGCTAGAGTGACATCCTAAATTGGTCTTGGGCGCACAATGTTCATTTTGTTCTCTCCTACCTCAAATTTACTGGCTTGGAAAGCCAAGGATTGTTCACTTTAGGTCACGATACTAAAATGAGTCAGCCCTTGTTACCTTGTAAGAGAACACTCACTTTTGATCTCACTTAACTTATTGGAGGTTATATTGTGAGCAAAGGGAGGACATTTGGGTGAAGTGCTGCCTCAGGAAACTAGGAACAAGCAGTCCATTTGAAAAGGTAAGTCCAAGAGAGTGGTGTGTATAAACTGAATCATTGATGTATCTGATTCCCTCAGACTTGGTGGAGTTCACAGATGAAGAGGGATATGGTCGTTATCTCGATCTCCATGACTGTTACCTGAAGTACATTAACCTGAAGGCATCTGAGGTAAGACCTGGGAAAGGGCAGAGAGGTTCTGATTCTCGAAGTGAGTCAGGACACTAGACTGGAACTAGTAGACATAGACATGAAGCCATTGTAAAATGTCTTCCTTGTGTTTTAAAACTGTTATGTAAATATTAAAGAGGTGATACGCTTTCTTGGAATGAAATACTATTCAAAATGAAGTTTTCTACAGTGAAAACAAGCATATTTATTTATTAATAAATTTTATTTTTTTATTTTTGAGATGAGGTCTTACCATGGTGTGATCGTTGCTCACTGCAACCTCGACTTCTGGGCTCAAGTGATCCTCCCGCCTTAGCCTTCTGAGTAGTTGAGGATACAGGTGCATACCACCACCACACTTGGCTAATTTTTGTATTTTTTGTAAAGATGGGGTCTTGCAGTGTTGCCCAGGCTGGCCACAAACTCTTCACCTCAAGTGATCCTCCTGTCTCAGCCTCCCACGGTGTTGGGATTACAGGCATGAGCCACTGTACCCAGCCCATTATCAATACAACAAGCGTATTTTACCTTTGCCAAAATAAATCTTTTTTTTTTTTTTTTTTTTTTTTTTTTTTGAGACAGGGTCTCATTTTGTCACCCAGGCTGGAGTGCAGTGGCGTGATCTTGGCTCGCTGTATCCTAGACCTCCTGGACTCAAGTGATGGATCCCGCCTCAGCCCCACCAAGTACTTGGGACTACAGGCGTGTGCCACCATGCCCAGCTAGTTTTTTGTATTTTGTGTAGAGATTGAGTTTTGCCCTGTTGCCAAGGCTGGTCTCAAACTCCTGAGCTCAAGCAATCCGCCTGCCTTGGCCTCACAAAGTGTTGGGATTATAGACGTGAGCCATTGCACCCAGCCTTACATAAGATTTCTTTAAATTTTTTTTTTTTTTTTAAATAAATACCATTTTCCTGGCTGGACACAGCCACTCACGCCTGTAATCCCAGCACTTTGGGAGACCAAGGCAGGCAGATCACCTGGGGTCGGGAGTTCAAGACCAGCCTGACCAACGTGGAGAAACCCTGTCTCTACTAAAAATACAAAATTAGCTGGGCATGGTGGCACATGCCTGTAATCCTAGCTACTCAGGAGGCTGAGGCAGGAGAATCACTTGAACCCAGGAGGCGGAGGTTGCGGTGAGCCGAGATTGCGCCATTGCACTCCAGCCTGAGCAACAAGAGCAAAACTCCATCCAAAAAAAAAAATTTTTTTTGTAGAAATAGGGTTTCACTGGCTGGGCGCGGTGGCTCACACCTGTAATCCCAGCACTTTGGGAGGCCGAGGTGGGCGGATCACGAGGTCAGGAGTTGGAGACCATCCTGGCTAACATGGTGAAACCCCGTCTCTACTAAAACTACAAAAAATTAGCTGGGCGTGGTGGTGGGCGCCTGTACTCGGGAGGCTGAGGCGGGAGAATTGGTGTGAGCCCGGGAGGCGGAGATTGCAGTGAGCCAAGATGGCGCCACTGTACTCCGGCCTGGGCAACCGAGCGAGACTCTTGTCTCCAAAAAAAAAAAACAAAGAAATAGGGTTTCACCATGTTGTCCCAGGCTGGTCTTGGACTCCTGAACTCAATCAATCCTCCTGCCTCAGCTTCTCAAAGCCTTGGGATTACAGGCATGAGCCACTGTGCCCACCTAGATTTATGTTTTCTTCTAGGTGTCCCTGGTTTAGACGCAAACAATACTAGGTACATGAAAGACACAACAACGTGATCTTTCTGTCAGCAAAAAGCTATTTAATGTCTTTTCTTAAAGATGTTTAAAAATAGCTTATCACGGGCCGGGCGCAGTGGCTCACACCTGTAACCCCAGCAATTTGGTAGGCCAAGGCAGGTGGATCACCTGAGGTCGGGTGTTCAAGACCAGCCTGACCAACATGCAGAAACCCTGTCTCTACTAAAAATAGAAAAAATTAGCCAGGCGTGGTGGCGCATGCCTACAATCCCAGCTACTCAGGAGGCTGAGGCAGGAGAATCGCTTGAACCTGGGAGGTGGAGGTTGCAGTGAGCTGAGATCATCCCATTGCACTCCAGTTTGGGCAGTAAGAGCCAAACTCTGTCTCAAAAAAAAAAAAAAAATAGCTTAGGACGAGATGAGGTTTAATATGGCAATCTCAAAAGGATCACAAAGATATACGTGATTAGATTCCTCATGGAGTTGTGAGGAAATGTTCCAGAAGTGCAGTGACCAAACTTCAAGTTCCATGTGGGCAAGTCAGGTCCCTTGCCTGTTTTGTTGTCTTCTGTACCCCATACTTGGTACAAAGATGCTCAATAAGTAGTTACTTGCGTGAACAAATGGCACCTTTGAGGACCTTGTTTTAGGATGTCAGAGTCTTTAACCAAGACCCTAGCATTAGGTAATAATCGACAAATGTTTCTTTTAGTTTAATGTTCATTAACTTGATGTTTATTTTATAAAGTTAATTATGTCTGATATTTTCCTTCAGTCCAGTGAAATTAACACTCCAATTGTAGTAGGATTGAATGATGGGAAAGCAGAAAAAAAACAAAAATTAGCCAGCCCTTATTACTTTGTTAGAAAACATTCAATTTTGATCTCACTTATTGGAGATTATATTGTAAGTTGTTACAGTATAAATACCTAACTGAATTTCTTGTCATTTCTTCCCTCTTTGAAGAAACTGGATTATATCACATACCTGTCCATCTTTGACCAATTATTTGACATTCCTAAAGAAAGGAAGAACGCAGAGTATAAGAGGTAGGCATTAATAGCTTCTAGGTCTCTCCTGGATTTGATTAGAAGATAATGTGAAGTTTTTGAGGGTGAAGTTCTGAATTTGTTGCCTGGAATGCATACATGAAGGCGTACTTCCAGGTTCATTGGAGGATGGGGTTATGAATGATGTGGTTTTAAAACCTTTGCGATGCTCTGGATGTGAACAAAAGTGTGTCTGTGGGCACATCTTCCATTATATGCCCATACTGTTCTTAATTTTGTCTCATTGTATAAGGAACTCTCCCACTCTGGGACTTCTGTGTTTTCGGAGTTTTATGGGAAAAAAATTAGACTTTCTCAGATTGTGACTGAAGTGAGATGCTTAGGTGTGATGTATAAGTGAAAAATTTATGTTTTTGTTAATTACTCCCCTGATTAGTGATTTTTTAATTTCCCCTCTTTTTCTCATTTTCTTTTTAATGAAATCTTGTATTTTGAGAGGTAATTAAGACCTTAGTATTTAGCATCATTTTATGAGAATAAAAGGAGGTGGGAAAGGTCAGAATCAAAATGACATGTTGGGAAAAATGTCCATTCTAAGTTCATTTAAAAATGAATATTGGCTGGGCACGGTGGCTCACACCTGTAATCCCAGCACTTTGGGAGGCCAAGACAGGCAGATCACCTGAGGTCAGGAGTTCGCGACCAGCCTGACCAATGTGGAGAAACACTGTCTCTATTAAAAATACAAAATTAGGCCGGGCGTGGTGGTTCACGCCTGTAATCCCAACACTTTGGGAGGCTGAGGTGGGCAGATCACAAAGTCAGGAGATCGAGACCGTCCCTGGCTAACACGGTGAAACCCCATCCCTACTAAAAATGCAAAAAATTAGCCAGGCGTGGTGGCAGGCACCTGTGGTCCCAGCTACTTGGGAGGCTGAGGCAGGAGAATGGCGTGAACCCGGGAGGTGGAGCTTGCAGTGAGCTGAGATCGCGCCACTGCACTCCAGCTTGGGCGACTGAGGGACTCCGTCTCAAAAAAAAAAAAAAATGCAAAATTAGCGGGGCACGGTGGCTCACACCTGTAATCCCAGCACTTTGGGAGGCTGAGGCGGGCGGATCACGAGATCAGGAGATCGAGACCATCTGGCTAACACGGTGAAACCCCATCTCTACTAAAAATACAAAAAAATTAGCCGGGCGTGGTGGCGGGCGCCTGTAGTCCTAGCTACTTGGAAGACTGAGGCAGGAGAATGGCGTGCACCTGGGAGGCGGAGCTTGCAGTGAGCCGAGATTGTGCCACTGCATTCCAGCCTGGGCAACAGAGCGAGACTCCGTCTCAAAAAAAAAAAAAAAAAAAATTAGCCGGGCGTGGTGGCGCATGCCTGTAATCCCAGCTACTCGGGAGGCTGAGGCAGGAAAATCACTTGAACCCGGGAGGTTGTGGTGAGCTGAGATTGTGCCGTTGCACTCCAGCCTGGGCAAGAAGAACGAAAGTCCGTTTCACAAAAAAAAAGCATTAAAAAGATAGCATTACTAGAATTATAAGTACTATATATTCTACAGGGAATAACAAGATAGCAAAAATAGAAACCCTTTTTGCTTTCTCTGCATTGTATGTTCCTCTGTAGATACCTAGAGATGCTGCTCGAGTACCTTCAGGACTACACAGATAGAGTGAAGCCTCTCCAAGATCAGAATGAACTTTTTGGGAAGATTCAGGCTGAGTTTGAGAAGAAATGGGAGAATGGAACCTTTCCTGGATGGCCGGTGAGCTTCAGTGGGGTGTGAATGATGGACATGCCAAGGAATTGAAGTAATTATTTTCCTTTATCTTGAGCTTCCACTTTAGGGCATTAGGTATCAATTCCTTGGTATCACTTGTGACAATGAGGTATTCCCTGCCAAGTATGCTATGTTTTTTTGTTTGTTTGTTTTTCTTTTTCTTTTTTTTGGAGATGGAGTTTCGCTCTTGTTGCCCAGGCTGGAGTACAATGGCAGGATCTCGGCTCACCTCAACCTCCACCTCCTGCGTCAAGCAATTCTCCTGCCTCAGCCTCTCGAGTAGCTGGTATTACAGGCACCCGCTACCACACCCAGCTAATTTTGTGTTTTTAGTGGAGACGGGGTTTCTCCATGTTTGTCAGACTGGTCTCAAACTCCTGAGCTCAGGTGATCTGCCCACTTCAGCCTCCCAAAGTGCTGGGATTACAGGCATGAGCCACCGCACCCGGCCGTATGTGAGGTTTTTTTGTGTGTACTTTGGAGCAAGACTGTCAGGGTCCACTTGCCTTTGACTGTGCCCAGATTTTCACCAATCACATCATTACTGTTACGTGGTTCCTGCCAACCAAGAGCCTATCAGATCATATGTTAGGAATCTACATTCTCACTTCTGGGGATAAACATGGGTTTTTCCTGAACTCTCCAGGGAGAGAATGTGGACCAACCTTACCTTCATCCTAAACCTGGTGGTTTGTTTGTTTGTTTTGTTTTGCTTTGTTTTGTTTTTTGGGAGACAAAGTCTCCATCTGGCTTCTAGTCTGGAGTGTAGTGGCATGATCATACCTCACTGCTGCAGCCTCAACTTCCTGGGCTTAAGAGATCTTCCTGCCTTGGACTCCTGAGTAGCTGGGACCACAGGCACATGCCACCATGCCCAGCTAATTCATGTGTTTTTTTTGTAGAGATGGGATTTCACCATGTTGCTCTGACTGGTCTCTAACTCTTGAACTCAAGCAATTCACCCATCTAGACCTCCCAAAGTGCTGAGATTACAGGTGTGAGCCACCACGCCTGGCCTAAACCTGGATCTTAATAAATACCATATTGTTCTTTCCAGAAAGAGACAAGCAGTGCACGCCTGGCCTAAACCTGGATCTTAATAAATACCATATTGTTCTTTCCAGAAAGAGACAAGCAGTGCTCTGACCCATGCTGGAGCCCATCTTGACCTCTCTGCATTCTCCTCCTGGGAGGTATGTTTCCTTCAGCAGTAGTACTGTTCTTCCTGTCTATTTTTCTATCTTTAAAGACTGCTCTGCTGTCTTTAATACCATGGTTGTGTTGTGATAAGGCACTATTTCTTGGGATCAAGCATCTACAAAGAAAGTAGCAAAGTAAAAAGAAAAAAATTACTACATGGGAAACTGAAATAATCATTCTAACTACATTAAGCTGTAGTAAAGTAAATGGAACACTACCAGTATGGTTAAGTCTGAAGATAATTACAGATTCAGTCCTCTGGAGAGTTTAGACTTACTGTCAGATTGGCTATGAAATGTGTGGTCCTGCCACAGCCTCAGGAACACCCACCCTCTGGCCTGCATTTGGGGTTTCCCAAAAATCTGTTAATGTAATATTGTAATTTTTCTCTTCTTTGTACAGGAGTTGGCCTCTCTGGGTTTGGACAGATTGAAATCTGCTCTCTTAGCTTTAGGCTTGAAATGTGGCGGGTAAGGAATGGTTTTTCTATCAAAACTATTCAATTTGCTGTGTGTTTGCACAGTCTTCTAAGTAGCTCTAATTCCATTTTTTTTCTGTTGCTCCACACTGCAAAAACAAGCGAGCCTCTGTGGTAAAGTAACCCTGAAATCCTTTGCCATCCTGTCTCCTTAGGACCCTAGAAGAGCGAGCCCAGAGACTCTTCAGCACCAAAGGAAAGTCCCTGGAGTCACTTGATACCTCTTTGTTTGCCAAAAATCCCAAGTCAAAGGGCACCAAGCGGTGAGTGGCTGGGGTAGCACTGCTGCTTGTGGCTTTTAAATGTTATTCCCATGCCGAATTTTTAACCACAGTGGAGACTTTAAAGCCTGCTTTATCCCCGTTATTGGTCGACAGAGATCCAGTCTGCTCTTTCTCTTTGCTAATAGAGAATACTATCACTGTTAATATAAACAAAGGACTGTCTGTATTCATCTGATTGAGAGCACATCAAGTTTCTAAGTTTGAAACCGTGTTCTTGGCACCTTTAATAGGTTATAGAGGCTAAAAGGCTAAATAGGTTCAAGAACTATTTTTCTAAGCTTATTTTTGGTAAAGTTGAATCTAATTCTTGAGCTACATACTTAGACAAGGTATTTTCTTTTTTTTTTTTTTTTTTTTTTGAGACAGAGTCTCACTCTGTCGCCCAGGCTGGAGTGCAGTGGCCGGATCTCAGCTCACTGCAAGCTCCGCCTCCCGGGTTTACGCCATTCTCGTGCCTCAGCCTCCCGAGTAGCTGGGACTACAGGCGCCCGCCACCTCGCCCGGCTAGTTTTTTGTATTTTTTAGTAGAGATGGGGTTTCACCGTGTTCGCCAGGATGGTCTCGATCTCCTGACCTCGTGATCCACCCGTCTCGGCCTCCCAAAGTGCTGGGATTACAGGCTTGAGCCACCGCGCCCGGCCTAGACAAGGTATTTTCTTTTTTTTTTTTTTTTTTTTTGAGACAGAGTCTCACTCTGTCACCCAAACTGGAGTGCAGTGGTGCAATCTCAGCTTACTGGCTGGAACCTCCACCTCCTGGGTTCAAAGGATTTTCCTGCCTCAGCCTCCTGAGTAGCTGGGACTACAGGTACACACCACCACATATGGCTGATTTTTTGTATTGTTAGTAGAGATGGGGGTTCATCATGTTGGCCAGGCTGGTCTGCAGCTCCTGAGCTTAAGTGATCCACCCGCCTTGGCCTCCCAAAGTGCTGGGATTATAGGTGTGAGCCACTGCGCCTGACCCAGGGTGGTTTTTTTTTTTTCTTTTTGAGATGGAGTCTCGCTCTGTTGCCCAGGCTGGAGTGCAGTGGCACAATCTCGGCTCACTGCAACCTCTGCCTTCTGGGTTCAAGCGATTCTCTTGCCTCAGCCTCCCGAGTAGCTGGGATTACAGATACGCAACACCACACTGGCTAATTTTTGTGTGTTTTTTGTTTTTTTGTTTGAGACAGAGTCTTGCTTTGTCGCCCAGGTTGGAGTGCAGTGGCGCAATCTCAGCTCGCTGCAACCTCCACCTCCCTGGTTCAAGCGATTCTCTTGCCTCACTCTTCCAAGTAGGTGGGATTACCAACATGCGCCACCATGCCTGGCTAGTTTTTGTATTTTTAGTAGAGACGGGGTTTCACCATGTTGGCCAGGCTGGTCATGAACTCCTGACCTCACGTGATCCAACCGCCTCAGCCTCCCAAAGTGGTGGGATTACAGGCGTGAGCTACCGCGCCTAGCTAATTTTTGTATTTTTAGTAGAGAGGGTTTCACCGTGTTGGTGAGGCTAGTCACAAACTCCCAACGTCAAGTGATCGCCAGCCTCATCCTCCCAAAATGCTGGGATTACAGGCATGAGCCACCGTGTCTGGCCCAGTATTTTCTTAATGTACTTTTTTTTCTAATTCTCACAACAACCCAGAAAATTAGTTGTTATCCTGAGTTTTTGCAGATAAGGACTCAGAAAAGTTATGGAATGTGTCCACTCTCATAGTTCTAAGTAGCAGAGTCAGGATTTGGGCCTAGGTCTACCTGCTGCAGAGCTTGCTCTTACATACCACATTTCCTTTGTAGATTATAATGATGGCAATGTAAGCAGTCTTGATATGTCCTTCATCTTCTAGGTGAGGTCATAGAGGAAGCCTCCATGCATTCTGAGAAATACCCTCAGTATTTGTCAATAGAGTCCTGAGATGAACAGAGCATTTGCTTTCATAGCATAGTATTTCTCATGTGCTTATAATTTTTAATGCAGTTGTGCAATAAATGTTCCCAGATAAGGGAACAAAGCAATGGATGAGAGAATTCTTGAGTGATACAGCTTGTTTCTTTTTCTCAGAGACACTGAGAGGAACAAAGACATTGCTTTTCTAGAAGCCCAGATCTATGAATATGTAGAGATTCTTGGGGTAAGTGACTGACTGCTGAAAGTGGAAAATGGTATAAAGCACAGGAGTTAAAGGGAGAGGAACTCACGGAAGATATTTTTTTCATTAGGTTCAAAAGAGGAGTGGATAGCTGATAAACTAGTATGACACAAAATAGAGGTCAGGGTATGAGGCTCTTCAGTAAGTTCCTATTCTGTTGTTAGATGATACTTCCAAAATTGTCCAATTCCCATAAAGCCAGACATGGAGAATAGAGTCCCCTCGCAATATAATGTCCAGAATAGTGCAGATTCTGTGCCTGAGCTTCAGAAAATACTCAGGGGTAGCCCACAAAGCAGACACTCAAAAGGGCAAGTAACAAAGGCTACTCAAAGCAGCCTTTCAGTTATGACTTATAAAAAGGCATTTTCGTAAGTCATCTTATGTAAGTCAACTTACATGTTCATAAAATTGTGAGAAAATTAGTAGGGCTAGAATATTAGTAGTACAAAGCTGGCAGTGAATGTTCTCCTTGAATATTTTAGGAAGAACTGAAGTGTGGGTTGGGGTAGAGAAAGGCCTAGCCTGACCAGTATGCTTGTCTCAGAGAGAAAGTAGGGAGAGGAGTAGGAGGAAAAGAAATCTCTTTCTAGAAAGAAAAAGTGGAAGAAATGGCAGCACTCATCCAGAGAAGATGATCAATGTCTTTGGAGTCCTTCAGAAGACCAGCCTTTCTGATCGTGTCTGCTGTGTACAGTTTTTTTGTTTTTTGTTTTTTGGTTTTTTTTGAGACAGAGTCTTGCTCTGTTGCCCAGGCTGACGTGCAGTGGTGCAATCTGGGCTCACTGCAACCTCCGCCTCCAGGGTTCAAGCGAGTCTCCTCCCTCAGCCTCCTGAGTAGCTGGGACTACAGGCGTGCGCCACCATGCCCGACTAGTTTTTTGTAGTTTTAGTAGAGGCGGGGTTTCGCCATATTGGCCAGGCTGGTCTCGAACTCCTGACCTCGTGATCAGCTTGCCTCAGCCTCCCAAAGTGCTGGGATTACAGGTGTGAGCCACCACACCCAGCCCGATTTTTAACTATCTCAGAGCCTTTCCTTTTACACACACTCGCATGGTCCTTTTAGTGGATGGCTCTGGGTCAGATAGCTTGTTTACATATTTTTGTTTTTTGCCATGGACATTTTCATTCTGCTTCTGAGGACCATTCATATAATAGCTGTAGAACTAGTCACCTGTGATTCTGTTATGACCACTTTCAGTAAAAGGCTAGCTAGACATTGGACATTGGAGAGACATATTCTCCACTGTGACCTTGGGCTGTGCTAGTGTGAGCAGCAGGCTGAGTTGCCAGTCTTGTGAGTGGCTGGGAGGCCACTCATGCCCTTGACATGAGGTTTGTCCGCTTTCTCCCTCCCTTTTTTTTGAAACAGCACCTCACTCTGTCACCCAGGCTGGAGTGCAGTGGCGGGATCTCAGCTCACTGCAACCTCCGCCTCCTGGGTTCAAGTGATTCTCGTGCCTCAGCCTCCCTGGTAGCTGGAACTACAGGTGTGTGCCACCACACCTGGCTAATTTTTGTACTTTTGGTAGAGGCAGGGTTTTGTCTTGTTGGCCGGGCTGGTCTTGAATTCCTGGGCTCAAGTGATCTGCCTGCCTTGGCCTCCCAAAGTGCTGGAGCCACCAGGCCGGCCTCCATCCTTTAAGAGCATTTTGCTTTCCCTGCCAGGAGATGGCACTATTCTCTTTGGAATTCCAACCAGTTCTAGCCAAATGCTTTCCAGAAGTTGCTCTCACTATGAACTGATAAGATTTTTGCCGTTATTATACTATTTGTTGATGTCTGTTGGTTTTTGGACATTATGCAAATTTTTTTAATACAGTAGTGAATATGACACAGCCTCTTGCCCTTGAGAAACTCATTTTGTGGTTAGTGGAGACAAATAATTACAATATAATTTGATACTTACCTGAATACAGTGAGGTTGAGTCTTCTCAATAGAAAGAGGGAGAAGAAAAAGTTTCTGGTAGAGGAAACAGGAAACACAAAGATACAACAGTATTAGATAAAATTATATCTCCTAATGCTAACCCTCCCCCCTCCCACCACCCCCCAACAGGCCCCAATATGTGATGTTCCCCACCCTGTGTCCAAGCATTCTCATTGTTCAATTCCCACCTATGAGTGAGAGCATGCGGTGTTTGGTTTTCTGTCCTTGCGATAGTTTGCTCAGAATGATGGTTTCTAGCTTCATCCATGTCCCTACAAAGGGCATGAACTCATCTTTTTTTATGGCTGCATAGTATTCCATGGTGTATATGTGCCACATTTTCTTAATCCAGTCTATCATTGATGGACATTTGGGTTGGTTCCAAGTCGTTACTATTGTGAATAGTGCCGCGATAAACGTATGTGTGCATGTGTCTTTATAGCAGCATGATTTATAATCCTTTGGGTATATGCCCAATAATGGGATGGCTGGGTCAAATGGTATTTCTAGTTCTGGATCCTTGAGGAATCGCCACACTGTCTTCCACAATGGTTGAACTAGTTTACAGTCCCAACAACAGTGTAAAAGTGTTCCTATTTCTCCACATCCTGTCCAGCACCTGTTGTTTACTGGCTTTTTAATGATCGCCATTCTAACTGGTGTGAGATGGTATCTCATTGTGGTTTTGATTTGCATTTCTCTGATGGCCAGTGATGATGAGCATTTCTTCATGTGTCTGTTGGCTGCATAAATATCTTCCTTTGAGAAGTGTTCATGTATTTTGCCCATTTTTTAATGGGGTGGTTTGATTTTTTCTTGTAAATTTGTTTAAGTTCTTTGTAGATTCTGGATATTAGCCCTTTGTCAGATGAGTAGATTGTAAAAATTTTCTCCCGTTCTATAGGTTGCCTGTTCACCCGATGATAGTTTCTTTTGCTGTGCAGAAGCTCTTTAGTTTAATTAGATCCCATTTGTCAATTTTGGCTTTTGTTGCCATTGCTTTTGGTGTTTTAGTTATGAAGTCCTTGCCCGTGCCTATGGCCTGAATGATATTGCCTAGGTTTTCTTCTAGGGTTTTTATGGTTTTAGGTCTAACATTTAAGTCTTTAATCCATCTTTAATTAATTTTTGTATAAGGTGTAAGGAAGGGATCCAGTTTCAGCTTTCTACATATGGCTAGCCAGTTTTCCCAGCACCATTTAATTAGGGAGTCCTTTCCCCATTTCTTGTTTTTGTCAGGTTTGTCAAAGATCAGATGGTTGTAGATGTGGTGTATTATTTCCAAGGACTCTGTTCTGTTCCATTGGTCTATATCTCTGTTTTGGTACCAGTACCATGCTGTTTTGGTTACCATAGCCTTGTAGTATAGTTTGAAGTCAGGTAACATGATGCCTCCAGCTTTGTTCTTTTGGCTTAGGATTGTCTTGGCAATGTGGGCTCTTTTTTGGTTCCATATGGACTTTAAAGTAGTTTTTTTCCAATTCTATGAAGAAAGTCATTGGTAGCTTGATGGGGATGGCATTGAATCTATAAATTACCTTGGGCAGTATGGCCATTTTCACAATATTGATTCTTCCTATCCATGAGCATGGAATGTTCTTCCATTTGTTTGTGTCCTCTTTTATTTCATTGAGCAGTGGTTTGTAGTTCTCCTTGAAGAGGTCCTTCACATCCCTTGTAAGTTGAATTCCTAGGTTATTTATTCTCTTTGAAGTGATAGTGAATGGGAGTTCACTCATGATTTGGCTCTCTGTTTGTAGTGTATAGGAATGCTTGTGATTTTTGCACCCTGATTTTGTATGCTGAGACTTTGCGGAAGTTGCTTATCAGCTTAAGGAGATTTTGGGCTGAGACGATGGGGTTTTCTAAATATACAATCATGTCATCTGCAAACAGGGACAATTTGACTTCTTCTTTTCCTAACTGAATACCCTTTCTTTGTCTTGCCTGATTGTCCTGGCCAGAACTTCCAACACTATGTTGAATAGGAGTGGTGAGAGAGGGCATCCTTGTCTTGTGCCAGTTTTCAAAGGGAATGCTTCCAGTTTTTACCCATTCAGTATGATATTGGCTGTGGGTTTGTCATAAATGGCTCTTATTATTTTGAGATGCATCCCATCAATACCTAGTTTATTGAGAGTTTTTAGCATGAAGGGCTGTTGAATTTTGTCAAAGGCCTTTTCTGCATCTATTGAGATAATCGTGTGGCTTTTGCATTTGGTTCTGTTTATGTGATGGATTACGTGTATTTATTTGCGTATGTTGAACCAGCCTTGCATCACAGGTATAAAGCCAGCTTGATCGTGGTGGATAAGCTTTTTGATGTGCTGCTGGATTTGGTTTGCCAGTATTTTATCAAGGATTTTTGCATTGATGTTCATCAGGGATATTGGTCTAAAATTCTCTTTTTTTTGTTGTGTCTCTGTCAGGCTTTGGTATCAGGATGATATTGGCCTCATAAAATGAATTAGGGAGAATTCCCTCTTTTTCTATTCATTGGAATAGTTTCAGAAGCAATGGTACCAGCTCCTCTTTGTACCTCTGGTAGAATTCAGCTGTGAATCCGTCTGGTCTTAGACTTTTTTTGGTTGGTAGGCTATTATTGCCTCAATTTCAGAACCTGTTATTGGTCTATTCAGGGATTCAACTTCTTCCTGGTTTAGTCTTGGGAGGGTGTATGTGTCCAGGAATGTATTCATTTCTTCTAGATTTTCTAGTTTATTTGCGTAGAGGTGTTCATAGTATTTTCTGATGGTAGTTTGTATTTCTGTGGAATCCGTGGTGATAACCCCTTTTTCATTTTTTATTGCATCTGTTTGATTCTTCTGTCTTCTTTATTAGTCTTGCTAGCAGTCTATCAATTTTGTTGATCTTTTCAAAAAACCAGCTTCTGGATTCATTGATTTTTTGAAGTGTTTTTTGTGTCTCTATCTCCTTCAGTTCTGCTCTGATCTTAATTATTTCTTGCCTTCTGCTAGCTTTCGAATGTATTTGCTCTTGCTTCTCAGGTTCTTTTAATTGTGATGTTAGGGTGTCAATTTTAGATCTTTTCCAGCTTTCTCTTGTGGGCATGTAGTGCTATAAATTTCCCTCTACACACTGCTTTAAATGTGTCCCAGAGATTCTGGTATGTTGTATCTTTGTCCTCATTGGTTTCAAAGAACATCTTTATTTCTGCCTTCATTTCGTTATGTACCCAGTAGTCGTCATTCAGGAGCAGGTTGTTCAGTTTCCATGTAGTTGAGCGGTTTTTAGTGAGTTTCTTAATCCTGAGTTCTAGTTTGACTGCACTGTAGTCTGAGAGACAGTTTGTTATAATTTCTGTTCTTTTACATTTGCTGAGAAGTGCTTTACTTGCAACTATGTGGTCAATTTTGGAATAAGTGTGATGTGGTGCTGAGAAGAATGTATATTCTGTTGATTCGGGGTGGAGAGTTCTGTAGATGTCTATTAGGTCCGCTTGGTGCAGAGCTGAGTTCAATTCCTGGATATCCTTGTTAACTTTCTGTCTTGTTGATCTGTCTAATGTTGACAGTGGGGTGTTAAAGTCTCCCATTATTATTGTATGAGAGTCTAAGTCTCTTCGTAGGTCTCTAAGGACTTGCTTTATGAATCTGGGTGCTCCTGTATTGGGTGCATTTTTTTTTTTTTTTTTTTGAGATGGAGTCTCACTGTGTTGCCCAGGCTGGAGTGTAGTGGTGGTATCATAGCTCACTGCATCCTCAAACTCCTGGGCTCAAGCAGTCCTCCTAACTCAGCCTCCTGAATAGCTGGGACCACAGGTGCACACCTCCATGCCTAGCCAATTTGTAAATGTTTTGTAGAGATGGGATCCCACTGTGTTGCCCAGGCTGATGTCAAACTCCTGGCCTCAAGTGATTCTCCCACCCCAGCCTCCAAAAGTGATGGGATTACAGGCTTGAGCCACCACACCCAGCCAGGAAATATTTTAGAGTCAGAATAGATGAGACTGTTTTCTGTTGTTCTACAATAGCCTCAGATGAGTAATCAGGCAAGTAATGTAAAACCTTTTACTCTTTGCTTTGGGTTCAGGTAGAGCCTGCTGATAAGGAGTTCTGATATGAAGGCAAGATTTTCCTTTATTCTATAAGAAAGAACCTTATCTTTGGAAGTAAGGGGTCAGCAAAAGTTGTAGGAAAACAGGAAATTTCCCTTCTTATTCTGCACTAGTTTTTTCTGACTTTTCATTTATGGACCTGCCTTAGGAACAGCGACATCTCACTCATGAAAATGTACAGCGCAAGCAAGCCAGGACAGGAGAAGAGCGAGAAGAGGAGGAAGAAGAGCAGATCAGTGAGAGTGAGAGTGAAGATGAAGAAAACGAGATCATTTACAACCCCAAAAACCTGCCACTTGGCTGGGATGGCAAAGTAAGTCTCAGAACTACCACTTTCTCCCCATTCCCCGTTTTGGAAACAGATACAGAGTTTAGTAGGCTAACACTACTTCTTGTTTTTTTTTTTTTTCTTTTTTCTTTTTTAGCCTATTCCCTACTGGCTGTATAAACTTCATGGCCTAAATATCAACTACAACTGTGAGATTTGTGGAAACTACACCTACCGAGGACCCAAAGCCTTCCAGCGACACTTTGCTGTAAGGAATTCAGAGCCATTTTTTCTGGGAATTGAAGTAAAAACATGAGACTTTTAGAGAAAGAGAGTAGAAGTAGCCTATGTGGACCTCTGGTGTCCAGAACCGAAGGGAATCAGAGAAGGATGGTTTTAAAATCAAGCCCATGGTGTTTGACTTTTGGCACCAATGTTAGTCTTAAATACCTGAGATAGTTTCTGGAGGAATTCTACCACTCCGCTCTTTAAACCTTACTTGGTTTTCTCTTGCCTGCTCTTAACGCTTCTCTGTTTTTGTCGTTCTGCTAGCATTTTAGACCAACTTCTGACTTCTTGGTTATTTCTCTACCCCATTACTAATACTCAAGATCAAGAATAGGACTTACCTCTTTCAGATCATAAATGGATCTTTGCCTCTTGAGAAAAAAAAAAAAATTAAGGGGCTGATCTTTATCAAACCATTCTTGAGACAAGGTATTGTCCAGGTGGTACTGCTGTAAGTGGGCTCATCTCTAAGTGGGCTCTACTTTTAGTTCTTAGATTTTGGAAGGACATTTTACAGAATGGAAAAGATTTATGCTAGACCAAGGATGACAAATTTATATGAACTCCTCTCCCCCTCTCTGAGTCATACATATTACTAATTGATCCTGGGTCTTTTTTGCTGAGCCCATGAGTGAGTTCTGAATCCTTCCTAGCACCTCCTACAATGATTGGAGTTGGCATCCAGATAAAGCCTGTGCCATTTACCATCCCTTAGCTAAAACTGCCATCATGTCAGTGTATAATCTCCCTGCTCTCTCCTCCCCACATCGTTGTGCCTGATAAAAGTCTTCTCCTTTACCTACAAAGATGATGCTGACCTGCCATTAGTAACCCTATTCATGCAGGTGTTTGGAGTTGCTGGGGCTTTGGTGAGTTCTCCCGCAATATGGGAGATGTAGTTAGAGTTGTGATATTTTCCTGTAATCTTGACCCAGAGGTTTTATGTGTAAGACTACTGGGTCTGGAATCTAGGTTTACAAGCCAACCCAGTGAGGCAAACAATGCGATGCGTCTTTGAAATACCAGCCTTTTGTCAGTCACAGCCAGCGGTTTACAAACATGAAACACAAAAGGAATGCTGCCTTTCGGTGGAGTCTTGTAAAGGGCCATGTTAGGATTTATGAGTAGAATGGAGTTAGTGCTCTGTGTGTTCAGCTATTCCCATTTCACATGATCCTTTTGCTTCTCTCTTCTCCCAGGAATGGCGTCACGCTCATGGCATGAGGTGTTTGGGCATCCCAAACACTGCTCACTTTGCTAATGTGACACAGATTGAAGATGCTGTCTCCTGTAAGTAACATTTATTTACTGTCTCCTAGGCCAGTACAAATGGCCTGTCCTCCTTCGAGTCAGCATCCTGATACCTTGTGTATCCAGGATTAAAGGCAGTAGGTTGTGGATATGTAAAATCTGAGACAGTTGTATTATTATTGCATTTCTGTTTTTTGTTTTGTGGTTGTTTTTTTTTGTTTTTTGTTTTTTTGGGTTTTTTTTGAGATGGACGGAGTCTCGCTCTGTCGCCAGGCTGGGGTGCAATGGCGTGATCTCAGCTCACTGCAACCTCCGCCTCCTGGGTGCGAGCGATTCTCCTGCCTCAGCCTCCCGAGTAGCTGGGACTACAGGCACACGCCACTGTGCCTGGCTAATTTTTTTTTTCTGAGATGGAGTCTCACTCTGTCACCCAGGCTGGAGTGCAGTGGCACGATCTCAGCTCACTGCAAGCTCCGTCTCCTGGGTTCATGCCATTCTCCCGCCTCAGCATCCCAGTAGCTGATACTACAGGCGCCCGCCACCACGCCTGGCTAATTTTTTGTATTTTTAGGAGAGATGGGGTTTCATAGTGTTAGCCAGGATGGTCTCGATCTCCTGACCTCGTGATCTGCCCGCCTTGGCCTCCCAAAGTGCTGAGATTACAGGCGTGAGCCACCACGCCCAGCCTTTGTTTTGTTTCTGAGACAGAGTCTTGTTCTGTCGCCAGGCTGGAGTGCAGTGGTGCAATCTTGGCTCCTGCAACCTCCGTCTCCTGGGCTCAAGCAATTCTCCTGCCTCAGCCTCCCTAGTGCCTGGGATTACAGGCAAGCGCCACCACGCCCAGCTAATTTTTCTATTTTTAGTAGAGATGGGCTTTCACCATGTTGGCCAGGCTGGTGTCGAACTCCTGACCTCAAGTGATCTACCCACGTTGGCCTCCCAAAGTGCTGGGATAACAGGCGTGAGCCACCGCACCTAATTATTGCTTTTTTTTTTTTTTTTTTTGAGATGGAGTTTCGCTCATATTGCCCAGGCTGGAGTGTGATGGTGCGATCTCGGCTCACTGCAACCTCTGCCTCCTGGGTTCAAGCGGTTCTCCTACCTCAGCCTCCCGAGTAGCTGGGATTACAAGTATGTGCCACCATGCCCAGCTACTTAGAGACGGGGTTTCTCCATGTTGGTCAGGCTGGTCTCAAACTCCCGACCTCAGGTGATCCGCCCGCCTCGGCCTCCCAAAGTGCTGGGATTACAGGCATGATCCACCGCGTCCAGCTAATTATTGCATTTTTAAGGGGAATGAATTAGTCGGCAATACTGATTGTTTCTCCTTTGAGAAGAGCCCTGTGCTGAGTATAGACCAGGGCTTTTAGCCTGGGTCTGTGAACTCCCTTTTATGCAAGATTTTGATTGAATGGTTGTATATATAGTTTTCTGAATTGATTTTAATGTGTTAAAGAATGACTGATATAAAGGAAGAAATAGAAGTGCCCTCAGTAAGCTTGTGTTTGAGGCTATAGAAACACAGCAGCCAAATACCTCTTGAGGAAAGTAAAGTGGAGTGCATGTGAGGGAAGGTACTGCTGAAGCACATAGAGGACCGCCGCCAGGCTTCCTGTTTTCCCAGCAGTGGGAGCTTTCTCTGCCATTAACATTTTCATGGCAGCCTTTTTCTTTTCTTCTTTTTTAAATTTAATTTAATTTTTTTTTTTAATTTCTGAGACAGAGTCTCACTCTGTCGCCCAGGCTAGAGTGCAGTGGCGTGATCTCAGCTCACTGCAACCTCCACCCCCTGGTTTCAAGCGATTATCCTGCCTCAGCCTCCCAAGTAGCTGGAATTACAGGTGCTTGCCACCACGCCTGGCTAATTTTTTTGGTATTTTTAGTAGAGACGGGGTTTTAGCATGTTGGCCAGGCTGGTCTCAAACTCCTGACCTCAGGTGACCTGCCTGCCTTGGCTTCCTAAAGTACTGGGATTATAGGCATTAGCCACCATGCCTGTCCTGGCTTTTTATTTTCTTTTCAGTGGATCTATGTCACATTTCACTGTTGGCTGGTTAGACAGAAGTAAGGTATTTACCCCTCCACTTTGTTAAATTACAGGCACTTTACTCTCAGTTATGCTTAGCAGGCTATTCAGCTGTTTGGTCAGCTTGAACCTTGGGCTTCCAACTCTATTGCCCAGGCTGGAGTACAGTGGTACAATCACAGCTCACTGCAATCTCTGCCTCCCAGACTCAAGTGATCCTCCCGCCTCAGATTCCCAAGTCGATGGGACTACAGGCTTGTGCCACCATGCCCGGCTAATTTTTGTATTTTTTGTAGAGATGATGTTTCACCATGTTGGCCCAGGCTGGTCTTAAAGTCCTGTACCCAAGCAATCTGCCTGCCTCAGCCTCTGAAAGTGCTGGGATTGCAGGCGTGATCCCTGCCCAGCATGCAACATGCTACAACCTGTCTGTCATTTGAGACTGTTTATATTGACAGAGATTACCTCTTCAGTGGGACTGTGCTAAGATTCTTTAACTTACATAATTTCTTGACTTCTTATGACAAAGTAGGAAACCAAGTGTTTTATATCTATTCTGAGTTTATTTTCTTTTTTTTCCTTCTTTTTTTTTTTTTTTTTCTTTTTGGTACAGATGGGGTTTCCTTATGTTGCCCAGGCTGGTCTCAAACTCCTGGGCTGAAGTGATCCTCCCACCTTGGCCCTACAAAATGCTGGGATCATAGGCATGAACCACTGCACCCAACCTTATTTTTTTTGTTATTATTTTTTTTGAGACAGAGTCTTGCTGTGTTGCCCAGGCTGGAGTGCAGTGACTGATCTCGGCTCACTGCAACCTTTGCCTCCTGGGGTCAGGCAATTCTTGTGCCTTAACCTCCCCAGTAGCTGGGACCATAGGCATGTACCACCACGCCCAGCAATTTTTTTTTTTTTTTTTGAGACGGAGTCTCGCTCTGTCGCCCAGGCTGGAGTGCAGTGGCCGCATCTCAGCTCACTGCAAGCTCCGCCTCCCGGGTTCACACCATTCTCCTGCCTCAGCCTCCCGAGTAGCTGGGACTACAGGCGCCCGCCACCTCACCCGGCTAGTTTTTTTTGTATTTTTTAGTAGAGACGGGGTTTCACCGTATTAGCCAGGCTGGTCTCGATCTCCTGACCTTGTGATCCGCCCGTCTCGGCCTCCCAAAGTGCTGGGATTACAGGCTTGAGCCACCGCGCCTGGCCAATTTTTGTATTTTTAATAAAGACGGGGTTTCACCATGTTGGCCAGGCTGGCCTGGAACTTCTGACCTCAAGTGATGCACCCGCGTTGGCCTCCCAAAGTGCTAGGATTATAGGCATGAGCCACCATGCTCATGTTAAAGAATTACTGATATAAAGGAAAAAATAGAAGTGCCCTCAGTAAGCTTGTGTTTGAGGCTATAGAAACACAGCAGCCAAATACCTCTTGAGGAAAGTGAAGTAGAGTACGTGTCAGGGAATGTGCTGCTGAAGCACATAGAGGACTGCTGCCAGGCTTCCTGTTTTCCCAGCAGTGGTAGCTTTCTCTGCCATTAACCTTTTCATGGCAGCCTTTTTCTTTTCTTTTTTTTTTTAATTTAATTTTTTTTTTTTAATTTTTGAGACGGAGTCTTGCTCTGTCGCCCAGGCTGGAGTGCAGTGGCGTGATCTCAGCTCACTGCAAACTCCACCTCCTGGTTTCAAGCAATTCTCCTGCCTCAGCCTCCCGAGTAGCTGAAATTACAGGTACTCGCCACCACATCTGGCTAATTGTATTTTTAATGGAGATGGGGTTTTAGCATGTTGGCCAGGCTGGTCTCAAATTCCTGATCTCAGGTGACCTGCCTGCCTTGGTTTCCCAAAGTGCTGGGATTACAGCACGTGTGTCTTAAAACAGTCTTTCCTCTTTCCACAATGCCATACTGCCTTCTTTGAAATCACACTCATCAGGGGATTTTTTTTTTAAGGGTTGGTCATTAAGAGTTTTTCTAGAAAGGAATTGTATTCTCTTAGCCATATAGTATTTTTTTTTAGACAGAGTCTCGCACTGTCGCCAGGCTGGAAAGCAGTGGCACAATCTCTGCTCACTGCAACCTCCACCTCCCAGGTTAAAGCGATTCTCCTGTCTCAGCCTCCCAAGTAGCTGGGACTACAGGCGCACACCAGCACACCCAGCCAATTTTTGTATTTTTAGGAGAGACGGGGTTTCACCATGTTAGCCAGGATGGTCTTGATCTCTGACCTCGTCATGCACGCGCCCCGGCCTCCCAAAGTGTTGGGATTACGGGCGTGAGCCACCACGCCTGGCCCTAATTTTTTTTTTTTTTTTTTTTTAGAATATCTGGCAGGGCCGGACGTGGTGGCTCACACCTGTAATCCCAGCACTTTGGGAGGCCAAGGCAGGCGGATCACGAGGTCAGGAGATCAAGACCATCCTGGCTCACACAGTGAAATCCCATCTCTACTAAAAATATAAAAAATTAGCCGGACGTGGTGGCGGGCGCCTGTAGTCCCAGCTACTCGGGAGGCTAAGCAGGAGAATGGCGTGAACCCGGGAGATTGAGCTTGCAGTGAGCCCAGATCACACCACTGCACTCCAGCCTGGGAGGCAGAGCGACACTCCGTCTCAAAAAAAAAAAAAAAAAAAAAGATATCATTGGCAGGTTCATGATTCTTCAACTGCATTACTACTTTCAGAATTTATCTACTTATTCAGCTGTCTAGGTTAGTCAGTTTCTCCCTATGAATGTTGTTATTGCCACTGCTTTGACTAATTGTATTATTTCTACCCATCAT
This sequence comes from Macaca fascicularis, assembly GCF_037993035.2. Lineage (NCBI taxonomy): Eukaryota > Metazoa > Chordata > Mammalia > Primates > Cercopithecidae > Macaca > Macaca fascicularis. The sequence continues at coordinate 196,953,704 of NC_088375.1, forward strand.
GGCTTCCCTTGATCTTTTTAGGTTCACCACATAGCATTTGTAGTTTTATTTCTACCTCAATTTCTACTGCACCCAAACCCAGCCCCTGTCTTCTCTCTCTTTCTTTTTCTGAGACAGGGTCTTGCTCTTTGCCCAGGCTGGAGTGTAGTGGTACAATCTTGGATCACTGCAGCCTCTGCCTCCTGGGCTCAACTGATTCTCATGTCACCATTCCTGGCCTGGATTAACTTGTTTAGATCATTCTTTTGAAATTTTTATTTCTCTAGCCGGGCGAGGTGGCGGGCACCTGTAGTCCCAGCTACTCGGGAGGCTGAGGCCGGAGAATGGCGTGAACCCGGGAGGCGGAGCTTGCAGTGAGCTGAGATCCGGCCACTGCACTCCAGCCTGGGTGACAGAGCGAGACTCCGTCTCAAAAAAAAAAAAAAAAAAAAGAAATTTTTATTTCTCTCTTGGAGATTTTAGCCTGGAGGAAGAGATTCTGTACTGTCATTTAAGTTGCTGTGATTTTGTTTGTTTGTTTGTTTTTGAGATGGAGTCTCGCTCTGTTGTGAGTGGAGTGCAGTGGCATGATCTCCACTCACTGCAACCTCCACCTCCTGGGTTCAAGCGATTCTCCTGTCTCAGCCTCCCGAGTGGCTGAGACTACAGGTGCACGCCGCCATGCCTGGCTAATTTTTTTGTATTTTAGTAGAGACGGGGTTTCACTTTGTTGCCCGGGCTGGTCTCGAACTCCTGAGCTCAGGCAATCCATCCACCTCAGCCTCCCAAAGTGCTAGGATTACAGGCGTGAGACACTGCACCCAGCCGCAGTGATTTATTTTGTTTATTTATTTTTTTACTTAAATGGAGGGTTTTACTTATAAATTTATTATGTTAATTATTCCATTTATTTAGATTTATGTTTTTTTTAATTGTACAAAAGCTAAGAAAGAGTCCTCTGAAATTGCCACCAGAAATCGCCATTTAGGTGATTGGTCGCACTTTATTAATATTCTTATTTATTTATTTATTTTTGAGACGGAGTTTCGCTCTTGTTGCCCAGGCTGGAGTGCAGTGGCACGATCTCGGCTCACTGCAACCTCCATCTCCTGGGTTCAAGCAATTCTCCTGCCTCAGCCTCCTGAGTAGCAGGGATTACAGGCATGCACCACCACACCTGGTTAATTTTGTATTTTTAGTAGAGATGGGGTTTCTCCATGTTGGTCAGGCTGGTCTCGAACTCCCAACCTCAGGTGATCTGCCCACCTCAGCCTCCCAAAGTGCTGGGATTAAAGGCGTGAGCCACCACACCTGGCCTCTTTTTTTTTTTTTGACAGTGTCTCGCTCTGTCACCCAGGCTGAATTCTTGGTTAGATTCTTGAAGGGCTTCAGCAAAGAATATGACAGGGCTGCCCTGTCACATAGTAAGCACATAACTTCTCCATTCCTTCCTGATATGCATATTATCTGGGCTTGAAGACTTCAGCTTATTTTTTTTTATTTATTTATTTTTTAGACAGAGTTTTGCTCTTGTTGCCCAGGCTGGTGCGATCTTGGCTCACCGCAACCTCCACCTCCCAGGTTCAAGCGATTCTCCTGCCTCAGCCTCCTGAGTAGCTGGGATGACAGGCATGCACCACCATGCCCGGCTAATTTTGTATTTTTAGTAGAGATGGGGTTTCTCCATGTTGGTCAGGCTAGTCTCGAACTCCCGACCTCAGGTATTCCACCTGCCTCGGCCTCCCAAAGTACTGGGATTATAGGCATGAGCCCCTGTGCCTGGCCAACTTCAGCTAATTTAAAGCAATTAGCAAAGAAGGAAAAGTTGATTAATTGAGCCACCTATGTGCCGGGTGCAGAGCTAAGCATTTTATCATATATTGTTTCATTTACTATTCATTCACCCATCTTAGGCTTCAACTGTCTCTCTGTGATATTTCTTCTAATCTTGTCAAGTTGAGATTATTCTACTTTATGGGAAAGGTGAAAACACAGGAATCAAGTTCTGTTTTCTCATCATCTATTAATATTTTATTATCTTCCCTTTCTGGCAGTGGACCTGTCTTATGTATTCCATGTAGCCATCTGTTCTCATCTGATCTAAGAGTTCACCTTTCTGATACCATGCTTTAAGATTCAAGTTGGCTGGGCGTGGTGGCTCATGCCTGTAATCCCAGCACTTTGGGAGGCCGAGGCAGGTGGATCACCTGAGGTCGGGAGTTCAAGACCAGCCTGACCAACATGGAGAAACCCCGTCTCTACTAAAAATACAAAATTAGCCAGGCATGGTGGCACATGCCTGTAATCCCAGCTACTTGGGAGGCTGAGGCAGGAGAATCGCTTGAACCCAGGAGGCGGAGGTTGCAGTGAGCTGAGATCGCGCCATTGCACTCCAGCCTGGGCAAAAAGAGCGAAACTCCATCTCAAAAAAAAAAAAAAAAGATTCAAGTTGTTCTTTCCCCAGTTTGTATCAGTTTTTTTCTTGTGTATACATGTCTGATCACTCCCTCTGAAGCTATGATGGTTTTTTCAGATGTCTTTACCTTTTCTCCTTCATAGAGATTGTTATTGAACTGTTAGAATTTTGTATTATGAGCTTTAAGAAAGTAAAGTCACTTTCTCCCATTATTCTCATAGGTTGTTCCACAATTAACCTCCTTCAAGAGTAGCAGTTTTTTGTTCTCGGAGGTCTTTGGTTATATTTGATCCAACTTTTATAGCAAAGCAAGGTCATGATGAGTTTTGCAGTGGAAGGGGTTTTGTCTGTAGGTGGTCCAGAACCAAAATTCTGGTTTGGGGTAGGCAAAAATCTCACAGGCAGAGTCTTCTAGGGAGCATCCTAATGGCAGGGAGAGAGGATTATAACACTGGCTACCCGACAGATGTTCAGTCCATCCTGATTGCTGTTCATTTCTCATCCCGCAGTGTGGGCCAAACTGAAATTGCAGAAGGCTTCAGAGCGATGGCAGCCTGACACTGAGGTGAGTACTAATGTGGATGGTGTTGGGGATAGTGTCAAGTGATAGAGAGCTCCCTCACCACGTAGAAGGGAGGTGAAAGATGGTCCCTGGTGTACTGCAGCAGCTAGTAGAATGTGACAATATCTACCAATTGACTTTTCCTTTTTTTTTTTTTTTTTGACTCAGAGTCTCGCACTGTTGCCCAGGCTGGAGTGCAGTGGTGTAATGTCAGCTCACTGCAACTTCCACCTCTTGGGTTCCAGCAATTCTCCTGCCTCTCGAGTAGCTGAGATTACAGGCGCCCGCCACCACACTGACTGATTTTTGTATTTTTAGTAGTGACAGAGTTTCGCCATGTTGGCCAGACTGGTCTCAAACTCCTCACCTCAGGTGATCCACCTGCTCACGCCTGTAGTCCCAGCTACTTGGGAGGCCTAGGCACGAAAATCACTTGAACCCGGGAGGTGGAGGTTGCATGAGCTGAGATTGTGCCACCGCACTCCAGCCTGGGTGACAGAGCAAGACTCTGTCTCAAAAAAAAAAAAAAAAATTGATAATTAGCCAGGTGTGGAGGTGCATGCTTGTAGTCCCAGCTAATTGGGACTGAGGCAGGAGGAACACTTGAGCCCAGGAATTTGAGGCAGCTGCTGCGCTATGATCATAGCACTGCACTTCAGCCTGGGTGACGGAGTAAGTCCCTGTCTCTTTAACAACAAAAAGGCAGATTGTATTCTCCCATTCAAATTTTGAAATGGGTTGGGTGCAGCGGTTCATGCCTGTAGTCCCAGCACTTTGGGAGGCCAAAGCAGGCAGATTGCTTGAGCCCAGGAATTGGAGACCAGCCTGGGCAACATGGTGAAACCGTATCTCTACAAAAAATACAATAATTAGCTGGGAGTGGTGGCACATGCCTGTGGTCCCAGCTGTTCAGGAGGCTGAGGCAGGAGGATCACTTGAGCCCAGGCTGCAGTGAGCTGTGATCGCACCATTGCACTCCAGCCTGGGTGACAGCAAGAACTTGCCTCACACACAAAAAAAAATTGAAATGGCAAGTGGGAGTACCCATATCTCATGTTCTGCCGTGGAGATTTATAGACTAAAATGCCGAGACTCTGCATCATGTATTAGATCTCCTTTGAGGAAAGCATCTAATGAGAGATGGTACTCCCATAGCAACAGGGTCTTATGATGGTCTTGTTGGTCTTATGATGGTCTTGTTGGTCTTATGAGGGTCTTGTTGGTCTTATGATGGTCATCCCAAGCAGCAGGTTTCAGAGATGAGGAATGACATGTATGTAAGGAATGGTATTGACTCACTCCAAGTCCCATAGTAACTGGCAATAGCCTCCCTTTTTTTGAGTCAGTGGTTTTCAGTATTTTTTTTCTTTTTGGCAGCAAAACTGTCTTCCACTTGTAATATAGTACTCCGATATATAAAATAGAATCAAGCAGAATTGCTCTGGACATGGGGAAGCTCAGACTTCCTCGCCTCCCTTTCAACCCTTCAGTGGCCTCTGAGCAGAAACCTGGGATTCTTGGGAACTGTTTGAAAACTTGCTGTTGCAGGTCAGCCTTTCTCAACCATGGTTTCTCATCTTAAACATAGAGAGCTAAATAAACTATTTTCTCAGATACTCTAATGATGGGTCATGACTAATACCATTTTAGATGTCTACGAGAGAAGTTAATTCATTGAACACCGTGGCTGCTTTGGGGCAGTGGGACTTAATTCTCTCGTGGAACCCCAGTTGAGAAAGGCTGTCTTAGATAAATGCCAGTCTTAGTGTACCAGAGTATGCCATGGAATCAGGCCAGGATGAGCTCAGGTACCTAGAGATTGGTTCCAAACATTTCTTTTAGGAGATGTACCTAACAAAGTGTACCCCTTCCTTTTCAGGAAGAATATGAAGATTCAAGTGGGAATGTTGTGAATAAGAAGACCTATGAGGATCTGAAAAGACAAGGACTGCTCTAGTGTTCAGGGATGTAGCTCAGCTTTTGGGCTAGCCCAGGCTTCCCTGAGATCTGCTTTTTCTATTTCTCCCAACCAAATCCTCTTAAAGACCCTTTGCTATGTAGTCTCATGGTCTAGCATGCATCTTGTAGAAACAAGACATGCTGGCAGATTGCAGGGTTGAGATGTGTTTTATCTGTTTTATATTTTAAAAGATTCTGCCAGAAAATAAAACCACACCTTGTTCTAAAGCCCAGGGTTATGGACCAACTCAGTGCTTCAGGTCTTAAGGCCTCCATACCTCTTTCTCACCAACTTTAGTAGTAGCTGAGATTTAATGGGCACCTGTTTTGCTACAAATCTGACCTGACCTCTTACCCTACCCTCCTTTGTTGCTGCTTCCCTGAATGAGTATTACCCCAGGATGAGGTCTGCCATCAGCTTAGCCATTGATGCAAATACTAGGGAAAGACTAGGAGGATGAGCCAGGGCTGCTACTAAGGACTAAGTGTGGCACCACGGTTTGCCTTTTGTATTTGCATAAAGAAAGGAGTTGGAGCTGGGTGCAGTGGCTTGTGCCTGTAGTCCCAGCTACTTGGGAGGCTGAGGCAGGAGGGTTGCTTAAGACCAGCCTAGGTAACATAGTGAGATCCTGTCTCATTTAAAAAAAAAAAAAAAAAATAGGCATGGTGGCACACACTGTAGTCCTAGCTACTCACGACGCTGAGGCTAGAAGATCCTTTGAACCTAGGAGTTTGAGACCAGCCTAGGCAATATAGTGAGGACCCATCTCAAAAAAAAAAAAAAAAAAAGAGTTGGGCTGTATTGGAATGGGCCTGCAGCCCAACATACAAGGGAACTAGGACCGACAGAGACCACCAGCTTGCTAGGTCAGAATGAGAGACTGGTGGGTCTGCCTACCTGTTTCTTCTACAAGATCCCTATTTGACTATAAAAGTAGCTAATACTCACATGTTCTCCAAGCCCAGATAGCCATGGTAGAGTTGGGTAGTTAAGCAGCTGCTCCAGGATCCAAATGTGGTGTCTGAAATGGAAAGAACTAAGGCAAGCAGGAAGGCACTGATCCGCCTTATAAGCACAGTCATCCGAAAGTCAGGCCTGCTGCAGGACAGGATCCCCCAGAGACCCCATTTGCCTCTCAACACTCAGATCTTCACCTGTTTTTAATAAATCTACTTTTTAAAAAAAATGTTAATCTTTTTCTTTATATTATACATTTATATCTTATTTGTCTAAAAACCTGCCAAGGACCAGTGCCGCACTCGCCCCATGTAGAGGCAGGCTGGCTGATATATCTACTTTTAAAAATCCCAGCTCAGGCCAGGCGCAGTAGCTGACGCCTGTAATCCCAACACTGGGAGGCCAAGGGCAGCGAATTACTTGAGGTCAGGAGTTGGAGACCAGCCTGGCCAACATGGCAAAATCCTGTCTCTACTTAAAATACAAAAATCAGCCACCCGTGATGGCATGCATCTGTAGTCCCGGGTACTCAGGAGGATCACTTGAACCCGGGAGGCGGAGGTTGCAGTGAGCTGAGATCACGCCACTGCACTCCAGCCTGGGTGACAGAGCGAGACTCCGTCTCAAAAAAAAAAAAAAAAAAAATCCCAACTTGGAACTAGCCTTCTGCCTCACACCAATCTTTTGCCCTGGTTATTTACATGGCAGTAAAGTTTCACCACCCCCACCCCAGTGGCACTGCAGTCTAGGTTGCTATTTTCCTTCCCGGTTCACCCCATCCCTGTGCAACTCATTCCCTTGTGCCTTCACTCCATTTAAGACTCCAGGCTGGGTGTGGTGGCTCATGCCTGTAATCCCAGCACTTTGGGAGGCCGAGGCAGGCAGATCACCTGAGGTCAGGAGTTCGAGACGAGACTGACCAACATAGAGAAACCCCATCTCTACTAAAAATACAGAATTAGCCAGGCATGGTGGTGCATGCCTGTAATCCTAGCTACTAGGGAGGCTGAGGCAGGAGAATCACTTGAACCTGGGAGGCAGAGGTTGTGGTGAGTCGAGATCACGCCATTGCACTCCAGCCTGGGCAACAAGAGTGAAACTCCGTCTCAAAAAAAATAAGTAAGACTCCAGTTGGACAACCTCTCCAGGGCCTGAGCTGAAGCAGAGTGAATAATTAAACCTAATTGAGCCAACTAGAAACAGTGATTAGTGGAAACTGGCCCAAGGGGCAAGGAGACATTGCCATTTGAGAAGAGAGTTAAAGCCTTGGAATGGAAAATGTGGGGAGAAGATGGCCCCTTCAGACCGCTCGTCAGAACGGTGACTGCATTGGGCTACCAAGGAATGCACCTGCTGCTTTCCAGTTGTTGGAGTCCTCAAAGCCCTGTCTTGAAGCTACCTGGGACTCCAGGGTTAATGGGCTCTCCCTCTACAGTGTGGAGAGGAAGTAGGACCAAGTCCTACAAAGTCCTGCCATCCCCTTGCCCAGCAACTGCAGTCAGCGTGCGAACTCTGTGCCAAAACAGCCTTGGAGGGAAATGGGCTTACCTGTCATAGCAAAGGCTTGTTCATTTGTTACCTTCATTCATTCAGGGCTTTTTTAGTGCCTTCCATGTGCCAGGCAGAGCTAGATCAAACCTTGAAAATTAAAGTGGAGGTGAGACAGTGGGGGCAGAAGCCAGAGGTGAGGAAGCTCAGCAGCCTCTGGGCACACAGGAAGAGCCATGGGGCCAGCTCCATCCAGCTGCAAGGGGCACAGCTCTTTCCTGAGGTGCAGGCAAACCACATCAGCATCGGTTCTCAGAGGTGATTCCTTCAGGTTTGGACTCCCTAGGGTCAGCCAAAGGAAGAAGAGAATTTCAATTGACCACCTGCCTCGGCCTCCCAAAGTGCTGGGATTTCAGGCACGAGCCACTGTGCCCACACAAGAATCTTTCTTAGACATGGAGTCGGAACCTTTGCCAATGCACTTATTGCTGAGAACAGTTAATTCAATTAGCTCTTCACGGAGGAAAGCTGCAGGGAGCATTTAGGGAGTTGTTTCTGGGATTGACCCTCAGATTGGTGCTGCTAAACCCAGAGGCTGTGCCTGGGATGAGCCCTCCCAGGAGGAGTCTTTACTCCCTACTTCTCGGATGAAAGTGAATAAATCTGTCTCTGGCCTCAACCAGGTATCCCTGTCTTCTCCATTTGCTGTCCATTTCCCTCCCTGCTGGAAGGCTCTGTGAAGGGAGCACCCTAAAGGTAACCAATGTGTTGGGGAAGTGAAGTTCTGAGATATTTCTCTCCCTCTGCATTAAAAAAACAAATCCTTGGGATGATAGCAACCTTTCCCCTCATCCTTCAGGTCCTACTGTCAGCCTCAACTCAGAGTTCTCAGGGTGGGAATGAGCCTGTGACCCTCTCCACCCTCATCCAGAAGAGTCCTCCCATTACAGGTCCAGTCTGGGAAGACACTGGTCTCCTCTCCCTCTGATCTCTTCTGAGAGCCCTCTCCACCTGCCAGGTTTCCGATCCAGACAAATAAGGCACCTCCCAGTGGGATGTTGGGACGGAGGTCTTTTGATCTGCTCAAGCTGTCAACTGGCTTTATTTTCTCCCTCCAACTACAGTCTGGGCAGCAGCTGTGCTTTCTTCTTTTCTGTGATCCCTATGTGTACCCAGTGGCAGCAACGTGAGAGGCAACTCCCAGAGCTGACAAATGATTGGAGGGGAGTAGGAAGGGCAGCTTCCGGTTTCCAGGGGCAGCAGCTGTAGCCTCCCTGCCTTGTGCATGCACACTTACAGCCCTCTGCACCTTCAAGTGTGCAGGTAGGTCTACAGCTGGGATAGGGTGGGGCACAGAGAATATTGACAATATGCTCTAGCCATGGAGGGGCACACAGACTAAAGCAGATGGACAAGAAGCCTGGATTAATACAGCCTAGGAGGTACCCATCTATCTTTGCCCAGCCTTCTGATTCTGCTCAGTATCTGTCTACCTGCCCCATAATATTCCTGAGCTGTCCCTCCAGCCTCATCTGTGCAAAGTAAGGAGAAGGAAAGGGGCGAGAAGACAAAGGGTGACAGAGTAAGACTGTCTCACTCTGTCGCCCAGGCTGGAGTGCAGTGGCGCAATCTCGGCTCACTGCAGCCTCCGCCTCTCCGGTTCAAGCAATTCTCCTGCCTCAGCCTCCCGAGTAGCTGGGACTACAGGCGTGCGCTGCCACGCCTGGCTAATTTTTTCATGTTTTTGGTAGAGATGGGGTTCCACCATATTGGCCAGGCTGGCCTTGAACTCCTGACCTCATGATCCACCTGCCTTGGCCTCTCAAAGTGCTGAGATTACAGGTGTGAGCCACTGTGCACGGCCCTAAAAACTTTTATTTTTATTTTTTTATTTTTTTGAGACGGAGTCTCGCTCTGTCGCCCAGGCTGGAGTGCAGTGGCCAGATCTCAGCTCACTGCAAGCTCCGCCTCCCGGGTTCACGCCATTCTCCTGCCTCAGCCTCCCGAGTAGCTGGGACTACAGGCACCCGCCACCTCGCCTGGCTAGTTTTTTTTTGTATTTTTTTAGTAGAGACGGGGTTTCACCATGTTAGCCAGGATGGTCTCGATCTCCCGACCTCGTGATCCGCCCGTCTTGGCCTCCCAAAGTGCTGGGATTACAGGCTTGAGCCACCGCGCCCGGCCAAAACTTTTTTTTTTTTTAAACAAGGTCTCACTGTTACCCAGGCTAGAGTACCGTGGCATGATCAGAGCTCACTGTAGCCTCCCAACTCTCAGGCTCAAGTGACCTCCCCACCTCAGCATCCCAAGTAACTAGGACTACAGGTGCATGCCTCCATGCCCGGCTAATTTTTTGTAGAGAAAGGGGTCTCTCTATCTTGCCCAGGCTGGACTTGAAATTCTGGCCTGAAGAAGTCTCTTGCCTCAGCCTCCCGAGTCACTGGGATTATAGGTGTCAGTCACCATGCCCAGCAAGAGAACTGTTTCTTGAGTGTAGTGTTTGTTGGTCAGGGGGACAGATGGGCAACAGAGAGGCTGACGCCATCAGAAGGGCCTAACCCAGGAGTCTTTGCTGCACACTCTCCCGTGTATCGCATCACCCTGGCTGCTGTCACTTGAGAGACAAGTCTGAGTGCTGACGGAGGATTACATCCCTGAGGGCCGGGAAACAGATGTCCCATTAGCGTTGGGAATGGTAGGGTCTGGGTTGTGCTCAGCTTCCAGTGCTGGGCAAGAAGATGGGAATAATGCCCCACTCTCATCTCTAGCAGTGTCCTACCTTGTATGGAAAAACCTAAACCCAGGCTTAGCAGACCCTCCTAGGTCTGATCCCTTAGTGTTGCAGGGGGCAGAGTCTGAAATCTAGGAACCCAAAGTCTCAGAGCTACCTCCCATATTTGGCTCAGCACTCATTTAGAGACAGGCTGGGGTCTGAATCCTGAAGAACACTTGGACAAAGTGAGCCCGGACTTTTGACTCTCTGTGGCCCAGGGTTTCCCTGCCCTGGGTTCTGAGGAAGCCCATGACCCCCACCTTCCCACCCCTGGGCACCTTCTGACGTTGGCAGCAAATGAGGCCAGATCAGAGGCACTGGATATCTATTTCCTGTCACTGCACCTGCTCCGGTTCTGCCTCCCCTCAGGCTGGGATGCTGCCGTTGACATGCCAGTGACAACATGTAGTCTCAGGGGGGCTGCTACTAGAATGCAGGCCCCTTTGTGCCTGCCTCAGTGTCACTCTGACAGTATGACTTGCAGGAAGTGACAGCTGAGCCCCTGAGACCTCTTATTCCCTAAAGGTTGACCCACGCCCACCCCAGTTCCCCAGCCTCAGTTTATTCATCTGCATAGTACAATAATGGAAATTTTGCTTGTAGATTTCCTCAGTCGCCCAGAACTGGTCCTTCCCTCTCTCTAGCTCGCTCCTGCAGCACCTCAGTTGAAGATGTATGTGGCCAATGGTAGCCACAGATCTGCTTTGCTCAGAGGTAGCTGTCCTCAGCCCAGGGACCCTGGCCTTTCCTGGACCATGACTACCGCTAGACCCTAGGCCTGCCCCTACTTTTCCCTAAGTTCATGACTTCTTCCACTTAACTGCTGCATGACCTTTCTTTGACCTATGACCTGTGAGCTGGTTATGGCCTTGAACTCCTGACCTCATGATCCACCTGCCTCGGCCTCTGCAGTGGCTCCCTCTCTCCTTTTCCTCCTATCAGTCCTCCCGCTGGCCTTACTGGTAGCCCGGAATCTGGCAAGCAGTCAGCTGACCACTGCTCCTGTCCAGGTAAGCAGCATATGAGGGAGGGGACAACCTTCCTAATGCCTTCAGCCCTGGGCGTGTGACCACAGTGGTCAAACCTGTCCACAGATATGCCACAACTTCCACTGCCTTGGAGAGATGCGCTACCAGGCGGAAAAGTTCTCCAACCAGACCACAGAGTGCGAGCCTGGGCAGCACCACAGTGAGGTATGGGGCTGGGGCTGTGATGGACCCAAGACAGGGCACTTCTCAGAGGTGAAGGGGAGTGGAGGGAGGCCATTGGAAGAGAGACTGACATTCAGGTACAGTAAGGGGCAGGAACAGATCCTGAAGCGGGAGGGAGAGGAGTCAGTATCTGGGATGCTGGGAACGTGGAGCTATGGCCCAGGCCCGGCTGTGCCCCCATCCTCCTGGACATGCCTGCATTCTCTCTACCCAGCTGATTCAACTCAATGCTTTCCACTACCTGGCCTGGTGCAGCTTCAGCTGTGAAGGGGGAAATGAAACGGGTCCTAGCCCTTGCCTTCTGTCCAACAGCTCAGCCCCCAGCCCAGACCCCTGCAGGCTGCAGTGCTGCAGTGGAGGGCCACTCTGTCTCATGCTCAAAGAGTCCACCTGGGGTGAGACAGCCCCACCCTTAATACTCAGCCCTGCCTAGCCAACCTGCAGCTCCGAGCCCCATTCCTCAGAGCCCCCACCTCTGACTCCCATTCCTACTCATCCACAAGCTCAGAGCCCTTCTGCCCACTAACCCTCAACTCTGAACCCAGCCCTTTGAGAGGCCCTCAAATCTCAGCTCAATTTTCACCAGCCCCCCAACCTCTGTGAATATGCTAACCTCTAAGCCTTGTCTGACCCCTAACTTTAATGTCTTCCTAGGCCAGGCATGGTGACTCACACCTGTAATCCCAGCACTTTGGGAGGCTAAGGTGGGCGGATCACAAGGTCAGGAGATTGAGACCATCCTGGCTAACATGGTGAAACTCCATCTCTACTAAAAATACAAAAAATTAGCTGGGCATGGTGGTGGCGGGCACTTGTAGTCCCAGCTACTCGGGAGGCTGAAGCAGGAGAATGGCATGAACCCGGGAGGTGGAGCTTGCATTGAACTGAGATCTCGCCACTGCACTCCAGCCTGGGCGATAGAGTGAGACACTGTCTCACCAAAAAAAAAAAAAAAAGTCTTCCTTCCTCATTAGCTCCCCAAGTCTGAGCTCTCCACCTTTGGTGCCCCACCCCTTCTCAGATTCCCCACTCCTAATATCTCCACTGTTCCCCAGTCCAGCCCATCCAGCACTCCTGTCCCCAACAAGCTCCAAAGAGGCCTGGGGCAAGCACCTGTGCTCATCCAGGCAGCAGTGGGGGAGATGTCAGGTTGTGAGCTGCCCACACACATCATGCTCTCCCTGGGGGCAAGGCAGGCGGGTCAGGGCTTTGCAGAGGTGTCACAGCACTTCCTCAGGCAGTCCTGCTCTGCTCCTAGGCCTCGCCCACCTGATGATCCCAAAGGACAAGCTACATTCCACTCTACCCCTGGTGACCACCACCTTGCCAGCCCTCCAGGGAAATGGGAGTGTCTCATTCTCACCTGCCTGCTCTGGGAAGTGGATGCAGAAACAGACAGCGTGTCGTGGATGGGGCCATTGACACGGGCATGATAGGGCTTCAGCCGTGCCTCTGTCCAGCATTTACCACCTGTTCAGTCTGCACAGAGCTCCCAAACCTCCTCCTGCTTTCTCTTCCAGGAGAAAATCTGTGCCACTTTCTCCTGCCAAGGTGGTGACTGTTTCAAAGAGCAGAAAGCTGTGGCCATGTGCCCTGAGGGCTTGGACTTCCGTGAGGTGAGCCCTGCGATGCTCCAAGGATTAGGGAGCTGTCCTCCCTCAGAGCTGCATGGCTTTCTCCTTCTACCTGGAGTGGGTAGCTCAGCAGTAGGATCTGGATGGAGCTAGACCTGCTGGGAGCCAGGCTGCCTGGGGTCTAGCAAACTTGACTCCCTCAGCTCTGTATGATGCCAACACCGAAGGCAGCAACTGGAATTTGCCATACCTCCACGATGTGCCCCTTTGTTTCTGACCACCCTGTATGTTCACTAGGGACTCACTGATCTTGTGGGCAGGAAGCTAGGGTTCCAAGGAGGTTGAGCTCAACCCATGACCCCCTTAACACTTTCTGCCTTTGAGTGGGGAAGAGGAGCAAGGGGAAGATGAATGGTCCCACCTCTTCTTGCAGCTGAAATGCTCCAGCTCAGGTTACATTGCAGGCTGCAGCCAGGCCTGTGAAGCAGGGACCTCCCAAAATCATGGGGCTGTGGCCCCACCCTGCTCCCAGGAGTGCTGTCAAGCCTCAACCTCAGGCAGCTGCCTCCCCCTGGGTGGGAAACTTCACTTCAACCAGGCAGCTCCTGGGGCCACCAGAAACCCCCTGCACTGGGCCCTGGCTGTGGCTATGCTACTGCTCCTCCACTCTGCCCTGCTCCTGTTCTTGCTCCCCTAGCTGGGCCCAGCAGAATCCGGGAGCAGCAGCCAAGAAGACCGTGTAGGACCTACAAGCCTTCAGGTCCCCCTCCAGCTCTGATTCCTGTAGCTGCATCTTTAGTAAAAGGGCTTTATCAAGCCCACAGCTCTGGGGCTTAAGGCTCCTGACTTCTCCCCTTCTAGGGCCTAGGCCTGACCACGGAACCCTCCAAGGCGGTAGGGCCTCAACCCTAATCTCAAGGAGAGGATGGGGTTTGTCTGGAAAAACAGAAAACCTCCTGCCTGACCCCCACCCAGTGGGAGGACCCCAAAATCCTGCAGGGACAGTTTCTTCATCATAAAAAGCACACAGCCCCATCTACTTTCCCCAGACCCTCCTCCCCAGGCTTTGACACTAAGAGCAGGGCTGGAATTGGGGTTCCTCTGCTTCCCTGCAGTGACCCACCCCTTGATCGTAAGGGTCTGAGTCAATCCCCTTTCCCCTCATCCTCCACATGCCTTTGACAATGAATTCAAATAAACTTGAGCTCCATTTGTGCTGTGGATGTTTCCAGGAAAAGGAATGGATTGAGAAGAAGGCAATGACTGTTTCTGGAAGGGGTTTACATATGCAAAGTTGAACTGGTCATTAGGACAGCCACTTCACTTGGGGAAAGAGGAGGGGAGACCGTTCACAAGTCACAACAGTCACCCACTCCCCAGCGCCGACGCCCACTCCTTCAGTTTGGGTCAAAGCTTGAGAGAAGGTGTATTTATTAAAATATTTCAGTAAGGAATTCACTAACTCCATAGATAACTGTGTGCCAGCAACTGCTGGTGTATTGATGAAAAGGCATAGTCCTGTCCAACGGGAGTTTACAGCCTAATTAAAAGGCCAATAGGGGCCGGGCGCGGTGGCTCAAGCTTGTAATCCCAGCACTTTGGGAGGCCGAGACGGGCGGATCACGAGGCCAGGAGATCGAGAGACGATCCCGGCTAACACGGTGAAACCCCGTCTCTACTAAAAAATACAAAAAAACTAGCCGGGCGAGGTGGCGGGCGCCTGTAGTCCCAGCTACTCGGGAGGCTGAGGCAGGAGAACGGCGTAAACCCGGGAGGCGGAGCTTGCAGTGAGCTGAGATCCGGCCACTGCACTCCAGCCTGGGTGACAGAGCAAGACTCCGTCTCAAAAAAAAAAAAAAAAAAAAAAAGGCCAATAGGCCAAGTGAGAATCCTTATCTGAGCTGGGTGAGCAATCACAGCTCACTGCAGCCTTGAACTCCTGGGCTCAAGTGATCCTCCCATCTCAGCCTCCCAAGTAGCTGGGACTACAGGCATGCACCCCATACCCAGCTAAATTAAAAAAAAATTTTTTTTAGAGATGGGGTCTCAAACTCCCTGCCTCAAGCGATTCTCCCTCCTTGGCCTTCCAAGGTGCCAGGATAACAGGCATGAGCCACTGTGCCCAGTCCCTGTGCTGGCTCTTTTTGTCCATCTGGGGTAACCTCCTTATCTTAGATGGGGAAATTGAGTCCCAAGGGAAGAAAGGTCTTGGCCAAGGTCACACAGCCAGGTGGATCAGGGGAAGGACATTGTCAGACAGGAACAGTGTCATACCCTTTATAAAGTGCGTTCACACCCAGTAGCCTCAAACAGCACTGTGTGGCAGGAGGGCTAGGTGGGGCTGAGGGAGGAAATAGGGCAGTGTGTGGCGGTACAAATGGCCCAGGAGTTGCAGTCAGACTTTCAGTGGAGTCCCAGTGTTGCCACCTGCTAGCTACAAGACTTAATGTCAAACTGCTTACCCTCTCCAAGGCTCAGCTTCTCCACCTGGAAAACGGACATAATGGTTCTTCATAGTCTGGTTCTCCCTCCATTAAACCAGGAGAGGGTAGTTATTTTAGGGAAAGAGTTTCAGCAGAGGTCCGGGCTGTTTACCCTGGAGTGAGAAGAGCTGATGATGGAACTAAGGAGGAAATAAAAATGCATTATATTCTTCCCCTAAGATAAAATGTGACCATCTTCCTCCTGGGCAGGAAGCTTTGGCCCCATGACCTAGAGGGCTGGGGATGGGAGTGAGGGCAATCATTTGAAAACCTTTCTGGAATAGGGAGCCCAGTGTACCCCAGGACCTAAGGGGTTAATGGGGATGGAGAGACTCCCCACCCCACGACTGACTCGGGCATGCTGGGACTTGCAGGCTGACTGACCACCGAGTGGCGCAGGGGCTGTTGGGAAATGTAGTCACTGTCCCGGAACCTGGGGCAGCGGAGTCCTGTGTGCCCTGCGGTGACAGCTCAGGAGGTAGGTAGGTGGCAATGGCAGGGAGCTGTGGGTGGGAGCAGAGTAGGAAAGCCAGGGCAGGGCTGGGCAGGAGGGAGTGGGCAAGCTGAGGGCTGGAACACCCCCTACCCGCCCCGCCACCACCCTGCAGCTGATGCAATGGGCCTGCTGGGGCGGGGGTGAAGGGCAAGCAGCAATGGGACACTTCCTGTCTCCAAGGAAAGAGGAATGGGACCCTCCTGAATGACAGTAAGGGGATGTTCCCTGAACCCCACATGGACACACCACTGACACCTCCCAGAGAGGTGCCAGCAGAACAAAAACTCTCCCCAAAAGACAGGCAGAGCCCTGTCCTAGGAGCAAAGGGACCAGGTCCCCTTCTCCAATCCACATACCCCGCTTCCAACAAGTAGACCACACTCAAGAGCAACTGGATGCCCTCCCAGACAAAGGCAGTACAACAAACTGTAGATCCCAGCAGGGGCAAAGGGACTGGACCCCTAACCCTAAAAACTGAAAGGCCTATTCTAGGGAGGAGAAGGAGTAGGAGGAGGAGAAGGATCAGGCCTCCCCAGTACTGTCTCCCGCCGCAAAGGCCCCTCCCTCCTGCATCCCACCCCTCTGAGGCAGCTCCATCACCCCATGCGTAACTTGTTGACCAAAGGGGGCTCCCATCTCCCCTCCCACAGGGTGTGTGCACTCAGCAGGAGCCAGCATGGACCAGTCTGTGGCGATCCAGGAGACGCTGGCTGAGGGGGAATACTGCGTCATCATATCCTTCCTGTGCTAACTGCAGCCCTGAGCCTGCCCTGGCCTTGGGAAGAGGAATGGAAGGTGTCGAGGCGTCTATCCCCTCTCCTGCCTCTCTGAACCATCAAGGGAGAAGGAAATCAGTATTTACTAAGTACTTACTGAGTCCTGGACTCTCCGCCAGATGCTTTAAATATGCAGTCATCCTCCTAACTCCCTATGAAGTTGGGGATTATTATCCTCATTTAATAGATGAGGAAGGCTTAGAGAGTGACTGGCCCAAGGCCACACAGTGAATCTGGGGGACAGGGGAATGGAGGAAGGTGGGACAACCTGGGTGGGGAGCGGCCTCGCCTCTGGGTTGTCTTCCCTTGACTCTGAGCCGCAGGCGGTGCAAGGTGTGCTGTGTGAAGGGGACAGCCGGCAGAGCCGCCTCCTGGGACTTGTGCGCTACCGCCTGGAGCACGGCAGCCAGGAACATGCGTGAGTGAGGGGCTTGGTCCCCACCTGTCTGGGCCATGGGGTTGTTCATCACTGCACCCTCCAGCTCAACTTCAACCGTCACTCCAGGGCAGGGTCTGAGTCTCCTAGAATAATTATCAAAATGACAGTTAATATTTTTTGAACACTATATTCTAAACCCTGCACAGGTACTAACTTATAATCCTCAAGATCTAAGGAGGAAGTTTCTTGAGAAGAGAGAGTTTAACATACTGGTCCAGATCTTGAGCCTCATGGTCCAACTGCCTGGGTTCAAACCTAGGCTTTGTTACTAACAAGCCACATGATCTATTGTTTGTTTTGAGACAGAGTCTTGCTCTTCGCCCAGGCTGGAGTGCAGTGGCGTGATCTTGTTTCACTGCAACCTCTGTGTCCCAGGTTCAAGCAATTCTTGTGCCTCAGCCTCTTGAAGAGCTAGTATTACAGAGGTGTCTGCTATCATGCCTGGCTCATTTCTGTATTTTTAGTAGAGAGGGGGTTTCACCACGTTGGCCAGGCTGGTCTTGAAGTCCTGACCTCAAGTTATCCACCTGCCTTGGCCTCTCAAAGTGCTAGGATTACAGGCATGAGCCAGCATGCCCAGCCTCACACGATCTTTTTTTAAGAGACAGGGTCTCTTTCTGTCACCCAGGCTGGAGTGCAGTGGCGTGATCTTGGCTCACTGCAACCTCTGCGTCCCAGGTTCAAGCAATTCTCGTGCCTCAGCCTCTTGAGGAGCTGGTATTACAGAGGTGCCCACCACCATGCCTGGCTCGTTTCTGTATTTTTAGTAGAGATGGGGTTTCAGCACTTTGGCCAGGCTAGTCTTGAAGTCCTGACCTCAAGTTATCCACCTGCCTTGGCCTCCCAAAGTGCAGCGCACCCAGCCTCACATGGTCTTTTTTTTTAGAGACAGGGTCTCTTTCTGTCACCCAGGCTGGAGTGCAGTGGTGCACTCATAGCTGCACGCTGGAACTCCTGGCCTCAAGTCATTCTCCCGCCTCAGCCTCCCAAAGTGTTGGAATTTTAGGCAAGAGCCACTGCACCTGGTGGAACCACATGATCTTGAGCAAGTTGTTTTACTCCTCGATTTGTCCAGATTAGAGAGTAAAGTGAGTTAGGCCAGGTGCAGTGGCTCATGCTTGTAATCCCAACACTTTGGGAGGTTGAGGAAGGAAAATTGCTTGAGGCTAGGAGTTCAAGACCAGCTTGGGCAACAAAGTGAGACCTCCCTCTCCGGCCCCCCGGCTCCATCTCTACAAAAAATAAGAAAATTAGCTGGGCATGGTGGTGCATGCCTGTAGTCTCAGCTACTCAGGAGACTGAGGTGGGAGGATCACATGAGTCGAGGAGTTTGAGATTACAGTGAACTATTATTGCACTATAGCCTGGGCAACACAGCAAGACCCTGTCTCTATTAAAAAAAAAGAAAGAAAGAAAGAAAAAAAAAACAAACACCATGGGGTGCACAGAAAGTGTTCAATAAGGCTGGGTGCAGTGGCTCACACCTGTAATCCCAACACTTTGGGAGTCTGAGCTGGGAGGATTACTTGAGCTCAGAAGTTCAAGACCAGCCTGGGCAATATAGTGAGACCCCTATCTCTATTTCAAATAATTTAAAAAAATAATAAAGAAAAAAGAAAAAAAAAAAAAGAAAGTGCTCGATAAATGTTGTCTAGTAACACCCACATACCACACAGAAGCAGAGAGAGAGTAATAGCTGTCAAAGGTCTCATAGCTGGTGAGTGACTCAGGGTCTAGGAGCTGGGAGGGAGGGGCCTTAGACATTTTCTGATCCATCACCCCAATTTTACAGATGGGAAACAGGTTCAGGGAGAGAAGTGGGTAGCTAAGGTTACACTGTTTCTGTCACACACAGTGCTAGAATGCACCATGGTTAGATCAAACATGTGTTTGTGTTTTACTAACAATCAGGGGCTCCTGCAGATGAGAAAAATTCTGGTTTGATGACCTCATCCATACAACTGCAGTCTCTGATGGGCACCATAGACAGAGATGGCATGAGGAGTGTGCCTAGCCAGGGCACCACCAGCACAGTATTAGGGACTAAGGAGGGAGTGTGAGCACCCCGAGGCCTCCAAGATAGGACTGAGGGACAGCCAGCGGGCCCCCATCCTCACCTCTGCTTCCTGCCCTTAGTCTCTTCCTCTATACGCACCGGAGGATGGCCATTACTGGGGACGATGTCTCTCTGGACCAGATAGTGCCAGTCTCGCGGGATTTTACGCTGGAAGAAGGTGCCACAGGAGGCTGGGTGGTATGAATCCTCTCCTATGGGCCCCTCAGGTCATCTTTGTCCTTGATGGGGGGGGTAAGGGGGAGTAAGCTCAATTGCTAAGGGCATTCTCATTTCCCTCCCCACAGTGTCCCCGGATGGTGAACTCTACATCCTTGGTGAGTGGTCCTCTTGGTCTGGGTCTCACTTGGGGCAGAGGGTACCTGATCTTCAGAGAGAGAATGATGTAAAGTAAGAGCACCCCCTGGTAAACTTATTGCAGCAAGTAAGACCCTGTAGGATCTGGCACTACCCATCTCCGTGGGCTCATCTCTCATCACTCTCCTCCTTGCTGCTGTTTCCGTCCCCCCGCCGATATCACACGTTCTCACCTTGGAGCCCCTGCACACGCTGTCCCATCCTCCTACAAGCCTCACATCTCTTCACCTAGTCAACTCCTACTCAGCCTTCAGGGCTTCCATTCATGCATTTCTCTTCCCAGGCAGCCTTTGTTAAACCCCTGAAATTAGGCCAGGGCGGTGGCTCACGCCTGAATCCCAGCACTTTGGGAGGCTGAGATCATGAGGTCAGGAGTTCGAAACCAGCCTAACCAACATGGAGAAACCCTGTCTCTACTAAAAATACAAAATTAGCCAGGCGTGGTGGTGCATGCCTGTAATCCTAGCTACTTGGGAGGCTGAGGCAGGAGAATTGCTTGAACCTGGGAGGCGGAGGTTGCGGTGAGCCGAGATCGCACCATTGCACTCCAGCCTGGGCAACAAGAGCGAAACTCCATCTCAAAAAACAAAAACAAAAACAAAAACAAAAAACCCTGAAATTGTTTTGTATCCCACTGGATACATGTGCCTCTGTTCTCCTCTCTTCTCTTCTTTCTTTCTCTCTCTTTCTCCCTTTCTTTCTTTCTCTCTCTCTCTCTCTCCCCCCGCCTCTCCCCCTCTCCCTCCCTCCCTCCCTCCCTCCCTCTCTCTCTCTCTTTCTCCTGCCTCTGCCTCCCAAGTAGCTGGGATTATAGGCGCCCACCACCATGCCCAGTTAATTTTTGTATTTTCCATAGAGGCGGGGTTTTGCCATGTTCACCAGTCTGGTCTTGAACTCCTGACCTCAGGTGATCCACCTGCCTCAGCCTCCCAAAGTGCTGGGATTATAGGCATGAGCCACCATGCCTGGCTTGCCTTTTTCTTTTGCCAGCCTCTCTCAATCAGTGATATAATTATTTATATTGACATATTTAATGTCTGTCTTCTTTGCTATACAACAACAATAATAATAGAAGCAAATAATGAGTCAGTGATTATCCTATGCCAGCATTATGCTAAAAGTTTTATATACACCAAATCAGGCTTTTCTCTTTTTTTTTTTTTTTTTTTTTTTTTGAGACAGAGTCTCTGTCGCGCAGGCTGG
This sequence comes from Macaca fascicularis, assembly GCF_037993035.2. Classification (NCBI taxonomy): domain Eukaryota; kingdom Metazoa; phylum Chordata; class Mammalia; order Primates; family Cercopithecidae; genus Macaca; species Macaca fascicularis. Next base: position 196,974,452 of record NC_088375.1, read on the forward strand.
AGTGCAGTGGCATGATCTCGGCTCACTGCAAGCTCTGCCTCTCAGGTTCATGCCATTTTCCTGCCTCAGCCTCCCGAGTAGCTGGGACTACAGGCGCCCACCACCACGCCCAGCTAATTTTTTGTACTTTTTTTTTTTTTTTTTTTTGAGACAGAGTCTCGCTCAGTCGCCCAGGCTAGAGTGCAGTGGCCGGATCTCAGCTCACTGCAAGCTCCGCCTCCCGGGTTTACGCCATTCTCCTGCCTCAGCCTCCCGAGTAGCTGGGACTACAGGCGCCCGCCACCTCGCCCGGCTAGTTTTTTGTATTTTTTAGTAGAGACGGGGTTTCACCGCATTAGCCAGGATGGTCTCGATCTCCTGACCTCGTGATCCGCCCGTCTCGGCCTCCCAAAGTGCTGGGATTACAGGCTTGAGCCACCGCGCCCGGCCTAATTTTTTGTACTTTTTCAGTAGAGACGGGGTTTCACCATGGTGGCCAGGATGGTCTCGATCTCCTGACCTCGTGATCCACCCTCCTCGGCCTCCCAAAGTGCTGGGATTACAGGCGTGAGCCACCGTGACCGGCCTAAATCAGGCTTTTCTCACAGCTCTATGAGGTTATCACTGTTTTCATCTCCATTTTATGGACAAGGTAACTGAGGCCCAGAGAAACTAAACAGTTTAGTAAGGGGTGGAACCAAGATTCAAACTCAGAGAATCCAGATTCTAGAGTTCACACTCTTATTTTATTTGTTGAGACAGGATCTTGCTCTGTCACTTGGGCTGAAGTGCAGTGGCACAAATATGGTTCACTTCAGCTTCAGCCTCCTGGGTTCAAGCAATCCTCCCACCTCAGCCTCCCAAGTAGCTGGGACTCCACATTTGGCTAATTTTTTATAGATATGGGGGAGGGGGGCCTCACTATGTTTTCCAAGCTGGTCTCAAACTCCTGGCTTTAAGTAATCCTTCTGCCCTGGCATCCCAAAGTGCTGGATTACAGGCATGAGTCACTGTGCCCGGCCTAACCCACATTTTTTTTTTTTTTTTTTTTTTGAGTCAGAGTCTCACTCTGTTACCCAGGCTGGAGTGCAGTGGCGTGATCTCTGCTCACTGCAAGCATCGCCTCCTGGGTTCACGCCATTCTCCTGCCTCAGCCTCCCGAGTAGCTGGGACTACAGGTGCCCATCACCACACCCGGCTAACTTTTGAATTTTTAGTAGAGACGGGGTTTCACCACATTGGCTAGGCTGGTCTCGAACTCCTGACCTTGTGATCCACCCACCTCTGCCTCCCAAAGTGCTGGGATTATAAGTGTGAGCCACCGCGCCTGGCCCGAGCCCACACTCTTAATTGCTGTGCTAGGTTACTTCTGTTTGTCTCTTAGTTCAGCAGATGTTTTGAGTGCTCACCATGTGCCCAGTATTGGGTATATGCTATGAATAGGGAAGCCTTCTATAGTCTAGCTCCCTGAGACGGACCCACGCGTATTCTCTTCACCATGGTATTCCCCGTGCCTATCACACTACCTGGCACAGTCAGGTAGACTGGCCCATGGACATCCCCTCGTCTGCCTCTATGTGCTTTTCATTTCATCAGGAGGGGTACAGACTACATATCCAGAGAACCTGTTCTCTCCCTCTCCCAGCTCCATCTAGTACTGCAGTTGAGGCTTATTGACTTTTCAGAGCCTTCATCTGCCTCCTCTATAAAGAGGGGATGATGTTAATTTGGAACTCAGGGTACAGAGGGTTTCCTTGTGCCAGCAGCAGTCCCAGGTAAGTTGCTTAAGGACTGAAGGGGCTTTGGGAGTCCGGGTTGCTGATTCTCCATTCTGAGGACTCTAGCCTTAGGCTGCATCAAACACTTAGCTCCTGGCAGCCAAGGGTTCATTTCCTGACTCCTTTGTGCAGGCTCAGATGTGACCATCCAGCTGGACACAGCAGAGCTTAGCCTCGTATTCCAGCTACCTTTTGGTTCACAAACCAGGATGTTCCTCCACGAAGTTGCCAGAGCCTGTCCAGGTAGGTAAGACCCCAGGCTCCCTGGGGGTGGGTGGGTGCTGGGTATTCACCCACCCACGCCAGTTGACTTTCCACCCTTTAGACTCATACCCCATGGTTTCTGTGTCCTTTCTTTTTTTTGAGATGGAGTCTCGCTTTGTCACCCAGGCTGGAGTGCAGTGGCCGGATCTCAGCTCACTGCAAGCTCCGCCTCCCGGGTTCACGCCATTCTCCGGCCTCAGCCTCCCAAGTAGCTGGGACTACAGGCACCCACCACCTCGCCCGGCTAGTTTTTTTGTATTTAATAGAGACGGGGTTTCACCGTGTTAGCCAGGATGGTCTCGATCTCCTGACCTCGTGATCCGCCCGTCTCGGCCTCCCAAAGTGCTGGGATTACAGACTTGAGCCACCGCGCCCGGCCTCTGTGTCCTTTCAAAGCTGCTGGTGTAAAGCCACAGTGCCCCCAGGCTGCCAGCCAACCATGGTGTTTGCTTTTGTGTTTACAGTTTCTGGAGTTGAGTGTTAACCAGAGCAGGGCCCCTTTGCCCTCCTGGCTCTGGGCAGGGTTGCACAGGGTAGGTTGTGACTGTGATGCAGAATCTCTTACAAGTTGGCAGGCTAAGCAGCTTCCAGCAGCCCAGCTTCCCTCTGTCTGCTACCCACAGCTAGAACTCACAGCTAGAACCATCTGTCATATTGGCTTTCCTGCCCCTGAACCCTGCTGTCACTCACTGCAGCTGAGAAAATGGTCTAGCTTTGGGCTAGCAGTGAAAGGTTAGTGGCCTCTAGGACAAAATTTGTTTAGAATGGGAAGTTAGGCCAGCAGGTAAAGGAGAGTTTGTGTACAGAGCAGAGGATTAGTCATAGAACATGCAAATTCAAGCCAACAGGTGCTGGGGCTTAAGTGTTTACCCAGCACTTTTAGCTGTCTTCTTTCAGGCTATCTCTTGTCTTTGTGGCAGTGGGAGAGGGCTGGTCTTCTCTGTGGTCTTGCTGTGGAGCCTGAGCCTCCAGGGATTTCACCTTTTTTGCTTGCTGTGCCAGGAAGTGGACTGCCCTTGGATTCAAACTAGGGGATAAGGGAAAAGGAAGCAGAAGAAGCAGCTAGGCTTAGTAGCTTGCTTGTAATCCCAACTACTTGGGAGGCTAAGGCGGGAGGATCACAGGAGCCCAGGAGTTCACAGCTACATTGAGCTATGATTGCTCTACCACACTGCAGCATGGGCAACAGAATGAGACCCCTGTCTCTAAAAAATAAAATAAAAAAAGGAAGTAGAAACATGATTGTAGAGCCTTGAATGCCTGGTTAAGATATTTATTTATTTGATTTTTTTGAGACCGAGTTTTGCTCTTATTGCCCAGGCTGGAGTGCAGTCGTGCAATCTGGGCTCACTACAACCTCCACCTCCCCAGTTCAAGCAATTCTCCTGCGTCAGCCTCCTGAGTAGCTGGGATTACAGGCGCCTGCCACAATGCCCAGCTAATTTTTTTTTTTGAGATGGAGTTTCGTTCTTGTCGCCCAGGCTGGAGTGCAATGGTGTGACCTTGGCTCACTGCAACCTCTGCCGCCTGGGTCCAAGCGATTCTCCTGCGTCAGCCTCCCGAGTAGCTGGGATTACTGGCACCCACAACCACGCCCAGCTAATTTTTGGATTTTTGGTAGAGACGGGGTTTCACCATGTTGGCCAAGATGGTCTTGAACTCCTGACCTCAGGTGATCCACCCGCGTCCGCCTCCCAAAGTGCTGGGACTGCAGGCATGAGCCACCACGCCCAGCCTAATTTTTTGTATTTTTAATAGAGACGGGGTTTCACCACATTGGTCAGGCTGGTCTCGAACTCCCGGCCTAAGGTGATCCACCCACCTTGGCCTCCCAAAGTGCTGGGGTTGCAGGCATGAGCCACGGCACCCAGCCAAGAGGTTTAAAATTTATTAAGCAGTCGGAAATTTATCTCTAAATCTTAAAATAATGATAACATATTTTATGATTATTATTAGTAGTTGTAGGAGGTATAATAATAGAAATAACACCAAAGAGCCTGAGTTTTGAGGCTATACAGCCCCTTGAGTTTGAAACCCATCTCTGCCAGTTCCTAGCTGACAACTTTGGGCAAGCTACTTCACCTCTCTGAACTGTAGTTTTTATAGGCTTCTGTATGTAATGAATACCTTATACATGGGGTTGTGAGAATTAAATGAGATAACACATGTAAAAGTGCCTACCACAGAGCAAGAACTCAGAAAATGTTTTTCCCCTCTACAAGAAGACTCATAGCTCGCATTCATTGTTGATTTGGCATGTGTTAGGCACTATTCCAAGAACTTTTCACACATTATCTCATTTACTCCTTTTTTTAAAAAATTTAAAATTTAATTATTTATTTATTTTTGAGATGGAGTCTCGCCCTGTTGCCCAGGCTACAGTGCAATGGCACGATCTTGGCTCACTGCAACCTCCACCTCCCGGGTTCAAGTGATTCTCCTGCCTCAGCCTCCCAAGTAGCTGGTACAGGCGCGTGCCACCATGCCCAGCTAATTTTTTGTATCTTTAGTAGAGATGAAGTTTCCCCATGTTGACCAGGTTGGTCTCGAACTCCTGACCTTTTGATCCACCCACCTCAGCCTCCCAAAGTGCTAGGATTACAGGATTACAGGCATGAGCCACCGTATCCGGCTTTTTTTTTTTTTTTTTTTTTGAGACCGCGTTTCACTCTTATTGCCCATCTGGGCTGAAGTGCTATGGCGCGGTTTCAGCTCACTGCAACCCCTGCCTCCAGGGTTCAAGTGATTCTCCTTCTTCAGCCTCCCAAGTAGCTAGGATTACAGGCACCTGCCACTATGCCTGGCTAATTTTTTTTTTTTTTTTTTGAGACGGAGTCTCGCTCTGTCGCCCAGGCTGGAGTGCAGTGGCGCGATCTCGGCTCACTGCAAGCTCCGCCTCCTGGGTTTACGCCATTCTCCTGCCTCAGCCTCCTGAGTAGCTGGGACTACAGGCGCCCGCCACCGCGCCCGGCTAATTTTTTGTATTTTTAGTAGAGACGGGGTTTCACCGTGGTCTCGATCTCCTGACCTTGTGATCCGCCCGCCTCGGCCTCCCAAAGTGCTGGGATTACAGGCGTGAGCCACCGCGCCCGGCCAATTTTTTTTTTTTTAATTTTATTTTTTGAGACAAAGTCTGGCTCTGTCGCCCAGGCTGGAGTGCAGTGGCACAATCTCAGCTCACTGCAAATTCCACCTCCTGGGTTCAGGCGATTCTTCTGCCTCAGCCTCCCGAGTAGCTGGGACTACAGGTGCATGCCACCACGCCTGGCTAATTTTTGTATTTTTTGATATAGACAGGTTTTACCATGTTGGCCAGGCTGGTCTCGAACTTTGGACCTCAGGTGATCCGCCCACTTTGGCCTCCCAAACTGCTGGGATTATAGGCGTGAGCCACTGTGCCTGCCCAAATTTTATATTTTTTAGTAGAGATGGGGTTTCACCACTTTGGCCAGGCAGGTCTCGAACTCCTGACCTCAGGTAACCTGCCCATCTCAGCTTCCAAAAGTGCTGGGATTACAGGCGTGAGCCACCTCGCCCAGCCTCTCATTTACTTTTTTTGTGTGTGTGTGAGACGGAGTCTTGCTTTGTTGCCCAGGCTGGAGTGCAGTGGCGCCATCTTGGCTCACTGCAACCTCTGCCTCTTGGGTTCAAGTGACTGTTCTGCCTCAGCCTTCTGAGTAGCTGGGATTACAGGCGCAGGCCACCATGCCTGGCTAATTTTTGTATTTTTAGTAGAGACGAGGTTTCACCATACTGGTCAGGCCGGTCTCGAACTCCTGACCTTGTGATCCACCTGCCTCAGCCTCCCAAAGTGCTGGAAATACAGGTGTGAGCCACCGCGCCCAGCCTGGCCTCATTTACTTTTTACCACGATCTTACAAGGGAAGTATTATCTATGTGTCCATTTCATAGATGAGGAAACTGAGGCTCAGAGAGGATAAGAGTGTTGCCTGAGTACCTAGCTGGTAAATGACAGAGCCAGGATTAGGCAGGATTATATAGTTCTACTCCAGGCCAGGCACGGTGGCTCATGCCTGTAATCCCAGCATTTTGGGAGGCTTAGACGGGTGGATCACGTGAGGTCACGGGTTCGAGACCAGACTGGCCAACATATAGTGAAACCCCGTCTCTACTAAAAACACAAAATTAACTGGGCGTGGTGGCCCACACCTGTAGTCCCAGCTACTTGGGAAGCTGAGGCAAGAGAATTGCTTGAACCCAAGAGGTGGAGGTTGCAGTGAGCCGAGATCATGCCACTGATTGCCAGCCTGGGTGACAAAGCGAGACTCTGTCTCCCCACCCCCCTTAAAAAAAAAAAAAAAAAAAAGTTCTACTCCAGAACCTGAGCTCTTGCGTGTTTTGCTCTAGTGCTTCTTTAACTCATGGTACCCTCTCGCCTGTAAACAGCTCAGGAAGGCTTCATGTAGGAGGTGAATTTTTGTGGAGAGAGCTAAGCCAGGAAAGGTCAGCAGAGAGCATCTCATGAAGGGTCTTAGCTACCCAGCAAAGAGCCATTAAGGAATTTTAAGCTGGAGAGTGATAAGGCAAGATTTGCAAGTTAGAAAAGTTCTTCTGGCAATAGTATAGAAAAAGAGAGGCCAGGCCGGGCGCGGTGGCTCAAGCCTGTAATCCCAGCACTTTGGGAGGCCGAGACGGGTGGATCACGAGGTCAGGAGATCGAGACCATCCTGGCTAACACGGTGAAACCCCATCTCTACTAAAAAAATACAAAAAAAAACTAGCCGGGCGAGGTGGCGGGCGCCTGTAGTCCCAGCTACTCGGGAGGCTGAGGCAGGAGAATGGCGTAAACCCGGGAGGCGGAGCTTGCAGTGAGCTGAGATCCGGCCACTGCACCCCAGCCTGGGCGACAGAGCGAGACTCCCTCTCAAAAAAAAAAAAAAAAAAGAAAAAGAGAGGCCAGAGCAGGGAGATAGGAATGTATTGGAATGGCTAAGGAATGGAAAATGAGGCTGGGACTTGGGAGACCCCTGGCGATGGGAATGGGGAAGAAGGGGTGGACTTGCAAGATACGGAGGCATCTTGCAACTGATGAGAATGAGGGCACCATGGGGGCAGTGAGTTTGGGTTACTTTCACAACTTCATCTGCAGAGATAAGAACAGTGCCGGCCTGCACGGTGGCTCACGCCTGTAATCCCAACACTTTGGGAGGCCAAGGCGGGCAGATCACAAGGTCAGAAATTCAAGACCAGCCTGATCAATATGGGGAAACCCGTCTCTACTAAAAATAAAAAAAAAAAGATTAGCCAGGCATGGTGGCACGTGCTTGTAGTCCCAGCTACTCGGGAGGCTGAGGCAGGAGAATCGCTTGAACCTGGGAGGCAGAGGTTGCAGTGAGCCAGGATCGTGCCACTGCACTCCAGCCTGGGTGACAGAGCGAGACTCCATCTTAAAAAAAAAACAAAAAAACAAACAAAAAAAACCGAGTGTGATGGCTCACGCCTGTAATCCCAGCACTTTGGGAGGCCGAGGCGGGCAGATCACAAGGTCAGGAGATTGAGACCACGGTGAAACCCCATCTCTACTAAAAATACAAAAAATTAGCCGGTCGCGGTAGTGGGCGCCTATAGTCCCAGCTACTCAGGAGGCTGAGGCAGGAGAATGGCGTGAACCCAGGAGGCGAAGCTTGCAGTGAGCCGAGGTCGCGCCACTGCACTCCAGCCTGGGGGACACAGCGAGACTTTGTCTCCAAAAACAAAAAACAAAAAAAAACCCCAAAAAACAAAAAAACCCAACAAACAAACAAACAAAAAACAGTGCCTGGCATATAGCAGGCACTTAATAAGTATTTGTTGACTGCATGAACAGAGGTTGGTAGCTATGAGAATGAGAGAGGAGTCAAGGATGACTTCTTTCTTTTAGGATTGGTTGTGTGTCTTGCAGTCCCCTTACCTGCTCATCCTTCTGAAGTCCACACCACACCTGGGGTAACCAGCAGAGAAACTCTGTACCAACCAACTTCTCCGAGTGCTTGTCATGATGAGGATTTCCTTAGGGAGGGACCTGGGTGAGAAGGGACTCTCAGTATTGACAGACTCTTAGATATCCACCAGCCCAACTCTTTCATTTTACTAGAGGCACTAGAGGCAAAAGGAACTAGTTTTTTTTCACCCAGTCCTTGATGGATAATGTTGTACAGCACGAAAGGCCAGAGAATGGAAGGGTCTTGGCTAAGAGTCTACTATTAGAGAAACTTCGGCTAACAAGGGATCACAGTTAGCTAACATTAATTGAGCACCTACTGTGTGCCAGACATTTTTCTAGATATCGAGACAATGCACAACAACTGTATTTCTCCGTTTAGTCTTCTGAACAATACTAAGAAGTAGATATCCTGTTTTACAGACGAGTAAATTGACACAGAGGAGGCAAGTAACTTACCCAAGATCAATCATCAATTGAAGTAATAGGGGCCAGGTGTGGTGGCTCACCCCTGTAATCCCAGCACTTTGAGAGGTCAAGGTTGGCGGATCATGAAGTCAGGAGTTCGAGACCAGACTGATCAACAAGGTGAAACCCCGTCTCTACTAAAAATTCAAAAATTAGCCAGGCGTTGTGCCACGTGCCTGTAATCTCAGCTACTCAGGAGTCTGAGGCAGGAGAATCATTTGAACCCGGGAGGCAGAGGTTGCAGTAAGCGGAGATCATGTTACTGCACTCCAGCCTGGGCAGCAGAGGAATACTTTGTCTCAAAATAAATAGATAAATAAAAAAATAAATAAGTAAAATAAAAATAAAATTGAATAGGACCAGGTTTGAAACTTCAGGTTCTGATGCCAAAGCCCTCGGAGTTCAGAGATTTCAGTGCAGATCCCAGCTCTGTTACTTCCTAGATGTGAATGTGAATACTACATTTTATCTATTTTTTATTTTATTTTAATTTTTTGAGACGGATTCTAGCTCTGTCACCCAGGCTGGGGTGCGGTGGTGCAATCTTAGCTCACTGCAACCTCTACCTCCTGGTTTCAGGTGATTCTCCTACCTCAGCCTCCTGAATAGCTGGGATTACAGGTGCCCGCCACTATACCCGGCTAATTTTTGTATTTTTTTTTTTTTTCCTTGAGACGGAGTCTCACTCTTTCACCCAGGTTGGAGTGCTGTGGTGTGATCTCAGCTCACCTACACCTCCCAGGTTAGAGGGATTCTCCTGCCTCAGCCTCCCGAGTAGCTGGGACTACAAGTGCAAGCCACCATGGCCAGCTAATTTTTTGTGTTTTTTGTAGAGATGAGGTTTCACCATGTTAGCCAGGATGGTCTCGATCTCCTGACCTCATGATCCTCCCACCTCAGCCTCCCAAAGTGCTGGGATTACAGGCATGCGCCTGGTCCTACTATATTTTATATTTTCAGACCTTGGCTTTTTTATTTATACAATGGAAGTATAAACTTGCTTTCTCCAATAATCCAAGAGTTTTGTGAGGATCAGACAAGGCCAAGTACGGGTTAATAGTATGTAAATGCTGAAGATAACTTAAAAGTTGCGTCTGGCAGTGCCATAGTCAGGACTGGAACTCAAGTCTTCTTATATATCATGTCCTTGCACATCCCATTCAGTTCGGTCAGGTTCATGATGCTCTACAAACAGAGCAGGCAGGATAGCAGAAGGGTTAAGAGCAATTGTTCCAGAGTCAGATAGTTTGAGTCAGAGGGTTTGAGTCAGAGACAGAGGTGACTCAAGAATTTCTAGGAGCCAGGCGCGGTGGCTCAAGCCTGTAATCCCAGCACTTTGGGAGGCCGAGACGGGCAGCTCACGAGGTCAGGAGATCAAGACCATCCTGGCTAACACGGTGAAACCCCATCTCTACTAAAAAATACAAAAATCTAGCTGGGCGAGGTGGTGGGCGCCTGTAGTCCCAGCTACTTGGGAGGCTGAGGCAGGAGAATGGCATAAACCCGGGAGGCGGAGCTTGCAGTGAGCTGAGATCCCAGCCTGGGCGACAGAGCGAGACTCCGTCTCAGAAAAAAAAAAAAAAAAAAAAAAGAATTTATAGAAAGTAGAGTGGCAGTCTGATTAAGGGAGAAACAGAGGACTTGTCTTGATATATTTCATAGTAAACACACTGCTTACTTAGAGTGTGTGTTTCTCTGGCGTGGGCTGCCAACTGCTGGTGGAGGTTATGGGTGGTGAAATTCCCCCAACCCTCTGGCATTTGTTTGAATCCTCCACTCTGCTAGTCAGTCTGCGACCTCAGACTTAATCTCTCTGAACTTGGTTGCCTTGTATATAAAATTGGAATAATAGGCCGGGGGTGGTGGCTCACGCCTGTAATCCCAACACTTTGGGAGGCCGAGGCGGGTGGATCATGAGGTCAGGAGATGGAGACCATCCTGGCTAATATGGTGAAACCCCGTCTCTACTAAAAATACAAAAAATTAGCTGGACATGGTGGCACGTGCCTGTAGTCCCAGCTACTCGGGAGGCTGAGGCAGGAGAATCGCTTGTATCCGGGAGGCAGAGGTTGCAGTGAGCCGAGATCGCTCCACTGCACTCCAGCCTGGGCGACAGAGCGAGATTCCGTCTAAAAAAAAAAAAAAAAAAAAGAAAGAAAGAAAAGAAAAAAAAAGAAAATTGGGATAATAGTTTCCTCCTTCATAAAAGGTGTGTTACGAGGAGTAGGAAGATAATATTTATACGAAGCACAGACCTTGGCACATAGTTACCGTGAGGTTCAAGGAATGGCGGTGGTCTCTGCCTTGGAATAGTACTTTTGTGTTCACAATTATTCTTGCAGTTGAACCTTAGTGCGCACAGAACCCTTCTGTGCGCGAGAGGTAGAGGGCTGGAGTCTCTCGGGATAATACAGTCATGCAGAACTAGCTCATCAAGCCCGTGGCTCAATCCGCCCCCTTTGTTCCTGCACAGGCTTCGATCCTACGACCCGGGATCCTGAATTCCTGTGGCTGTCTCGGTACAGGTGCGCAGAGCCGGAGCTGGAGCTGCCAACGCCGCGCGGTTGTAATTCGGCGCCAGGTACCTGGCCAGGGTACGCGACAATTGGCGGAGGCAGGTATCCGTCTCGGAAGGAGCGGTGGGGATTGGAGGAGACCCGCCCACAGGGGGCGGGCTCCGTTCTGTTTTGGGGCGGAGCGATGGAAAAGACAGGCTTTCGATTGATGGAGAGGGCACATGGGGCGGGTTCGTCTGGGGGCGGAGCGCGCGGGGCGGGCGGCGGGATGAAGAGCTTGAGGAAGCAGGCAGGGAAATGTCTGCCGCCGCCGGCTCCAGGGAGTGCGACTCTGCAGGTCCGGCGGGCGGCGGGAAGCTGGGCTCGGGAGCTGGGCCGGGGGCGGCTGTGGGCCCGGCCCTTGGGTGGGCAGGGTCTGCGGTTTGGCCAGTGGACGCACGGGACGAAGACCAAAGTCCTGGTGGCCCTCCGGCGGCGGGGACACTGGGGCAGAAGTTCTGTGATGTTCTTCTCAGGCGGGCCTGACGAGGGTAGGCGGGTGGGAATGGGGTACTCGGGAATCCGGAGGCTAGGGTTTTAGTAAAGCCCCGTTCCGAACTCGCTGTGTGACCTCGGGCCACTTGCTGCCCCTCTCTGGGCCTGTTTCTCCATCTCAGCTTGCTCTTCAATCCTGACCTTCTGAGTTTGTCGCGTGGGGGGTGGAGGGGGGGTGCACTGCCTATGAAAGAGCCTTCCTTTGGGTGAGGTATGGTATGTGTTGGGGCTCTGTCCGTCCTCAGCCCCTGTGATGATAGCGGAGTGCACAGGGCTGGAGTCTTGGGGAGTCCTGTCTACTCTGGGACCAGAGGTCACGATGAGGTTACGGGTTGTAAAGGGACTAGGTTTTTCCCACCCAGCTGTTGGTGGATAATGGGGAGCACAGAAGGCCAGTTGCTGAGCAGGAGCTTGTCGTTTGGAGATGGGGGGCTCAGGGCTGAAATTTGGGTGAGTCCGTGCTCTGGGAGGACCTGCAGACCTGTCTTTTTTTGTCTAGCTCCGGGGTTTTCTGCAAGGGCCCCTGGTGCTTTTTTCCCCTTGGGTGTGTCCGTGAGGCTCCATTTATGTGCGAACTTTGGCATGACCCCTAGTACCTATTTGTGACAGTCATTTACCAGCAATGAAGAGCCTGTCAAGTAGCTGTGTAAAGTGTGGGCCAGCACTCCACTTGCTCTTACAAGACTTGGAAACTATGAGGGGCAGGGAGGAGTGGCATGTTGCACAAGAGTTTGTAAAATGAGAGGAAACGAGGTGAGCAGAGGACTTCCTCAGTGCTTATGTTTCTCCTTCATTGCAGCCACCACAAGGTGCGATTGAAGCGCCTGATGGTGCTGATAGTTTGCATCTTCCTTGGGCTTATCTCAGAGTTCACTATCGCTTGAGTTTCCATGACATTCTGGGCTATGGTGCTGGGACGGGTGAGAGTTTAAGAGCACATCATCTCCTTGCCCCTTCACAAGAGGCTGCCAGAATCCAGACAATTGGCGGAGGACAAAGCCAATGGCAGCAGAAAGAGGTGGGTGCTGTGTTCTCAGCCAGTACACCAGAGCCAGGCCATGCAGGCACTTCATTCCCTTAGTCTTCTATGAGAAGTCAGGCCAGCCAGCTCTGAAACCAGTTAGCTGCCCGGAGTGAGAAATGTTGAGGGATTTCAGTCTTTCATTTCCTTTCAAAAAACAGACTAGCCATATGCTGGAGAGGAATTATTGTTAAGGTTTCGGTTTTATTTTTATTTTAAAATAATTTGAAAGCTGAGCATGGTGGTGCATACCTGTAGTCCCAGCCACTTGAGAGGCTGAGGTGGGAGGCTTGAGCCCAGGAGTTCGAGGGTGATGTGCACTATGATTGATCCTGTGAATTGGCTGCTGCACTCCAGCCTAGGCAACATAGTGAAACTGTCTCTAAAATAAATAAAGAAATAGTTTAAACAATTTTGTCAGCCAGGCACCGTGGTGGCTCACGCCTGTAATCCTAGCACTGTGGGAAGCCAAGGTGGGCGGATCATCTGAGGTCAGGAGTTCGAGACCAGCCTGGCCAACATGGCGAAACCCTGTCTCTACTAAAAATACAAAAATTAGATGGGTGTGGTGGTGCATGTCTATAATCCCAGGTACTCGGGAGTCTGAGGTAGGAGAATCGCTTGAACCCAGGAGGCAGAGGTTGCAGTGAGCTGAGGTCGTGCCACTGCACTCCAGCCTGGGAGACAGAGTGAGACTCCATCTCAAAAAAAAAAGAAAGAAAAAATTTTGTCTTTTCGTAATACCTACAGTAAGTGGGATGAGACTTTTTTTTTTTTTTTTTTTTTTGAGACGGAGTCTTGCTCTGTCACCCAGGCTGGAGTGCAGTGGCACAATCTCGGCTCACTGCAGGCTCCGCCTCTCGGGTTCACGCCATTCTCCTGCCTCAGCCTCCCGAGTAGCTGGGACTACAGGTCCCTGCCACCACACCTGGCTAATTTTTGTAGTTTTAGTAGAGATGGGGTTTCACCATGTTAGCCAGGATGGTCTCGATCTCCTGGCTTCGTGATCCACCCGCCTCGGCCTCCCAAAGTGCTGGGATTACAGGCGTGAGCCACCGCACCCGGCCAGGGTGACACTATTAATTGCTAAGTTGTTCCTGCTAAAATTGGTAAGAAATGGTATCAAGCTCCCCAGTTCTAGTTGGGTCATCTCTGTTTCCAGAGTTATTCTGGCCTCAGAGGAGAGTTACATCTTCTATAACAGGTAGGAAGAACCCTTTGGGCTGCCTCTGGTTGTTGATACAGGCTCCAAGGGAAATAGAGTAGTAGATTTGTTTTTTCCTATATGCATATGACCAAAGTCCCCACTTCTTGATAGCCTAGAGAACCCAAGGCAAACGGTTGCTTAAAAATGCTGTTTCTGGCCAGGCGCGGTGGCTCATGCCTGTAATCCCAGCACTTTGGGAGGCCAAGGCGGGCAGATCATGAGGTCAGGAGTTCAAGACCAGCCTGGGCAACATGGCGAAATCCCGTCTTTACTAAAAATATAAAAATTAGGCCAAATGCGTTGGATTATGCCTGTAATCCCAGCACTTTGGGAGGCCGAGGCAGGCGGATCACAGGGTCAGGAGATCGAGACCATCCTGGCTAACTGGTGAAGTCCCGTCTCTACTAAAAATACAAAAAAAATTAGCCGGGCATGGTGGCGTGCGCCTATAGTCCCAGCTACTCAGGAGGCTGAGGCAGGAGAATCGCTTGAACCCAGGAGGCGGAGGTTGCAGTTAGCTGAGATTGCGCCGCTGCACTCCAGCCTGGGTGAGACACCATCTCAAAAAAAAAAAAAAAAAAAAAAAACACCAAAAAAACAAAAATTAGCTGAGCATGGTGGTGGGCACCTGTATTCCCCACTACTTGGGAGGCTGAGGCAGGAGAATCACTTGAACCCAGGAGGTGGAGATTGCAGTGAGCCAAGATCGTGCCATTGCACTCCAGTCTGGGCGACAAGAGCAAGACTCTGTCTCAAAAAAAAAAAAAAAGAAAAGAAAAAATGCTGGTTTTGATGCACGGCAGGAGAAACAAGGCACCCCTCAGGAGCTGGCCATCTGACGGGGAGGAGTCTGGTAATACATAGATAGAGGTAAGAGAGTATAGGGTTGGCCCAGCAGGACAGCGTTCCTTGTACCGTGAGCCAAGGGCACAGAGCACCTTCGAGGACCAGGTATTTTGGGGGACAGGTGAATCTGGTCTTCATTCCTTGCCTTTGCATTGGTAGAGATAGGAATGATCTTTGATGATGCTTTCCAAAATGTCCTTTCTTGTCTTTGATTTGTCTCTGCTGAATTCAGGAGTGTTAGGTTGAGCTTGGTAGAAATTATAGTAGAAAAATGAAATGAAGCTAGTTCCAGACTGGAATCCATGTCTTCAGGTTCAGACCAGTGTCTAGGAGCCAAGTTGTGGTGTTGAAGTGAGGTAATGCTTCTGGTTGAGTGGCAGCCTGTTCATTTGATTCTCTTGGCCTCTTCAACTGCTTCAGGTGCAAGTTGCCAAGCCCAACTTGCACTGACATTAGATTGGTAGTTGAATCTGTAGATTGGTAGGAGTCTTTCTGCTCCTTCACTTATTTAACTCTTTTTTTTTTTTTTTTTTTTTTTGAGACGGAGTCTCGCTCTATCACCCAGGCTGGAGTGCAGTGGTGCGATCTCGGCTCACTGCAAGCTCCGCCTCCCGGGTTCACGCCATTCTCCCGCCTCAGCCTCCGAGTAGCTGGGACTACAGGCGCCCGCCACCGCGCCCGGCTAGTTTTTTGTATTTTTAGTAGAGACAGGGTTTCACCATGTTAGCCAGGATGGTCTCGATCTCCTGACCTCGTGATCCACCCGCCTCGGCCTCCCAAAGTGCTGGGATTACAGGCTTGAGCCACCGCGCCCGGCCGGTTTTTTTTTTTTTTTTTTTTTTTTTTGAGATGGAGTCTTGCTGTGTCACCAGGCTGGAGTGCAGTGGCGCGATCTTGGCTCACTGCAACCTCCGCCTCCCAGGTTCAAGCAATTCTCCTGCCTCAGCCTCCCGAGTAGCTGGGACTACATGCACACCCCTACCCCCAGATAATTTTTGTATTTTTAGTAGAGACGGTGTTTCACCATGTTGGCCAGGATGGTCTCCATCTCTTGACCTCGTGATCCGCCCTCCTCCGCCTCCCAAAGTGCTGAGATTACAGGCGTGAGCCACTGCACCTGGCCTAACTGTTCTTAATATCTTTTTCTTTTCCTTTTTTTTTCTTCCTAACCACTAGATGACCAGGGATGCTGTTAACTTCCTTGTGCAGCTGTTTCTTTCCTTAAAAAGAGTGAAGTCTGATTTGGGAGAAATGCCTCATTATTTCCATCTAGCAACTGAAGTTGCTCTTATTCAGAAAACCCCATTGAGGATCCTGCACAGGGCCTAGCACTTATCCGAGTCAGTCCGTAAAATGTTCACCTGCATTGCATCCTGGGTACACGCAGAGACCTGGAGCTGTGTTCTGGAGGATTTTGAACTATGCACTAAAAAGGAAATGGCTATGGCTACTCAGAAGTCCCACGGGGGCCATTCTGGGCTATTTTAACAAAGCAGTAATAGCAAATACATTTTGGTTTTTTTAATCCAAAATTGATTAGAAATGAGCCAGCTTCGCTGGGCGCGGTGGCTCACGCCTGTAATCCCAGCACTTTGGGAGGCTGAGGTGGGCGGATCACAAGGTCAGGAGTTCGAGACCATCCTGGCCAACATGGTGAAACCCCATCCCTACTAAAATAAAATTAGCTGGTCATGGTGGTGTGCGCCTGTATTCCAGCTACTCGAGAGGCTGAGGCAGGGGAATCGCTTGAACCGGGAGGCAGAGGTTGCAGTGAGCCAAGATCACGCCACTGCACGCCAGCCTGGTGACAGTGAGACTCCGTCTCAAAAAAAAAAAAAAAAAAAGAAAAAGAGAAATGAGCCAGCTTTTTAGTAACTCAAATTTAAAAGGAGATGTGTTATAAGTATTTTTTCTTCTGGACCCAGGAAACAAAGTATTAAAGTCTGTCTGGCCAGTGAAAGGAAATGAATGCTATTTATATCTGAGGGTAACATGAAGGGTAACCTAGTTTACCAGAGTAGAAGCCAGAGAGCATGTTAGCAAAATAGCCCCTGGGTTGGTTTTCTCTCTCACTCTCTCTTTCATCTTGTTTTGTCAGTACTAATAGGTAAAACTTGTGTGACCAACATATCCTTTTAGCATGGAGAAAATAAATTTGCTTTTGTTTATCTTAGAGTACAAATATCGCCCATAATTTCCACCTTTGTGGGAAGCTCTGCAGGCTCCTAAGTAACTTATTTTAGGTCACTTTGTTTCCTTAAACAAAAGAGAACTGTATTCGTTTTTCTTCTTCCTTTTGTTGTTCCCCTCTCCATTTTCCTTCTTTGTGCCACTTAACCCAGTTTTTTGTTTCTAGTACAAGAGAAACCCCTAAAGATTCTTTTTTTCTTCTGAAAACAGTTTGTTTTGGAATTCTACAGTGATTGTTGAGAGCAAGTGAGGTGACCCACAAACACTCAGTTAGAAGTGGAGCTTTGAACAGAAAAATCCTCAGGGAGGGACAGTTCAGAAAGAGGGAGGCATCAGTATTTATCAGAGGAAAGTTACTGTACTGTTGGAGGATAGATGCTAGCTGACTTGCATGTTTTTCTTTGCTACTTAAAATACACTGTTAGCCTGGCACAGTGGTGTGCACCTGTAGTCCCAGGTACTTAGGAGGCTGAGGCGGGAGTCTTTTTTTTTTTTTTTTTTTTTTGAGACGGAGTCTCGCTCTGTCGCCCAGGCTGGAGTGTGGTGGTGCGATCTCAGCTCACTGCAAGCTCCGCCTCCTGGGTTCATGCCATTCTCCTGCTGCAGCCTCCCGAGTAGCTGGGACTACAGGTGCCCGCCACCTCACCCGGCTAATTTTTTTGTATTTTTAGTAGAGACAGGGTTTCACCGTGTTACCCAGGATGGTCTCGATCTCCTGACCTCATGATCCACCCGCCTCGGCCTCCCAAAGTGCTGGGATTACAGGCGTGAGCCACCGCACCCGGCCTGAGGCGGGAGTCTTATTTGAGGAGTTCCAGACCAGCCTGGGCAACATAGCGATATCTCTGAATTTAAATAGATAAACATATAAAATAAATTACACTCTAACAGTTTTGTTATTGGTGATCCATACATGAACTGAAGCTAGCAGATATGAATGAGAAGAGACTTTCTTGGAATGCCAACAATGAGAATTTAAACAAAGTGGATGTCAAGTGGCCTGGACATTTTTCTTTTTCTTTTTATCATTGTTCCTTGGTGCACTATTACTTTCTGTTTTTGTTTTTATTTATTTTTATTTTTATTTTATTTATTTATTTTTTGAGACGGAGTCTCACTCTGTCACCCAGACTGGAGTGCAGTGGTGTGATCTCTGCTCACTGCAGCCTCCACCTCCTGGGTTCAAGCAATTCTCCTGCCCTAGCCTTCCAAGTAGCTGAGATTACAGGCATGTGCTACCATGTCTGGCTACTTTTTGTATTGTTAGTAAAGATGGGGTTTCAACATGTTGGCCAGGCTGGTCTTGAACTCCTGATCTTAGGTGATCCGCCCGCCTTGGCCTCCCAAAGTGCTGGGATTATAAGCATGAGCCATCATGCCTGGACTAATTTTTATATTTTTAGTAGAGACAGGGTTTCACCATGTCGGCCAGGCTGGTCTTGAACTCCTGACCTCAAGTGATTCGCCTGCCTTGGCCTCCCAAAGTGCTGGCATTACAGGTGTGAGCCACCATGCCCAGCGTCTTTTTGTTTTTAGAGACAAGGTCTCCCTGTGTTGCCCAGGCTGGTCTTAAACTCCTGGCCTCAAGTGATCCTCCCGCCTCAGCCTCCCAAAGTACTGAGATTAGAGGCATGAGTCACCACGCCTGACTTCTTTGTACAATATTAAACATGTGTCTCAACTTTCCTCTTATGTCTTTAAAATGGGAGTGAATGTTTGCCTCCTGGAAAGTCACACAGGACTTAAGCAATGCTAAATTATTTAGATGTGCTTTCATTTGGGAAATACAATTAGAAATGGGAAATGCGGGCCAAGAGAGGTGGCTTATGCCTGTAATCCCAGCACTTTGGGAGGCTGAGGTGGGCGGGTCACTTGAGGCCAGGAGTTTGAGATCAGCCTGGCCAACATGACAAAACCCTATTTCTACTAAAAATACAAAAATTAGCCCGGCGGGATGGCATGGGCCTGTAGTCCCAGCTAGTCAGGAGGCTGAGGCATGAGAATTGCTTGAACCCTGGAGGTGGAGGTTGCAGTGAACCCAGATCGCTCCACTGCACTCCAGCCTGGGCAACACAGCAAGACTGTCTCAAAAAAAAAAAAAAAAAAAAAAAAGAAAAGAAAAAGAAAAAGAAATGGTAAATGCTCACCTCGGAGAACTGAGAACCTGGCTGCTGTCTTCAGGGTCTGTCCTAGGGGGATTTCTTCCTGATGAGAACTGCATTGGCTGGGTGCAGGGGCTCACGCCTGTAATCCCAGCACTTTGGGAGGCTGAGGTGGGTGGATCACCTGAGGTCAGGAGTTCGAGACCAGCCTGGCCAATATGGTGAAAACCTGTCTCTACTAAAAATACAAAAATTAGCCAGGTGTGATGGCTTGCGCCTGTAATCCGCGCTACTTGGGAAGCTGAGGCAGGAGAATCACTTGAACCCTGGAGACGGAGGTTGCAGTGGGCAGAGATCACACCACTGCATTCCAGCCTGGGCAACACGGAGTCGCCTGGGCAACACGGTGAGGCTCCGTCTCAAAAAAACAAAACAAAACAAAACAAAAAAGAACTGCACTTACTCCCTTCCTCCCTCCATTTTCATATTTCTGAATGCAATCACTAACAACCTCAGGGCATCCTTGACTCTTCCTTCTGCTCTCATGTCTAATAAGCAAATTCTGTTCATTTTTTTTCTGCAGTGTCTCTCCTATCTACCCACATTTCAAAATCCCCATCATTCATGTTGATATCCTCTTAGCTGAACTGTTGCGGTAGTCTTCTTGTAAGTCTTCCCAACCTCAAGTTTCCCTCTCCCTTAGGGATCTCCTTAGAACATAACTTTGATCATGTTTTACTATTTTATATGTGAACTTGAATATTGTACCACTCCCTGTTGCCTATAGAATAAAGTTCAAATTCCTTGGTGTAGTGGTCAAGTCCTGCACTGACTGACCTCAACCTGCTTCTCTGGTCTTATCTGCTACAAGTTGTCTTCATTTCCTTTTACTTCAGACTTCACTGGTTATTGTTTCTGGATAAAGCCCTATACTTTTTCACCTCTTTATTGACTTCTCATTCAGCTACATTTTTGTAAGCTTCAACTTGCTGCTTTTAGCATTTTGCATTCTCTCTCCTTCCCAAATGACAGCCGAATGCCTTGTACATCAGTAGGTGCTCAAAAAATCTCTGTCTCTGGTTGAACTGTAGAGACCCATACCGTTTCTAGCCTGAGGTGCTTTGTGGCCTGAACAGCTCCTGCCCTGTTCCTCTTTGAGCATGCTCTGCGTCTCTGCATTGCCCTCCCCCCTTCCTGGTTTGCTTTTGCCCACTTCTCTTTTAGCTTTATCACCAGACCACAGACAGTTCACAGAAGGCCCGCTGAAGGGAAGCCTGAGAAGGAAAAATTCAAGTCATCTCTCCAGGGGCCTATCACTGCTAACCAACCTGTTGCTGTAAAGTAATTGCACTGTAGTCTTCCTCCTTGAAAGCTAAACTGGTCATATTTAGTCCTTGCCAGCCTAAATTGGATTTGCACAGGGTGCAAACTGGATTTTCAGTCTAGAGCTTACAGGTTTGCTTGGCATGAGATGTGTTTTTAGAGATGTCTGTGTTTATTTTATTTTATTTTATTTTTTGAGACGGAGTCTCGCTCTATCGCCCAGGCTGTAGTGCAGTGACGTGATCTTGACTCACCTCAATGTCTGCCTCCCAGGTTCAAGCAGTTCTCCTGCCTCAGCCTCCCAAGTAGCTGGGACTACAGACGTGTGCCACCATGCCCGGCTAATTTTTGTTTATTTTTATTATTTTAATTTTCATTTTCTTGAGACAGATTCTAGCTCTGTCACCTAGGCTAGAGTGCAGTGGCGTGATCTCGACTCACTACAACCTTCACTTCCCATGTTCAAGTGGTTCTCCTGCCTCAGCCTCCCACATAGCCAGGACTACAGGTGTCTGCCTCCACACCCAGCCAATTTTTATTTATTTTTATTGTTTTGAGACAGTCTTGCTCTGTTTCCCAGGCTGGAGTGCAGTGGTGCAATCTCGGCTCATTGCAGCCTCCACCTCCTGGGTTCAAGCAGTTCTCCTGCCTCAGCCTCCTGAGTAGCTGGGATTACAGGCACCCGCCAGCACGCCTGTTATAGGTGCCCGCCAGCACGCCTGGCTAATTTTTGTATTAGTAGAGATGGAGTTTTGCCATGTTGGCCAGGCTGGTCTTGAACTCCTGACCTCAGGTGACCCACCTGCCTCGGCTTCCCAAAGTGCTAGGATTACAGGTGTGAGCCAGTACACGTGGTCTTTATTTTATTTATTAATTTAAGAAATTTTTTTTTTGTATTTTTAGTAGAGAAAGGGTTTCACCATGTTGGCCAGACTGGTCTCGAACTCCTGACCTCAGGTGATCCTCCCGCCTCAGCCTCCCAAAGTGTGGAGATTACAGGTATGAAGCACTGTGCCTGGCCCTGTGTTCATTTTAAATAATAGAATCTATGACACTCCTTTTTAAAGCTATGAGATAATTGAGAAATGTAAAAGAAATGAAAAAAGAAAACTAAACATGGTTATTTAACTTTGAAGAAAGTAACAAAACAATTTGGGATGGTGGCAAAGCTGAAATGGAAAAAAATGGTTTTTTTCCATTCTTTTTAATGCCAGGTGTCCTGTGTTATGAATGTCACTCAAGAGTTACCTGCCCTGTGTACTATGTGCTAGGTAAACACTTAGCTCCTTTTTGTCATAAGAGTAAAATCCAAACTCCACATGGTGTTTGAAGTCTTACAGCTTAGCCTAAATTTACTACTGTTGTTATCATTGTTAGTAGCACTTACCATTTATTAAGCACTTACTTTGAGTCCATGGGCCTTACACTGTGTCACAAAAGTTCCATAAGAGGATCTCTACTTTTTTTTTTTTTTTTGAGACAATTTTGCTTTGTTGCCCAGGCTGGAGTGCAGTGGTGTGATCTCAGCTCACTGCAAACTCCACCTCCGGGGTTCAGGCCATTCTCCTGCCTCAGCCTCCTGAGTATCTGGAACTATAAGTGCCCGCCACCACACCCGGCTAATTTTTTGTATTTTTAGTAGAGATGGAGTTTCACCGTGTTAGCCAGGATGGTCTCGATCTCCTAACCTTGTGATCTGCCTGCCTCGGCCTCCCAAAGTGCTGGGATTACAGGCGTGAGCCACCGTGCCTGGCCGAGAATCTCTATTTTTCAGCTGGGAGATTGAGGCTTAGAGAGGGTCGGTAACATGCTTGTAGTCACTCACCTGGTCATTGGCGGAGTCGAAAATAGAACTCAGGTCACACTTGAGCCCTAGGTCACACTGGAGCCCTAACTCTTATTCTCTTCTTCTTCTTTTTTTTTTTGAGACGGAGTCTCACTCTGTCACCTAGGCTGGAGTGCAATGGTGCAGTCTCGGCTCACTGCAACCTCCACCTCCTGGGTCCAAGTGATTCTCCTTCCTCAGCCTCCCAAATAGCTGGGATTACAGGTGCCCGCCACCACACCTGGGTAATATTTGTATTTTTAGTAGAGACAGGGTTTCTCCATGTTGGCCAGGTTGGTCTTGAACTCCTGACCTCAAGTGATCTGCCTGCCTCGGCCTCCAAAAGTGCTGGGATTACAGGTATGAGCCAACGCGCCTGGCCACACTCTTCTTTTGTATCCCTAGTGCTTCTCAAATAAAACTTTTCCCTACTTATTTATCCTACTTATTATTACTTGTTTCCAAGCATATTATAATGCCCTATCTTTGTGCTTTGGTGAAGTTATTTTCTCTGCCAGAAATGCTTTCTGAGCCCCTCGTTTGCTCCTCGGTGATATAGTTTATTGGTTGAGAACACAGACTCTTGGCTCAGATTCCCTAGGTTTGAACCCTGGCTGTGTGCCATTTACTACTGTGTGCTCTTGGGCAAGTTATTTAACCTCTATGTATATCTCCTGGTCTGTAATGTGGACGTAATAACAACACCTACCTCATATAGTAGTTGTGAGGATAAAATATATGTAAAGTGATTTAAACAGCACTTGATGTGCAGTAAGCCTTAAGTATTTGTTCTTTTTTTTTTTTTTTTTTTTGAGATGTAGTCTTGCTCTGTTTCCCAGGCCGGAGTGCAGTGGCGTGATCTTGGCTCACTGCAACCTCTGCCTCCTGGGTCAGGTGATTCTTGTGCCTCAGCTTCCCGAGTAGCTGGGATTATAGGCGCCTGCCACCACGCCTGGCTAATTGTTTTGTATTTTTAGTAGGGACGGGGTTTTGCCATTTTGGCAAGGCTGGTCTCGGACTCCTGACCTCAGGTAATCTGCCCACCTCGGCTTCCCAAAGTGCTGGGATTATAGGCATGAACCACTGCACCTAGCCAAGTATTTGCTTTTAATATTATTAATATTTTTAATACTATCGTTGTCATCATCAACAGAGCCTGACTTGTATTCTAGGTAGTTGGATCTAGACTGGTTTATTTCCCCATGAATTCTTTGCTAGTGTGGAAGGCCCTGTCTCAGACTGAGAGAGCCTGGGGAATGTCCCCCTGGTGGTGTGTGCAGGGCATGATGTTGCTGGCAAGCATTGAACCTACTCACTTAATCCAGTCAGTTTGAACTGTCAGGTATTTTGAATTACATGGTTTGCAGGTATTTTGCTCACGTGGTTTTGCAGGTTCTTCCAGGATGCTGGAAATGGGATGCATTGCAAAGTCTGGTGACTGAGAAGATAGAAGGGGACACCTCCTCCTAGACCTGTCTAGTAGGTGCTCAGGAAGGGTAGGATGTGATCTCCACCCAGCAGTGACAGCCACACTCCCACATATCCTGTACAGACTGTGCTGATACTTTTGCTTGGTTATCCAAACAGATTTAAACCTTCTCTTCACATCATACTTACCCCTGGGAGTTTATAGTTTCATTGATGATGTTGTCCTCATGTATGCAAAATGGGAGGCTGTGGGACTTTGGAGTCAAGCAGATCTGGGTTTTAATGTCAGCTGCACCATTTACTGGCTCTATGTCCTGGAGCATGTCTGCTATCTGCTGTAGACCTCAATATCCTTATTTGTAAAACAAGGCTAATAATCAAACACAATACATGAAACATTGAACATGGTACCTAACTATGAGAGGTACTTGATAAATGGTAGTCATCATTATTAAAGCAGTGGGGGATTAGGAGTGATGGAGAAGAGGGAAAAGAACAGTTCCTGAATGTCTGGTGTGTACCAGGCATTGTGCTAGGTTCGTGACTCATGTAGATTATATTTGTTTATCCTTTTGAGGTCCCCATAAGTATGGTAGCATTACTTCTGTTTTACATATGAGGAAGCAAATTAAATAATTTGTTTGAGGGTTCATATGAGGTGATGGATGGAGTCAGTAACATCACCAGCTCTATTTTATTCTAAAGCCCAAGGCGTTTTCCAAAACACTTTGTTTTTTTAAAGTGCCAGGCATGTTATATAGACAGGAAGACACTCAAAATTCGGAGAAATGACTACTGAGGACTTATGTGGCTGGGGAGGACTTCATGAAGGTGGAGGTAGGAGTTGAGGCTGGGCTTCGAAGGAGAGGTGGCCAAAAAGTAGGAGGAACGTCATATGAAGGCAGGAGTGCGGATGGTGTGTATGAAGAATCTATCCTTTTAGATCGGGCTGTCTGTGGGTGATGGATTGATGAGGGGGAGTGGAGCCAATATGCAAAGAGTGTCAGGTGCCAGTTGAACCAGTTTGGGTCTTAACCTGTAGGCAGTGGTGTAATACAGGAAGATTTAGAGCAGAGAGAGATGAAATCAGTTTAATCAGGCCAAGCGCAGAGGCAAAATGCGTAGGGAGAAGTGGGAAGGTCTCTTAGTTGGGAGACTCCTGAGGTAGCAAGTGAGGAGATGGTAGCCTGGAGGAAGGCAGCTGTGAGACTGAAGAAACAGATGAGTAACTCTCTCTGGGGGGGCCTAAGGAGAGAGGTGAGCCGATGGCAAGACTGCTGTACACCTGGCTGATAGGAAGAATGATGGTGCTGGTAACAGGCGGGAGAGCTCAGGGAAAGAGTCCAGAATCAGACTACAGTTTTACCTGGGTCCCCCCTGCATGCAGAATATCTTGTAGAAATGCCCAGGGGACAGTGGAGGTGCTGAGCTCAGACAGGGCTGGACATCCCCATTCATAATCAACCAGGATGGCTGGTGGGTTCCTCGTAGAGGAGGAAGAACAAGGTCTAGATTTGCACTGTCCAATATGGTAGTCACTAGCCATATATGGCTTTTTTTTTTTTTTTAAGAGATGGGGTCTTGCTATGTTGATTGACTAGGCTGGTCTCAAACTCCTGGCCTCAAGCTGTTCTCCCATCTCGAACTCCCAAAGTGCTGAGATTACAGACTAAACTTAATTTAGATAAAATCAAATAAAAAATTCAGTATTTTGGCTGGGCGCAGTGGCTCATGCCTGTAATCCCAGCACTTTGGGAGGCCTAGGCCGGCGGATTGCTTGAGGTCAGAAATTTGATAGCAGCCTGGCCAACATGGTGAAACCCTGTCTCTACTGAAAATACAAAGATTATCCAGGTGTGGTGGTGCGTGCCTGTAATATCAGCTACTAGGGAGGCTGAGGCAGGAGAATTGCTTGAACCTGGGAGGCTCTAGAGGTTGCAGTGAGCCAAGATTGCACCACTGCACTTCAACTTGGGTGACAGAGCATGACCCTTTCTCAAAAAAAATAAAAAGAAAAAAAATCAGTTTTTCATTTCCTCAAAAAAAAAAAAAAAAAAAAAATATATATATATATATATATATATATATATATATATCTGTTTTTCTCCCCCTGAGACGGAGTCTTGCTGTGTCACCCAGGCAGGAATGCAGTGGCACGATCTCGGCTCGCTACAACCTCTGCTTCCCGGGTTCAAGCAATTCTCCTGCCTCAGCCTCCCGAGTAGCTGGGATTACAGGTGCCCACCACTGTGCCCAGCTAATTTTTATATATTTAGTAGAGACGGGGTTTCACCATGGCCAACCATGTTGGCCAGGCTGGTCTCGAACTCCTGACTGCCTGATCCGCTGGCCTTGGCCTCCCAAAGTGCTACAATTACAGGCATGAGCCACCACGCCCGGCCTCAAGCCATATTTTAAGTGTTCAATATATATTGGACAGCGCAGTTATATTTTCATCATCAAAAAAGGTTTTTATTTTTTATTTTTTTGTTTTTTTTTTTGAGACGGAGTCTTGCTTTGTCACCCAGGCTGGAGTGCAGTGGCGCGATCTCCACTCACTGCAAGCTCCGCTTCCCGGGTTCACACCATTCTCCTGCCTCAGCCTCCCGTGTAGCTGGGACTACAGGCGCCCGCCACCACGCCCGGCTCATTTTTTTAAATGTATTTTTAGTAGAGACGGGGTTTCACCGTGTTAGCCAGGATGGCCTCCATCTCCTGACCTCGTGATCCGCCCGTCTCGGCCTCCCAAAGTGCTGGGATTACAGGCGTGAGCCACCGCGCCCGGTCAAAAAAGTTTTATTGGACAGTACTGGTCTAGGGCTTGGGGAGTACCTACAAATAACTAGGGGGCATGAAGGAGGAAAATAGCAAAAGGAGACAGAAGGAGCAACTGAATGAAGAAATGATGCTGCTGCCTCTCAGATGATTCTCAAAAGAAATGCGGTATTTCCATTTTAGTTTGAATTTATTTTTTCCTTGTATGATGGCATGTTTTAGAAAAGCCCAGCACTTTGGGAGGCTGAAGCGGGCGGATTGACCTGGGGTTGGGAGTTTTAGACCAGCCTGACCAACATGGAGAAACCCCATCTTTACTAAAAGTACAAAATTAGCCAGGCATGGTGGTGGTGCATGCCTGTAATCCCAGCTACTTGGGAGGCTGAGGCACAAGAATCACTTGAACCTGGGAGGCAGAGGTTGTAGTGAGCCAAGATTGCGCTGCTGAACTCCAGCCTGGGCGACAGAGTGAGACTCCATCTCAAAGAAAAAGAAAAACCCAGGCTCCAATTCAGTGGTAGGCCTGGCTACAGGATGTTAAAATCAAGGCCTTGCTGCTTATCTTTGTTTCATAGGTCTGGGCCTTCAACAGATCTTTTTTTTTTTTTTTTTTTTTGAGACGGAGTCTTGCTCTGTCACCCAGGCTAGAGTGCAGTGGCACAATCTCGGCTCACTGCGACCTCCACCTCCTGGGTTCACGCCATTCTCCTGCCTCAGCCTCCCAAGTAGCTGGGACTATAGGCGCTCGCCACTACGCCCGGCTAATGTTTTGTATTCCTTAGTAGAGACGGGGTTTCACTGTGTTAGCCAGGATGGTCTCCTGACCTAATCCGCCCACCTCCGCCTTCTGAAGTGCTCCGATTACAGGCGTGGGCCACCACGCCCGGCCCCAACACATCTTATTTGGCTTCTAGAACACCTCTTGGTCATGCAGTGAGGGATACCCTCAAGTTAACCACTGGAAAATAAGACAGCAATCATATGAGGCAGACACTGTTATCTTATTCAGATGAGGAAGCAGATGCTTAGAGAAGTTGGATAACTTTCTCAATAAAACGTGTCTTTGACTCCAAAGCCTGTGTATGTATATAAAACACAAAAAATAGGTTATTATAGCTAACTCTAGGAAATACATATAAGCAAAAATAAAAACAAATGTAACCACTGAGAAATGACTACTGTAAACATTTTGCTGTACACCCTTCCAGACTTTCCATGTGTCTGTGTGTGGGTCCATACAAATACAGCATATGTGAATATTTATAAGCATGGTATCTATGCACATAGACATATACTCCAGTCCTTTCTAATGCATATAAGTATGTCAGGCCATGCTCATTAACTACCATCCTCAATCCCTTATCAGCAGTTCTGAAGTCCTGAAAGCTCTGAAGGCTGGAACAAATTTTTCTTGTAAGTTTGACCTAAGCTCAATTTGGCAGTAAGACTTGCTTGAACTGACATGAGACTATTTATAGGCTTTGTTTATCCCACTCAGTATTACTATTCATAAGTTATACTGTGGAAATATAAAAGCATTTGATTAACTGGGTATTGCCTCAGACCCTGCTGCGGTGGTTATATAGTATTTGATATAGGTAATGTGTTATCTTCCTAAAGTCCCCCAAATTCTGAATTCCAAAATACACTTGGCCCAAGGGGCTTCAGATAAGAGCTTATGGGTCTATATTAGGCCATGTTGCTGCTTGGGCTAAGGAAGGCGCCTCGAGGGTCAACATTGTCTATTTAGTGAGGCATGTGCGAGTTTTGGTTCTACAGAATATGCAGTACAAAGCATAGAATTTGCAAGAAAAATAGAACACTTGCACTTTTACACATCCAAATCAAGCTGCAGTTGTTACTGTAGCTTGTTGACTTACTTGGTAGGCTGCTCCTGGGGAAATGGTTTCAATTGTCAGCATGAAAGGTGGTCAATGAGTACACAGAAAAATCACACTGAGCTTAATCTGCCTGGGGGCTGCTTGTTTAGGGTGTGTTTACTGCCTGCCTGCTGTGTGCCATCTATTGTGGTGAGCTGGGGCCACAGAGAGAGCACATCAGTCCCTGCTTCCAAGAATCTTGTGGTCTAGGTGTAGAGGTAAGACAGATAGGAACCGTGAAACCCAGGTATGGTTCCGTTATCATAATGGAATCATTATCATGGAATCATTATGTGAGAATGTAAGGAGAGGGCCAGAGAAAGCTTTTTGAAGATAACTCCTAAACTGAGTCTTGAAGGATGAGTTTGTAGTTCATCATGTGAAGGTGGAATTGGGATGTGGAAAGATGATCAGGATCAGGGGTGGAGTGAATAGGCAGTGTCTGAAAAGGTAAGTTTGGTGTGACTGGATTGGGAGGTAAGAGAGAGAAGCTTCCAGTGGGTATGGGAAATGGGGCTGGAGAGGAAGTCTGAAGCTATTTATAAATGTCTTTTCATGCAATACTCAGAGGTTTGGGTTCTGTTCCAAAAATTGTTACCGGAAAGGGGTCCCGAGCCAGACTCCAAGAGAGGGTTCTTAGATCTTGAGCAAGAAAGAATTCAAGGCAAATCTATAGAGTAAAGTAAAGGGAAATTTATTAAGAAACTAAAGGAATAAAGAATGGCTACTCCATGGACAGAGCAGCCCTGAGGGCTACTAGTTGCCCGTTTTAATTTTTTTAAATTTCTTGATTATATGCTAAACAAGAGGTGGATTATGCCACGTGCTTCCATGTGAAGAGTCCACCAACGGGCTTTGTGTGAGCAACAAGGCTGTTTATTTCACCGGGTGCAGGCGGGCTGAGTCCGAGAAAGGAGTCGGCAAAGGGTGGTGCGATTATCATTAGTTCTTACCGGTTTGGGATAGGTATACAAAGTACCTTCTTAAGGGCAGGGAGAATATTACAAAGTACCTTCTTAAGGGCAGGGGGAGAATATATCCTATCAGTTAGGGTGGGGCAGGAACAAATCACAATGGTGAAATGTCATCAGTTCAGGCTATTTTCAGTTTTTTTGTGGATCTTCAGTTGCTTCAGGCCATCTGGATGTATATGTGCAGGTCACAGGGGATATGATGGCTTAGCTTGTGCTCAGAGGCCTGACATTCCTGTCTTCTTATATTAATAAGAAAAACAAACAAACAAAAATGATGGTGAAGTGTTGAGGCAGCGAACATTTTTTGGGGGTGGTATGGAGAGATAATGAGCGATGTTTCTCAGGGCTGCTTTGAGTGGGATTAGGGGCGGCGTGGGAACCTAGAGTGGGAGAGATTAAACTGAAGAGCTGCTTCAAGTGGGATTGGGGTGGTGTGGGAACCTATAGTGGGAGAGATTAAACTGAAGAAAGATTTTGAGGTAGGTGGTGATATTGTGGGGTTGTTAGAAGGAGCATTTGTCATATAGAATGATTGGTGATGGCCTGGATGCGGTTTTGTAAGAATTGAGAAACTAAACGGAAGACACGAGGTCTGAATAAGATAAGGAGAAAAACAGGCATTAAAGGACTAAGAATTGGGAGGACCCAGGATATCCAATTAGAGTGCCCAAGGGGGTTCAG
This sequence comes from Macaca fascicularis, assembly GCF_037993035.2. Classification (NCBI taxonomy): domain Eukaryota; kingdom Metazoa; phylum Chordata; class Mammalia; order Primates; family Cercopithecidae; genus Macaca; species Macaca fascicularis. The sequence continues at coordinate 197,004,184 of NC_088375.1, forward strand.
CGTAATTATTTGATTGGTTGGCAAGTTTTGGGGCTCTATCCTTGAGTTTTTTTGTGTATCATATACCAGGCCAGACTGATTTAGGTAAAAACATTCTTCATTAAAAAATATACAGAGTCCCCACCCCCCCCTTTATTTTTGTTTTTTATTTTTTGATACCAGAGTCTTGCTCTGTCGCCCAAGCTGGAGTCCTGTGGCGTGATCTCGGCTCACTGCAAACTCCGCCTCCCGGGTTCACGCCATTCTCCTGCCTCAGCCTCCCGAGTAGCTGGGACTACAGGCACCTGCCACCATGCCCAGCTAATTTTTTGTATTTCTAGTAGAGACGGAGTTTCACCATGTTAACCAGGATGGTCTCGATCTCCTGACCTTGTGATCCACCCGCCTTGGCCTCCCAGAGTGCTGGGATTACAGGCGTGAGCCTCTGTGCCTGGCCCAGAGTCCCCTCTTTTTAGCAGTGAGTAAGTCGAGGCCTCGGTGATTTTGGAGGAAAGAGAAATGCAAAGCCAGCAATCGTTTGTTAAAGAAGGCTTAGAAACGGTTAGGAGAGAGTGAGTGAGATTGATAGTGTGGTGGAGATAGCTGGGGAGAGGTAGAGGGTGGCATAAGAATGGGAATGAGAATAAGAGTGAGTATAAAAGTTAAGAATAGGACTTCATCAGGGTGAAAGTATTGGAGGGTGCCCTGTCAGCAAAGTTCATCTATCCACTCTAAGAGGGAGTCAAAAGTGGTGGATTGGGGATGGTACCAGGAGATATCCGCTACGATGGTTTGGAGGAAAATTGTAAACCAGCAGTGTAAACAAGGGCAGGGCATTTACAAGTAGTTGAGAATTGTGAATAGGAGTATGACTAGACAGAAGGTAGTAGGGATGACAAGTTTTTTGGGCACAGTCCAAGTAGTGGGGATGACTGTGTAAAGCCCTGTTGCAAAAAGTAGGGTAAAAACAAATAGACCTAATAGAATGAAGGAATGTATTAGGCTCATAAGGGTTATTACTGCTCTTCAGAAATGCGAATGAGTTTAAGGAAAGTAGGGGTGAGTACTTGTGACTTCCGGGAGGAAGAAGAGAGATCAGTCTGGCTGTTTGAGGGACACAGCTTTATTCTGGAATGATGAACCTAATGGGGGGAGGGTCCTGCAAACAAACAGCCATTGGGGTACTATAGATGACCAAGTGGGGTCCGGTCCACAGAGGTTGTAGAGTTTAAGGGGTCAGATTCTTAACAGGAACTGATCATCCAGCTAGAGTGTCTTCATATGGCTGGGAATCTGGAGTAGGCAAGAGAAGATTAGCAGCCTGATGAATTTCCTGTCTAGCCTGCTGGAGGACTGGAAGATAGTTGCCTAGAGGGCTGGTGTCTGGGACATGGTTGGGGCCAAGCAAGAAAGTGCGTCCATATACAAGTTCAAATGGACTCTACCCTGTAGCATCTTGAGGACAGGCTCTAATTCTAAGAAGGGCAAGAGGTAAAAGTACTGTCCACTCCTGGCCATGAGGGACAGAAGTTGGAACGCTACTGCTTCTTTAGCTACCTTAATCAGCATAAGTGTTGCCCTGAGCAGTGGGATCCAATGCCTTTTGATGGCCCTTGCAGTGAAGGACTCCAGGTTCCTTTGGACCTAAAGCAGCCTTGGGAAGAGTTTTTATTAAAGAGGTATTAATGATGGAGGACCCTTGAGTAGTGAGGAAACCTCTTTCTGCCCATATATAACAGCATGGTGGTGTAGGATGTGGAAGGCATATTTAGAGTGAGTATAAATATTGATACATAGTCCCTTTGCAAGAGTGAGGGCCTGAGTTAAGGCAACAAGTTTGGCTTGCTGAGAGGTAGTGGAAGGGGCCAGAGCAGTAGCCTCAATGATAGATGTGAAAGATACTATAGCATAGCCTGCCTTTGCTGGTGAGTGGCAATTAGGCCTGGTGGAACTGCCATCAATAAACCAAGTGTGATCAGGGTGAGGAACAGGAAAGAAGGAAATATGGGGAAATGGAGTGAATGTCTGGTGGATCAGTGAGATACAGTCATGGGGGTCAGGTGTGGTATCTGGATAATGTGGGAGACTGGATAGAAGTCCAGGACAGGAACAATGGTAATTGTGGGAGACTCAACAAAGAGTGAGTACTGAAGGAGCTGGGGGGCAGAAAGTATATGCATCAGGTGGGAGGGAGAAAATAGATTTTGAAAGTTTTGGGAACTGTAGAGAGTAAGTGGAGCATAGCTTGTGATTTTGAGGGCTTCTAAAGGTATTAAAGCAGTGGCAGCCGCCACACGCAGACATGAGGGCTAGGCTAAAAGAGTAATGTTGGCCGGGCATGGTGGCTCACGCCTGTAATCCCAGCACTTCAGGAGGCTGAGGCAGGTGGATCACGAGGTCAGGAGATTGAGACCATCCTGGCTAACACAGTGAAACCTCATCTCTACTAAAAATACAAAAAATTAGCCAGGCGTGGTGGTGGGCCCCTGTAGTCCCAGCTACTTGGGAGGCTGAGGCAGGAGAATGGCGTGAACCCAGGAGGCAGAGTTTGCAGTGAGCCGAGATCGCGCCACTGCACTCCAGCCTGGGCGACAGAGCGAGACTCCATCTCAAAAAAAAAAAAAAAAAAAAGTAAAGTAAAGTGGTTTGGACAGAAAAGCTACAGGGCACGGTCCCGGCTCTTGTGTAAGAATTCCGACCACACAACCCTGCACTTCGGCTGTGTGTAATGAAAAAGGTTGGGTTGAGTTAGGGAGAGCTAGTGTGGGAGCAGCTTTTAGGGCTGTTTTTTAAGGAATGGAAAGGGGAGTGGGGAAAGGATTTAGGATTTATGGGGTCAGCTAGATTTATTTAGAACAGAATAATGGGTTGCGGAGGGAGGTACTGAGGATAGGAGAGTATATGGGTTTGGCACCACGGGGTGGACAGGGAAGACAATTTGGTTGATAAGGCACAGATCCTGAACTAACCTGTAAAACTTGTCTAGTTCTTGGACAGGCAAAATGGGGGAATTGTAAGGAGAGTTTATAGGCTTCAAAAGGCCATGCTGTAACAGGCGAGTGATAACAGGCTTTAATCCTTTTAAAGTGTGCTATGTGATGGGATATTGGCATTGAGAAGGGTAAGGGTGATTAGGTTTTAACGGTATGGTAAGGGGTGCATAATCTGTCACCAAGGAGGGAGTAGAGGTGTCCTATACTTATGGATTAAGGTGGAGAGATACAAGGAGAAGATGTGAAGGAGGCTTTGAACTGGGGCAAAAGGTGACAATGAGGTGTGGCTGTAGCCCAGGAATAATCAGGGAAGCAAATAATTTAGTTAAAATGTCTCGACCTAATAAGGGAGCTGGGCAGGTGGGGATAACTAAAAAGGAGTCCGTAAAAGAATGTTGTCCAAGCTGGCATCAGAGTTGGGGAGTTTTAAGAAGTTTAGAAGCCTGGCTGTCAATACCCACAACAGTTATGGAGGCAAGGGAAACACGCCCTTGAAAAGAAGGTAATGTGGAGTGAGTAGCCTCCGTATTAAGAAGGGGATGAACTTACCCTCCACTGTAAGAGTTACCCAAAGCGTCTGTGATGGTCCTGTAGGCTTCCGAGGTGATCGGGCAGCATCAGTCTTCAGTCCCTAAGCTGAGAAGATCTGGGAAGGAGTCAGTCAGAGAGCCTTGGGCCAGAGTTCCAGGGACTCTGGGAGTGGCGGCTGGGCGAGTTGGACAGTCCGATTTCCAGTGGGGTCCCACACAGATGAGACACGGCTTAGGAGGAATCCCGGACTGTGGGCATTCCTTGGCCCAGTAGCCAGATTTCCAGCCCTTGAAGCAAGATCCTGGGGAGGAGGTCGTGGAGGAATGCCTGGGCCCTGAGATTTAGGTGTTTTGAAGTTCTTGTGTGTTGGAGATGTGGCTGGGGTTTCTCTCACAGCAGAGTCAGGTAATTGCAACTGTTCTGTATTATTGTACACTTTGAAGGTGAGGTCAGTTAAGTCCTGTTGTGGGGTTGAGGGCCAGAATCTAATTTTTAGAGCTTTTTCTAATGTTGGGAGTGGGTTGGGTAATAAAATGCATATTGAGAGTAAGACAGCCTTCTGGCCCGTCTGGGTCTAGGGCGGTAAAGCATCTAAGCGTTGTTGCCAAATGGACCATGGACTGGGCTGGGTTTTCATATTTGATGAAAAAGAGCCTAAATGCTAACTGATTTGGGAGAGGTTGGATAAATAAGAAGGAGCATTAACCTTGGCTATGCCTTTAGCTCCAGCCCCCTCTCTAAGAGGAAATTGTTGGGCAGGTGGGGGAGGGCTAGTTGTGGAACGAAACTGTAAGCCAGACTGGGTGTGAGGAGGGGGGTTAATAGAAGGGTTATAGGGTGGGGGAGCAGAGACTGAAGAAGAGTTGGGACCTGGCTCAGCCTGGCAAGGAGCAGCCTGGGGAGGAGGGGAGAGGTCAGTTGGGTCTATAGAAAAGGAGGATTCACAGGACTCAGAGCTTGGGGTGGAGACTGAAGGAACAGACAGGAGAGAAAGAAGACAGATTTGGGGCAAATCTCATTGGGAGCAGAGATTAGGAAGGGACCGATATTTAAAAGAATGCCTGGAAGTCAGGCACCTCAGACCATTTGCCCATTTTATGACAAGAATTATCTAGATCTTGTAGAATGGAGAAATCGAAAGTGCTGTTTTCTGGCTATTTGGAATCATTGTTGAGTTTGTATTGGGGCCAAGTGGTGTTGTAGAAGAAAATAAGACACTTAGGTTTTAGGTCAGGTGTGAGTTGAAAAGGTTTTAAGTTTTTGAGAACACAGGCTAAGGGAGAAGAAGGAGGAATGGAGGGTGGAAGGTTACCCATAGTGAAGGAGGCAAGTTTAAAGAGAAAGGTAGACACGGAGAAAGGGGTGGTGAGCAGCCCAAGCATGCATCCCCGCAATTGACTTTCCACCAAGGGAATGTGGGTGAATGACCAAGGCAGGTGTCCCTGCGGTGATCAGACACCAATGGAATGTGGGCGAATAATCAGGCAGGTGTCCTAGCAGTGATTAAATACCAAGGGGAGGCTGTCTTCCCGAGTCCATGACCGGTGCTGGAGTTTTGGGTCCACGGATAAAATGTGTCTCCTTGTCTCTACTACAGAGGAAAAAGAACTGGAATTGGAAGGACAGGGAGATTGAAGGGTAGCAAGAGAGGAAGATTGAAGGGTAGCAAGAGAGGTTGGAGAAGAGTGAAAAGACTGCTTACCGGCCGGGCGTGGCGGCTCAAGCCTGTAATCCCAGCACTTTGGGAGGCCGAGACGGGCGGATCACGAGGTCAGGAGATCGAGACCATCCTGGCTAACACGGGGAAACCCCGTCTCTATTAAAAAATACAAAAAAAAACCTAGCCGGGCGAGGTAGCAGGCGCCTGTAGTCCCAGCTACTCGGGAGGCTGAGGCAGGAGAATGGCGTGAACCCAGGAGGCGGAGCTTGCAGTGAGCTGAGATCCGGCCACTGCACTCCAGCCTGGGCGACAGAGCGAAACTCCGTCTCAAAAAAAAAAAACAAAAAAACAAAAAAAACTGCTTACCCGATTTGAAATTGGTGAGATGTTCCTTGGGCTGGTTGGTCTGAGGACCTGAGGTCATGGAGTGAGGGCGAGGACATGGAGTGAGGGACTGGTCTCCTGAAGGAGTCCTCCTGTCCTGGGTGTCGGCACCAAATATCACGTGCGTCCATAAGAAGAGACCACCAACAGGCTTTGTGTGAGCATAGAGGCTGTTTATTTCACCTGGGTGCAGGCAGGCTGAGTCTGAGAAAGTAGTCAGCAAAGGGTGGTGGGATTATCATTAATTCTTATACATTTGGGATAGGCGTACAAAGTACATTCTGAAGGGCGGGGGAGAATATTACAAAGTACCTTCTTAAGGGCAGGGGAGAATATATCCTATCAGTTAGGGTGGCGCAGGAACAAATCACAATGGTGGAATGTCATCAGTTCAGGCTATTTTCAGTTCTTTTGTGGATCTTCAGTTGCTTCAGGCCATCTGGATGTATATGTGCAGGTCACAGGGGGATATAATGGCTTAGCTTGGGCTCAGAGGCCTGACAGATTATTCATGCCTCCCCTTTTTAGACCATATAGGGTAACTTCCTGACATTGCCATGGCATTTGTAAACTGTCAAGGCACTGGAGGGAGTGTAGCAATGAGGACGACCTAGGTCACTCTCATGGCCATCTTGGTTTGGTGGGTTTTAGCAGGTTTCTTTACTGCAGGCTGTTTTATCAGCAAGGTCTTTATGACCTGTGCCTTGTGCTGACCCTCATATCTCATCCTGTGACTTAGAATGCCTAACTGTCTGGGAATGCAGCCCAGCAGGTCTTAGCCTTATTTTACCTAGCCCCTATTCAAGATGGAGTTACTGTGGTTCAAACGCCTCTGATATTTCTGCTTCCCTTTTATAAAAGAACCCTTAACCGTAAGGGTTGCAGAGGGGTGAAAATCCATCTTCTGTAACTTCTTCATGCTGAATAGGGTGATGATATTCCTGCCTAACTATGAGGGCCCCTTGTATTCAGGGTAGAGAGGAGCTCAGTTAGAAAGCAGCAGTATGGTAAGGCCATTTATATCTCTTGAGTTCCAACAAAAGGTAGTATCTGGAAGATTAATAAGCGTTCAGTTTAAGAAAACATTCAGTAAGCTTATCATGCGTTTCTACACAGAGTACAACAGCAATGTATTCCACAACAGTAAAGCAAAATAAGTGAGATTATTCCAAGTAAACTAAATTAGAAGGCTTTTCATGAACTGGACAACTGTTGGAACCAAGCTGATATGGGGTTGCTAGCTGATTCCAATATATGCCCAGAATTAGAACGTTGATCCAGATTTTTGTATTACCTATATCTCTTGTTTCTTCTGAGCTGCAGCCAGAGATCACTAGTTGGTTAATAGGAATAAGTAGGGTCAATTTAAATTGCAGGAAAAAAACTTAAACACAACTGATGAGACTACAACCTAACAACCATGTTTTTGTTTGTTTGTTTGTTTGTTTGTTTTTTTGGAGACAGAGTCTTACTCTGTTGCTCAGGCTGAAGGGCAGTGGTACGATCTCGGCTTATTGCAACCTCCACCTCCCAGGTTCAGGCGATTCTCCTGTCTCAACCTCCCGAGTATCTGGGATTATAGGCACATGCCACCACGCCCAGCTAATTTTTTTATTTTTATTTTTTGTAGAGATGAGGTTTCACCATGTTGGTCAGGCTGGTCTTGAACTGCTGACCTCAAGTGATCCACCTGCCTCAGCCTCCCAAAGTGCTGGGATTCCAGGTGTGAGCCACCACGCCCAGTCTAACCATTGAAACATATATATTTTTTTCCTCTTGCCAGTCTTTCATTTTTACTAAAGACAAATCATGGTAAGACCGATTTGCTTTATTATTCTTAGACTGATTATTTGTATAAAGTGCAGCAAGAATAAATTTTTTTTACATAGGCTTTTAAAACTGGCTTTGATGGAAGTCTGCTTCTTGAGAAATCTTAGATAATACTTTTTTAAAGCTGAGCCCAGCCATGGGTTTATACCCCAAAATACCTGTAAATTGGGTAAATTTCTCTCCTCTTGAGGTTCCAAGATAACTTGGAGCTCCTTGGCCTGTCAGAAAGTGACATTCTTTAATTACCACAGGTTAGGAACCCTGTACAGGGTCTGTAGCCAAGGTATGAGGCCAGTTTTCTCAAGGGGCTTTTATTGGCTCTGAAAGTCAAATTTGATTCCTTAAAGGAAAACATACCATTCCAATCAAAGCCTTGGTAAAATAACCAGTTTCTCCAATTGTGTCCTATTGCAAAAAGAAACAGATTCTTATTGCACTTATGCAAATAACTGTATTGCTGTAAGTTGGGAATACTCACAAATAGTTTCCAAATTCTGGAGAAATCAGGTAGAGTGAAACAAATATGGTCTAAATTTTGTTCACAGTAGTATACTTTACTCAATTTTTAAAAGCTGTAACTTGGCTGGGCGCGGTGGCTCAAGCCTGTAATCCCAGCACTTTGGGAGGCCGAGACGGGTGGATCACGAGGTCAGGAGATCGAGACCATCCTGGGGGAACACGGTGAAACCCTGTCTCTATTTAAAAAAATACAAAAAAGTAGCTGGGCGAGGTGGCAGGCGCCTGTAGTCCCAGCTTCTCGGGAGGCTGAGGCAGGAGAATGGCATGAACCCAGGAGGCGGAGCTTGCAGTGAGCTGAGATCCGGCCACTGCACCCCAGCCTGGGTAGAGCGAGACTCCCTCTCAAAAAAAAAAAAAAAAAAAAAAAAAAAAAAAAAAGCTGTAACTAGCTCAAAAGTTTTCTTGACTCTGAAAAACAAAATAAGGGATCAGCAACATTTTAAGCAAAGTCAAAAAGATTACTTTAGTCTTCTATTAGTTCAGTCCATGCAGTTAACTTCTGTTCTGATTGATATTCAAGAACATTTCACCTTTACATGAGTCCTGAAAGTTTTTCCTCAATTCTAATGTCACAGTCTCCAAAGTTATTAGAAACCTGCATTCAAGAGCACTTTTCAAAGTCCTATAGCTGATTGAAACCACCTTTGAAACAGGATTAAAACAAGACAACAATTGTGTGTGGATGACAAAATGTTTTAAGGCAGCCACAGTCAAAAATACGATTGACAAAGAAATTTGGTCACTGCAGTGGCATATAACAATTTTACATAATAATTGTAATTATTAGGAACATACACTAAGTCATGAGAGAATTATGAGAGTTTTCCATAATTTTGGAACGTATACCAATAACATATTTTTATTTATTTATTTATTTATTTATTTATTTATTTATTTATTTATTGTTGAGACAGAATCTTGCTTTGTTGCCCAGACTGGAGTGCAGTGGCATGATGATCTTGGCTCGCTGCAACCTCTGGCTCCTGGGTTCAAGCTATTCTTCTGCCTCAGCCTCCCAAATAGCTGGGACTACAGGTGTGCACTACCATGCCCAGCTAATTTTTGTATTTTTAGTAGAGATAGGGTTTCACCATGTTGGCCAGGCTGGTCTTGAACTCCTGACTTCAGGTGATCCTCCTGCCTTGGCCTCCCAAAGTGCTGGAATTACAGGCTTGAGCTACCGCCCCTGGCCTCAATAACATATTTATACAAATACAGCCCAAAGAAAGCCAAACACTATTTCATATTTGATAATCCTTTATGATTTATATACCAAATAAGCCAAATTTCACTTTGCATTACTATACTATTAATGTTAAACCCAATTCTTAATGAAACCTTATAGACAAATCTCTCCAACTGTAATGCCTGACCATAAGGTAAGATTTTCATTAACCTTTTATAACCCTTTACAATTTTCTTTCTTTTTTTTTTTTTCTTTTTTTTTTTTTTTGTGTGAGACAGAGTTTTGCTCTTGTTTCCAGGCTGGAGTGCAATGACGTGATCTTGGCTCACTGCAACCTCCGCCTCCTGGGTTAAAGCTATTCTCCTGCCGCAACCTCCTGAGTAGCTGGGATTACAGGCATGAGCCACCATGCCTGGCTAATTTTATATTTTTGGTAGAGATGGGGTTTCTCCTTGTTGGTCAGGCTGGTCTTGAACTCCCGACCTCAGGTGATCCACCCGCCTCAGCCTCCCAAAGTGCTGGGATTACAGGCATGAGTCAACATGATTGGCTCACCCTTTACAATTTTTTTTTGTTAAAGAGCGGATTAGTGCTCTATGAAAAACTTACTGTACTTTTATTGTTTTTTTTTTTTTTTGAGACGGAGTCTCGCTGTGTTGCCCAGGCTGGAGTGCAGTGGCCAGATCTCAGCTCACTGCAAGCTCCGCCTCCCGGGTTTACGCCATTCTCCTGCCTCAGCCTCCCGAGTAGCTGGGACTACAGGCGCCCGCCACCTCGCCCGGCTAGTTTTTTGTAGTTTTAGTAGAGACGGGGTTTCACTGTGTTCGCCAGGATGGTCTCCATCTCCTGACCTCGTGATCCAACTGTCTCGGCCTCCCAAAGTGCTGGGATTACAGGCTTGAGCCACCGCGCCCGGCTGTACTTTTATTCTAATGTTTAATTTAGAGAAAAACTGAATAATACCCTCAAGTTTAGCCAGTATGTTCACACACAGAATTTGGTTTACAAGATTAATTTTTCACAAACACTTAAACTTTCAGCTTTATTCTATTTAACTTAATCTTTCAACTCTTTAGGTGAAAAAACAAATCCACATTCCCATGACTTCTTTTATATATATATATATATATTTTTTTTTTTTTTTTTTTTTTGATACGGAGTCTTGCTCTGTTACCAGGCTGTAGCTCAGTGGAGTGATCTCGGCTCACTGCAATCTTCACTTCCTGGGTTCAAGTGATTCCCCTGCCTCAGCCTCCTGAGTAGATGGGACTACAGGTGCGCACCACCACACCTGACTAATTTTTTGTATTTTAGTAGCGACAGGGTTTGACCATGTTGGCTAGGCTGGTCTCAAACTCCTGACCTCGTGATCCATCCGCCTCGGCCTCCCAAAGTTCTGGTATTACAGGTGTGAGCCACCATGCCTGACCGACTTCTTATAATCTTTTATGAAAAACACATTTCACTTTCTTTACACACCTTGCATATAAAACTGTTTTTATTTCCCAAAGATTACTTAAGTCATGGAACCAAAAGGCATTATACTGTTTACTTTTCTGACAAAAAATACTTTATTTAAGCACTTTTTTTTTCCTGGACAGAATCTCGCTCTGTTGAGTATAATGCGGTGATCTTGGCTCACTGCAGCCTCCGCCTCCTGGGTTCAAGCAATTCTCCTGCTTCAGCCTCCCAAGTGGCTGGAATTACAGGCATGCACTACCATGCCAGCTAATGTTTTTTTGTATTTTTAGTAGAGACAGAATTTCACCAGGTTGCCCAGCCTGGTCTCGAACTCCTGACCTCAGGTGATCCACCTGCCTCGACCTCCCAAAGTGCTGGGATTACAGGTGTGAGCCACTGTGCCTGGCCTTATTTAAGCTCTTATTATTATTATCATTATTTGAGACAGAATTTTTCTCTGTCGTCCAGGCTGGAGTGCAGTGGCACAGTCTCGGCTCACTGCAACCTCTGCCTTCTGGGTTCAAGCAATTCTCTTGTCTTGGCCTCCCAAGTAGCTGGGATTACAGACGTGCACCACCATGCCCAGCTAATTTTTGTATTTTTAGTAGAGACAGGGTTTCACCATGTTGGCCAAGCTGGTCACAAACTCTTCACCTCAAGTGATCTGCCTGTCTCGGCCTCCCAAAGTCCTGGAATTTCAGGCATGAGCCACTGCGCCCAGGCTAAGCACTTATTATCTTAAACCAATTAGTTAAAACTCTTTCATATGTAAACATTACATGCACAACACATATAAATACACAGAAAAAGATCCAGTAGTTGTAAGACTTTTCATTTGCCAGTAAAGAATGCAGTTTCCATGGCCTAATAAGCAGGCACAGCTAGCAGGCAAAAGGTCCCTTTTTTGTTTTTTTTGTTTGAGACGGAGTCTCGCTCTGTTGCCCAGGCTGGAGTGCGGTGGCGCGATCTTGGCTTACTGCAACCTCAGCCTCCCGGGTTCAAGTGATTCTCTTGCCTCAGCCTCCCGAGTAGCTGGGATTACAGGCATGCACCACCACACCCGGCTAATTTTGTATTTTTAGTAGAGATGGGGTTTCTCCATGTTGATCAGGCTGGTCTGGACCTCCCGACCTTAGGTGATCCGCCTGCCTTCGCCTCCCAAAGTGTTGGGATTACAGATGTGAGCCACCGCTCCTGGCGCCTTTATTCTTATAGATTCCACTCATTTCCAAAGTTACTTAGGTAAACACTTTTTCCTCTACCCCTTTCAATGAGGTGGTTTCATACGTTGGTGATATAGGTTAGACACTTTTGTCATTTTCTGCATTTTACTCCAGAACTTCCTGATATCCTAAATTATTTTTTTAAATTTTGCATACATTAAGGTTCACCCTTTGTGCTATAAAAATTTGTGGGTTTTGAAACCCATAGATAGTACCATGTATCCACCATTACAGTTTCTTTGAGTACAATTTTGCTGTCCTAAAAAGTCCACTGTTCTTCATTTATTTGACCCCACTCTCACCCCTAAAACACCTGGCAACCATTGATCTGTTTACCATCTCTATAGTTTTATCCAGAATGTTGTGTAATTGGAATCATAATATATAGCCTTTTCAGATGGACTTCCTTCACTCAGCAATATGTACTTAAGATTCATTCACATATTTTCATGGCTGGATAACTAATTTTTTAAATTGCTGAATATTTTATTATATGGATGTATCACAGTTTATTAACCTATTTAAATACATATTGGTTGCTTCCAGTTTTTGGTGATTATAAATAATGCTGCTATAAATATTTCTGTGCAGGTTTTTATGTGTACAAAAATTATTTTTCTTGCCATGTTTTTTTAGAGGTGGGGTCTCCCTCTGTCACCCAGGCTGGAGTGCAGTGACAAGATCACACCTCACTGCAGCCTTGAACTCCTGGGCTCAAGTAATCATCCCTCCCCAGCCTCCCGGGTAGCTAGGACTATGGGCATGTGCCACGACTTTTAATTTAATTTAATTTAATTTTTATTTTATTTTATTTTATTATTTTTTAAGAGATGGGGGTCTCTATTGTCCAAGCTGGTCTCAAACTCCTGGGCTCAAGCAGTCCTCCTGCCTTAGCCTCCCAAATATCTGGGACTATAGGCACAAGTCATGGTGTCCAGCATGTTTTCATATCAGTAAATACCTAGGAGTATGATGGGTAGATCATATGGTAAGACTGTTTAACTTTTTAAGAAACTGCCAAACTGTCTTCCAAAGTGGCTCTATGATTTTCCATGCCTACTATCAATGGATGAGAGTCACTGCTCCTTTGCATCCTTGTCAGCAATTGGAATTGTCAGCTGGTTTTCTTTCTTTCTTTTTTTTTTTCTTTCCTTTTTTGAGACAGAGTTTCGCCCTGTCGCCCAGGCTGGAGTGCAGTGGCGCAATCTCGGCTCACTGCAAGCTCCGCCTCCTGGGTTCACACCATTCTCCTGCCTCAGCCTCCCGAGTAACTGGGACTACAGGCGTCTGCCACCATGCCCGGCTAATTTTTGTGTGTGTTTTTAGTAGAGACGGGGTTTCACCATTGTTACCCAGGATGGTCTCGATCTCCTGACCTCGTGATCCGCCCGCCTCGGCCTCCCAAAGTGCTGGGATTACAGGTGTGAGCCACTGTGCACGGCTGGTTTTCTTTTTTTAAAATTTCAGTCATTCTAATAGATGTCCCAGTACACCATTACTAACATTTGAGTTAGTTAACTCTCTCAGCTCAGCTCTCTAAGCTCAGTGAGAGTAAAGAAAGAGAAGTAGAATCCAGCTGGTGATTTCATTTCCAGAAATAATTATTAAGTAACTATGGGGTAGTAGAACTCTAGACATCACCCATTCTAGTTCTCCTTTCTTATTTTTGTTTTATTTTGAAGACCGTGGGAAGATTACCTCAAACATTCCAAAAGAATGCTACAGACTTGAACTTGGATGTTATGTATTTAAATATATAAGGCACAAAATGGCCGGGTATAGTGGCTCACGCCCGTAATCCCAGCACTGGGAGACCGAGGTGGGTGGATCACCTGAGGTCAGGAGTTTGAGACCAGCCTGGCCAACATGGCGAAACCCATCTCTACCAAAAATACAAAAACTACCTGAGTGTGGTGCTGCGCGTTTGTAATCCCAGCTACTTGGGAGGCTGAGGCAAGAGAATAGCTTGAACCTGGGAGGCAGAGGTTGCAGTGAGCCAAGCTTGCGCCACTGCACTCCAGCCTGGGCAACAGAGTGAGACCCTGTCTCAAAAAACAAACAAACAAAAAAACATATTCACACATAGGAATTCAGGTTCATTGCGCATTTAATATTGAATTGTGTGACTGCACTGCCTATAATGTGCTGGGTTACCAGTATGCTGAATGATGGGGCTACAGTGATGCATAAATCAGACAAAGTCTAGTCCTCAGTAAGCTTACAGTCTAACTGGGAAGAAAAAACACCTACAATACACAACTATCAAGACTGATGGGGAGTACAGGGAGCTATGGAAACACCAATGTCAGGGCATCTGACCAGCCTAGGAGAGGTTAGAGAAGTCTTCTTGGAGGAAATGACCTCTAAGATATGGCCTATAGCAGGAGTTGGTGAAGTGCAGCCTACAGGCCAAATCCAGCCTGCCATCTGCTTTTAGCTCATGAGCTAAGAATGATTTTTTTGCATTTTTAAATATTTGAAAAGATTCAAGAGAATAATGCTTTGTGATATGTGAAAATTGTATGATATTCGAATTTCAGCGTCTATAAATAACATTTCATTAGAATGCAGCCACACTCACAGCTGCTTTTGCACTATAGCAGCAGAGTTGAACAGTTGCAAGAGACTGTATGACCTGCAAAGCCTAGGATATTTACTCTGTGGCCCTTTACAGAAAAAGTTTGCTGATCCCTGGCACAGGATAGGATGGGTAGGTGTTAGCCTTATAAAGCAGAGTGAAAAAGAGGGAAGTTGATTTCTGATGGGATCTTTGTATAGCTGCAGTAACCTTAATATGCTTACTACATGGCATAAAGGAGGTAGGGGCTGAAGGACTGTGGTGAGTATTGGAGCTAGACAAGTGGGTAGGATCCAAACTGGGAAGAGCCTTGGCAATTGTATGTAGGGATTTGGGTTTATCCAGTATGAAGCTTTTAAAAGATTTAAAGTGATGTGATCCGATTTACTTTTTAAAAAAATCCTCTGGCAACAGTGTAGAGATTGGGTTGGAGAGGGTGGGGTGAGAAAAGAGGCAGAGAAACTAGTTGAGGCTTTTATAGTCATTCAGGGGAGATGCTGGTAACCTAGACTAGCACAGTGACCCTGGGGATAGGAATATATTGGTTTGAGAGGCATTTAAGAAGCACAGTTGAAAGGCTTTGGTGTCTTAGTTTAACCTTAGTCTATAGGCTGTTATAACAAAATACCATAGACTGAGTGGTTTCTAAACAACAGATTTGGCTGGGTGTGGTGGCTCGCACCTGTAATCCCAGCACTTTGAGAGGCTGAGGCGGGAGGATCATTTGAGCCCAAGAGTTCGAGACCAGCCTGGGAAACATGGCAAAACTCCATCACTACAAAAAAATACAAAAAGTTAGCTGGGCATGGTGGTGTGTGCCTGTTAAACCCAGATAACAGAGAGGCTGAGGTGGGAGGATCGCATGAGCCCTGGAGGTGGAGGCTATAGTGGACCATGATCAGGCTGCTGTACTCTAGCATGGAGACCCTGTCTCAAAAAGAAAAAAAAGAAAAAGAAAAAGAAATAATAAAAAAAAAATACAGAAAAAAACCCACAAAACAAAAGCAGAGATCAGAGATTTATTTTTCACAGTTTTGGAGGCTGAGAAGTTGAAGATCAAGGTACTGGCAGATTCAATGTCTGGTGAGGGCCTGCTTTCTGGCTTAGTGGCAGCTGTCTTTTCACTGCGTTCTCACATAGCAAAAGGGGAACTCTGATCTTCTGAACCCTTATAAGGGCACTAATCCCAATCATGAGGGCTCCACCCTTGTGACCTAAACACCTCACACCTCCTAAAGGTCCTACCTCCTAGTACGTTATCTTGGGAGTTAGGATTTCTTTCTTTTTTTTTTTTTTTTTTTTTTTTGAGATGGAGTCTCGATCTGTCGCCCAGGCTGGAGTGCAGTGGCTGGATCTCAGCTCACGCAAGCTCCGCCTCCCGGGTTCATGTCATTCTCCTGCCTCAGCCTCCTGAGTAGCTGGGACTACAGGTGCCCCCCACCTCGCCTGGCTAGTTTTTTGTATTTTTTAGTAGAGACGGGGTTTCACCATGTTAGCCAGGGTGGTCTCGATCTCCTGACCTCGTGATCCGCCCATCTCGGCCTCCCAAAGTGCTGGGATTACAGGCTTGAGCCACCGCGCCCGGCCGGGAGTTAGGATTTCAACATGACTTTAGGCAGGGGTATAAATATTCAGTCTATAGCATTTGGTGATTGATTGGAGGCATTGAAGTGTAATTATTTTCATGTTCAAATGATTATGCTTTCTTTTTTCAA
This sequence comes from Macaca fascicularis, assembly GCF_037993035.2. Classification (NCBI taxonomy): domain Eukaryota; kingdom Metazoa; phylum Chordata; class Mammalia; order Primates; family Cercopithecidae; genus Macaca; species Macaca fascicularis. The sequence goes on from NC_088375.1 coordinate 197,020,243, forward strand.
AAGTTTGTTTTTTCTGGTTCATGTGAATGCATGGTTGAGAAATCCATTTTAGTAATAGTCCGCAGAGCAAAATTCTTCAGTGGTGTTTCATTCCTCCAGAGCTCCTTCCCGTAACATGGATTTTAAAATCACATCTCTGTGATCTCTTCATGTTGTTCCCTGTTGACAAGAGATCTGGCTTTTAAAGAGCAGAGAAGCTATTGGCAGATTAATTTTCCTTTCCAGGTTTATCTTGGTTTAATGACTTTCCCAGAATATTTCTGGATTGGGCCCTTGGGCTCTGGTTTTCACGGCAATTTGTCAACAATGACAAGCGCTTCTCATTTTCTAGAGCTCTTCGACTATTTCCAGTTTTAATCTCTAACCCTTGCCTTTCTCCTCTTTGGAGTGGAAGTCACTATGTTATGTTTTATAATATGTTGTATAGCTTTTAAAGTCCCTACTCATATGTCAACTCAGCTGACCCTACAGTAAACCTGTGAAGAAGGCAGGACAGGTCAAATTACTGAGATTGAGAGAGGTTAGATGGCTTTTCCAAAGTCAGGAGGTAATAAATAGTAAAGCAGGTGATAAAACTTAGGTAGGTTTTCAGATTTCGTAGTTTTATGCTTTCCTTAATGTACCCTGTATCCAAGAAAAGGGAGTTAGACTAGCTGGAATAGTTACGTTTTCAGCAGTAGAGACACCTCAATGAGATACTTTTTTCTTCTATGTATGGTCTGTGGGACTTCACCCAGACATCAGCATAGGCCTTTTCAAGCAATATCTGGACTACCAATAATTCCTAGACTACAATTTCTGAAGCTGTTTTCTGTATATTAAAGCATATGTATGATTTGTTTATTTATTTGAGATGGAGTTTCGCTCTTGTTGCCCAGGCTGGAGTGCAGTGGTGCCATCTTGGCTCACTGAAACCTCCACCTCCCGGATTCAAGCAATTCTTCTGCCTCAGCCTCCTGAGTAGCTGGGATTACAGGCACGCACCACCATGCCTGGCTAATTTTGTATTTTTAGTAGAGATGGGGTTTCTCCATGTTGGTCAGGCTGGTCTCGAACTCCTTACCTCAGGTGATCCACCTGCCTTGGTCTCCTAAAGTGCTGGGATTTCAGGCATGAGCCACAGTGTCCAGCCTATGTATGTATATTTTAATTTCTTCCCCTTCCCTTTAGGTGGTTCTAACTTTGATGGTTTGAGGCCAAATGGGAAGGGACTGCCTGTGGACCAAAGCTCCAGGGGTCAAGATAAACCAGAAAGCTTGCAACCAAGGTAATGCAACTCTCCCTTCATTTGTCCCTTGTAGGACTGAGGTTCTCCTCATAGTACTGAGACCATTTTGGGCATAATGTAACTTGTCCCAGGGTAGCTGGCCTAGGAAATGTTTTTGTTTGTTTGTTTGTTTGTTTGTTTTTGAGAGAGATTCACTCTTGTTGCCCAGGCTGGAGTTCAGTGGCGTGATCTCGGCTCACTGCAACCTCCACCTCCTGGGTTCAAGTGATTCTCCTGCCTCAGCCTTCTTGAGTAGCTGGAATTACAGGCATCTGCCACCAAGCCCGGCTAATTTTGTATTTTTATTAGAGATGGGGTTTCTCCATGTTGGTCAGGCTGGTCTCAAACTCGTGGTCTCATCTGATCCTCTCGTCTTGGCCTCCCAAAGTGCTGGGATTACAGGCGTAAACCATCATGCCTGGCTGGAAATGTTCTTAATAATACCTGACATTTGGCCGGGCGCGGTGGCTCAAGCCTGTAATCCCAGCACTTTGGGAGGCCGAGATGGGCGGATCACGAGGTCAGGAGATCAAGACCATCCTGGCTAACATGGTGAAACCCCGTCTCTACTAAAAAATATAAAAAACTAGCCGGGCAAGGTGACGGGTGCCTGTGGTCCTGAAAGGAGCTGGGCACATTTTTTAGTCCCGGGCTAACAGTTACACAAATTAAACACTAAAATAAAAACACGACAGTTTACTTCAACTACAGACCAATAGTGACATTCCTCTATGTTTTCTCTGTTAGCCCCCTTCCTTAAACCCCTACTAAGTCTACTATTTCTACTTACCGTAAAACCTTATGTTATTAACAAAATTTTACAATTTATTAAAAAAAATTTAACACCATACAACTCATAGTCCTCAAAGCCCAATACCAACCTATAAACACTAAAACAAAATCAAACTTATAAAACCCAAAATTAACTCTAAAAATACCTAAAAAAAAGGGGGGAATGAAAGGAGCTGGGCACATTCCTCAGCCCCGGGCTCAAAACTCCCTGAGCCTAGCACAAACACATCCCATCCTCCCATCCCACCACATACCACCATATATCTCTCCAACTCCCTGAGCCCAGTACAAACACCACCTGGAAAGTCTCCGATAAGGGGACAGCTGTTCAAGGTTACTGAAAGCGCAGGAGCCAAAAGAATTTCTTTGTTCCCCTGCAACTTTCGGGCTATAAAAAGCAAACGCTCGCATTGTTCGGGGCCCTCTTGTATACTGTGTAAAGGAGGGACCAGGTTCGAACTTGTAGTAAAGATCCTTGCCGCTTGGCTTTGACTCTGGACTCTGGTGGTCTTCTTTGGGGAACAAACAGTCTGGGCATAACAGTCCCAGCTACTCGGGAGGCTGAGGCAGGAGAATGGCGTGAATTCGGGAGGCGGAGCTTGCAGTGAGCTGAGATCCGGCCACTGCACTCCAGTCTGGGCGACAGAGCGAGACTCTGTCTCAAAACAAAAAAACAAAAAAACAAAAAACCTGAAGTTTATTTGCACTTACTGCCAGGCACCCTGCTCTTATTTGGACTATCTTATTTTAGCCTAAGAGGTAAGTACTTTTTTCTGTTTTACAATTAAGGAAACTCAGGTGATGAGAAGTTACATAACTCATCCAAGGTCCCAGAATTAGCAAGTGGCCAATCTGGAATTTGAAACTGGCAGTCTAGCGCTTCTTTGAAAATGTAGATTAGAAACGTTTGATTTCACTCTTTCATTCTTTTAGGTGTTTCCTGACTCTGAAGTGACTTTTATCCTGTTTTATTTACTCTTTCCCTACTTGCCCCCAAGGTGTGTTATTATATAAATATCTGAAGTCTGTACTCCAGTGCCCCCTACTGAACATATCCGGAATCTGTCTGGTCAAGATAAAACACTTGTGTTGGTATTTTAGTTACAACTATAAATACAGTACAACACAAATAGTAATAAAATATACATTTTCATTGCCTTTCTTTTTATTTTGGATTATTTCTGTGGAATAGATGTACAGAATAGAATGATCAAGTCAAAGGATCTAGAGGGTTTTATAGTTTTTTTCTTTCTTTTTTTTTGAGACAGAGTCTCACTTTGTCACCCAGTCACTGCAGCCTCTGCCTCCTAGGTTCAAGCAGTTCTGTGTCTCAGCCTAGGCATGCGCCACCACACCCAGCTCATTTTTGTATTTTTGGTAGCAATGGGATTTTGCCATGTTGGCCAGGCTGGTCTCGAACTCCTGGCTTCAAGTGATCTACCTGCCTTGGCCTCCCAAAGTGCTGGGATTACAGGCATGAGTCACCACACCCGACCTGTCAATTACGTGTTCGAATCCCATACTCTGCCACCATTCATGTGGGTGAGGCATTAATGACACTGGGTTTCATTTTTCTCATTTAGAACTGAGGGAATTAGATTATCTTTAAGATGCCCCTCTGGTCTGAGATTCTGTGACTCTATTATCAGGAAAATCTCCAGACCAATATATTATACAATCAACAAAATATAAATTTACTTAATTCCACAAAGAAATAGTGTGGTTTTAGTAAATAAATTTTACTTTGGCCTCCTTTAGTCTTCTGTGACTTAGATGCTTGTATATGGGAACTTTTAGCTTTGTATTCATTCATTTTGCAATAGGGACTCATCCACATATGAAAAAAATATTTTGTTTTTCCAGACAGAATAAATCCAAGTCCGAAATTACTGGCATGGTTCGCTCCTCCACTATCACGGTGTCAGACAAGGCTCATATTTTATCCATGCAGAAGTTTGGACTGCGAGATACAATTGTGAAATCACATCTAGTACAAAAAGAAGAGGATTACACCTATATCCAGAACTTCAGGTAAGCTAACTGGGTTCTAGGATGTTTTCAGAGCAGAATGATCATTTGACTTTCTGGAATTTGGTCACTTCCCCCTATACCTGGATTTGGAGGCATACTCTTCTATAGAATCTCTCCTCTCATTTTTGAAATGAGTGATTCCATTCACTCTTCATTAACAGGCATTTATTCTGTGCCCTTTCTTTTTTTTTTTTTTTTTTTTTTTTTTTTTTGAGACGGAGTCTCGCTCTGTCGCCCAGGCTGGAGTGCAGTGGCCGGATCTCAGCTCACTGCAAACTCTGCCTCCCGGGTTTAAGCCATTCTCCTGCCTCAGCCTCCCGAGCAGCTGGGACTACAGGCACCCGCCACCTCGCCCGGCTAGTTTTTTGTATTTTTAGTAGAGACGGGGTTTCACTGTGTTAGCCAGGATGGTCTCGATCTCCTGACCTCGTGATCCACCCGTCTCGGCCTCCCAAAGTGCTGGGACTACAGGCTTGAGCCACCGCGCCCGGCCTATTCTGTGCCCTTTCTAGGTGGGCACTGTGGTAGGTGTGGTATAGTGGGAGTGACACGACTTGCAGATAGTTACAGAAATATTTGCAGAGACAAATGCAAATGGGTACAGAAGAAGGAGCACCATCCTGATTCTTTTATTTATTTGTTTTTTATGTTTTATCTTTTTGAGACAAGGTCTCACCTAGTTGCCCAGGCTGGAATGCAGTGGTGCCATCACAGCTCACTGCAGCCCACTGCAGCCTCAGCCTCCTGGGCCCAAGTAACCCTTCCACCTCAGCTGCTGGAGTAGCTGGTAATACACATGTGCACCACCACGCCTAGCTAATTTTTTAATTTTTGTAGAGACAGGGTCTCACTATGTTGCCCGCACGGGTCTCAAGCTCCTGGGCTCGGGCGATCCTCCCGCCTTGGCCTCCCAAAATGTTGAGATTATAAGTGTGAGCCACCACACCTGGCCTCCTGATTCTTATGTATCCCTCCAAGGTTTTATACTCCCTTGGTTATTCTGGGCCTTTGAAGAAAGTCATTTAAAATGAAATTAGTAAAATGAAGTTAGCTGGTGTTTGGTAATCTTTTTAGGCAAGATTACTAAAAGCTAGATGAATAAAGGTTGTGAGATTCTGCTAGATCTTTCAAAATGATTGCATTGGGACTACAAGATAAAATAACATTGTTTCTAGGGATATAAACTGTCAATTATGGTGAAGTAGTTTTTTGAATACTGGAGTTGCTTTCTTGCCAAAAGTAATTACCAAAGCACTTTTCATTTTTTCATTTCAGTAGTATATACAAGGCAAATAATTAGGCAGATAATGGCTGGGTAATGGCTGTTTAAAGGAAGTAGGAAGGTTCAGAGTAGGCCTGTACTGTTTGAAGTTGTTATCACAAAAGCAACAGATACCATGACAGACCACAAGTCACCCCTTGGTGCTGCAGTCCTGGTCTAGGTTAGAAATGATATTTCTTTTGTCTTAAAATGCCAGTCTGCAGAGACTGAAACCAGCATAAATCACCATGAAATGCTTTCTCCTGTTATCTCCATGGTGATTCGGAGTCACTAATTATTTCTGTTTGGTGACAGGTTTTTTGTGGGAACATACAATGTAAATGGGCAGTCCCCCAAAGAATGCCTCCGGCCCTGGCTGAGCGATGGTGTCCAGGCCCCAGATGTCTATTGCGTAGGGTGAGTGCTTCTCTTCTAGTCCTCTTCATCTTCAAGCACACAGAGCTGTGGTTGAAGGATGGGTCTTCACAGCAGGTGAAGGATTTGAAAAACGAACAGGTGCCTGATAACAGCTGCTTCCCTGTTTGATGTTCTTCCTCATGGCAAGCAAGCGTCTGCCACTCTTAAAGTGGAGTGCTTGGCATTTAAATGCTAATATTTAGTTTTTAATGTAATCTTCTGTTAAAATCCTGAATTGCATCCTGAACTCAGTGCATCCTGAACTGAACTTTATTGCTTGGACATTCAATACATTTTTGGTTACAAAGCAAAACTATCTTTTGCCAGAGAAGGAAGGTTAGCTGAAGAAAGTCCCATCAGTTAGTCTTTTTATTTATTTATTTATTTTTTAAAATTTTTTTAATCTTCTCATCACTATACTGGGCATTACTGGTGGGAAGGGGCAGCAGAGCTTGTATGGTATATTGAAAAGAACTAGAATTCGTAATTTACATAGACCAAAGTTTGAATTCCAGTTTGCCAGTTGGTGCTTGTGTGAACTAGGGGTTACAGGTAAAACAGGGACACTTCGAACTACTTCATAAGCTGGTCATGAAAAAGAAATGGGTTTTTGTTTGCAAAAGCACCTGGAAAGTTCCTTGGCATTTAGTTCCTTGGCTCTAAGTGTTTGTTTATTTTTTCCTCCTGAGGGTCCTGAAGTTTAGCTAGAAAGCTACGGCTTATGCACCTCAACCAATCTGAGAATGTGTCATTTGCACATTAGTTTTCTTTACTATCTAACTGGTTGCTTCTCAAAATAGGTTCCAGGAGCTCGATCTGAGTAAGGAAGCTTTTTTCTTTCACGATACCCCAAAGGAAGAAGAGTGGTTCAAAGCTGTGTCAGAGGGTCTTCATCCAGATGCCAAATATGCAAAGGTAAAAGAGGAGTCAGGGACTTCTTAATTTTATGTGGCTATGCAGGGAAATCCCAAGATCATTTTTCACCTTTTCCATGACCTTTATCTTAAGCCAGTCTTAATTATCCCACAATTTTCATTTCCAGATCTTCCAGAAGGGGTGCCACTGGGTGGGAAAGACGCAGGGTCTTGGCACTCGTAGGTTAGCACATAGCGTGCTCGGTGAGTTGAACAGATGATTACCTGTGTTCTAGTGTGGAGAAGGAGGCACATTAATACCCTCAGCCAGCTTCCAGACCATGTTTCCTTTGGGGTATTTATTCCTGTTTGCAGTTTCTATTTAATGCCATGTCTCTCTTTTCCAGGTGAAGCTTATCCGATTGGTTGGGATTATGCTGCTGTTATATGTCAAACAGGAGCATGCAGCTTATGTCTCAGAAGTGGAAGCTGAGACTGTGGGGACAGGAATCATGGGGAGGATGGTGAGTCCTTGGTTGGTATGTTTGGCACATTGAGGGCCTTAGCGCCTGAGGTATTGACCACTTCTGATGACACAGTCACTACACGTGTCCCAGTTGGAAGGTGCCAATATTCCAAGATGAATCATACCCTCAAGCAGGGCTCAGTCGAGCAAACTATTTAGAAACTGTATTTTAGTGGACTGCCTGCGCCTGTCCTCATATTCACCAACACTAGAGCCTCCAGTTGATCCTCCCATTTCACCCATGAAGTATCTTGCAGAAACTATGCTGGGTCATTCAGAAGAACAAAGAATGCTGATAGTAGGTTTGCAATTTCCTTTTCTTATTGAGGCCATTAAAGTTCTGTTTTTAGGTTCTTCTGTGAGAACTTAGCTTTGTGTGGCAAAGGGCACCTATGGTTTGCCTGTGATTTAGTGAAAAGAATACTGGATTAAGGGAGCTAGATTTTGGGGCCAGGCACGGTGGCTTACACCTGTAATACCAGCACTTTGAAAGGCCAAGGTGGGTGGATCAAGTGAGGCCAGGAGATCGAGAGAGCTGGGTTGTGGATTCAGCTTTGCCGCTGACTGGCTAGTCATTCTGCCTTCTTTTTTTTTTTTTAATCTGTACAATATAGGTAATCCCACAGGATTATTATAAAGATTAAGATAAAACATTTTGAAAGTCTGTAGGGATTTGTTTGTTTGTTTGTTTGTGAGATAGAGTTTCACTCTGTTACCCAGGCTGGAGTGCAGTGGCGCCATCTCAGCTCACTGCAACCTCTGCCTCCCAGGTTCAACCAGTTCTCTGCTTCAGCCTCCCAAGTAGCTGGGATGACAGGTGCCTGTCACCACACCAGGCTAATTTTTGTATTTTTAGTAGAGATGGGGTTTCACCATCTTGGCCAGGCTGGTCTTGAACTCCTGACCTCATGATCCACCCGCCTCAGTCTCCCAAAGTGCTGGGATTGCAGGCATGAGCCACTGCGCCCAACCAGAAAGTCTGTAGGTTTAAATGACTGACACAATTAAGTTTGAATTGGATTTCTTTGGGGATCCTTTCCACAGGGCAACAAGGGAGGCGTGGCGATCAGGTTCCAGTTCCACAACACCAGCATCTGCGTTGTGAATTCTCACTTGGCAGCCCACATTGAAGAGTATGAGAGGAGGAACCAGGACTATAAGGACATTTGTTCTCGAATGCAGTTTTGTCAGCTTGACCCAAGCCGTCCCCCTCTCACCATCAGCAAGCATGAGTGAGTCTGAGCTTCCACCCTATGTGGTTCACCATGAGTACATAGAGTTGTGGGCTCTGTCTTTTCATGGGGAGATACCTGGTGGTGGTTTCCTATTGACGCAATGGTGGTAGCTGCCACCTCTTGGTTATACATGGATTATATCTCTTGAAAACATTTAGTTTCCTAACTTGCCATCTGGCAGATCTCTAGAGTCTTTCTCTTTTCTTACTTTTTTTTTTTTTTTTTGAGATGGAGTCTCGCTGTGTTGCCCAGGCTGGAGTGCTGGAGTGCAGTGGTGCGATCTCGGCACACTGCAAGCTCCGCCTCCTGAGTTCACGCTATTCTCCTGCCTCAGCCTCCCGAGTAGCTGGGACTACAGGCGCCTGCTAATTTTTTGTATTTTTTTTTTTTTTGAGATGGAGTCTTGCTCTGTCGCCCAGGCTGGAGTGCAGTGGTCGGATCTCAGCTCACTGCAAGCTTCGCCTCCCAGGTTTACGCCATTCTCCTGCCTCAGCTTCCCGAGTAGCTGGGACTACAGGCGCCCGCCACCATGCCTGGCTAGTTTTTTGTATTTTTTAGTAGAGACGGGGTTTCACCGGGTTAGCCAGGATGGTCTTAATCTCCTGACCTCGTGATCCACCCGTCTCGGCCTCCCAAAGTGCTGGGATTACAGGCTTGAGCCACCACGCCCGGCCAATTTTTTGTATTTTTAGTAGAGACGGGGTTTCACTGTGTTAGCCAGGATGGTCTCGATCTCCTGACCTCATGATCTGCCCACCTTGGCCTCCCAGAGTACTGGGATTACAGGCGTGAGCCACTGTGCCCGGCCTTCTTATTTTATTTTTAAATTTTTATTTGCATGTCATCCTTGCTCAGGGACTATGCTAATCTTCTCTGTATCATTTCAATTTTAGTATATGTGCTGCCGAAGCAAGCACACTCTACAGTATTTCTCAAGTATCATGTGTTCTTGGGAAAGTATCAGGTTTATTTATTTATATATTTGTTTTTGAGATGGAGTCTCGCTCTGTCTCCCAGGCTGGAGTGCAGTGGCGCGATCTTTGCCTCATTGCAATCCCCACCTCCCAGTTCAAGCAATTCTCCTGCCTCAACCTCCTGAGTAGCTGAGACTACAGGTACGTGCCACCACGCCCGGCTAATTTTTGTATTTTGAGTAGAGTGGGGTTTCACCATGTTGGCCAGGCTGATCTTGAACTCCTGACCTCGTGATCTGCCCACCTCGGCCTCCCAAAGTGCTGGGATTACAGGCATGAGCCACCACGCCCGGCCATTTATTTTTTCAGTATTTAATTTTATCAACATGTGTGAGAGTCCCTGGCTGCTATAGTATATAGCAGCCAGAAATAAGAAGAAAGTGAGGCTGGATGTAGTAGTTCATGCCTGTTATCCCAGCAATTTAGGTGGCTGAGGTGGGGGGATCACTTGAGTCCAGGGGTTGAAGACTAGCTAGCCTGGGCAACATAGTAAGAACCTGTCTCTGAAAAAAATTAAAAAATTAGCTGGGTGTGATGCTGCATGCCTGTAATCCCAGCTACTCAAGAAGCTGAGGCAGGAAGATAAGAGAAAGGGAAGGGAAGGGGAAAGACAAGGAGAGGAAAAAAGAAAAAAGAAAGGAAAGGAGAGAGAAAAGTTTATTTTGAGCAGGGAATATGACAAAACAGCAGTTGACAGCTATATTGTCGTCTGAGTTCTGGTTAAGATTTCTTTTTTTTTTCTTTTCTTTTTTTTAAGATTTGTTTTAATTTGGGTCTGCCTACATCCAACATTATGAAGAAAACAACCAAAGAATGAGCATCTCAAACCCAGTTTTTAGAAGTATGTTTTAGGATTTTATATATCTGTTCTTTCCAGAGCATGTATAATTGAGAGTTGGACTACATTTGTTTGCCTCCACTTGGTCTTTTTTTCCTCTTAATCCAACTTTACAAAGCTATAGTTGCAGCTGCTGAGAGCATCTTGTGCTAATTTTTGTTTCTTCTCTTTACTTTATCTCATTTATCTCTAAAACTTCCTATTTGTCTAAAGTCAAAGACTTAGAATTTTAGACTTTACGATAACAGTCGAAGCTTTGCTACTTCTTTTATGAAGAGGAAGAAGCCACCGGGGCCATGATATCTGCCAAGGAGCAAACAGAGTTACGCCTCTTGTCCTGCCTGCTGAGGTGGAACTATCTGGAGCTTTTTGGTGTTCTGGAAGCTGACAGGATGGTTTTTCTTCTCCAGGGAGCCTAGCAGGAAGTGTCTTGCAGCCGAGCTCTTCCATTCTGGTGAACCTGCAGCATCCTAGTTTGTGAGGTCACAGCTTATGTGTCAGTTTGTCTGCTTTTAGTTTGTGGATGCATTAATTTTGGTGTGCGTGTACTGCTGTGCATATTCTCTAATGACGTGGTTGTTGGCTTCAGATACAGCAGTATTAGACTTAATGAGATGTACAGTATCATCAGAGAGGCTTCAGTTAGCTTTTTCCCAAAGTAGCAGAAGGAATAAAACACCTTCTACACTCCACTCAGCAGTGCAGAAAGAGCCAACCGATGATATACCGGTGGTTAAATCCAGGCTCCACTATAAAGTTTGAACTTTGTTTCAGAGGAACTCTGCTCTAGAAACAAAGGCTGAGAGTGTGTTTTGTGGACTGCAGTATACACAGAGGCAGAGGTGGCATCGTGGCATCATCTGAGTTGGGGTCTCTGGGTGATTGGCATGACTCTCGATTCTTGATGTTTTTGTCCTCTTCCCAGGAATGGGGTAAATTACTATCTTTTAGATCTTATTAGACTGTCTTTCCAACCTACAAGAATAAAATAATTAAGGAGAACACAAGGCTGTTTAAAATGAACTTGGACCAAGATAATTGAGCAAGCATCACATTATAATATTAAATGGGATGGCAAGAGAAAAAAATTTCCCAAACAGTTGAGCCATTTTCCCACCCACCTCCCAAGAGGCTGAGCCTCAGGGGCCTTCTGTCAGAAGCACTCTGGGTAGGTCAGGTTAAAGTTCCTCCTAAACCCTGTTACCTTTGTGCTCTGTCCTCACAGCGTGATCTTGTGGCTGGGGGACCTCAACTACAGGATAGAAGAGCTGGATGTGGAAAAAGTGAAAAAGCTCATCGAAGAGAAGGACTTTCAAACCCTGTATGCATATGATCAGGTACAGATGGCCACCTGTGCCCCCTTCCAGCGGCTGTCCTCTACCGTGAGGGCATAGAAAAGCCTGGCTTCCAGACTCCCAGCCTCTTCTTCTTTGGCTTGGAGGTTTCCCTGAGTTCCTGATGTTGTCCAGTCATTTCTTCATTTCATCTGCATTTCCCTCTTCCATAATTGTCTCCCATTGGCTCTCTCCTGAAGCACCTTGTCTCCTTTGGGAGCAAGAGCGTGTTCTCTGTCTCATCTTCTCATTCATTTATTCAAGAGGTCTGAAGTTAAGGCTAAAAGAGTACCAAGCTTCTGTAAAGAAAGGACTTGGTATATTTAAGATGATGTAATAATTGTTTTTAGAATGAGCCTCCTTCTCCTCTGTGCTTCTCCTTAGCAGACTTCTCCAGTGTGTGACAGCTCTTCCTAAATGGCTTTCCTCACTTCCTATAGGAATCAGTTCTGTAACCTGCTGTTCTCCATCATTGCTTGACGTAGCATTTCCTTCTCAGAGCACTCGCTGTTTCACAGTACAAGAGAATCTCTTTCTCTGTGACTTTTTTCTGGCTACTTCTCTCAGTAGATTTCAGACCTGTTCAGGTGGTCATGTTGTTCAGAATGTTAAAGTCCTTTTTTGTTGTTGTTGTTCTGTATCCTCCCTTTTAGTAACCTTGGTATTGTCATTAATCTAAATCTTTCTATTATCTTTTTTTTTTTTTTTTTTTTTTTGAGACAGAGTCTCGCTCTGGCACCCAGGCTGTAGTGCAGTGTCGTGACCTCAGCTTGTTGCAACCTCTGCCTGTTGGGTTCAAGGAATTCTCCTGCCTCAGCCTCCCAAGTAGTTGGGACTATAGGCGCGTGCCAGTATGCCTGGCTAACTTTTTATATTTTTAGTAGAGACGGGGTTTCACCATGCTGGCCAGGCTGGTCTCAAACTCCTGACCTCATGATCCACCCACCTCGGCCTCCCAAAGTGCTGGGATTACAGGCGTGAGCCACCGTGCCTGGCCTCTATTATCTTACTTTCCCCAGTGCAGATTAATTAAAGAAAAAGAATCTCAACTTAGTTATGTCTTTGTCTGTTTATCTCCTCTGTGTTCTGGTATGAGGCATTCTACTTTCCCTTGTAGTTTGATACCTATCTCTACTTGCCTTCTTTTCTGGTCTTTCCTGAAGTAATAGTACCCATTTTGTGTGTTATCTGCCTACTACATGGTTTTAAGGTCTATACGTAAGCATCAGTTTACATTCATACCTACATTTTTACTATTTTCTGTTGCTTTTTAAATAGTTTTTTTCAGGAATTTGGCAAGTAGTATCTACTAAATAGCTGATCGTGTGCAATGGTAGAGCTGACAGTTCTTCACCAGTCCATGCAGTGCCAAGTGTGGTGCTCCAGGGAAGAGAGAAGAGCACCTGTGGTTTTGATCTTGCTGAGAGTGTGATCTGGAAGACGCTCCTAAAATTAATAGGAAGGATGCTAGCTGTTTTCCTAATGTGTCAGGCACTGTTTAAGTTGACAGTGAATCTTTCTAAAGACCCTATGAGGTAGATTCTATTATAAATCCAAAATTTACAAATGGAGAAACCAAGGCACAGAGCTTCCCCCAGTTCACATAACTAATTTGACAATGCGGTTCTATCTTTGTGTATATTTGCAGCAACTGTGCTATACAGATGAAGTGTTTGATACCTGGAAGAGAAAAACTATTAGTTTGTTAAGTGGTACCTAATCATCTTAAAGATATCTCAGTAAGATGATACTCAGGCCCTTTGGGTGTAGCTATGCTCTTATGAAAGAGCCTTAGCTAGACACAATGGCTTGCACGTGCAATTCCAATACTTTGAGAGGCCATGGTGGGAGGATCACTTGAGGCCAAGAGTTTGCGACCAGGCTAGGCAACATAGTCAGACCCTGTCTCTAAAAAATTTTTAAATATAGCTGTGTTGTGGTGCACAGCTGCAGTCCCAGCTACTTGGGAGGCTAAGGCAGGAGGATTGCCTGAACTCAGGAGATGGAGGCTGTAGTGAGCTATGGTCACACCATGGCACTCCAACCTGGGTGACAGAGTGAGACTCTACAAAATAAAAAAGATTAGGCCGGGCACAGTGGCTCATGCCTGTAATCCCAGCACTTTGGGAGGCCAAGGTAGGCGGATCATGTCAGGAGTTCGAGACCAGTCTGGCCAACATGGTGAAACCCTGTCTCTACTGAAAATACAAAAGTTAGCTGGGCATGGTGGCGTATGCCTGTAATCCCAGCTACTCAGGAGCCTGAGGCAGGAGAATCACTTTAACCTGGGAGGCGGAGGTTGCCGTGAGCTGAGATCGCGCCATTGCACTCCAGCCTAGGTCACAGAGCGAGACTCTGTCTCAAAATAAATAAATAAATAAAAATTAAAAACATTAAAAACGTAAAAAATAAAAAATAAAAACCATATACAGGCAAAGGAGTGTTCAGCTTGTTCACTTCCTAGGAGTTAGCTAACTTAAGATCTTATAGAAGGCCGGGCGCGGTGGCTCACGCCTGTAATCCCAGCACTTTGGGAGGCTGAGACGGGCAGATCACGAAGTCAGGAGATCAAGACCATCTTGGCTAACATGGTGAAACCTCGTCTCTACTAAAAAATACAAAAAAAAAAAAACTAGCCGGGCGTGGTGGCGGGTGCCTGTAGTCCCAGCTACTCGAGAGGCTGAGGCAGGAGAATGGTGTGAACCCAGGAGGTGGAGTTTGCAATGAGCCGAGATCCGGCCACTGCACTCCAGCCTGGGCGACAGAGCAAGACTCTGTCTCAAAAAAAAAAAAACAAAAACAAACAAAAAAAACCTTACAGAATAACTTTCTTTTGGTGCTTTTTCCTTTGGGTTAGAGTTTGAATTCCCGATTGATTTCCTTTTCTCCACTAATTCAGAGTTTGACCTTTTTATTCTGAGATTTGTTTTATCTTCCATCCTTGTGTATAGCTGAAAATTCAAGTGGCCGCAAAGACTGTCTTTGAAGGCTTCACAGAGGGTGAGCTCACATTCCAGCCTACTTACAAGTATGATACGGGCTCTGACGACTGGGATACCAGGTAGGTCAGAGGTTGCTTCAAAGGGTTGAGCAAACGGAAACCCAGAAATTCTGGGAAGCACTTGCCCTTTTGGACCTAAGGAAGAATAAACGCTTCCTGTGACTTTTTCCCCATGTTTTGTACTCTGGTCAAAGATTTTCTCTCAGTATCTGCTCATGAAGCAGCCTTCTTTCCCATGTATTAACTTTGTGACTGCCTTAGCCTTTTGTTTCATAATAATTTTTAATACTGATTTACTTTTCAGCTATGCCTAGGATGAGATGACTCCAACTAACTTAGCTGGTACTTGGACATTACACAGTAGTTAATATTTTTGTTTGTTTGTTTTGAGATGGAGTCTCCTCTGTCACCCGGGCTAGGGTACAATGGCTGGATCTTGGCCCACTGCAACCCCTGCCTCCCGAGTTCAAGCGATTCTCCTGCCTCATCCTCCCAGGTAGCTGGGATTACAGGCATGTGCCACCAGGCCCGGTTAATTTTTGTATTTTTGTAGAGATGGGGTTTCACTATGTTGGCCAAGCTGGTCTTGAACTCCTGACCTCAAGCCTCCCAAAGTCAGCAGTTAATATTTTTTATTAGTGCTTACCATGTGCCATGTACTATTTGATGTACTTATTTTCTCATTTAATCCTCAAGAACCTGTTGAAGTAGGTATGATTTATTAACCTCATTTTATGAGATTGGAAACTGAAGCATAGAAAAATTAAAGAGGCCCCCAAGCAGACAAGGGGTACAAGTAGGATTTGAACCCAGGCAGTGGGAATTCGAGCCTGTTCTCTTAACTAGCTTAAAAAGCATCTTTTTTTTTATTTTGAGATGGAGTCTTGCTCTGTCGCCAGGCTGGAGTGCAGTGGCACAATCTCGGCTCACTGCAACCTCCGCCTCCTGGGTTCAAGCGATTCTCCTGCCTTAGCCTCCCGAGTAGCTGGGACTACAGGCACACACCACCACACCCAGCTAATTTTTGTATTTTTAGTAGAGACAGGGTTTCACCATGTTGGCCAGGATGGTCTCAATCTCTTGACCTCATGACCTCCTGACCTCGTATCCCCCCGCCTTGGCCTCCCAACGTGCTGGGATTACAGGCGTGAGCCACTGCGTCTGGCCTTAACCAGGATCTTTTAAAGACCATAGGCTGGGTGCGGTGGCTCACGCCTGTAATCCCAGCACTTTGGGAGCCCAAGGTAGGCAGATTGCCTGAGCTCAGGAGTTCGAGACCAGCCTGGGCAACATGGCGAAACCCCACCTCTACTAAAATACAAAAAATTAGCCAGCTGTGGCGGAGGACACCTGAAGTCCCAGCTACTTGGGAGGCTGAGGTAGGAGAATTGCTTGAACCTGGGAGGCAGAGGTTGCAGTGAGCCAAGGACATGCCACTGCACTCCAGCCTGGGTGACTCCAGCAAGACTCCATCTCTATAAAAGAAAAATTAAAAATAAATAAATAAAAAAAAAAAGACAGTAGAGTGCTTACTGTCAGATTGGTTTTTTTATTCCCTCCTGATTCTCATAGGAGGATAAAGATCAGAGAATCAGTCTGAACTCTGTTTTGGCTTTGAGCTTTCATAGTTATTTTGGATGATACTCATAGGATACATGTTATCCCTTGATGGGCCTGAATTGCTCTTGCTGCCTCAGATGACTTAGCCATGTGGTCATGAAGGCCCTGATTCATCACTCCCCGCCTAAGCCAGGGCACTTGCCAGGCAGCGGGCACTGCTGTTTCTGTGAGTACTTCCAGTGTGGACTTTGCATTTCAGTGAGAAGTGCCGTGCTCCCGCCTGGTGTGACCGGATCCTCTGGAAAGGGAAGAACATCACTCAGCTGAGTTACCAGAGCCACATGGCCCTGAAGACCAGTGACCACAAGCCTGTCAGCTCAGTGTTTAACATCGGGGTAGGTGGCAGCTGGTATCTGTTGTAATCGTTCTGGAGGGAATTGGCTTTCACAACTAAGACCATTTCTTGTCTTTCTGGTTTCTTCCTCTCCTTTTGAATGGGAGGAAGCCCTTTTTAGGACAATTTAAAACAGTTATTAACAACTTAACCAAGTTTGTTTTAGTATGCCTCTGTAGTTTTCCTCATACATGGAAGTTCCCTTTTGCATTTTTGAACTGTCTTTTTGCAGACCTTTCTCTACATGTTTATAAATGGGTGTGTCAGTATTCTGTATACAACATTGAGGATATTTTTCCTTTTTTGTAAAAGAGATCATATTATACATTTTGCTCTGAGGACATCTTTTTTCCCCCAACTGAATATGTCTTAGGAGATCTTTCCATGACAGTGAAGGTAGAGCGTCCTTCTCATTATTTTTAAGGTTTCAAAGTATTCCATAGTATGGATGAGCCATAATGTATGTATTGATGGTCATAAAGTTATTTCCAAATTTTGCTATTATACACAGTGCTGTTGTGACCACCCTTCACATGTGTCTTTGTGTATCAGTGTATTTCTATAGAATGAAATTATTAGAGATGAAATTAGCGGTTTAGATAAAAAATGTATTTTAAATTTATTAGATCTTGCTAAATTATCCTCACAACAGTTTTACCACTTTATACTTCTGCCAACCATGTATGAGTTTATTTTCCCATACCCTTGCCAATATTGGGTTTTATCAATCTTCAAAATTTTTGCCAACCCAATAAGCAGATATTTTATTATGTTAGATTACATTTCCCTGATTACCTATGAGGTCGACATCTTTTTCTTCCTTTCCTTTTTATTTTTTTATTTTTTATTTTTTTTGAGATGGAGTCTTGCTCTGTCGCCCAGGCTGGAGTGCAGTGGCGCGATTTTGGCTCACTGCAATCTCCTCCTCCCAGGTTCAAGTGATTCTCTTGCCCCAGCCTCCCAAGTAGCTGGGATGACAGGCACATTACACCACGTCTGGCTATTTTTTTGTATTTTTAGTAGAGATGGTGTTCGATTTCCTGACCTCGTGATCCACCTGACTCGGCCTCCCAAAGTGCTGTGATTATAGGCATGAGCCACCACGCCCGGCCCGTTTGTTTTTTGTTTTCGAGATGGAGTCTTGCTCTGTCGCCCAGGCTGGAGTGCAGTGGCACGATCTTGGCTCACTGCAAGCTCTGCCTCCCAGGTTCACGCCATTCTCCTGCCTCAGCCTCCCGAGTAGCTGGGACTACAGGCGCCTGCCACCACGCCCAGCTAATTTTTTGTATTTTTAGTAGATATGGGGTTTCACCGTCTTAGCCAGGATGATCTCTATCTCCTGACCTCGTGATCCACCCACCTCAGCCTCCCAAAGTGCTGGGATTACAGGTGTGAGCCACTGCGCCCGGCCTTTTTTTTTTTTTTTTTTTTTAAAGACACTGTCTTGTTCTGTCACCCAGGCTGGAGTGCAGTGATGCAGTGGCACAGTCACAGCGAACTGCAGCCTCGATCTGCTGGGCTTAAGCAATCCTCCCACATACATCAGCCTCCTGAGTAGGTAGGATTACAGGCATGCCTGTATGTGTGTGTCACCTTACCTGGCTAATTTTTTTTTTTTTTTTTGAGACAGAGTCTCGCTCTGTTGCCCAGGCTGGAGTGCAGTGGCACCATCTCAGCTCACTGCAAGCTCCGCCTCCCAGGTTCACGCCATTCTCTTGCCTCAGCCTCCCGAGTAGCTGGGACTACAGGAGCCTGCCACCATGGCCGGCTAAGTTTTTGTATTTTTGGTAGAGATGGGGTTTCACCATGTTAGCCAGGATGGTCTCTGTCTCCTGACTTCATGATCTGCCCACTTCGGCCTCCCAAAGTGCTGGGATTACAGGCCTGAGCCACTGCGCTGGGCCTTTTTTTTTTTTAAGAGACAGCATCTTGCTATCTTGCCCAGACTGGTCTCAAGTGACTCATGGGCTCAGGTGATCCTTCTGCCTTGGCCCCCCAAGTGCTGGGATTACAGGCATGAGCCACCACACCGGCCTTCTCATTTATTTATTATCTATTTACAGTGATACTTTATTATCATTACAATGACTCACACCTGTAATAGCAGCACTTTGGGAGGTTGAAGTGGGTGGATTGCTTGAGCTCAGGAGTTTAAGACCAGCCTGGGCAACATGGCAAAACCCCTCATCTCTACAAAAAATAAAAAAATTAGCTGAGCATGATGGCTTGTGTCTGTGGTCCCAGCTACTTGGGGGCTGAGGTAGGAGGATCACTTGAACCCAGAATGCGGAGGTTGCAGTGAGCCAAGATCACTCTACTGCATTCCAGCTTGGGTGACAGCAAGACCTTGTTGCAAAAACAAACAAACAAACAAAGCTTAAGAAACACTGCTTTAAATCAAAGCCCTAGAAAAGGTTCTCACTGCTGGCCTGTTGGTGGCAGCAAGCAAAAGAGGGCTAGGTACTGGGCAAACATTTTTCTGCCCTGGGCCTAAGACCTGGCAGAACTAACTGCTAACCATGCTTTCACTTCCACGTCTTTTTTCTGGTAACCAGGAAGCAGATGCCTGTACCACAAGCTTTGCCTCTGGTAGATCCTTCTAAGTCAATTGTTAATGGAGTTCATTAATTAATTAAATCTATAGCCTTTGTTTTCTGTGTTGCTATCAACTGCTATTTCCCAGTGCTGTGAATGCCCTCTATACTGAGAAAGAGGAAATGGGCAGAAGCCAAGGTACTCAGTCTCTGATGTTTCCCTTTCAGGTGAGGGTCGTAAATGACGAGCTTTACCGGAAGACTCTGGAGGAAATTGTTCGCTCCCTGGATAAGATGGAAAATGCCAACATTCCTTCTGTGTCCCTGTCCAAGCGAGAGGTAGGAAGGACATGTTAAGAATATTAGCACTGGGCTCTGGCCGGGTGTGCTGGCTCACTCCTGTAATCCCAGCACTTTGGGAGGCCGAAGTGGGCAGATCACGAGGTCAGGAGATTGAGACCATCTTGGCTAACATGGTGAAACCCCGTCTCTGCTAAAAAATACCAAAAATTAGGCGTGGTGGCGGGCGCCTGTAATCCCAACTACTCGGGAGGCTGAGGCAGGAGAATGACGTGAACCCGGGAGGTGGAGCTTGCAGTGAGCCGAGATTGTGCCACTGCACTCCAGCCTGGGCGACAGAGTGAGACTCCATCTCAAAAAAAAAAAAAAGGCCGGGCGCGGTGGCTCATGCCTGTAATCCCAGCACTTTGGGAGGCCGAGACGGGCGGATCACGAGTTCAGGAGATCGAGACCATCCTGGCTAACACGGTGAAACCCCGTCTCTACTAAAATACAAAAAAAATTAGCCGGGCGAGGTGGCGGGCGCCTGTACTCCCAGCTACTCGGGAGGCTGAGGCAGGAGAATGGCGTGAACCCGGGAGGCGGGGCTTGCAGTGAGCTGAGATCCAGCCATTGCACTCCAGCCTGGGCAACAGAGCTAGACTCTGTCTCAAAAAAAAAAAAAAAAAAGTGTTGGGCTCTTCTATTCCTAGAGCTTAAATCTCCTCATCTGTTGGAGCTCAGAGTTCTAGGAGGCACCTATAGCACTCTTGGACTGTGGTCTTTTCATAGACTGCTTCTAAATAAAGTGAGGCTGATGGTGTTAGCTGAGAAGAGAGAGGTTGTTGGCTTAGGTCATCATGTCCTGCTCTTCTAAACCAGAATACGGTTCAAAATGTGTTTTGGTTTTAGAATAACTATTGTGTATTCTTGCAATGGAGTTTTCTTCTTACTGATGCTTTGCTTTGAGATTAAATTGAGTTTGGATACCCATGAGTTGATGGGAGGGAAGACAGTATAGAAAAGGAATAGGTAATATAGGAGGTTGAATAAGGTCTGAAGGTTTTTTGTGGAAGAGCCACATGGAAGATCAATTAAACTTGACATTCTACAAAGTTAAACCGGGGTTTAAGGTGAGGGCGTTTTTTTGTTTGGTTTGTTTGTTTTAAGCAGAGTCTCACTCTGTCACCCAGGCTGGAGTGGAATGGCATGATCTCGGCTCACTGCAACCTCCACCTCCTAGGTTCAAGCAATTCTCCTGCCTCCGCCTCCCAGTAGCTGAGATTACAGGCTGTGCCACCATGCCTAGCTAATTTTTGCATTTTTAGTAGAGATGGGGTTTTACCATGTTGGCCAGGCTGGTCTTGAACTCCTGAGCTCAAGTGATCTGCCCATCTTGGCCTCCCAAAGTGCTGGGATTATGGGCCTGAGCCACTGTGGCAGCCGCAGATGGCATTTTTAATGCCCTAGTTGTCCAGCTACTTGGAAGGATGGGCTTGATCTTCATGTGTAGAAGTGGAATTTGTGAAGGGTATTTTGTAAATGGTTTTTGCGTATAGAAGATATAAACTTTGACTTTCTTCAGGAAATAGACATACAAAAACAAATGGAATTTTTGGATTTTGGGTTAAACACAGATAACTAGTCTTTAGTGGGAACTGTGGCCTCCCAGGTAAATACTTAAAGCAGAAACATTTAAAAGAGATGGTCCTTCATTTTCTTTCCATGGTAAGGATTGCCCAGTTGGGGTGGCTGGGCAGGTTGCCGAGGAAAGGGCACTGGTTTTTACTGGCCTCGGGCTTCTTCCCAGTTCTGTTTTCAGAATGTGAAGTACATGCAATTGAAAGTAGAATCCTTTACAATTCATAATGGACAAGTACCCTGTCATTTTGAATTCATCAACAAGCCTGATGAAGAGTCTTACTGTAAGCAGTGGCTGAATGCCAACCCCAGCAGAGGCTTCCTCCTGCCTGGTAAGCCCTCTGTTCCTAGCTTCTTGGTATCTGGTTTGGGGAATGCCTTACTCTATATTTGCTCATTTTCCTAAAATGAGCTTTTTGCTTGAGTGTTTTATTCTCTGCTTGAGGCTTTTTAAAAAGCCCTATAGATGAACCCATTCATAAATAAAATAGAAAATAGTGGGGAGCATGAGTTCAGTTTCAAAAGCATTCTCAGTCATTTATATGTTCCATAATTTCACAGAAAGAGAAAACATAAGATTGCTGTAAATCAGGTGCTGCTGTTAAAGGAACCATTTTGCTATCTTGCTATAATCAACTCCCAATTATCTGCTCTTGATAATGGGGAAGTTGATCCAGAAATTATATCTGGCTCTGGAACGTACCATCCACATTTTTCCTGACTTCTCCTTCGCACTCTGCATGGTACTATGTGATGGAACAATGAAGGGTGTTTTGTGGATAATTCATAGGCTGATAATTGCATTACACTTCTACTGAATCAGGCATCTTCATCTTACCTGGCTCAGGGAAGGCTCTTTGATCCATGTCTTCTTATTCTGTTAGTATTTCTAGCTTGAGCTATGCTCCTTAGTACTTGAATTTTATAGCATTTGTCTATTCAAATGTTTTTGTTTGTTGTTTTCATATTCCCAGTTGGACTATAAACTCTTTGTTCTTATGTCTCCTGCATGCTAAGCACATTTAGATGCTTGTTGGTTGGCTGATACCTTTTCTTTCCTTTTCCTAACTCTTTATGGCTTACCCGCTTCCCTCCTATTTTCTTTCCCCTTTCCTCTTGGCCTCCCCTCAGTCAACATTATTTTTAAAATTTCTCTGCAGATTCTGACATTGAGATTGAACTGGAGCTCTTCGTAAATAAGACGACAGCTACAAAGCTCAACTCGGGTGAAGACAAAATTGAGGACATTCTGGTTTTGCACTTGGACAGGGGAAAGGATTACTTTTTATCTGTGTCTGGGAATTACCTGCCCAGCTGTTTCGGGTCTCCCATTCATACACTGTGTTACATGAGAGAGCCAATCTTGGACCTACCACTTGAAACTATTAGTGAGCTGGTGAGTAATATGCCACAAAGAAACATCTAGAACTTTGTAGCAGCCAAGCCAGTCAAACAAGATATTCCTGCCGGGCGCGGTGGCTCAAGCCTGTAATCCCAGCACTTTGGGAGGCCGAGACGGGTGGATCACGAGGTCAGGAGATCGAGACCATCCTGGCTAACCCGGTGAAACCCCGTCTCTACTAAAAAATACAAAAAACTAGCTGGGCGAGGTGGCGGGCGCCTGTAGTCCCAGCTACTCGGGAGGCTGAGGCAGGAGAATGGCGTGAACCCGGGAGGTGGAGCTTGCAGTGAGCTGAGATCCGGCCACTGCACTCCAGCCTGGGCCACAGAGCGAGACTCCGTCTCAAAAAAAAAAAAAAAAAACAAGATATTCCTATGCCTACCTTCCTAGGGACTTAGACATTCTTCAGCCTCCTAGAGCTTGCTTAGTGTATCAGCTGTATATTGCTGTGCTACAAGCCATCCTGAAATTTTAGTAGTTTTTAACACTGAGTTATTGCTTCTCATGATTCTGTGGGTTTCCAATATGGGTCTTCTGCTGGTCTCACCTAGCCCCATTTGTGTGGTTATAATCAGATGGCAGCTGTGATGGCCGGAGGGCTCCAGATGGCCTCTCTCACATGTCTTGGTGTTAGCTTTTCTCTGGGTTTCACTCACCACATGGGCTTATCATTCAGAAGGCTAGCTCAGGCTTCTGTAGGCAGTAGCAAGAACATGAGAGAAGAACTGTAAGGCCTTTTGTAGCATAGGCTCCAAAATGCATACAAGGCCACTTCTGCCATGTTTTATTGGTAGAGCAAGTTGTGAAGCCAGACTAGAGATTCTACGAGTGGAGAAAGACTCCACTTTTTTTTTTGAGACGGAGTTTCACTCTTGTTGCCCAGGCTGGAGTGCAATGACGTGATCTTGGCTCATCATAACCTCTGCCTCCCGGGTTCAAGTGATTCTCCTGCCTCAGCCTCCCGAGTAGCTGGGACTACAGGCATGTCCCACCATGCCTGGCTAATTTTTTTTGTGTTTTTAGTAGAGATGGGGTTTCTCCATGTTGGTCACACTGATCTTGAACTCCCGACCTCAGGTGATGATCCACCTGCCTCAGCCTCCCAAAGTGCTGGGATTACAGGCATGAGCTGCCGCGCCTGACTTTTTTTTTCTTTTTTCTTTTTTTTTTTTTTTGAGATGGAGTCTCTCTCTGTTGTCCAGGTTGGAATGCAGTGGCACATCTTGGCTCACTGCAACCACCGTCTCCCGGGTTCAATCAATTCTCCCATCTCAGCCTCCCGAGTAGTTGAGATTACAGGCACCCACCATCATGCCCAGCTAATTTTTGTATTTTAGTAGAGATGGGATTTCACCATGTTGGCCAGGCTGGTCTTGAACTCCTGACCTCAGGTGATCCGCCCGCCTCAGCCTCCCAAAGTGCTAGGATTACAGGCGTGAGCCACTGCACCCAGCCAATTTTTGTATTTTTAATAAAGACGGAGTTTCACCATGTTGGCCAGGCTGGTCTTGAACTCCTGATCTCAAGTGATCTGCCCTCCTCAGCTTTCCAAAGTGTTGGGATTGCAGGTGTGAGCCACCACGCCTGGCTTGTTTTGTTTTGTTTTGTGAGTTGGAGTCTCACTTTCTCACCCAGGCTGGAGTGCAGTGGCATGATCGTGGCTTACTGCAACCTCTGCCTCCCAGGTTCAAACGATTCTCCTGCCTCAGCCTCCCAAGTAGCTGGGATTACAGGTACCCGCCACCATACCCGGCTAATTTTTGTATTTTCTGTAGTGACGGGGTTTCACCATGTTGGCCAGGCTGGTCTCAAACTCCTGACCTCAGATTATCCACCCGCCCTGGCTTCCCAAAGTGTTGGGATTACAGGCGTGAGCCACTGTGCCAGGCCCTTATTTTTATTTTTATTTTTTTTCTGAGACAGAGTCTTACTCTGTCACCCAGGCTGGAGTGCAGTGGAGCGATCTCGGCTCACTGCAACCTCTGCTGCCCGCGTTGCAGTGATTCTCATGCCTCAGCCTCCCCAGTAGCTGGAAGGTTGCTTAGTGCAACCTCTGCCACCTGGGTTGCAAGCGATTCTCGTGCCTCAGCCTCTCAGTACCTGGGACTACAAGTGTGCACCACCATGCCCAGCTAATTTTTTTATATTTTTAGTAGAGACGAGGTTTCGCCATGTTGGCCAGGCTGGTCTCAAACTCCTGACCTCAGCTGATCCACCTACCTTGGCCTCTCCAAGTGTTGGGATTACAGGCATAAGCCACCATGCCCTTCCTAACTCCACTTCTTTTTTTTTTTTTTTTTTTTTTTTTGAGACGGAGTCTTGCTCTGTCGCCCAGGTTGGAGTGCAGTGGCCGGATCTCAGCTCACTGCAAGCTCCACCTCCCAGGTTTACGCCATTCTCCTGCCTCAGCCTCCTGAGTAGCTGGGACTACAGGCGCCCGCCACCTCGCCCGGCTAGTTTTTTGTATTTTTAGTAGAGACGGGGTTTCACCGTGTTAGCCAGGATGGTCTCGATCTCCTGACCTCTTGATCCGCCCGTCTCGGCCTCCCAAAGTGCTGGGATTACAGGCTTGAGCCACCGCGCCCGGCCCTCCACTTCTTGATAGGAAAGAAAAGCTGCAAAATACTGCGGCCATGTTTTTCAGTATTTCACTTATAGTACGTGTCTTTGTTTGGGCTGCTATAACAGTATACCATAGACTGGGTGGTTTATCAACAACAGAAATTTATTTCTCACAGTTCTGGAGACTGGGAAGTCCAAGATCAAGGCACTGCCAGATTTGGTGTCTGGTGAGGGCCTACCTCCTGGTTCATAGAGGGCCATCTTCTCACTGTGTTCTTACATGGCAGAAGAGGTGAGGGAGGTCTCTGAGGTGTATTGTTTAGGGGCACTAATCCCATTCATCAGGGCAGAGCCCTTATGCTCTATCCATCTCCCAAAGGCCCTACCTCCTAGTACCATCACCCGAGGGATTAGGTTTCAACGTATGTATTTGAGAGGAACATACATATTCAGTCTGTAGCAGCACATTAGAGAAACTCAGCCATGGGTTGGACATAGTGACTCACAACTGTAATCCTAGCACTTTGGAAGGCCAAGGCAGGAGAAATGTTTTAGGCCAGGACTTTGAGACCAGCCTGCGCAACATAATGAGACTCCATCTCTACAAAACAATTAAGAAATGAGCTGGGTACGGGGGTGTGCACTTGTAGTCCTAGCTACTTGGAAAGCCGAGGTGGGAGGGAGACTGGGAGTTCAAGACTGCAGTACCTGAGCGATAGCGCAAGACCCTATCTCTGAAAAAAAAAGAAGACAAACTCAGCCATGAACTCCAAAATAATGAAAGTTCCATTGTCAATGATATTATTCTTTTGTTTCTTTTAAATCATCATTGGTAGGTTATCATCCTAAACTAAATTTGCTGCGATCTAAAAGGTTCCTATGGAGACAATTCTAATACAAGGGAACTAATTTGGAGCATATCTATGGTAATATGTATGCTTTTTTTCCAATGCATTTTTAAATTTAGGGAGTCTTGAATTCCCTCTTCTTCATCATGTAGATGAAAACGGGCCCAATCAAGGAGAGTGATTTGTCACAGGTCATATGGTGAGTTAACAGTGGACCTGGAGGCTGGGCACAGTGGCTTACGCCTGTAATCCCAGAATTTTGGGAGGCCGAGGCAGGTGGATCACGAGGTCAGGAATTCGAGACCAGCCTGGCCAAGATGGTGAAACCCCATCTCTACTAAAAATAAAAAAAATTAGCTGGGCGTGGTGGCGGGTGCCTGTATTCCCAGCTGCTTGGGAGGCTGAGGCAGGAGAATCGCTTGAACTCGGGAGGCGGAGGTTGCAGCGAGCCAAGATCGCACTACTGCACTGAGCCTGGGCGACAGAGCAAGACTCTGTCTGAAATAAATAAATAAATAAAAACAGTGGACCTGGAGGCTGGGTACGGTGGCTCACGCCTGTAATCTTAGCACTTTGGGAGGCTGAGATGGGTAGATCACTTGAGTCCAGGTGTTCAAGACCAGCCTGGGCAACATAGCAAGACCCCATCTCAAAATTAAAAAAATAAATAAATCAATTAAAAAAAAATCAGACCGGGCGTGGTGGCTCACGCCTGTAATCCTAACACTTTGGGAGGCTGAGGCAGGTGGATTGCTTGAGCTCAGGAGTTCGAGACCAGCCTGAGCAACATGGTGAAACCCCGTCTCTACTAAAATACAAAAAATTAGCCAAGGCGTGATGGCACATACCTGTAATCCCAGCTACTAGGGAGGCTGAGACAGGAGAATCGCTTGAACCTGGGAGGTGGAGGTTGCAGTGAGCCGAGATCGTGCCATTGCACTCTAGCCTGGGCGACAGAGTGAGACTCCATCTCAAAAAAATAAAAATAAAAAATAAAAATCAAAACAGTGGTCCCGGGCCTTGAACTCAGATTTTTGGACTTCCAAGTCTGTGCTGTTTCCTCACCAGACCACATCTTCTCTCTGGTTCTATAGTGAAATGCTATAGGAATGATTTTTTTCCTAAAAAGATGGTGCATATTTCACCTGATTCATTGAAACTGCTTGTCATAACCCTCTCCTGATTCTCAAAAATTACCTTTTGTTCCTTGATCATACCACCTGATTTCATTTCTGTCTGTGGAATGTGTGGTTAGGGGCAGTGAAATGTTTTCCTTTTTCCGTGGGTTTGCCGTTCCCATGCCATGCATTTTCCTGGAGCCAGCCTGGCAGAAGTTCTGTCATGATCTTGATTGTTTTCCAGACTCTGATGCCAATACGGACTGGAGATGATGGCAGCCAGTTGGAGAGTCCCATGGAAATCCCCAAAGAGCTCTGGATGATGGTTGATTACCTGTACCGAAATGCTATCCAGCAGGTAGGTTGTGTTTAAGCATTCAGACCTGGTTGAGGCCAGGTTGCCTTGAGAAGGACCATCAGCCCCAAGAACTTTTTGCATAAGGAACCTGTGGAGAACTGTTCTTCACCCAGGGAGGGGAGGAAGGATAGATAGTATGCCATGTTTCACACTCCTGGGAGACCCTGCTATTTTTTTTTTTTTTTTTTTTGAGACAGAGTCTTACTCTGTTGCCCAGGCTGGAGTGCAATGGTGCAATCTCGGTTCACTGCAACCTCCGCCTCCCAGATTCAAGTGATTCTCCTGCCTCAGTCTCCCAAGTAGCTAGGATTACAGGCACCCGCCATCATGCCTGGCTAATTTTTGTATTTTTGTAGAGATGGAGTTTCACCATGTTGGCCAGGCTGGTCTTTTCTTTTTTTTTTTTTTCTGGAGACGGAGTCTTGCTCTGTCACCCAGGCTGGAGTGCAGTGGCCGGATCTCGGCTCACTGCAAGCTCCGTCTCCCGGGTTCACGCCATTCTCCTGCCTCAGCCTCCCGAGTAGCTGGGACTACAGGCGCCCGCCACCTCGCCCGGCTAGTTTTTTGTATTTTTTAGTAGAGACGGGGTTTCACTGTGTTAGCCAGGATGGTCTCGATCTCCTGACCTCGTGATCCACCCGTCTCGGCCTCCCAAAGTGCTGGGATTACAGGCTTGAGCCACCGCGCCCGGCCAGCCAGGCTGGTCTTGCAACTCCTGACCTCAGGTGATCTGCCCGCCTCAGCCTCCCAAAGTGCTGGGATGACAGGTGTGAGCCACCAGGCCCTGCCAGAGGCCCTGCTATTACATGCAGTACCTGATTACCCCCAAGGGAAGCAGCGTTGCATAGGAAGGCCATCCCGGCACAGCACAGCATGTTCCTTCCCATGGCCTCTGGGGTCCTCCAGCCGGAAAGCTGCCTGGAGGCCTCTCAGGATGTCATCGCTCTCCTTCAGGAACTCTCACCAGCTTCTGGGAATGGGTGGGGCCAACTTGTTGATAAACCAAGCAGAGGTAGGGGACCAGATGCAACCCCTGGGCCACAAATTTGGAGGCCTGATTTCTAGAGTGACTAGGGCAGGCTTCACTAATCAGATCAGTTAGTTTCACTGACCTGTTTATGTAGGTTTCAGGGAGACCTATACCAACTCCAAGCCCACTTGACCACTTCAGAGCAACATCTGTTTTTTTTTTTTAAATATGCATTCTTATGATATTCCATTTTTTTCCTCCTCACATTTATTGAGAGTTGCAGTGTACCAATCACTATTCTAACTTTTTTACAGCATTGCCTCTAGTTTTCACAGTAGTTCTCAGATGAGGAAACAGATGCCTGGAAAGGTGAATAACTTGGTTAATGTCCCCAAGCTGATAAATGGGCAGAGGTAGAATTTGAATACAGTGAATCTGGCTAGAGAAGTCATATTCTTCAGTGCTGTACTATTCTACTTTCTCTGTAGCCCTCCTTTCAAATGAAACTTTTGAGCAATACATATAATATTGTTATTATTAATACAGTTACATGGTATTAAGTCATTTTATAAAACAAATGAACATAAAGTATCCTGAGACTAATGGAAATAGCTTTGTTGCCATAATCTGTTTTTATTGAGATGGAGTCTTGCTCTGTCACCAAGCTGGGGTGCAGTTCACCATCTCGGCTCACTGCAACCTCCACCTCCCGGGTTGTAGCAATTCTCCTGCCTCAGCTTCTCAAGTAGCTGGGATAATAGGCATGTACCACCAAGCCCAGCTAATTTTTGTATTTTTTTAGAGACAGGCTTTCACCATGTTGGCCAGGATGGTCTCAATCCCGTGATCCACCCGCCTCTGCCTCCCAAAGTGCTGGGATTACAGGCGTGAGCCAACATGCCTGACCGCTGCCATAATCTTATTTGCCCAAAGCATTGAGGTGCCTTGTTAGCGTTCTCTTATGCTCTTATGCACTGTATATTTTCTTCATTTTTTTCCCCCTGGGTAATCCCTCTATACTACTGCAGGAAACATAGCTGCCTTTATGTTTTCTCCAATGTTGGATCTTCTTGTGTGTTGTGTGCCCTACCCATAGTTTTATAGTAGATGCCTGAAGACCTATTGTAGAAACTTGCCTGGGAAGTCCTGCAAGATGAATTAGCCACATCAGCCTAAATCAGATCATCTGTCAGGGTGATTCAGAGGCCTCACCACACTGCTCCTTTTTGCATTCTGCTAGTGATATTGCCAGGTCAGGAAATCATTCATGATTTTCTGAGAAAATAATTGTTTTGTTACTGTGTTCCCTTTTGCAGGAAGATCTGTTTCAGCAACCAGGCCTGAGGTCAGAATTTGAACATGTCAGGGACTGCTTGGATACTGGAATGATTGATAACCTCTGTATCCTTCAGACATTCAACTGTGCGTGTGTGAGAGAGACAGAGAGAGAGAATATGAGTGAGAGAGAGAGAGAATGTGAGTGAGACAGGTGAGAAAAAGGAAAGTATTTTATGGCTCAAAATCTGATATTGTATCCTCAGCTACCATGTTTTATTTAAAGTTTGCATAGAGAAGGCTTTACAATTTTATTTCATTTTATTTTTTTGAGATAGGGTCCATCTCTCTCACCCAGGCTGGAGTGCAGTAGTGTGATCTCGGATCACTGCAGCCTTTACCTCCTGGGCTCAAGCAATCCTCTCACCTCAGCCTCCCGAGTAGCTTGGACCACAGGTACATACTACCACACCTGGCTAATTTTTGAACTTTTTATAGAGGCAGGGTTTCACCATGTAGCCCAGGCTAAGAATTTACAACTTTAAGCAACCAATAGAGCAGGAACTCAGGAGGGCCTGGCTCACCTGACAAACAATGTGGCCCCTTCGAGAAGTTAGGCTGGCATCCTAGCCCTGAGCAGAGAGCCTGACAGGGCAGTCAGCACTTCTGGCATGTGCTTGCTCCTGGGCCTTTTCCTAACCATGGGCAGCAGCATCATCGGTTCCTTAACAACGGGCCAAAAGCTGCCAGCAATCATTCTGTAGCCGAAGCCCTGCTGCTTTTCCTGGAGAGCCTTCCAGAGCCTGTCATCTGTTACAGCGCCTACCATAACTGCTTGGAGTGTTCTGGCAACTACACAGCAAGCAAACAGGTGAGAGGAAGCATTGAGCATCATGTGGTTAGCCCCAGACCCCGTGGGGCTGAGGGAACAGAGTGGACACAGTTCCTCAAGTGCAGCATCTCAGAAACTGAACACCTTATCTTTCCTTCTCCAACCTGTTCTTTCTCTTATGTCTTTGTTTCTTTTAATGGCATCAACCTTAATTCCAGTGAGTCAACCTCAAAACCTGAGTCATTTCTGACTCCACCCTCTCCTTGCCTCCCGCGTGCCCAGTCTCGTTACTCTATCCCCCATCCTCTCTCTTCCATTCTCATTGCCAGTCTCGTTGCTCTATCCCCCATCCTCTCTCTTCCATTCTCATTGTACCTAGCTTGGCTCAGTGCCCTGCATTCACGGTCTCCTGTTGATTTGTTTTGCACACTGCCATCAGATTGTGTATTCTAAAGCTATTGTCATGTGACTGTTGGTCAAAAACCATACTTGGCTCTCTATTGCCAATTACTGATCTTAAATATCGAAGACTTTCTATGATCTAGCTTGGTGGTTCACACATACAACAGGCCTTGGCAGAATAATCTAGAAAACTTGCCAATAATAGAGATTCTAAAGCCATACCCCAAATCCACTGAATCACAATCACTTTTTTTTTTTTTTTTTGAGATGGAGTCTTGCTGTATTACCTAGGCTGGAATGAATTGCACGATCTCGGCTCACTGTAACCTCTGCCTCCCAGGTTCAAGTGATTCTCCTGCCCCAGCCTCCTGAGTAGCTGGGATTACAGGCGTGCACCACCACGCCTGGCTAATTTTTGTATTTTTAGTAGAGATGGGGTTTCACCATGTTGGCCAGGCTGGTCTCGAACTCCTGACCTCAGGTGATCCACCTGCTTCGGCCTCCCAAAGTGCTGGGATTATAGGCATGAGCCACTGAGCCCAGCCTATAGGCATGAGCCACTGAGCCCGGCCCATAATCACTTTTGGAATCTATTTTGTTCAAGCTTCCAAACTGATTCTGATATGCAGATAGCTGGAGTACTCATTGGTCAGGGCCTGATCAACCCTTCTAGTTATGCTCCTGCCAAAATTGACTTCTCATAAAGTGTTCTCTCTACTTATCTCACTATTTCCCTTCTCCTGCCCTTTTTTATACTTTCTTTGCTCTAAATAACCCCAGTTCTTATCTCTGTAAGTCCAATTTTGTCTTATATTCAAGACCCAACTAAAATGTCTTATTTCCTTCAGTCTTACAGGAACATGTAGTTAAAAGTTTGACTTCTAAATTCATGTTGCATTTGACCCCTACCTCTCTTTTGGTACTTATGCCAAGTAGTAAGCAACCAGTTTTCTGTGCACAGTCTTTCTCGTGCACTTGGATCGTGTACACAGTTCTTGGACTATAGTAGCCACTTGACAAATAATTCAGTGAACAAAAGACAAATGCCAGTTCTTTCTCTTTCAGGTCATTTCTACTCTCCCCACATTCTACAGAAATGTCTTCCACTACTTGATGGCGTTTTTACAAGAACTGCTGAAAAATTCAGCAAAAAATCATTTGGATGAGAATATTCTAGGTAAGCAGCCAAATGTCTATGGAAAGCATTTCTGCAAACTGAGAGACTCGTAATGAGAAATGAGGTTGAGGAGGATCCCAGGTCCCTTGCAGTAGAACTAAAATGGCAAGCTCTGGGCAAAGATTTTTTAAAGCAGAAAGTTTTGCATTTGGACACTCCTCCCTACTCCTAACAACACAAGAATAAGTATAGTCATGGGCTGGGTGTGGTGGCTCACACCTGTAATCCGAGCACTTTGTGAGGCTGAGGTGGGCGGATCACCTGAGGTCAGGAGTTTGAGACCAGCCTGGCCAACATGGTGAAACCCCACCTGTACTAAAAATAAAAAAATTATCTGGGTGTGGTGGCGCATGCCTGTAATCCCAACTAAACGGGAGGCTGAGTTGGGAGAATTGCTTGAAACCGGGAGGCGGAGGCTGCAGTGACCCGAGATGCCACTGCACTCCAGCCTGGGCGACAGACTGAGACTCCATCCCCCCGCCCCCCAAAAAAAATATAGTCATGTACCATATATCATCTTGGTCAACAAAGGACCACATATACGATGGAGGGCCAATAAGATTATAATACTGTGGTTTTGTGTGTGTGTTTGTGTATGCGTGTGTGTGTGTGTGCTTAAGAAAGTCTCACTCTGTCAGCCAGGCTGGAGTGCAGTGGTGTGATCTCAGCTCACTGCAACCTCCACCTCCTGGGTTCAAGTGATTCTTCTGCCTTGGCCTCCTGAGTAGCTGGGATTATAGGCGCTTGCCACTATGCCTAGCTTTTTAATTAAATTTAATTAATTAATTAATTTTTTTAGAGACGGAGTCTCG
This sequence comes from Macaca fascicularis, assembly GCF_037993035.2. Lineage (NCBI taxonomy): Eukaryota > Metazoa > Chordata > Mammalia > Primates > Cercopithecidae > Macaca > Macaca fascicularis. The sequence goes on from NC_088375.1 coordinate 197,052,937, forward strand.
CTCTGTCGCCAGGCTGGAGCGCAGTGGCGTGATCTCAGCTCACTGCAACCTCCACCTCCCGGGTTCAAGCAATTCTCCTGCCTCAGCCTTACAAGTAGCTGGGACTACAGGCGTGCACCACCACACCCAGCTAATTTTTGTATTTTTAGTAGAGACAGGGTTTCACCATGTTGGCCAGGATGGTCTCAATCTCTTGACCTCATGATTCCGCCTGCCTCGGCCTCCCAAAGTGCTGGGATTAGAGGGCTGAGCCTCCGCGCCCGGCCCTTTTTTTTTTTTTTTTTTAAGGGCAGTGACCAGCCCAACGTGCCCACCCTCCCTGCTGCGGGATGGGAGAGGGCTGGGAGCCAGATGGCCACCCCGGCCCTCACAGCCACCGCTTGGACAGGGGCCACAGGGCCACACCCTCCAATGCCCACACCTCAGCCATCCCTACCACGCTCATGGAACCTTGTCTCAGCCTGGGGACGAGCCCCCACTGGGGACAGGGGGTGGTGGGGGGAGGAGGCGGGAACCAGAGAGGCAGGACACCAAGCAGGGCCGTCTCCCCTACAACCTCCCAGCCTCAGCCACCTCTGACACAGCACCATTCCCATTGGAAAGCCCACTGGCAGGACAGGCTAATTTTTGTATTTTTAGTAGAGATGGGGTTTCATCATGTTGGCCTAGCTTGGTCTTGAACTCGTGGCCTCTAGTGATCTGCCTGCTTTGGCTTCCCAAAGTGCTGGGATGACAGGTGTGAGCCACCATGCCCGGCTCATAATACCGTATTTTTGATGTGCCTTTCCTATGTTTAGATATATTTGGATATACACATACTTAGCACTGTGTTACAACTGCCTGTAGTATTCAGTATAGTAACATGCTGTACAGAAGCCTAGGAGCAATAGACTATACCATATAGAATTGTGTAAGTACAAGTGTAAGTTTGTGAAAGTTTAAGTACACTCTATGATGTTTGCACAATGACGAAATCACTTAATGACACATTTCTCAGAACATATCCCTGTTGTTAAGTGATGTGTGTCTTTAGTACCTTCTTTTGCTGAATCATTTCTTTTCTGTGTTTTTTCTTGCAGCTAGCATATTTGGCAGCTTATTGCTTCGAAACCCAGCTGGTCACCAAAAGCTTGATATGACAGAGAAGAAAAAGGCTCAAGAATTTATTCACCAGTTCCTCTGCAACCCACTCTGAGCCTCTATATCTCTCCTCCTATTTTACTTGAGGCTGCCAATTACCAGCCCCACCTGTTTCAGCTCAAGAGCTCCCTTAAGATAATTATGTGAGGCCACTTGGTAGCAAGAATGGCAGCTATTTCCTGAGCCTAGTACCCTGACTAAGCTCACCATTGGTTAGCACACTCAGTGCTGTGAGTCGTGAAGACACGGGAGAAAATCCACCATAATAAAACTGACATTCAATTTTCAACTTTAGTTATTTAACACAGATTGATCTTTTTTTTGAGATGGAGTTTCACTTTTGTTGCCCAGCCTGGAGTGCATTGGCGTGGTCTTGGTTCACTGAACCTCTGCCTCTCGAGTAGCTGGGATTATAGGCGTCTGCCACCACGCCTGGCTAATTTTTTTGTATTTTTAGTAGAGATAGGGTTTCACCATGTTGGCCAGGCTGGTCTCGAATGCCTGGCCTCAGGTGATCCAGGCCTCCCAAAGTGCTGGGATTTCAGGTGTGAACCACCACGCCTGGCCTAAAATGTTTTTAAATAACTGTATTTGTTGTACTCACTCACCCTACCTCCAGGGCATAGTCAGTGCCTTCCCTATAGCCTGGGCTGAGATCCCTATGAGCAGATATTTGATGGAAAGTCATGAAAGGCCAATGAGTTGGATGGCAAGAATGCAGGCAGAAGCTGCTGGGTGAAACAGGCCACAGCCACCCCAGATGCTTTCAGTGCTCTGAGGACGTGTATATGCATATGCAAACTCTACCCCCGTTCCTGCCCAGATAATGGCTCGATAACTCTAAAGCTGGTTGCTCAGCCTCTGAGGGCAATACAGGCATTTAAAAAATTAAAATGACCAGGCACAGTGGCTCACGCCTGTAATCTCAGCACTTTGGGAGACTAAGGTGGGAGGATCACTTGAGACCAGGAGTTTGGGACCAGCCTGGGCAACACAGGGAGACCCCATCTCTACAAAAACATTTTTAAAAAATTAGCTGGGTGTGGTGATGCATACCTGTGGTCCGTTACTTGGGAGGCTGACGTGGGGTGGCTCACTTGAGCATAGGAGCTTGAGGCTGCAGTGAGCTATGAACACATCACTGTACGCCAGCCTGGGTGAGAGAGGGAGACCCCGTCTCTAAAAATGTAAAATCACTGAAAAAATGAGTGTTCGGTGAAACAAGTGGGATTTTCTGGGTCAGCAAGTCTTCCAAACTGTATATAATGCTTCCCGTCTCCGTGTGTAATATATTTTAATGATAAATGTATTTTTAACAGTGGTGGTTGTATATGTTTTTCTCTCTTAAGAGACGGCAGTTCGCTGCAGCTGGACTTTGTGGCTCAAGCCTTGGGGCCAAAGAGATATATTCCTGGCAGTCTGGTGGGTACCGGTCACTATTCACATATTTCCAGCAAGAAATGGTTATGGCACTGGCCTGAACCCCTTGACCCCTGGTCTAGTCTTTGGAGTTGTCCCACTCTGAATATTCGAGAGAAGCAGCTTATGGTTAAAACAGGCAGTGGCAGCTGGGAGGATCTAACAGCTAGATCCTCCAGGCATTTGGAAAGGACAGGGGCATAACGAAGGCACATGCAGAATCGCTTCCTGGGTACGAATGCCCACTACTGGGCACTGTAAAATGGGTTTAAGACACGGGCCAGCAGAACAATGTGAAAGGTTAAAGAAGGGAGTGGCCGGTAGGTGGCGCTAACTGGCCCGGGCATGAGTCCCGCCGAAGCTGCGTCCTCTTGCAGGGGAAGAAAGTTGGGACTGCCAGCCTGGGCCAGAGTGTGAGAAGACAGCTGGGCGTCCTAGGCAAGCGCGTGAGAAGGGAAGAGGCGGTGGCGTCCTCTCTAGCTGGGCTCAGAATACTCTTAGTTCTGCCTTTGGGGTCTTGTCTTCCTTTCTGGGCCTCCCGTCTGTGTTAACTTTGATGGGTGCTGAAGGGAAGGCCGAGGCCCCGGCGGGAGAAACCTGGGCACGTCGCGGTCGTCCAGGCTCCCCTGGCGGGTTGGAGCCAGGGTTCCGACTGCCAACTGTGGTCCTTCCCGCTGCTGCTGTGGCTGCCAGGGCGAGGGCGGGCAGCGCAAACCTGGCTGAGGACATTTCGGATCCTTCCTTGGGGATTCGTTCCCTTCTCCTTGATTCCAGTGCCGCGAGGGCGACACCCTGCGGGCCGCCCGTGACACCCCGGGCGCTTCCCCACGCGAATAAACTCACCTTCTGGGCGCCTTCCCCTCGGTGCCCCCGCCCCGCCCCTCCCGCTCGCCAATTGGAGGCTGCAGCTCAGCCCCCTGACAACCTGAGCCAACCAGAGGCGCCAGGGAGGGGCGGATCCGCTGTCCCCTCCTTCCTCCGGAAAGCGGAAGCGGAAGTGACGTTAGGGGAAGGTGGGGGCAATCATGGTGCCGCTGGGGAGGGGAGAAGCTGCTGCTGCCGCCGTTGCCGGGAGCCGCGGAGGTAAAAGGCGAAACTAGACTTGGCCTGGGCTTGGGACTTACCGGGGGGCGCGGGACTTAGGCTCCCTCCTGAAGCATTTCCCAATAGAGACCTCAGTCTGGTCACCATAGGGACCCCACCCCTTCTCCGTTTCCATGGGGATGGGTATCCAGCCCCCCTTTCCTGTTTCCATGGAGACCCGGACCCTGCCCCTCTCCTCGGTGCTTGGAGACCCCCAGCTTGTCTTCGGGTTTTTCTGTGTAGCGCTGTGCTGGGGGCTATCCCAGACAGGCTCCTTTTCCCAGCCTTCTCTCAAGGGGGCTCCGTTCGCACTCCTCGTTGGCTACCTTCAAACCTCCTGGTCTTGTTTGTTCCGGACAGTTGGTCTCCGCGTTGCCGCCGAGGGTGCCCGGGCAGCCCACTGGGGTCCTCGGTGCTCTCTTCTCTCTTCTCAGATGCAGCGAAATGTACATCTGTGGGGTTGCGTAAGCCAGAACTAGGGGTCGGGCCGGTACCTCCCGGATCCGATTCTTTGGCCTGTTTCTGGTAACTGTCTAGCCACCCCACTAAGTAAAGGCTCACTTTCTAACCCAGAGCAGAAGAGAAAGATAAAATGCAAAGCCAGACTGAAAACTAAAAGGGATGTGCTGATTATTTTAAAATTTTCTGTTCTGCCTGCCAGACCCACATTTGTAGAGCCTGTGTTTGCAGATGAAGGAAGAATCACTATTCCAGAACATGAAAGCTTCAAATGTGGTATTTTTCTCAAGAGAATGTATCTTCCCAAGATAGTATATCTTCACGAGAGAGTATGTCGCCATGTCTTTCATTCATTTAGCTGACATTTGTGTCAGTGTACTATGCTAGTGGCTGTAGAAACAAAAATAATAAGACTCAATTCATTCAGGGACGAGAGCCCACTATACAACCATAACTTCTTGTTAACACCATATTGGACATAAATAGATACAGTGATCTTCATTGTTTGTGCCTGACTGGGGATTAGCCCTTCAACCCAGAAGGTTGAAACATCTGTTCTAGGTAGGAGGGAAGAAATTCACACTTGTTCCTCTACTATTTACCAAACATTGTGCTTTACATATGTTGCCTCTTTTATTCCTTATAAAAACTTTGAGAGAACAGGAATTACTAGTCCCACCTTGCACATAAGAAAAATGAGGCACAGAAAAGTTACCCATGTAGTAAAAGGCAAAGCCAGGATTTGTAGGTAGATGACTCTGCCTCCAAAGCCTTGCTCCTTCTACCATAAACTACATGAAACCATTTACTGCTTCGTGGTCTGATTTGGAGGGCATTTGAGTGGAGTTTCTCTTAAGATTTGTAGCAACTCAGCCTTTAAGCAGCTACTGTTCTGTTTGCTCTTTTGTCCCCTTTAAATATTTTGACCAAGTTTCAAATTGTTTGACAGGCGTATTCAGAGGGTCTTATGAACTTATTACTTCAATTTTTGAAAAGCTCTTTTCTTTTCTTTTCCTTTCTTGTAGAGATGGAGGTCTCACTATGTTGACCAGGCTGATCTCAAACTCCTGGCCTCAAGCGATCCTCCCATCTCAGCCTCCCAAAGTGCTGGGATTACAGGCGTGAGCCACCACGCCCGGCCAGCATTGCTTTTCTTTAAAAATGACTTGATGGGCCGGGCGCGGTGGCTCACGCCTGTAATTCCAGCTCTTTGGGAGGCCGAGGTGGGCGGATCACGAGGTCAGGAGATCAAGACCACGGTGAAACCCAGTCTCTACTAAAAATACAAAAAATTAGCGAGGCGTAATGGCGGGCACCTGTAGTCCCAGCTACTTGGGAGGCTGAGGCAGGAGAATGGCGTGAACCCGGGAGGCAGAGCTTGCAGTGAGCCGAGATCGCGCCACTGCACTCCAGCCTGGGCAACAGAACGAGAGTCTGTCTCAAAAAAAAAAAAAAAAAATGACTTGATGGTTTTAAAGTTAAAATAAAAAAAAAATTATTTCCAAGGATGGTTTTTCATTTGCTTTAGCTTGCTCTTTAAATGAGAGGGAAAATGAACCTTGTGGTTGCTGAGGAGCTGCGTGGGTCTTGTGGTATGACTCTTAACTCTGGCTTTGTTCTGTTGCAGACAAGTCATTACGTTTTCATTTCTCACAATTGGGCTGAGCACAACTGAACCATGGGGGAACACAGTCCAGACGACAACATCATCTACTTTGAGGCAGAGGAAGATGAGCTGACCCCTGATGATAAAATGCTCAGGTTTGTGGATAAAAACGGACTGGTGCCTTCCTCATCTGGAACTGTTTATGATAGGACCACTGTTCTTATTGAGCAGGACCCTGGCACTTTGGAGGATGAAGATGATGACGGACAGTGTGGAGAACACTTGCCTTTTCTAGTAGGGGGTGAAGAGGGCTTTCACCTGATAGATCATGAAGCAATGTCCCAGGGTTATGTACAGCACATTATCTCACCAGATCAGATTCATTTGACAATAAACCCTGGTTCCACACCCATGCCAAGAAATATCGAAGGTGCAACCCTCACTCTGCAGTCGGAATGTCCGGAAACAAAACGTAAAGAAGTAAGTAAAGCAGTCAGTGAGGGCCTAGTTTGGTTTTGGGGCAAGTCCTTACAAAATTCTTGGTGCAAATTTTAGCTGGGGAGTGAAGGAGTCCATGGGGTTAGGACTTACAGTAGTTTTGCTTATCAGCAACACATATGCTTCAGGTTTTGTTGTGATTGCTTCTGGAACTTTTGGGTTGTATAGCCATGTTGAAATTTGGGAATATGAAATTGTAATTTCTTGAATTTCCTTCCCCAAATCATAAATAAAACAGAAATTTTACTTAAGTAGGCCCACGTTTCTGGTGCTAAAATGACTATTTAGCTTATCTAACAGGGAAATAACTAGAGTTGGCTTATTTGATAAAGAAATAACTATATTTGGCTTATCTCCGGGTTGTGTTTAAATGATTTGTTTTGGAGATGAGTATCTGCTGGAATATGTTTTATTATCTTAGTGAATGTTTAATGAACTTTTATTTCACGTGGCACATGCCTGTAATCCCAGCACTTTGGGAGGCTGAGGCAGGTGGATCACTTGAGGTCAGGAGTTCAAGAGCAGCCTGGCCAACATGGTGAAACCCCGTCTCTGCTAAAATATAAAAATTAGCCAGGCGTGGTGGTGCATGGCTGTAATTGCAGCTACTCAGGAGGCTGAGGTAGGAGAATCACTTGGACCCGGGAGGCAGAGGTTGCAGTGAGCCGAGATCATGCCACTGTACTCCAGCCTGGGCGATAGAGTGAGACTCCATCTCAAAAAAAAAAAAAAAAAAAAAAAAGAAAGAAAGAAATTCGGGCTGGGCACAGTGGCTCATGCCTGTAATCCCAACACTTTCTGTAATCCCAGCACTGGGAGGCTGAGGCAGGTGGATCACCTGAGGTCAAGACCACCCTGGCCAACATGGTAAAACCCCGTCTATTCTAAAAATAGAAAAATTAGCCAGACATGGTGGTGGGTGCCTGTAATCCCAGCTATTTGGGAAGCTGAGGCAGGGGAATTACTTGAATCCGGGAGGTGGAGGTTGCAGTGAGCCAGGATCGCGCCACTGTACTCCAGCCTGGATGACAGAGAGAGACTCAGTCTCGGAAAAAAAAAAAAAAAAAAAAAAAGGGAAATTCAGGCAAGAGGCAGTAAATGAGAGCAGGTTATCTAAAATAAGTTTTCATTTTCATGTTTAGCTAATGTGAGTAAGGTGATGCATGCCAGGATGCTTTGAAAACTGCAAAGCATTTTACAAATTATATTGGTGGTTATTATTAGCAGAATAAAAGTTCTGGTTTAAAGGTAGTGAAATACATTATCCAGGAACTTTTTTTTTGAGACGGAGTTTTACTCTTGTTGCCTAAGCTGGAGTGCAACGGCGCGATCTTGGCTCACTGCAACCTCTGCCTCCTGGGTTCAAGCAGTCCTCCTGCCTCAGCCTCCTGAGTAGCTGGGATTATAGGCAGGTGCCACGATGCCCAGCTAATTTTTTGTATTTTTAGTAGAAATGGGGTTTCACCATGTTAACCAGGCTGGTCTCGAATTCTTGACTTCAGGTGATCCACCCGCCTCAGCCTTCCAAAGTGCTGGGATTACAGGCATCAGCCACCACGCCTGGCCTATCCAGGAACTATTACAGGTCAGTTAGAAAAAAATAGGTCACTGGTAGTTACAGTACCAAGGACTAAATGTAAGATGTTACTAAACAGAAATAGGGTGAATGATTTAGCAATATCTTTTTCGCTGTGGTTGAGGTCTTGAAATTGCATATGGCTTATTGATGGCATATTACTTTACTTTTGCTAACCTTAGAGAGACCATCTTGTCCCACCGCCTACCCTATGCAGAAATTTCCCTATGGCATCTCTGACATCAGTTAATCTTGTTTCTGCTTGAAGACATCCAGAATTACAAGAGTACAGTGTTTCATACCTCAGCCCAATACATTTGTTAGCCAGCTCTGATTGTTAGAAAGCTTTTACTTGTATAGAACCAAAACCTTCCTTTCTGCAGGTGCCTCCCACTGGTTCTAGATCTGCCTTCCTGAGTAAACTTCCTCCCACAGGACAGTCCATCAGCTATTTGAAGATCATGGTTTTTTCTTCCTCTTGTATAGGCTGACCACCTCCATTTACTTAAATGTCCCTCTGTGACATTTTCCCCAGTCTCTCATCAGCCTTGTCACCTTTGATTATATGAATTCCAGTTTTCCAAAGTGCTTTTTTTTTTCTTTTCTTTTTTTGAGACGGAGTTTCGCTCTTGTTACCCGGGCTGGAGTGCAATGGTACTATCTTGGCTCACTGCAACCTCTGCCTCCCAGGTTCAAGCGATTCTTCTGCCTCAGCCTCCTGAGTAGCTGGGATTAGAGGCATGTGCTACCACGCCCAACTAATTTTGTATTTTTAGTAGAGACAGCGTTTCTCCATGTTGATCAGGCTGATCTCGAACTCCTGACCTCAGGAGACCCACCTGCCTTGGCCGCCCAAAATGCTGGGATTACAGGCATGAGCCACCATGCCTGGCCCCAAAGTCCTTTTAAAATCTGCAGTTGAGCACTGTCTCATAAGTGTGAGTCAATTAGCATTGAAAACAGTATGGCTCTTATCTCAATATGGACACTGTACTATGATTACTATATAGTCTATATTTTATCAGCAACATCTTACTGTTAGCTTATAGTTGGAAATTTCTAGAGTAGTGCTTCTTAACTGTGGGCAGTTTTGCCCTCAGGAGATGTTTGGCAATGTCTAGAAACATTTTGTGTTGTCACACTGTGGAGGTGATACTGGAATCTAGTGGGTAGAGGTTAAAGACATTGTTAAATGTTTTACAGTGCACAGGACAGCCCCCTACAACAAAGAACTGGCCCAAAATAGCAATAGTACTGGGATTGAGAAACCCTGCTCTAGATTATTCTCATGTATGCACCTGTCAGATCTTACAAAAATGAAAATGGGGACCTGCCTATAGGCCTTATTAAAAATATCTCCCGGCCGGACATGGTGGCTCACGCCTGTAATCCCAACACTTTGGGAGGCCAAGGCGGGTGGATCACCTGAGGTCAGGAGTTCGAGACTAGCGTGGCCAACACAATGAAACCCTGTCTCTATTAAAAATACAAAAAATTAGCCGGGCGTGGTGGCAGATGGCTGTAATCCCAGCTACTCCGGAGACTGAGGCAGGGTAATTGCTTGAACCCAGGAGGTGGAGGTTGCAATAAGCCAAGATGTGCCACTGCACTCCAGCCTGGGCACCAAGAACACAACTCTGTCTCAAAAAATAAAAAATAAAAATATCTCCCTATGAAATTTTATCTTGTTGATTTCAGTCCAATATTTGAGCTTGTGGGGGGGTTCATTTCAACTCCACAAACATTTAGAGAGCAAAATGCTGTTATGCTCTGTGGACGCTGCAGATGGTTGTGGTAGTAGATTTATAGCATAGAAGCAGAAATTGTTTACACCAGTAATCATAGCAACAAACACAATGTGGTAAATGTGAAGGAGAGGTACAAATATTGCACTGTGAGCACAGGGAAGCTCACCCTTAATCCTGGGATCAGGGAAGTCTTGTGAAAAAAGTGGCATTTGAGCTGGTCTTAAAGAATACATACAATTTAGGAAAAAAGCAGGAGGTTTTTCCAAGAGAGAGGAACAGCATGAAACAAGGAATGCAGGTGGGAAACAGGCCATTTTCAGGGAATAGCCAGTTGTCCTGTTACAACAGAGTCAGCACACTTTTTTCTGCATAGGGCTAAATAGTAAATATTCTGGGCTTTGCAGGCTAAAAGGTCTCTGTTGGAACTACTCCATTCTTCCATTGTAGCACAAAAGCAGCCATAGACAATACATAAATGAATGAACATGACCAAGTTCTGATAAGACTACAAAAACAGGCAGTGGGGTGGATTTGGTTCACTAGCTGTAGTGTGTCGACCCTTAGACTAGAACATAGGAGTAGAAAGAGATAAGGATGGAGAGATAACAAAGATCCAAACATGGAAGGCAGTGATAACCTTCTATGGGTTTTGAACTGTAACTTTTCTAGAAATGGTGGGAAACCATTGGAGGTGTCTAAGCCAAGGCTAGAGTGGTTAGAAAGAGAATGTGGTTAGAGTAGCATTTTAGAAAGACTGGTCTGGCAGCAGAGGTAGCTTGGAGGCAGAGGAAAACTGGAGACTTTTTGCCCAGTTAGGAGACAGTTGTAGTTTATGTTTGGGGTTTCATTTAAATCTGAAGAAAGGATAGTGGCCTTGTTCATGAGAAGAATCAAGAGCTTTTGTAGAGGTATGAGAGAACTTCGTACATGTTATTGGAGTTTGATGAATGAGCCATGAGTTGGGCATGATTCAAAGGTTTTGAATAGGCCGGGCGCAGTGACTTGTGCCTGTAATCCCAGCACTTTCAGAGGCTGAGGTGAGTGGATCACTTGAGGTCTAGAGCTCTAGACCAGCCTGGCCAACATGGTGAAACCCTGTCTCTACTAAAAAGACAAAAACTATCTGGTCGTGGTGGTGCATGCCTGTAGTCCCAGCTACTTGGGAGGCTGAGGCAGGAGAATCACTTGAACCCAGAGGGCAGAGGGTGCAGTGAGCCAAGATTCTGCCACTGCTCTCCAGCCTGGGCAACAAGGTGAGAATCTTTGTCTCAAAAAAAAAAAAAGATTTTGAATCATGTTGATTGAAAGGATTCATCCATTTTCCCAAATTTGTTGAGTTTCTGCTGTGTCTTAGCACAGCTTTTTGATGGAACTTCAAATCTAAGTGAAGAGTTAAGCAGTTAAGAATCTGTTGTGATAGATATTTTAACAGAGGTTTGTTCGAAGTGCTGTGTGCATGCTGAGGAGAAAGTGGCTAACTCTGCTCCCTGCACCCTCCAAATGGTGATCCCATTCATAGGAATCAAGAAAGATGGGAAAAGGAAAAAGTTTTGGTGGGGTAATTAATGAGTTTGGTAGGAGTGTATTGAACATATAGTCCTTGGAGAAAAGTAAGATGAACAAATGGAAAGCTCATTGGAAACATGTATCCGAGGTCAAAGAAATGGTTTGGAGTTAGAATGGTAGTAGAAAGGGGCCTTCAAACTGTGGGTAGTTTACTTAAGGGAGAAGTAAGAGTTGGCCAGAGCACTAACTTCAGGGTTGGAAAGAGAAAGAGGAACCCAAGAAGATCACAGTAGTCAATGGGATGGGTCGACTGCAGTGTTGTGAAAGCTGAAGGAAGAGAGTGTCAACAAATGAGGATATTCCTCTGTGACCCTGCAGAGGGACTGAGGAGCCCCAAAGAAGCCATTAGTTCTGCTGGTTGTGCAGTTGTTCACATATCATGAGAAGACTTGCCGCAGAGCATGAGTGATGAAGAAGTGAGTGAGTGATGAGGAAACAGGAGGCAGGAAATGTCAAGTTGGCCTTTTTTTTTTTTTTTTTTTTTTTTTTAATGTTTGGTAGTTAGAGGAAGAAGAGTGATGAGGCAGTAGTAGCTAGCTCACGGGGATTGTATCATTTTTATTTAGCATAGGTAATTTGGACATGGTTTAGGACCTAAACTTTAGGCCATCCTCCGTTAATGATTACTGTGTGAAAGTGTTTCATGAGCGAATGGTCAGGAAACATTAAGTTAAACCAAGACAGAAATTTGTTGATTAGGACTTCTCAGAGCCTTTGATGTGCCACTAACTAAGAAGGAAGAAAACAGAATTTTTCAAATGCTTTAAACTTGAGAAACCATTTTTTCGGATCCAATTTCCAGGGATCAGTGTTTTGTGGAACACATTTTGGGAAATGCTGATCTAGGCAGAAAAGGAGGAGATGGTACAGAAGGAATGATTATGCAATCAGTGAAAAGCTGTCACTTTTCCACTTTGTACTGTTCAAATTGGTTTATTCTATTTGCAAGTCTGGTTTGCTATTCATGTCTTTAGGTCATTGATAATCATATTGAATAGCACAGGGTGAAGGATAATATGAGCACTTTGTTCAGTTTGCTGGGGATTTAGCTCACTCCACTTTCCTCCCACCCACATTTTTCCATGCTATCCATGAGACCTTTGTGGAAGATGCTGTATTCTTGAAATCAGTAGGTTTGGGGTTGGGTGGAGTTTGAAGGAGAAGTAGCAGTAGCTTTAGTCTTTGAAAGTCTTGCTTAATGACCAGACATTCAGGAGGCTTGCCTTCCTGAAGCACTGTTTTAGCTTAGCTTTTGTTTTGGCAGTGATTTTATTTGGGCATTAAAATCCACTTAATTGGCCTGAAGAGGCTGATGTTTATCACTACTCGATAACAGACTTCATGATCCTTTAGCCCTTCCTTAATCCTTTTCCTTTCGGGTTTTTTTTTTCAGCTTGGTTTTTGTTTTTTTCTTTTCCCTCCATGCGCAGGTGTTACTCTTGAGAAATCAAATCATTTGATAACTAGTTGGTCTTCTTGGCTTCCCAAGCAGCTTATTTTCTGAGTCACATTTTAGCTTGAATTTCCTGTTTACTCTTGTTTTTTTCATTGTTTCATATAGTGTGGAGTTGGCTTACCTATTACTTCATTTTCTTTTCTTCATGCTTCTCTTATGCAAAAAATAAACCAACCAGAACCTTGCCACAGATAGTCTTTTCCTACCACAAAGCCACTGGTCATTCTGACTCAAATTTCACGTATCTTATTCTCATGCTTTTTATTTCATTACTGTCTCCCTACTGATTTGGTAGCTTTGAGATCTATCTTTCTCTCTCTTTCTTTCTTCTTTCTTTCTCTCTCTCTCTTTTCTGTCTTTCTCTCATTCCTTTCCTCTCTCCCTTCCTTCCTTCCTTTCTCTTTCTGTCTTCTTTCCTTTCCTTCTTGAGACAGGGTCTCACACCGTCACACAGGTTGGAGTGATTACAGTGGTGGGATTATAGCTCACTATAACTTCAAACTCCTGGGCTCAAGCAGTCCTCCTGCCTCAACCTCCCAAAGTGCTGGGATTATAGGCATGAGCCATGGCACTTGGCCAGCTTGTGAGATTTCTAATCAAAATATTTTCATTCTGCCCAAAAACAAGTTTTTTTTTTTTTTTTGGTTGAGACAGGGTTCCATTCTGTAGCCAGGCTGGAGTACAGTGGCATGGTCATGGCTTACTGCAGCCTTCACCTCCCAGGCTCAAGCCATCCTGCCACCTCAGCCTCCACAGTAGCTGGGACCACAGACATGTGCTACTGTGCCGGCTACTTTTTGGTTGTTTTGGTAGAGAGGGGTCTTCCTATGTTGCCCAGGCTGGTCTCGAACTCCTGGGCTCATGCAGTCCTTCCAGCTTGGCCTCCCAAAGTATTGTCATTACTGGTATGAGCTACCATGTCTGACCCTTTAAGGACTTTCTACTTTAAGTCTCTAAGCAGCTGTGTCTTACTGTTGTTTGTTTGTGTACTTTTTTTTTTTTTTTAAGACACTGGGTCTTGCTATGTTTGCCTAGGCCATGATCATAGCTCACTGTAACCTGGAACTTCTGGCCTCAACCAATTCTCACTCCTTAGCCTCCTGAGTTGCTGGGATTAAAGGCATGAGCTACCACACCCGGCAACTGTGTTTTCTTTAGTTGGTTTGTGCGGTCCATTCTTGAATCCGTGCCCTTCCAGAGAACCTGCCAGGACTGTCTGGTTACCTGTTCATCTACCTCTGTCTGAACTACATTAATGACATGATATATCCTCCATAGCTAACTGACCTTGCCAGTTTTCTATAGAGTAGTTGGCCAAGGAGCATGAAAAAACCCTAGGAATCATATGCCAAATTTATTCTACATGATGCACCAAAGTATTCCAGTGCATTGATTAGGAAAGGTGTCGTTTTCTTTCAAGAAGCACAGTTACAGCGATTTTTTTTTTTTTGTAAATGAAGTCTTGCTCTGTTGCCCAGGCTGGCATAATCTTGGCTCACTGCAACCTCTGCCTCTGGGGTTCAAGAGATTCTCCTGTCTCAGCCTCCCGAGTGGCCAGGATTACAGGCATGCACCACTAGGCCTGGCTAAATTTTGTATTTTTAGTAGAGACAGGGTTTCACCATATTGATCAGGCTGGTCTCGAACTCCTGACCTCAGGTGATCCACCTGCCTTGGCCTCCCAAAGTGCTGGGATTACAGGTGTGAGCCACCACGCCTGGCCTACAGTGATGCTTTTAGGCTGCTTGGTGTATTGCTCCTCAACACACTATGAACTAATTGTATGGCCAGTGGCATTCCAAGAGGAGAGTTATTTTTTTTTAGTGTGACAGATTTTAAGTATAAGAATAACAGGAAAAATCTGACTCCAGTGTTTTGGAACCTTTTTGCAGTGTATGTCCTTTACTTTGGGAGACCTAGTTCCAATCTCATGCCTTATTATAAATTCCTTAGGCAATAGAATGATCCACTCAGACAGACCAAGATGTTGTTGACTCTCCTAGAGGAGAACTACCCACTTTTTAGTCTTTGCATACTGTGATTACATTTCTTTGCAGATTCCCTTCTGAACTCCGATGAACTTGTAAGTGTGAGGTTCTGTAGGAATCCAGAGCAAGAAACATTTTCCATTTACCCCCATATGAAGCCATTTTATCAGTGTGTCTGCATGTGTGTTATGTACCTCTCCTTAGTAATCAGCATTTCCATCACTCAGGTCCACTGGCCTGGAAAAGGGACTAGAGTGGTTTTGTGTACAATTGGGTTTCAAACTTGGTGCTATAGGAATTATAGGTCTCGATGTACGTTTTACATAGGTTGTACATTTTAAGTACTACTAACATTTTACTATTATATGACATTGGCAAAAGAACTTGAATTTTATTTTTTTCCCCTCTTACTTAAATCAGGCTTATTCATTTCTTCTGTGATGTGCAAAGGGATAGTTTCAACCTAGGTTCCAGCTTTGTTCTGTTATGTACTAGCTATGTGGCCTTGGGCAAGCTGCTCTGTTTCCTTTTTTATAAAATTGAAATAAAAATATCCCATTGCATTTTGTGAAGATTAAATGAGATTTATTCATATGTAATATGTGTAAAACATTTAGCGTAGTGTCTGGTGCATCATGGTTGTTCAGTGGATGTTCATTTGCTTTCTTTTCTTCATAGGCCTCCATGGTTCTTGAAGGAGGTAAAGAGGTAATGTCCAGTTTCACAAGAGGTTAAAATGTTCTTTGTTAGGTACTCTTTGGGAGGTGTTTTCTCCTTGAGACGAGTTTACATATAAACTGTGATTAGGTTGCAGGATAGCCCATAGAAATCTTGGTAAACCCTAATTAGCTGAACTGTTGTATTAATGCCACTGTGGAACATAAACCACCATTTATAACTGTGTTTTATTCATTTAATTTTTTTTGAGACAGGGTCTCACTCTGTCACCCAGGCTGAGTGCAGTGGAGTGATTACAGCTCACTGCAGCCTTGATCTCACCAGCTCAAGCGATCCTCCCACCTCAGCCACCACACCTGTCTAATTTCTTATTTTTTTGGAGAGTCGAGGTCTTGGTATGTTGCCCATGCTGGTCTCCAACTTCTGGGCTCAAGCAATCCTCCCACCTCAGCCTCCCAAAGTGCTAGGTGAGCACTTACAGGCACGAGCCACCTCACTGGCCCATACAACAGTGTTTTAAAATGAGAACCTGTTTGTAGTCGCCTGCAGGCATTCTGTGGATACCAGCTCTTGCCACTCCTCTCTCTTATACTTGGCTTCCTTTGACTTAGTATCAGGCCACTGAAATTATTTCCATGATGGGCATTTGGGGCACCAGGCAGAGCAAATGGCTGTCAAAGAATGAGGACTCCTATTTTGCTCGCAACGGTGATAGAGAGAGGGAGATGGCTGGCTGCTGAGTAACTGCTATGTACCAATCACTATGTTATGGGCTTTAATATAGTTTTGTATTTAATTTTCATAACAATCCTATAACATAGATGCTATTAGCCCCCATTTTACAGATGACAAACTGAGGCTTAGAAACACACAACTAGCAAATGGTAGAACAGATTTGAACTGAGGACTTTCTGATGCCAAAGCCTATGCTTTCTACCATCACACACCACTTTTGCAAAGATATAAGAATCAGGTATTGAGACCTGTTGGCTGTGAAAAGGGCTAAGAAATGAAGGGACAGCAGCATTTGTTCTGTAAGGGTAAAGGTTTGAAGTGTGGGGAACAGCTGGATGAAGTCAGCTCTCATAGTGGGGGATGGGAGGCCTGTCGAAATGAGGTCTTCAGGGTTCTTATATTTCTGAGCTTTTTGCTTGTCCGTTATGGAGAAGAAATTATATCAGTGCCATTGTGGGGAATGGAGTCGGACACAGGGAGAGGGAAGGGAAGTCCCTAGTGATAGGGAGGAAAAGGCAGTTTCTACAGCCATAACAGCCAGGCCAGTCATTTATTTTTTAATTTTTTTTATTTTTTTGAGATGGAGTCTCGCTCTGTTGCCCAGGCTGGAGTGCAGTGGCGCGATCTCGGCTTGCTACAAGCTCCGCCTCCCGGGTTCAGGCCATTCTCCTGCCTCAGCCTCCCAAGTACCTGGGACTACAGGCACCTGGAACAATTTTTTGTATTTTTAGTAGAGACCAGGTTTCACCATGTTAGCCAGGACGGTCTCAATCTCCTGACCTCGTGATCCGCCCGCCTCGGCCTCCCAGAGTGCTGGGATTACAGGCGTGAGCCACCGCGCCCGGCAGGCCAGTCATTTATTTATGAGAATGTTCACATGCTAGGTGCCCAGAAACAGGAACTCTCTTGTGGAATAGGGGGCTGTAAATGTGTGTAAAATCTACTTCTCACTTTCACTTTCTTTTCCTCTAGGACAAACCCAGCCTTTTTTTCTTTTTTCTTTCTTTTTTTTTCTTTCTTTCCACAGGTGTTGACTTTTTTCTTTTTCTAATTTTTTAAAGCTTTTGCCTTCTGGGGTCGCAGTGTTTAATTTTCTCACTTTTGCTCATCCCATTCACCTTTCTTCTCTGATTCTGTTACCTTAACAAGGCAGTCATCTTTGTTAAATATTTCTGTATTCTAGAACTGCTCAGAACACTTTGTAAATCAGCATCAGTTCTCTGAAAGCTCCTACTTTGTGCCCATTACTAGCATGAGACGCTGTCCTCAGTGAACCTAACCTGTGCTCCTTCCATGTTCCCTAACAGGGTAATCGACAGCTGTTTGAGGCCACTCGGGAAGATTAAAGTTATGCTTAGAGCCTGAAACTCTTTTGGAGGAACACTTTTTTTCTTTTTTTTAATGGAATCTTTGGTAACATTATGTTCATATTATAGATACTCTCATTCCTTTTTTTTTTTTTTTTTAAATGGGGACTCACTCTGTCATCCAGCTGCTCATGTCTTTAAATTCAGGTTGGGGATCACCACTTTCAAGAAGCCTTTCTAAGGTCATTGAAGTCTAAGTTAGACGTTTCTTTGATATATTCCCATAGTATGCTGAATATCTGTTAGTACAACTTCTCAAACCATATTGTTCTTGTTCGATTCATTTGACTTTGAGCTCTTTGAGAGCAGGGACAATTTTTTTTTTTTTTTTTTTTTTTTTTTTTTTTTGGTATTCCTAGCACCCAGGACAGTATAATTTCTGGAACATAATTTTTAGGATGTATGAATGATAAACCTTAGTTGTACTGAAATGTTCCAAATGTTGCAATACCTCCTGTATGTAACCATGAAAACCTACACGTTTTTTGCAACTTCCTGCTCTGATCCAGTTTGAGGAGGTTTAGTTTTCCCTTTTTGTGAAATTTTGTGCTATTTTAAAATGATTCTGAAAGACAGAATAGTGACTTCTTCTTCCTCCAAATGAGGCGAGCGATTACTCGTTTATTCAGCATTTTATGGGGGGAGCAGGCATTTGCTTTGACAGTGAACTGTCTCCCCCACTTTTAAATACAAATATTTTCAGGTCGGGTGTGGTGGCTCATGCCTGTAATTCCAACACTTTGGGAGGCTGAGATGAGAAATTTATTTGAGGCCAGGAGTTCCAGACCAGCCTGGCTTAACACAGTGAGACCCCGTACTCTACAAAAAATACAAAAATTAGCCAGGCATGTTGGTACATACCTGTAGTCCTAGCTACTCAAGAGGCTGAAGTAGGAAGACTGCTTGAGCCCAGGAGGTTGAGGCTGTAGTGAGCTGAGATCATGCCACTGTATTCAGCCTAGGTGACAGGGAGAAACTCCGTCTGTTCCGTCGATCAATCCATCAACCAATAAATAAAGATCAAACAAATACTTTTCCCAGTCTGTGTCCTTTTCTAACTTGCTATCCCCTCCCCCTCTCTTTCTCTCTCTCCTCAGCCAAGTTTCTGGAAAGTGTAGTTGATATTCATTGTCTTACATTCTCACTTCTGTTCCTACCACTCCAGTGAAGCTAGTTGTGCTGAAGCAATTATGACTTTGTGAGTCAGCTAAATCCAAGAGGTATTTTATCAATCATCTCTGCTACATTTGACCTACTTGACCATTCTCCTTGAAACTGTTCCTTTGTCACATGTCACTTGTTGTCCTTGTCACTACCTTTTCAGTCCCACTGGTTTTGTTCATTTGTTCATTCATTCAAAAAATGTAAATCAAGCACCACTTCTCCACAAGGCTGGTCCTGGAAGTTGTGTCAGTGAACAGGATAAACATGGTCCCTGCTCTCATGGAGCTTACAGTCCAGCCGGGAAGTAGCTATTCATTCATTTAATTGGACAAATATTTATTTAGTGCCTGTTGTTTTTCAGATACTGTTGTGCCTACCATGAAACATAATGATGTAAATGGTTTAATCGTGTAATTATGGCATCTTAATTGTGTCATGTGCTTTACAGAAAGCCCTGAAAACCTATAATTAGGATACCTATTCTAGTTTGGGATAGAAGTAAGGGTCAATCAGGAAGAGTTTCTAGAGGAAGGGTCATTTAGTGGAAGCCTGAATTGTGCAAGTGAAAAAACCTGGATGGGAGCAGAGTTTGGCGGGGCAGAGAGACAGGAGGGGGTAGTTAATTATTTGTTGCAGTTACGTAAAAAGGTATCAATAGCTGTAGCATCTTAAGAGTGAAATTCTGCTCTTATCATTCAGCATTGTTGTAAGCTTTATGGTTGAGACATGCAGACTCCTTTATCCCAGCATCCACAGTCCCAGTTCTCCTTAGTGGTGAGTGATCGTTTTCAATTCTCTATCTGGCAGCACTAAAGAGGTTTTTAGTCTTGATGGGAAGTCAGAATATATGCATGAGACGATAATGAACAGTATAAACTAAGTGTCAGATGAGTGGTATAGTAAATATTACTGGCATTCAGAGAAGGGTACTGTCATGTAGACGTGGAGTGATTGTGAAGGAGCTTGGAGTTCCTGAGGCTTGCGTTAAAGGAAGAGAAGGACTCAGAAAAGCAGAGAAGAAAGGATCTAGGCATTTCCAGCAGAGAAGGAGAGAACAAAGTCAGGGAAGTAGGAATCAGTCTTGCAAATGGGTAAAAGTGTACTGTTGCTTGTAGGCCTAGACAGAGTCTTCTGTTTGGCTGCTTACCAAGTAATGTGATAGAAGACAGAAGAAGCCCTGGAAAGATCTTTGAATGTTAGGCAAAGGAATTGGGACTTTTATCATTTGAGCAGAGATGAAATATGTGGAAAACTGTTTTAGACTTAATCTGGCAACAAATGACTGCAAAGCTAGGTCCTGAGACATGAGAAGAATACCTGGATTAGTGGTTCAATAAGGAATTCAGTTTAACAAATATTTATGGAGCTTCTCCTGTGTGGCAGTGGAAAGAGAACCCAATGAACAGGTGAGAGCACTTGACTAAGGAACCTAAAGACTTGTACAAGATCAGATGGGGGTTGGACAGGTGGGGGAGGGGTGGGAAGGGAGACAGGAGGAGTAGGGGCCCTCCCTACTACCCTACTCCCACAGGTTTCAGAGGTTAGCAAACTGTGGCCCACAGGCCAGATCCATCTGGTTACTTGTTTTTGCACAGCCCTTAAGCCTAAGAATGGTTTTTACATTTTTAAATGATTTTTTTTAAATCAAAAGAGTATATCATGATATATGAAATTCAAATTTTAGTGTCCATAAATAACGTTTTTGAAACAGAGCCTTGCTGTTTCATTTATGTATTGTCTGTTGCTACTTTAACATGCAGAGGTGACTAGTGACACAGACCATAAGGCCCACAAAGCCTAAACTAGTTTTTGTTTAGCCCTTTACAGAAAACTTTGTCCATCCTTGAGTCACACTCATCCTTATCTCAGATCTCTTCTCTGAAACGAAATGTCCCTCTCCTACCTGAGGCTTTCCCCTCCTCCCGAGCTTTTGAATGTTTCTCTTCTTCATTTTCCTCCTTAAATCCTCAATTTCTTCTTCCAGGACTTTTCTGCCCCCAAATATGTTCAAGAACTGACTTACTTTAAAAAAAAAAAAACCAGGCCAGGTGTGGTGGCTCAAGCCTGTAGTCCCATCGCTTTGGAATGCTGAGGCAGGAGGATTGCTTGGGGCCAGGAGTTCCAGACCAACCTGGGCAACACAGCAAAACATTTAAAACTTATCTGGGTGTGGTGGCATGTGCCTGTAGTCCCAGCTACTATGGAGGATGAGGAGGGAGGGTCACTTGAGCCCAGGAGTTTAAAGTTACGGTGAGCTATGAATACACCACTGCACTCCAGCCTGGGCAACAAAGACCCTGTGTCTTAAAAACAAAAACAAAAAACTTTATCAACTCAGGAGTTCACTTGTGCTGCTGTACTTCATCTCTAGCCTCTACCTCCACTTTACCTTTCATTCAGTCACCTGCATCTGGACCCTGATCCCAGTAGTCTGCTGAAACTAGTCTTGCTAAGTCATTAGTGAATTCCTAGCTGCTGGATCCAGTCACTTCCCCAGTCTTTACCTTCCTTATTTTCTCTGACATTTAACATGTTGATCATGTTTCCTTGAGACCCTTTTTCCTTTAGCTCCGGTAACATCATTGTTCTTCATTGCTCTGTCTCAAAAAATAAAAAATATATATACACACACACACACACACACACACACACATATACATATACATACCTATATATACACACACACACATATATATGTTGAACAAAAGTGCCAGAATTCAGTCTTCTGCTGCCAAGTCTAGTGCTTCTACTGCATCAGTATAGATATGAGGAATGTTTGGGAGATGAGAGACAAAATTTGGAATCACTACACCTACGCTTAGGGGTAAAGGGAAAGAAGTGTCTCAGAGAAGGAGTTAAAGAGTACCCCAAGGCATTACTATGTTGTGAAGGACAAGTTTTCAGACATTGAGGACATGATCAATGAGGTATGTTTGCAAATAGTCGAGGAAAATAGGGAAGGACGAAAGAATTAGACTACCGGGAAGTTAAGAGAATAATTTCATACAGTGAAGCCATCTTGCCAACTGGTTAAGAAATACGTGGGCATTAATGGAAATGGAGGCACACATGTCAACTGCCATTTTTTAATTTAAAAAAATTTTTTTCTTTTATTTCTTTTCTAAATCAGCCCAAAATGTTATTATTATTTTTTCTGTCACCTAGGCTGGAGTCCAGTGGTGTGATCACAGCTCACTGCAGCCTCAGCCTCCCAGGCTCAAGTGATCTTCCCACCTCAGCCTCCTAAGTGCTGGGACTGTAGGCATATGCCACCACGCCTGGCTAACTTTTGTGTTTTTTGTAGAGATGAGGTTTTGCCATGCTGCCCAGGCTGGGATTTTCTTTATTAATACTTTTATTTTTATTATTGTTTTTTTTTGTTTGTTTGTTTGTTTGTTTTTTTGAGACGGAGTCTCGCTCTGTCGCCCCAGCTGGAGTGCAGTGGCCGGATCTCAGCTCACTGCAAGCTCCGCCTCCCGGGTTCACGCCATTCTCCTGCCTCAGCCTCCTGAGTAGCTGGGACTACAGGCGCCCGCCACCTCACCCGGCTAGTTTTTTTTTTTGTATTTTTTAGTAGAGACGGGGTTTCACCGTGTTAGCCAGGATGGTCTCGATCTGCTGACCTCGTGATCCGCCCGTCTCGGCCTCCCAAAGTGCTGGGATTACAGGCTTGAGCCACCGCGCCCGGCCTTATTATTGTTTATCTACTTTTTCTTCCCTCTTTTTTTTTCTTTTTTGAGGTCAGGTCCAGTTCTGTTCACCAGGCTGGAGTGCAGTAGCAATCATAGCTCACTGTAACCTTGAACTCCTGGGCTCAAGCAATCTTACCTCAGCTTCCCAAATAGCTGGGACTGTAGGCGCATGTCACCATGCTCAGCTGATTTTGTGGTTTTCTTTGTTTTTAGTAGAGACAGGGTCTTGCTGTGTTGCCCAGGTTGTCTCGAAATCGTGGCCTCAAGTGATCCTCCTGCCTTGGCCTCTTAAAGTGATGGGATTACAAGCATGAGCCACCACACCCTGACTTCTTCCTCTTCCTCTTCCTCTTCCTCTTCCTCTCCCTCTTCCTCTCCTTCCCCTTCTCCTCCTTCTTCTCAATTCACTTTATTTTTCTTGTGTAAAATCCCTGTGTTATAGCCACAGTTGGAGCCTGGGTCCTGTGCACAGAGACTGTGGTGTGGGTCTTGGTGAGGTGGTCAGTGAATTTCTGATAGGGAGACTTGGTAAATACAGTCTTTTTCCAGTGATCGGGGTCAGGTAGCTATAGGTCTTAGAGGTGGCCTAAAGGGTGGCTTTGGTGAAGTTGTCCAGGGTAGCAGTGCAGCCCCTGGCGGAGGTATAGCAGTTGTCAATACCAGCCATCAGCAGCAGTTTCCTGGGCACAGGGGCCAAGATGATGCCAGTGCCTCAGGTGGGGTGGGGGAGGGATAAGGTATACCAGCACAGAGCCACAGCAGCCTGTCACCTTGCAAGGGACAGCATGGGGCTTGCTGATCTTGTTCCCCCAGTGGCCTCTCCAAACAGGAACAGTGGAGAGCTTGGCCAGGATCATGGCCCCTTGGATAGCATTGGCAACCTCCTTGGAGCACTGAACATCCAGACTGATGTGGCCTCTGTAGTCCCCGATGGCCTTGAACCTGGTGTACTGGCCAGTGCGGGTCTGCTTTTGCAGAGGTGTAGTCTTCAAAACTTCATCCTTGAGAGGTGACCCCAGCAAAAAGTCAATGATCTCAGACTCCTTGATGGGCAGGGAGAAGAGCTAGATCTTCTCCAGGGACATGATCTTTGTGTCCTGGACCAGGCAGCCCAGCTTGGTGATGTGCATCCACTCCTTGTTCTCAGCCTTGCCTCTGAGAGCTCCATGGCCTCAGCCCTGGCTCCTGGCCAACCACAGCCATGACCCTGGCCCCAATATCCCTGCCAAAGTCTCTGGTGAAGCTGCTGGGCCTCCCATTCCAGGCCCTCCACTGCACTAGAGTCATCTGCCGTTCGGTATTTGTCAGAGAAGCAGCTTTTTTTTTTTTTCTTAACCTTCTACCATGAGGTGAATAATTGACTCGCCTTTCAAGAAGTTTGATGGTGAAAGGAAACAAGAGATTGGCAGTTTAAGAATTATCACATCACCAAATCTTCCAAGAAATTTGCAATATGTTGTCATTTTGTAGGCTTGAAAATATGCAGTGGAAATGATCTAGGGAAATATGTTTGATGGTTAAGTATGTAAATTTCAAGATGTTTTAAACTCAATTTAATATTGGTCTATCAAGTTGTAGTTCTGGAGGTCAGGGTGTTTAGTCAAGCCTTAAAATAAGTTCAGATCTTATTTGAATACAGGTAGCTGTAACAGTATAGTGTACTTTTAGTGCATAGATGTATATAGAGTCTGAAAACACTCTTATATTCATTTAGAATATTCATATACATATAGACTTATTTCTTCCCCATAAATCATTATGTGTTGTCCAGGTATGATTTGATCAACAATAAGGTTTTTCCGCTTTGCTGCTAGAGGCTGTTTTCTGTGTTTATGATGAAAACCCATTTGTATTGTCTACAACGTCTCTTGGGAGCTGAGCTCTGGGTCGGAAAGTTAAGCCCTGTGCAGCTCTTTTGTCCTGTTGATGAGGTGTCTTCTGTCTGCCAGGTAAAGCGGTACCAGTGTACCTTTGAGGGCTGTCCCCGCACCTACAGCACAGCAGGCAACCTGCGAACCCACCAGAAGACTCACCGAGGAGAGTACACCTTTGTCTGTAATCAGGAGGGCTGTGGCAAAGCCTTCCTTACCTCTTACAGCCTCAGGATCCACGTGCGAGTGCACACGAAGGAAAAGCCATTTGAGTGCGACGTGCAGGGCTGTGAGAAGGCATTCAACACACTGTACAGGTCAGCCTCATCTCCGTTGCTCTGCCAGCTTCTGACCTTGACCTTGTTGTGACTGCAGGGCTCTTTCTCCTTGCAGGGGAGAGTTATTCACTTTCAGGGCTTTAAAAGACCGCAGCTGTGTTCAACTGTGTAAAATTCCTTTCTGCCAGATCTCAGAAAATGAAAGAAAAAATTTAAAAAATGCATTAGAGATACTTGTTACTTTTTTTTTTTTTTGAGATGGAGTCTCGCTTTGTCGCCCAGGCTGGAGTGCAGTGGTGCAATCTCAGTTTACTGCAAACTCCGCCTCCCAGGTTCATGCCATTCTCCTGCCTCAGCCTCCCGAGTAGCTGGGACTATAGGCGCCCACTACCAAGCCCGGCTAATTTTTTGTATTTTTAGTAGAGCCAGGGTTTCACCATGTTAGTCAGGATGGTCTCGATCTCCTGACCTCGTGATCCACCCGCCTTGGCTTCCCAAAGTGCTGGGATTACAGGTGTGAGCCACGGCTCCCGGCCTTAGAAACTTGTTACTTAAAGATGAACGTATCTTGGGCTGGTTAGAAGCGACAGTACGTTTGTATTTAGATTTGCATCTCATGGAGCAGCATTCTGGCCTGGGCATTTCAGTGCTTGGCATAGAGTACTATCTCCCCATGGCTCAGGATCTTTGTACTAAGGCTTCTGTCCTACCTCAGCTTGAAGGACTTTTCTATCCTGAGAAATGGGGAGTGGCCCATTCAGTAGCCAATTCTCTTTTTCATGTTTGTATCAGGAGACTTAATAGTCTTTAGTATTGAGTATAAAGTAATAGAAATAACAATAGCTAACACTTAAAAAGTACTCACTGTGTGCTAGGCATGATTCTAAGTGCTAGTCCCCATAGCAGCTGATAAGTAAGTGGAAGCACAGAGGGGTTCTATAACTAGCTCAGGTTTCCCCATCCAAGCAGGATGTGGGGTCAGAATTTGAATCCCAGGAAGTCAGTCTCCAGAGTCACACTCATATCACTATGCTATTCTCTGCATTTCTTTTGGGGCAAAATATGTTGGATACTAATATGTTATGGGTATAGAATTCTTACACACTTGATCCTGAAGCACATTAAACTGGCATAGGGAGGCTCTGTAGAACTTTATGACAAAGGGAGGCCGGGCACGGTGGCTCACGCCTGTTATCCCAGCACTTTGGGAGGCCCGAGGCAGGTGGATCACCTGAGGTCAGGAGTTCGAGACCAGCCTGGCCAACACTGTGAAACCCATCTGTACTAAAAATACAAATATTAGCCGGCGTGGTGGTGGGCTCCTATAATCCCATCTACTTGGGAGGCTGAGGCAGGAGAATCGCTTGAACCCAGGAGGAGGAGGTTGCAGTGAGCTGAGACTGTGCCATTGCACTCCAGCCTGGGCGACACGAGCGAAACTCCATCTCAAAAAAAAAAAAAAAAAAAAAAAGAATTTTATGACAAAGGGAATTTCTCTGGAATATTTTGCAGGCTGAAAGCACATCAGAGGCTTCACACAGGGAAAACGTTTAACTGTGAATCTGAAGGCTGCAGCAAATACTTCACCACACTCAGTGATCTGAGGAAGCACATTCGAACCCATACAGGGGAAAAGCCATTTCGGTAGGTCTTACTGTTTGCTATTTGTCACTGACCGGGTTTCAGCTGGGGGTCTTGATACACTTTGAAATTTTTCAAAAGAGAAAGAAAACTCCCTTTACTAGCTCTTTCTTTGGCAGCGTTAACTCACCCCAGGATAGCTGTAACCAACCACTGCAGATTAGAGGGGTGCTGGTGGAGTCCAGGAACATCCTTACTCTGTGGATGATGGCCTTTCTGCCTCATTGTTTCCATTTATTTCCAAGAAGCATTTGTTGAAACTCACTTATGTGGTAGGTACTTTTGTTAGTGCTAGAGAATTACTCAAAAGCAGGCCTTCTTCTTAAGAACCTTTGTCTGGTGACAAAAAACCCACAAAATTTGTGGATAATGTCTGAGGCTGCAAATGGCCAAAGTGCTTTCAGCCCAGAGGAGGGATACCTAAGAATCAAGGAGGGGAGGGGATGAGGAGACAAGAGAGGAAATGAGAGGTAGGGATGCTTAGCTTAGTGGTGCAGTTGTTACTTGTTCAAGTTATTGCTTTGTAATAATATCTCGTGTGTATACACAAACATATAGGAGCATCCATTTTTATTCATATATGTCAACATATGTATATCAAATAGATACACGTACTATAAACTTGAAGGAGGGACTTTGGTTATCTACTTTTTTCTCTGCTCATAGTATATAACATGATTCTGGGCATTTAATAGGTGTTCAAACTCAGCTTTGGGATGATTATATGACATTTTAAATGAGATAATCAGTTTGTAAGGATTTCCCCTAAATGTAATATAGATAGATGTATTGCTGAAAACTGCCCATAAACAATGTCTTTGAGGCTGGGCATGGCGGCTCACGCCTGTAATTCCAGCACTTTGGGAGGCCGAGGCAGGTGGATCACTTGAGGTTAGGAGTTTAAGACCAGCCTGGCCAACATGGGGAGACCCCATCTGTACTAAAACTACAAAAATCAGCCAGGTGTGGTGGCACGTGCCTATAGTCCCAGCTATTCTGGAGGCTGAGGCAGGAGAATTGCTAGAACCAGAGAGGCGGAGGTTCTCCACCGCAATCTGGTGAACCGAGATTGTGCCACTGCACTCCAGCCTGGGTGACGGAGTGAGACTCTCTCAAAAAAACATAAATAAATAAAAATAATAATGTATTTGAATTTTGTCAGGGGATATCACAGTTATATTCAAGGCATTAAATATGCTACCCGTTCCTTCTTAAACCACTCATTTTATCAGAGTACTTAGAAACAAAAAGTCTTAGGGACAGTCAACTCTTAGATGCCAATCAAATGTAATTGTGAGCTGGGCGTGGTGGCTTATGTCTGTAATCCCAGCACTTTGAGAGACTGAGATGGGAGGATCACTTGAGCCCAGGAGTTTGAGACCAGCTTGGGCAACACGGTGAGATCCCAACTGTACAAAAAATTTTAAAATTAGTTGGGAGTGGTGGGGCATGCCTGTGGTCCCAGCTATTTAGGAGGCTGAGGTGGGAGGATCGCTTGAGCCAGGGAGGCCAAGGCTGTAGTCAGCTGTGGTTATGCCACTACACTCCAGCCTGGGCAACAGAGAGAGATCATGTCTCAGAAAAAAAAAAGGAATTGTGTTTTTAAGTTACAAATGTATTCCTGAGTCATGATCCCTTTAAGTGCAAGAGTAGTTAGATTGTAATTGGTTACTCTACAGATGGATGCTGTGAAACTTAGATTATTCCCTCCCCATCTCCACCCCGTAGGCTGCTGAGAGGACTCTGATTGCTATCCAGTCACATGCATTTCTCTTTGTGATGATTAAAACTGCATTTTTCTTGAATATTCAGTGAGACTTTAGACATGAAGATGATTATATGTAATTAAAAATGAAAATGCTGTAGAGAAGCTTTCTATTTAAAGAAATAAAATATTTTGGTTTATAAGAAAATGCATTCATTCATATAAGTAATTAAGGAATGTCTGCTATGTGCAGGAGCTACAGAAAGAGCTACGTGGATCCTGTACTCAAGTAGTTTACACTCTAGGAAAGCAGATACCAGATGTATCTACAGAGAAAATAAGATTGGAAATGAGAGGTGCCATAAAAGAAATGTAAAGAAATGCCTTAGGAGTTCTGAGGAGGGAAAGATTCCTTTTAGCTTTGGTTATCAAGAGTAAAAGAGAATGAAGTAGATCTCGACACACAAGATTATAGATAAGTTACTTGAGCCTGTCTTCTGATTGATTTTGTTCTTATATTTCAAGCCATGTGCATATTTGAGAGCCACTTTGCTCACTCTTGATATTCCTAATGTTCCACTGGCAGATTTTTCATATGGACTGTCACTGTCAATAGAGGTCTTTTAAGTAATTCATCAAAAGACTTTTGTTGTCAGGGCTCTCAACATGGGCCTTACCTGTAGGGCAAGAAATACTTATCCTGGGCTCTCGGTTCCCTCTGATCCCAGATATGCCACCTTACTTTTTCAAAGACCTCTCATCATTCCCATTCTCTAAAACCAGTGTCATTGATCTGATCTTAGTGTTCTGAATATTTGTTTTAGTTTATATTTATAAGAGATGTTCAGAGGCCAGGTGCGTTGGCTCACGCCTGTAATCCCAGCACTTTGGGAGGCCAGGGTGGGCAGATCACAAGGTCAGGAGATCGAGACCATCCTGGCTAACATGGTGAAACCTTGTCTCTGCTAAAAATACAAAAAAATTAGCCAGGCGTGGTGGTTGGGTGCCTGTAGTCCCAGCTACTCGGGAGGCTGAGTCAGGAGAATGGTGTGAACCCAGGAGGCAGAGCTTGCGGGGAGCCGAGATTGTGCCACTGCACTCCAGCCTGGGGGACAGAGCAAGACTTGGTTTCAAAAAAAAAAAAAAAAAAAGATGTTCAGGGTAAAGGTCTATTAGCTAATGACTCCTGTTTCTCTTTGCTTAACAAATTTAGGTGCGATCACGATGGCTGTGGAAAAGCATTTGCAGCAAGTCACCACCTTAAAACTCACGTTCGTACACATACTGGTGAGTTTAGGCCAATTTTTATTTTTTATTTTAACATTCATCAAGCCTGTAACTATCAGTTTTCCATTGAGACCTGTAGAGCTAGGTGGATATAAAGAGACATAAGAGTCTATATATATTCAGGTGAGCCTAATTAGCTCAGCCTTACCTAGAATGTTTGGGTTTCTGTCAGAGGCGGACCTCAGGTGTTCAACCTTAAGAAATGAAACCAATACAGAGACACTCTAAAAAAAACAATCTGTGAGAAACAAATCTTCTCTTTAAACTTCCCAGCAGCAGTCATTCCCAGTGCTTTGCTCTGCATTGAGTTTTAGGACTGAGATGATTAATGTGTAATTTATTCAAGTTTTAACAACTGTTAGCCAAAGTTTCTTAAAAATACCTCTGTTAGGGAAAGGTAGATTTCTTCATCCAGTGAAATGACTTTATGGTAAATTAACACGACTTTGTTATTCTTGCAGGTGAAAGACCCTTCTTCTGCCCCAGTAATGGCTGTGAGAAAACATTCAGCACTCAATACAGTCTCAAAAGTCACATGAAAGGTCATGATAACAAAGGACCCTCATACAGTACACTTACACAACACAATGGATCAGAGGTGTGTAGTGTTTTTGTCTCTTGATCTGGGTACCACAGAACATCAGCAGTTGTTTGTGTATCACAATCAAAGGTTAAAATGTCTTCTCTGTATATCTGTTAGTGAGAGGGAAGAAGTCAGGGTCAAGATCAGTGTCTTGACTTGTGTATTTTACCACCTACTCAACATCTCCACCCAGATATCATCTACTCTTGTCAAACTTAACATGTTCAAACCTGTTCTTCCTGCAGTCTTCCTCATCTTGGTAAATGGCAGCTCTGGTTTTCTAGTGGCAGAGGCCAAAAATCTTATAGTCATTCTTGACTCTTTTTCCCCTCACACTCCACATCCACCAGCAAAGTCTGCCAGCTCATCCTTGATAATTTATCTAGAATACTATCACTTCTTCTGATTACTTTATTCAGTCTACTATTGTCTTTTTGCCCGGATTATTGCAATAACCTGTTAAGTGAGCTTCTTAGGACCTTTTCCCCCTCTTCTGTCTACTCCACAACAGACTGTTCTACATATATTAGCCAGAGAGATCTTTCTGAACTATACAGCAGATAATGTCTGTCGTCTGCTCATAACCCTCAGTAGCTTTTTAAATTTTTATTTATTTTCATAGATTTTTAAAAATTATTTTAACATAGAGACGAGGTCCAAGCAGTCTTTCCCTTTCCCCACCCCCACCCCCGCCCCCGCCTCCTGTCTCAACCTCCCAGTGTGCTGGGATTACAGGTATGAGCCACCCCACCTGGACTCCAGTAGCTTCTTGTATGTATCACTTGAAGTAAAAGTCAGAGTCTTTATAGTAGGCTACAGGGCCCTACACATTCTGGCCTGGTTGCCTCTCTGATCTCATCTACCTCTCTTTTTATTTTATTTTATTTTATTTTATTTTATTTTTTATGTATCGTATTGTATTGTATTGTATTGTATTATTTTATTTTTCATTTTATTTGAAACAGCGTCTTGCTCTGTCATGTAGGCTGGAGTGCAGTGCTGCAATCTCTGCTCACTGTGACCTCCACCTCCCTGGCTCAGGGATCCTCCCGAATAGCTGGGACCACAGGCATGCACCACCACGCCCGGGTATTTTTTTTTGTATTTTTTGTAGAGATAGGGTCTTCACCATGTTACCTAGGCTGGTCTTGCACTCCTGAGCTTAAGTGATCTATCTACCTTGGCCTCCCAAAGCGCTGGGATTACAGGTGTGAGCCACTGCGCCCAGCCTACTTTTCTTCCTCTCATTTCAGCCATATGGTCCTCTTTGTGGTTTCTTGAACCAAGGAGTGCCCACTCCTGCCCCTAGGCCTTTATACTTGCTGTACCCTCTGCTTGGAACATCTTCTCTAGATATGTGCATGGTTGATACCCTCTTTCCTTCACTCTCTACTCAAATGCCACTTACCTAAGAGAGCTTCCCTAACCACCCAGTGAAAGAGAAACTCCTATCCCAGAGTTCCCTACTACCCTTACTCTCCATAACACTTATCCTCTCTTACCCTGTCGCACACTGTATAGTTATTTGTTTTTTGTCCTCTCTCTCCACTAGAACGTAAGCTCTATGGGGGCAGGACTTTAGTTTGTTCATTATTGTGTCCCTGGGCCTGGAACAGTGTTTATGCATAGCAGATGCATTACGAATGTTTGTTGAGTGTGTGCATGAATAGGAGTATCCTAGGTAAGCAGGGCTACCACCTAAAGTGTGAATTGTGACTGGCGTTCTGGGACTCCAGAGTTCCCTTAGCCTGGGCAGTGGAATTTGAATTCTAAATCCCAGGTACCACTCTGAGTAAGGAGCCCTTTGGTGCCCATGTGGGAAACACAGTGGTGGAAGGACCATTTACTTTTCAGTCAGAAGCACCAGATTTGTCTTCTGCTAATTAGCTGTGTGTTTTGGGGCACTTCATTCCCACTGTCTGAGCATCAGTTTTCTCATATTTAAAATGGGAATATAAGTTTGTGGCAATTTGTTACAAAAAGAATAAAAAACAGGGATATAGAATAATACTTCCAAGGTTTACATGAATGGCAAATGAGGTCATGTGAAATCACTGTAAATGATGAGACCAGGTATACAGATAGTATTAATTTCACATTATTATAGGTTTGTTACTCTGGAGCCTTAGTCATGAGATCATATTAAAACTCTTTATTATTATTATTATTTTTCTTTTTTGAGACAGAGTCTCACTCTTGTTGTCCAGGCTGGAGTGCCACTAGTGGCATGATCTTGGCTCACTGCAACTTCTGCCGCCCAGGTTCAAGTGATTCTCCTGCCTCAGCCTCCTGAGTAGCTGGGATTACAGGTGCCTGCCACCACACCTGGCTAATTTTTGTAGTTTTAGTAGAGACGGGGTTTCACCATGTTGGCCAGGCTGGTCTCGAACTCCTGACCTCGTGATCCACCTGCCTCAGCCTCCCAAAGTGCTGGGATTACAGGCCTGAGCCACCGCGCCCAGCCTAAAACTCTTTTTTTTTTGAGATGGAGTCTCGCACTGTCACCTGGGCTGGGGTGCAGTGGCCCGCTCTCGGCTTACTGCAACCTCCACCTCCTGGGTTCAAGTGATTCTCCTGCCTCAGCCTCCCAAGTAGCTGGGATTACAGGCGCACACCACTGCGCCTGGCTAATTCTTTGTGTTTTTAGTAGAGACGGGGTTTCACTATGTTGTCCAGGCTGGTCTCAATTTCCTGACCTCGTGATCCACCCGCCTTGGCCTCCCAGATTGCTGGGATTACAGGCATGAGCCACCATGCCCGGCCTCTAAAACTCTTTATTAATAATTTTTAAGAAATGTAAGATATTCTTCTAAGAATATCAGGATTTTAAAAAATTAAGTAATTCACGGGGTGGGGGGAGCAGGGAGGGATAGCATTAGGAGATATACTTAATGTAAGTGATGAGTTAATGGGTGCAACACACCAACATGGCACGTGTATACATATGTAACAAACCTGCACATTGTGCACATGTACCCTACAACTTAAAGTATAATTTAAAACAAATTTAACTAATTCACTTAGCCCTTGCTTTGGTTGGCTTAAACTTCTTCAGATAACACATGTAGACACGTGGAACATTAGGGACTTTGTAATCAAGTGTTTTGTTACATGATATGCCACTGTAAATCCTGATTTTTGTTACTCAATTAGAATTTTTTCTCTTTTACAGGATACAAATCACTCACTTTGTCTAAGTGACTTGAGCCTTCTGTCCACAGATTCTGAATTGCGAGAAAATTCCAGTACGGTAAGTGTATCTGTAATACCAGTGCTAGAAAAATAAGGGCAAGAATTAAGCACTCCCTTTGGTGGGAAAATTGAGGCAGGCCAGTCTTTGAAGTTTTCTAGGTTTAATTGTGTTTAATTACTGACCATGTAGGATTTTTTTCTTCTTCTCCTGATAAGAGTTCTTTTCTTTTTTTTTTTTTTTTTTTTTTTGAGATGGAATCTTCCTCTTTCGCCCAGGCTGGAGTGCAGTGGCGCGATCTCGGCTCACTGCAAGCTCTGCCTCCCGGGTTCACGCCATTCTCCTGCCTCAGCCTCCCGAGTAACTGGGACTACAGACACCCGCCACCGTGCCCTGCTAATTTTTTGTATTTTAAATAGAGACGGGGTTTCACTGTGTTAGCCAGGATGATCTCGATCTCCTGACCTCGTGATCCACCTGCCTTGGCCTCCCAGAGTGCTGGGATTACAGGCATGAGCCACCATGCCTGGCCTCCTGATAAGAGTTCTATTAGGAGAGGCTGTTCTCTCTGAGGCCTCATTCCTTTTGACCCAGGTCACTCACTTCGTAACCTCCTGGCCCCAGAAAATTTCTTTTTTTACTCATTTAGCAAATATGTATTGACCAGGCACTATGCCAGTACTGAGCTTGTAGTAGTAAAAAATGTTGGTATAGTTTGTCCTTGAGGAACTTCCTTGAGGAAGTCTAGTACTGTAAGACATAACCAGAATTCTAGTTTCTGGACTTTTTCAAACCCTGTCTATGTGACCTGGCTTGGTCTTTTTCCTTTTTCCTTTTTAATTTTAATTTTACTTATTTTTTTCTCTGCCATGGGGAGAAAAAAATTTCCCTTCTTTAAGTTTATTAACTTTTTGAAGAAACCTCTTACACATATACAGTCCTCTATCTGCTAAAGGACAAACCCACTTTATCTTAATCTGATTGCTTTGATTTCAAGCTGTTAGGAAATTTGACTGCCATTCCCATGGCTCCGTGATGCAACATACAAACCAGTGCATTGAGTCTGAGCTTATGCAGCCTCCTCCATGTTGAACGTGAGAGTTTTACAGTATTGCTAACACTAATTTTGAGTTCGGGTTTTTTTGTTGTTGTTTTTCCTGGTAAGTAAATATAGGCTAGATTTTCTGTGATTATGTGCATAATGAATAAATGTGATGGGAAGTATTTGAACAGAGACTGAATGATTCAGGAATGCTGTGAAAAAGTGTTTTTTTCAGTGTGTGATTAGTGGAGTCAACAACAGCACTTCTAAAGTTGTAGGTTCTTGTGCCTCCCCCAAGCCTGCTGAGTCAGCATGTCTGATCGTGGCATTTGAATCTGCATTTTTATGTAAACATGACAAGGTGTAATTCTCCTTCTGGTAGTGGCAGAGTTGTTGTTATGAGACCAACTCTTCTGTAGAAAACAGCTGAAAATTCTAGACAAAATATAAAAAACTACTGTGGAAAGGCACTGGTGAGCAACCAATAGCAAGCAGAGGTAACCTTGGAAGAAGGGATTACTTGGAAGATAGTAAAGGCATCGGGTAGGCTTGCAAGTTTTATGGCTTATCCACCTTGGACAAGCCCCAGTTGGCACCCAACGAGGCAGCCAAACTAATAAAAAGTCAATATTACTGGCTTGAATAACCAGAGGACAGAGTTCAGAGTGGCCACAGTAACCAGGCAGGTAACCTGGAAAGGAAAGAGTCACTAAAGGGGAGTCCCAAGTTCTGTGTATAAACTCCCTCCAAATCTCTGGCTGAACCCTGCATCATGGATGTGTGTGATAGACTCTTAAGCAGCCCAGCCAAGGCTAAATTAACAGGCAAGGATTTTTTTTATTTTTTATTTTTTTATGGGACAAGGATTTTTAAGAGCTATTATATGCTCAAGGACGTAAAGGATATGCTTGTAATTATTGAACAAATAGGAAATCTCAGCAGAGGAATAGAAACTGTAAAAAATGTACCAAATGGAAATCTAAAACGGAAAAATATAGCTGAAATAATTCACTGGATGGGGCTTAACAGCAGATTGGAAATGACAGAAGAAAGAATCAGTTAAGTTGAAGATCGATCAATATAAATGAACTAATCTAAAGAACAAAGAGAAAAAGATTAAATGGGTACATCATATGATTTTTATGCATATTCCTATTTCACAACTAATGTTCTAAAAGAAATTTCTGTACTAGGTGGCCTAGATGCCCTCTAAGCTACCCAGCCTAAGATTTCTGGGAATAATATCCCTTTAACATGTAACTGTGTTAAATAGCTTAGGAGTCTATTCTCTGGCCAAGACTATGACATATAACTATGGAGCTTTCTGGAGCCCTAGGGTCACCAGGAAAATACCCTGGCATAAGGGGACACCAAGTACTTATAAAAAAGGGAAGCCTTTCCTATCACAATTTATATAATCAAGAGAGAGAAGCACTATCCCTTGGGGTTTAATTATAGATTATGCTCCTGGTACCCAGTGTTTATCTCAGATGTAGAAATTGATTTTAGCCTTTCAAATTAAGGCCACAATTCCTTGAAGCAATAGCATTAATTTTTCTTTGCTTGAAAAAAATATTAGGGACATGTGCAGTGGCTCATGCCTGTAATCCCAGCACTTTGGGAAGCAGAGGTGGGTGGATGGCTTGAGCCCAGGAGTTTGAGACCAATCTGGGCAGCACAGTGAGACCTCATCTCTAGTAAAAGTAAAATATTAGCTGGTGTGGTCCCAGCTATTTGGCAGGCTGAGGCAAGAGGATTGTTTGAGCCCTGGAGTGAGCCATGATCATACCACTGCATTCCAGCCTGGGCAACAGAGCAAGACCCTGTCTCAAAAAAAAAAAAAAAAAAAAGAATCAGGACTTGTTAAAATCAAATAGTAAATTTATATGAGATAATGATTTTATGGGTTTCTGAGCAGCCCATTTGTATGCATGTCCTAGAAATGAACTTTGGTTCGCTCAGATCTTTTGTTAGAGGAGGGTTGAAGGTGCTAGAGAATGGCCTTCTCGAAGGCCAGACAGCTACCTGTATTCTCCTCTTCTTTGCTCTTTGCTCCTTGCTCCAGGCCTGGAAAGCTCAGCCTGTTCTTGTCTTCTCTACTTGTGAAAGTTGTTCCTACACACTCTGATCCCAGCGTTTTTGCCCTCAAGCTTGGCGGGGGCTTCAGCATTTTCCTTTTTTTAAATTTTAACAAACTTTTTTTTTTTTTTTTTTTTTGAGACGGAGTCTTGCTGTGTCGCCCAGGCTGGAGTGCAGTGGCCGGATCTCAGCTCATTGCAAGCTCCGCCTCCCGGGTTTTTACGCCATTCTCCTGCCTCAGCCTCCCGAGTAGCTGGGACTACAGGCGCCCACCACCTCGCCCGGCTAGTTTTTTGTATTTTTTAGTAGAGACGGGGTTTCACCGTGTTAGCCAGGATGGTCTCGAACTCCTGACGTCGTGATCCGCCCGTCTCGGCCTCCCAAAGTGCTGGGATTACAGGCTTGAGCCACCGCGCCCGGCCACAAACTTTTTATTGTAGTACAATACACATACAGAAAAGCACATGTATTATAAATGTATAGCTTGATGAATCATCACAATTCATCCCACCCATGTAACCAGCACCCCAATCAAAAAGAACATTCCCAGCCAGGCATGGTGGTTTACGCCTGTAATCCCAACACTTTGGGAGTTTGAGGTGGGCGGATCACCTGAGGTCAGGAGTTCGAGACCAGCTTGGCCAACATGGCTAAACTCCGTCTCTACTAAAAATACAAAAATTAGCCAGGCGTGGTGGCAGGCGCCTGTAATCCCAGCTACTTGGGAAGCTGAGGCAAGAGAATCGCTTGAACCCTGGAGGCAGAGGTTGCAGTGAGCTGAAATCGTGCCATCGCACTCCAGCCTGGGCGACAAGAGGGAAACTCCGTCTCAAAACAAAACAAAATAAAACAAACAAACGAAAGAACATTCCCAGCACCCCAGAGGCCCCCCTACTACATACCCCCAAAAGCTATGATCTCTCCCTGCAGACAACCACTATTCTGATTTCTAGCAACTAAGATTAGCTTTTCCTGGTTTTTTTTTTTTTTTTATGCTTTTATGATTGGACTCATATACTTGTTTATGTCTGGCTTTTCTTCTTATAACATTATGTTTAAGAAATTAAGCCATATTCTTACATACAGTTACAGGTCATTCATTCTTGTTGTTGAACAATATTACACTAAGTGAATATACCACAATACACTAAATGAATATACCAATATTTGTTCTTTCTCCTGTTGGGCATTTGGATAGTTTCTAGTTTGGAGCCATTATGAATAGTGCTGCTGTGAACATTTTTGTACATATGTTTTGGAGGCACACAGCCCATTCCTTTTCTTCTCCCTAGTATTATTGAGAGATTAGGTTGGTCAAAAGTAATTGCCGTTGAAAGTAATGGCAAAAACTGCAAATACTTTTGCATCAATCTAATATCATTGACAAATATAGCTCATTCCTTTTTTTTTTTTTTTGAGACGGAGTCTTGCTCTGTCGCCCAGGCTGGAGTGCAGTGGCCGGATCTCAGCTCACTGCAAGCTCTGCCTCCCGGGTTCACGCCATTCTCCTGCCTCAGTCTCCCGAGTAGCTGGGACTACAGGCGCCCGCCACCTCGCCCGGCTAGTTTTTTGTATTTTTTAGTAGAGATGGGGTTTCACCGTGTTAGCCAGGATGGTCTCGATCTCCTGACCTCGTGATCCGCCTGTCTCGGCCTCCCAAAGTGCTGGGATTACAGGCTTGAGCCACCGCGCCCGGCCATTTTTTTTTTTTTTTTTTTGAGAAGGAGTCTCGCTCTGTCACCCAGGCTGGAGTGCAGTGGCCGGATCTCAGCTCACTGCAAGCTCCGCCTCCCGGGTTTACACCATTCTCCTGCCTCAGCCTCCCAAGTAGCTGGGACTACAGGTGCCCGCCACCTTGCCCGGCTAGTTTTTTGTATTTTTTAGTAGAGATTGGGTTTCACCGTATTAGCCAGGATGGTCTCGATCTCCTGACCTTGTGATCCGCCTGTCTCGGCCTCCCAAAGTGCTGGGATTACAGGCTTGAGCCACTGTGCCCGGCCAGCTCATTCCTTTTTAATTATGTTACTACCTGTAATGATTTATAAACAGAACAAAAATAATAACTATGGCCAGTCACGGTGGCTCACGCCTGTAATCCCAGCACTTTGGGAGGCCAAGGCGGGTAGATGATGAGGTCAGGAGATCGAGACCGTTTGGGCTAACACAGTGAACACTGTGTCATGGTTAACGAGGCTAACACAGCTAACCCCGTCTCTACTAAAAATACAAAACACAGAATTAGCCGGGCGTGGTGGCGGGCGCCTGTAGTCCCAGCTCCTCGGGAGGCTGAGGCAGGAGAATGGCGTGAACCTGGGAGGCGGAGCTTGCAGTGAGCCAAGATTGTGCCACTGCACTCCTGCTTGGGTAACAGAGCAAGACTCCAGCTCAAAAATAATAATATAATAATAATAACTGTGAGGAGATTGCAAAGCTTATGCTCAATGGTAGTTGTTAGTCAACTATTTTTCAAACTGGATTGCACCTTTTTATTGGGTTTTAAAATAGTGGTTTACAATCAGCATTTCAAAGACATAATAGAATAGAACAAAAATCAGAGGACATTGCACATAGTAAGGATAAGGTCTGTTTCATAGACTTGTTTCAGTTACATATATGGATATGTATATAATATGAAGAATATATGTATATACAGTGTAAAATGTATTTCTTTGTATCACAATGAAAATTTGAAGGTCACACTGTTGGCCTATGAGCTTTAACTCTGTCTGGACTGGAAGCTGGAAGTTGTCCCACTAGATTTGAGATGGAGTCTCACTCCATCACCCAGGCTGGAGTACAGTGACTTGATCTCGGCTCGCTGCAACCTCTACTTCCCAGGTGCAACTAATTCTCCTGCCCCAGCCTCCCGAGTAGCTGGGATTTGAGGCACACACCACCATGCTCAGCTAATTTTTGTATTTTTGGTAGAGACGGGGTTTCACCATGTTGGTCAGGCTGGTCTCGAACACTTGACCTCAAGTGATCTGCCTGTCTCAGCCCCCCAAACTGCTGGGATTACAGGTGTGAGCCGCTGCGCCTGGCCTCACATAATTTCTGACTTCAGCTTCTATCATATTGGCAATCAAGATCACTGAACTTAAAAAAAAAAATCACTGAATTTCCCCTCCTTCAGCTGATAGACTTAGAATAGAATCATCAGCTGGTGGTGGGGGCTCATACTTGTAATCCCAGTGCTTTAGGAGGACCGCTTGAGGCCAGTTCAGGACCACGCTGGGCAACATAGCAGGACCTTATCTCTACTAACAATGATTTTTAAAAGCAGCCAGGCATGGTGGCATGTGCCTGTAGTTCCAGCTACTTGGGAGGCTGAGGGGATGATCTTGAGCCCGGGAGTTCGAGGTTACAGTGATTTGACTGTGCCACTGCACTCCAGCCTGGGTAACAGAGCTAGACCCTGTCTCAAAAAAAAGGGGTAGGGGGAGAATAATTGTCGCCTTTTGGCTCCAGTGGGCAATTTAATCTTTGAGCACATCTAGATTGGTGGACAGCCCCACTCGTCACCACACTTCTGCCCAATCCCAAAGTGATCCTTCTGAGTTCTCCCTTCTAGAAGCAGAGTTGTTGCAAAATGACCTTAAAACGTAAGTTGTCACTAGGGCAAGATCTGCCCTAAAATTAGGTTTTAGTTTGGTGTATATGGTGTGTTTATGTTATTTTCAATTACATGTGACCTTTGAACAACACAGGGGCTAGGGATGCTGGCCCCCCAACCCATACCCCCTGCACAACCAAATCCTAGTATAACTTTTGACTCCCTCAAAACTGAGCTAGCAATGGCCTTAGCCTACGGTGATTGGAAGCCTTACTGATAACATAAACAGTTTAGATTAGCAGATATTTTGAATGTTATATGTATTACATATTGTATTCTTAAAGTAAGCTAGAAAAAATAAAATGTTAAGAAAATCACAAAGAAGAGAAAATAAATTTACTTTTTATTAAGTGGAAGTAGATCATTGTAAAGGTGATTCATCCTCATTGTCTTCACATTGAGTAGGCAGAGGAAAAGGAAGAGGAGGGGTTGGTTTTGCTGTGTCAGGGGTGGCAGAAGTGGAAAAAAGTCCAAGTGTAAGTCCACTTGTGCAGTTCAAACACATATTGTTCAAGGGTCAGCTGTACTTGCTTTTCTTTACAAGTTGGTAGATTTCGTTTTTTTTTTTTTTTTTTTTTTGAGACGGAGTCTTGCTCTGTCGCCCAGGCTGGAGTGCAGTGGCCAGATCTCAGCTCACTGCAAGCTCCGCCTCCCGGGTTCACGCCGTTCTCCTGCCTCAGCCTCCCGTGTAGCTGGGACTGCAGGTGTCCGCCACCTCGCCCGGCTAGTTTTTTTGTATTTTTTTTAGTAGAGACGGGGTTTCACCGTGTTAGCCAGGGTGGTCTCGATCTCCTGACCTCGGCCTCCCAAAGTGCTGGGATTACAGGCTTGAGCCACCGCGCCCGGCCACAAGTTGGTAGATTTCATGTAAAAATCAAAATTTCTGCATCTGATACGGTGGCTCACACCTATAATCCCAGCACTTTGGGAGGTTGGGGTGGGAGGATCCCTTGAGCCCAGGTCAAGACCAGGCTGGACAACATAGTGAGACCCTATCTCTACAGAAAAATTAAAAAATTATCCAGATGTAGTGGCCCATACCTGTGGTCCGAGCTACTTGGAGGCTGAGGTGGGAGGATCGCTTGAGCCTGGGAGTTGAAGGCCGCAGGGAGCTATGATCATACCACTGCATTCCAGCCTGGGCAATAGAATAAAGAAACCCTGTCTCAAAAAAAAGAAAATCAAAATTTTGCCACTTGAGTTCTGGTAATTCCTGGCCTGCATAGTCCCGTGACAGCATTTGGCTGAAGCCCTTGAGGTGACTGGCATGCATTCTCTCCAGTATGCCACAACCCACCTCCCTTGCTTCACGTATTTCTGTTCCTTGTCTGAACTTTGTAGGCAGTTGCCCTTACCACTCTTGCCCTACAGACTGTAGGGGTAGAGGTGGATTGGAGGTTGACCATGGATAGAAGAACTGTAGTCTTTTCCCTTCCCTGAACTAAAGTGAAGAGTGCTCATTTTAGTTAGTGCCTGTGGGGAGGCAGGCCCTCAGGGATTGTGTTGGGTTTTTCCCCCTCACATTTTACCTTTTGTTTTTAATGCCTCTGACCTTTTATTAAGTATAAAGCTATCACTATTATCATCATTGTCTTGTTTGATTTATTACCATGCATACATATTAGAATATCATAGATATTATGAAAGATATTCACAATGTTATTACACGAGGAAAGCAAGTTGCAGGGTAATGAATATTATATAATCTTTTTTCTTTTTTTTTTTGGATACAGAGTCTTGCTCTGTCACCCGGGCTGGAGTGCAATGGTGTGATCTTGGTTCACTGCAACCTCTGCCTCCCAGGTTCAAGCGATTCTCCTGCCTTAGCCTCCCAAGTAGCTGGGATTACAGGCGCCTGCCACCACGCCCTGCTAATTTTTGTATTTTTAGTAGAAACGGGGTTTTACCCTGTTTGCCAGGCTGGTCTCGAACTCCTGACCTCAGGTGATCTGCCTGCCTCAGCCTCCCAAAGTGCTGGGATTACAGGCGTGAGCCACCACACCCGGCCTATAATCTCATTTTTTAATGTAAGATTTGGTCTTTTAGATCAGAAGTCAGCAAGGTTTTTTGGTAATGAGCCAGATAGTAAATATTTTAGGCTTTGTCGATCACATGGTCTATGTCACAACTAGTCAACTCTGCCATTGTAGCAAAAGTAGCAACTCTGCCATCTGTAGCACAGATAATATGTAAATGAATGCGTTTGCCTGTGTTCCAATAAAACTTTATTTACAAAAACAGGAAATAACTGGCAAGTCATAGTGTGCCAGTTCCTGTTTTAAAGTATTTGAGGGGCTGGGCATGGTGGCTTATGCCTGTAATCCTAACATTTTAGGAGTCTGAGGTTGAGTGGATTGCTTACGCCCAGGAGTTCAAGACCAGCCTGGGCAACATAGTGAGATTCTATCTCTATTAAAAAATAAATAAATAAAAATAAAATATTTGAGGACCCAAATCTTTAGTGTCTAAGGCTTAAGAAAATATGTGTTACTTTAAATAGCAAAAGGTAGAAACAAGATGCATAAAAAAGATTTTCTTTCTAGTTCTGCTGCTTTGAATGTTTTCTCTCATGGTGAAGAATTGTCTCAAGATGGCCAATCTCACATCTTTGTCTTTCTCCAATAGACCCAGGGCCAGGACCTCAGCACAATTTCACCAGCAATCATCTTTGAATCAATGTTCCAGAATTCAGATGATACGGCAATTCAGGAAGATCCTCAACAGACAGGTTTGTCACATGGACTCTTTCTACTCACATCTCAGCACTTGCTGACACACTGAGTCATAGGCACAATGAATCATTCTAGTTAGCTTAAATGAAGTGAGCTTTCTATAAAGGGTCAGAAAAGTTTGAGTCTTTCAGTTTAATTCCATCTTTTCCCCTACTTCCCTCAGTCCTGAAGAAGAGAGTCTCTTTTCCCAGAATCTTTTGTTGGCTGTAAAAAACAAAATGGGAGGAGCTGTGAGCTCTTTCTTCTGCCTTTTTTTTTTTTTTTGAGACAGCGTCTCATGTTGTCACCAGGTGGGAGTGCAGTGGTGTGATCTTGGCTCACTGCAACCTCCACCTCCAGGCTTAAGTGATCCTCCCACCTCAGCCTCCCGAGTAGCTGGGACCACAGGCATGTGCCACCACACCCAGCTAATTTTATTTTATTTTATTTTTGGTGGAGATGGGATTTTGTCATGTTGCCCAGGCTGCTTTCAAACTCCTGAGCTTAGGCAATCCACCTGCCTCAGCCTACCAAAGTTCTAAGACTACAGGCATGAACCACCGTGCCCAGCCTTGTGAGCTCTTTCTTCTGATGTGATACACTGTCTATGAATGAACAGGACCCACAAACTCACAAATTTCAGATGCATCGATCATACTGTGTTCGATGAAAATTTGTCTGTAAAACTTCCCATTAGTCAGAAAGTATATTCACTAGTTATATCAAAAAAAGGATGTTTAGTCTCTTTGCCAGAAAAGCCTTAAGACACTTTTTAAAATGGTTAGACCTACATTGGTTCTTCACATTTAGGAAGTGAGGTTGATGGTGAAACTTGATACTTTGACCAGAGGTGTCACTAAATGAAAATGACAGAAAGCTGGCCTGCTAGCTATGAAGAGATGAGTTCAGTGGACTTCAGCTGTGTTTTGTTTAGCCCATAATGACTGTTTTTGTGGCTCATCTAAGGCTTGGGATATGTATATATATATTTCTATTTCTTTTTCTTGCCAGCTTCCTTGATTGAAAGTTTTAATGGTGATGCAGAGTCAGTCAGTGATGTTCCGCCATCCACAGGAAATTCAG
The DNA here is from genome assembly GCF_037993035.2 of Macaca fascicularis. NCBI lineage: Eukaryota > Metazoa > Chordata > Mammalia > Primates > Cercopithecidae > Macaca > Macaca fascicularis. The sequence continues at coordinate 197,096,195 of NC_088375.1, forward strand.
CATCTTTATCTCTTCCACTTGTACTGCAGCCTGGCCTCTCCGAGCCACCCCAGCCTCTACTACCTGCCTCAGCTCCGTCTGCTCCTCCGCCTGCTCCTTCCCTAGGACCTGGCTCCCAGCAAGCTGCATTTGGCAACCCCCCTGCTCTCTTACAACCTCCAGAAGTGCCTGTTCCCCACAGCACACAGTTTGCTGCTAATCATCAAGAGTTTATTCCACACCCCCAGGCACCGCAGCCCATCGTACCAGGACTTTCTGTTGTTGCTGGGGCTTCTGCATCAGCAGCGGCAGTGGCATCAGCTGTGGCAGCACCAGCCCCACCACAAAGTACTACTGAGCCCCTGCCAGCCATGGTCCAGACTCTGCCCCTGGGTGCCAACTCTGTCCTAACTAATAATCCCACAATAACCATCACCCCGACTCCCAACACAGCTATCCTGCAATCCAGCCTAGTCATGGGAGAACAGAACTTACAATGGATATTAAATGGTGCCACCAGTTCTCCACAAAACCAAGAACAAATTGTAAGTATTATGTATAAATATACCCAGTGGGGTGAAGTGTGTTTACATAGGTGACGTGTTCAGAAGTTTTTACTTCAAAAAGAAAAGTGGCTGTCATATCCACCATGAAACTTGTCAATGACTACCTTTTAGTCATTTTCCACATAATCAAGTGGTATAAATGTAGGAAATGCTGTGGTCAGTACCTACAATAAGGAGCAGAGAAACAGTCTTTATCTAGCAGGAGGCACTCGAACAAATATTCCTACTGATACTGGAATCTAATCACATCTTCTAGTATAAAAAAGCAGTCAGCAAACTCCAGAGGCCCCAGAATATTCCAGAAAAAGAAGGTTGTCTTCAAGGCAGAGTCAGACTGATGTGAGGGACTGATGTGACCCAGTCAGATGGCACCGGATAGCAGTGGCCAAGTCAGAGAACTAATCTGCTCCCACAGCCCATCATAGAATCATTTTCTGAGGAAGTGCTTGGTCTTGATGACTAGGGAAATGACTTGGTCTTTCAGTTAATGCTTCATGGTGAAGAATTGTCTCAGGGTGGCCAATCTCACAACTTTGAAAGCCTGATATTTGCCATATACCACACTGAATATCTGGAGGATACAGAAAAGAGAAAAAAAACATGATTTATTTTTTTATAAAAACGTATATTCTAGTTAAAGAGGCTAAAAATGCCAAAAAGAAAGTTAATATTACCAGTAGATTAAGTACTAAATACTAATAATGATAATTTAAAAAACATCAACAGCTATTATTTATTGAGTCCTTACTATGTGTAAGGACTTATGTGCTACATATTTTTTAAAATTGAGGATTTGCAACGTGTCAGTTATTACCTATGTACATTATTTTTAGATTACTTTTTTTTGGACTTTATTGAACAGATGGTACAGAGAGTTTCCATAAACCTTTCTCCATCCCCAGTTTCCCCTCTTATTATTATCATTATTATATATTTTGAGGCAGGATCTGGCTCTGTCACCCACGCTAGAGTGCAGTGGTGCTATCTCAGCTCACTGCAACCTCCGCCTCTCGAGCTCAAGCCATCCTCCCACCTTAGTCTCCTAACTGGGACTACAGGCACCCACCACCACGACTGGCTAATTTTTTGTATTTTTTATAGAGATGGGGTTTCGCCATGTTGCCTAGGCTGGTCTTGAACTCCTAGACTCAAGCGATCTGCCTGCCTCAGTCTCCCAAAGTGCTGGGACCATAGGCGTGAGCCATCATGCCCAGCCCTCCCTCCCCTATTATTATTATTATTTTTTATCTGTATCATCTTGTGTTTGTCCCCTATTACTAACATCTTGCAACAGTGTGGTACGTTGGTTACATCTGATGAACCAGTATTGATACATTATTATTATCTAAAGTCCATAGTTCACATTAGGGTCCATTCTTTGTGCTGTACAGTTCTACTGGTTTTGACAAATGCGTAATGTCATCTATCTACCATTATAATATCCAGAATAGTTTCACTTTTTAAAAAATTCCTTGTCCTTCACTTATTCATCCCTGCTACGTCTTCCCCCTCCCCTAGTAATCATTGATATTTTTACTATCTCTGTATACCTGCAGCTCTGTGTGTCACACAAAGCACATTTTAACATATTACAACAATCCTAGGAGGTAGGTCTAATTTTCCCAATGGAGGGCAGAGGTCCAGAGAGGTTTGGTGACTGGCTGAAGTTCCCACAGCTCACAAGTGGCAAAGCTGGGATTTAAGCATAAGCAGATTGATCCCAGAGTTGGTGGCTCTTGGCCACTGCGTTGAGGGGTTCAGACACTAATGGTTTGTTGGGTGACCATACAGGTCAGGTGAGCCTTGAGATACGGGTAGGAATTAGATGGAGAAAAGGATGGTACTAAGTTGGAGAATCTAGAGGTGGATGTATGCTACTATCAGACACACTAGAAAGGCGATTTGGGGCTCAATAGGGAGAACACTCAAATTCCAGAAGTAGGCTGCCAATCCTCTCTAGATCTAGAGAGCCTGTTTCCATTTCTAGATAGCCAGAGTCATTGGAAAGGGCTTTCCAGTGTTGTGACCCAGCCCGCCTCCATGTGGTTTTTATTGTTTTCTCTGGCCCTGTCCTGGGGTGCTGAGTGAAACAAGTCATCCCTTTTCTTTTCAGGTATTTAAATATGGGTCTCACTTCTCCTTTTTTTTTCTTTTTTTTTTGAGTCAGATTCTTGCTTTGTTGCCCAGGCTGGAGTGCAGTGGTGCAGTCTTGGCTCACTGCAACCTCTGCCTCCTGGGTTCAAGCGATTCTCCTGACTCAGCCTCCCGAGTAGCTGGGACTACAGGCACACACCACCACGCCTGGCTAATTTTTGAATTTTTAGTAGAGACAGGGTTTCGCCGTGTTGGCCAGGCTGGTCTCCAACTCCTGGCCTCAGGTGATTTGCCCACCTTGGCCTCCTAAAGTGCTGGGATTACAAGCGTGAGCCACCATGCCCGGCCTCCATTATTATTTTATAGTATCATCTGCTATATAACTTAGCCAGAAGCTTTCACTTTCCTCCCACACTCATCTTAGAGGCACTTTTTAATTTCCTTTTTAGAGAGATAAAAGACAAAGCTGCCTCAAGATAAGACTTCAAGAAAGTAGAAACCTTTTAGCCCATGTAATAGGAAGTATAGTAGAGTGATAAGGGTGACTTTCTGGGCATGGGTTTGTAGTCCTGCTTAGTCATAATATAAATAATGAATGTTCTCGAACTCCTGACCTCAGGTGATCCACCCGCCTCGGCCTCCCAAAGTGCTGGGATTACAGGTGTGAGCCACCATGCCCGGCCTTAAATAATAATGTTTACTGAATGTTCACCATGCGCCAAGTGTCCTACGTGCATCATCTCATTTCATCCTCACAGGGGCCTTTGAAAGGTTTTTGGTTATTGTCTTAGTCCATTTTCTGTTGCTTAAAACAGAATACCCCAAACTGGGTAATTTATAAAGAAAACACATTTATTTCTTAGAGTTATGGAGGCTGAGAAGTCCAAAGTTGAGGGGCCACATCTGGAGGGCCGCCCTGCTGGTGTGGAACCCTCTGCAGAGTCCTGAGGCAGCACAGAGCATCACATGGCAAGGGGTTGAACATCCTAGCTCGGGACTCTCTTCTTATTATTTATTTATTTTATTTATTTTTATTTTTTTGAGATGGAGTCTCACACTGTCGCCCAGGCTGGAGTGCAGTGGCGAGATCTTGGCTCACTGCAACCTCCACCTCCCAGGTTCACACCATTCTCCTGCCTCAGCCTCCCGAGTAGCTGGGACTACAGGCACCCACCACCACGCCCAGCTAATTTTTTATATTTTTAGTAGAGACAGGGTTTCACCATGTTAGCCAGGATGGTCTCCATCTCCTGACCTTGTGATCCGCCCGCCTTGGCCTCCCAAAGTGCTGGGATCACAGGTGTGAGCCACCACTGTGCCCGGCCTTTTTGTTTGTTTGTTTGTTTAAGAGAGAGAATCTCACTATGTTCCAGGCTGGGCTGGCTTTAAACTCCTAGGCTCAAGCGATCCTCCCTCAGTCTTCCAAATAGCTGGGACTATAGGCATGTACCACCACACCCTGCTTCTCTTACTCTTCTTATAAAGCCACCAGTCCCACTCCCATGATAACCCATTAATCCATGAGTGAATTAATTCATTCATGACCCAGTCACCTCTTAAAAACCCAGCCTCTCAATACTGCCACACTGGGGATTAACTTTCAACATGAGTTTTGGAGGGGACAGATACTCCATCCATAGCAGTTATTATTCCTGTTTTTATAGGTGGGGAAACAAGACTCTAAGAGGTTAAATCACATGCTCAACATCAACAACTAATAAGTGGCAGAGCTTGGACTTGAATCCAAGTGTGGCCAAATCTAGGGCCCACCCTTGAACTATGCTGTGCACCTTATAGCACAAGGCCTTTACAGGGCTGTCTGCCTGTGAGAGGAAGCCTTAGCCTGTCCTTGGCATGCAACTTAATCTCTGAGGGGAAAAAAAGAACTTTTCAGCTTTCTTAGAAGTATTGGGAGGCAGCAGGGAAGGTGGAGAATCTGAAGGAAAGCTAGCCCTGGGATCCCTCTGAGAAGACCATCTGCTTGAGAAAAGCAACCTTGGAGGAGGAGGAGCCTTTGGATACAGAACCTACTGGATTAGGCAGCTGGGAGCCAGCCAACTAGTAGCGTACAAAGCTAGCTACGTTGTCAGCACTGAATGTCAAACAGTGCAGTGACCTCATGTCAGAGCACAAACAAAACATCACTCAGTACAAAAACCCCTGAACACTAAGGGTTTTCTGTCGTCTTGGATGACCATTACAATCAGGGAGGCTTCAGGTCCCTGGGGATCTGCCATATTACAGTGGCTATAAATGGGATTTCTTTTTCTTTTTTCAGCAGCAAGCATCTAAAGTTGAGAAGGTGTTTTTTACCACTGCAGTACCAGTAGCCAGTAGCCCAGGTATGTAATTCCATGTTAGCCTTAAGAGAAGGCAACTCTGTGGGCCCCTTGAGGCACAGCTAATTACTGCTTTGTCCCAGTTTCTAAAACTTTAAAAATCTTTAAACAGCCTCAGTTAAATTCTTCACATTGTATTGTTGGCTAGAGTATTTCATATTCTCACAACTATTAAAAGTTAGTATACTTCTGGCCAAAATACTGTGTTTAACATTCTTTAGTAACAGTTCTTTCTCTTTCAGATACAGCTTTAAAATGTAGCCAGAAAAAAATTTTTGAATCACAGTTAATGCTAAAGAGGGCAGTTGTTAATTCACTGGACTCTTTTCTAATTACAGTAATGAAGAAATAGCATCTGGGTCAGAGACACATAGAGAGCTGAAAGTTCCTTTTATTCAAATTCTTTATTTTATCGATTAAGACACTGGGACCCAGAAAAATTAAATGACTCCCCCAAGGTTATAAGTGAATTTATGGTGGAACCAAAGCACTAGTTGTCAGGCCTCCCAGTTCCCACCCTGTTCTCCTGCTCATTGGCCTTTGTTTTGTTTTGTTTTTGAGACAAGGTCTTGCTGTCACCCAGGCCACAGTGTGGTGGCACGATCACAGCTCACTGCAGCCTGGACCTCCTGGGCTCAGGCAGTCCTCTTGCCTCAGCCCCCCCAAGTAGCTGGGACTATAGGCATGCACCACCATGCCTGGTTAATTTTTCTTTTTCTTTTTTTTTTTTTTGAGATGGAGTCACGTTCTGTTGCGGAGGCTGGAGTGCAGTGGCGCAATCCCGGCTCACTGCAACCCCTGCCTCCCAGGTTCAAGTGATTCTCATGCCTCAGCCTCCCAAGTAGCTGGGATTCCAGGCACTCACCACCATGTCCAGCTACTTTTTGTATTTTGAGTAGAGACAAGGATTCACCATGTTGGCCAGGCTGGTCTCGAACTCTTGACCTCAAGTGATCTGCCCACCTTGGCCTCCCAAAGTGCTGGGATTACAGGCGTGAGCCACCAAGCCCGGCCTAATTTTTCTTTATTATGTGTAGAAACAAAGTCTCACTATATTGTTCAGACTGGTCTCAAACACCTGGGCTCAAGAGATCCTCCCTCCTCAGCCTGCCAAAGTACAGGGATTACATACAGGCATGAGCCACTGCACCTGGTCCTTCCCATTGGTCCTTAGCTCTGTCAAGACACACAAAGTCTGGCTGAATATGGAGCAAGTGTTCGCACAACACATGAAAGAGAGATGAGTAAGATGTCCTAAAGGAGCTCAGAGTCTCCTGGGCAGGCAGAACCAAGCAGGTCCTGTACCGCAAGGAGAGAGGTGTGGAAGGAAGATAGCAGCACTGTGCATGTGTGCTGGGAAGCTGGGTACGTGCTTCATCCAAGCTAGCCCTCTGCATAGGCCTACAGAAGTGGGGGAGTGAGCTAGGTCTTGAAAGATGAGTGTCAGTTCTCCAGAAGAGTAGTGTCCAGGGATTCTAGGCATAAGGAAGAGCCCACAGGCCCAGGGATGTAAAGAACGTGTCAGGAACAAGGTAGGCATCCACATGGAGGGTGCAGTGGAGAATGACTGGAAATGAAGCTGGAAATACAGGGTGCATCTAGATTGTGTGTGTGACTTTCTAAGGAAAGGGGACTTTGTCTTCGGCTGGGGAGTGTCCCTCTTTTACCTCAGAGGGCATGTGGTCCAATTTAAAGCAGAACAAACCCCGAAGTGTGGTGACCATCCTTCCCATGGTTCCCATGGCAATCTGCTCTCACCTAGCCCGTGTATCCCTGTCCCTCATGCTCCTGCCTCTGCAGCTACTTGAAGAGCAGTCTCTCTCGCCTCTCTCGCAGGGAGCTCTGTCCAGCAGATTGGCCTCAGTGTTCCTGTGATCATCATCAAACAAGAAGAGGCATGTCAGTGTCAGTGTGCATGCCGGGACTCTGCAAAGGAGCGGGCAACCAGCAGGAGAAAGGGCTGCTCCTCCCCACCCCCTCCAGAGCCGAGCCCTCAGGCTCCTGATGGGCCCAGCCTGCAGCTCCCAGCGCAGACTTTCTCTTCAGCCCCTGTTCCCCAGTCATCATCCTCTACCATACCCTCCTCCTGTGAGCAAAGCCGGCAAGCAGAGACTCCTTCAGACCCTCAGACAGAAACGTTAAGTGCCATGGATGTGTCAGAATTTCTGTCCCTCCAGAGCCTAGACACTCCGTCCAATCTGATTCCCATTGAAGCACTACTGCAGGGGGAGGAGGAGATGGGCCTCACCAGCAGCTTCTCCAAGTGAAGGGCCCGTGTGTGCTCACCTGCGGGAAAAAGTGGGTGAGCAGGAGGCATGAGGTACAATGCCTGCCATCATGGGTCAGAAATTTGAAGGATGAAGAAATCTACTGTTTGAAATCCTCACCTTTCAGACGTATTTTCTTTATTCACATCCCAGGAGCATCCATTTTAAGGAACTAATCTTTGGAAAAAAACAAAAAACAACAAAAAAAGCTAAGTTATAAGTGAACTGTTTGGCTGCACTGTATGTCACTTTTGCTTGTTGTCATGTGAACTTGGAAACTAAGGTTACTCGTGTGCATAAAAATTCTAAATGAAAGGGTGTGGTTTCCATCAATCTGATGCTGCCCATCGCTTGCACTGGGGTCTTTGTGGATTGGGCAGGAGAGTTCAGTGTGTTGGGTGTTGCTCCTTCCTGTGTGTCTTTTGAATCTGAGGCTGACATTTGCTTGGAAGGCCAGACCCTTGCTTCATCAGAGAGGGCAGTGGCAAAGGCCAGTGAGGCAGCTGTGAGTTGGACAGGGTTCAGGTGAGATGGTGTTGTCATTTGTGCTTAGTGTTGGTGGTGCTCAGGGTGGATGACACGGGTCGTTCTGCAGCCCGCTTCAGCACAAATAGGCAGTTTAAGGCCTGGCTCACAGGCTGTGGGGTTGATCTGGCTCTGCAGAGGCCCTAGGCAGCTTGTTGACTGCTGTCTGTCGATGACATGTGCAAAGCAGGTTCTAGCAACGTGATCACTGTCTTTGCCTTCCTGGTTCTTTCTCTCAGTTGGTTGCCAGGGCTTGCAGATCGCAGTGAATTTTCCTTGGGGAACATCGCTGTTTTGTCCTAGAGAGAACTTGTGGCTTATGGCCAGTTGCTGTTTGGTGGTCTGCCTTCTTTTTAATGGTATTTTCTTCCTCAGAGCAGAAGGGCCGCATTTTGCTTATCAGAAGAAGGTGCAGATTTAAGGGAATTCGTATGAGGTGGCATATAATTGGCAGGCCAGGTGTCCTGGTTCCAGGTTCCAGCCAGGCTTTGGGTTGCCCCCTCCATCTCTGCCCCCCTCTGGATTTTGCATACAGCCTCATACAGTGCAAACAAGGATGTGACTTGCTCAGCTTAGTCATGTGATTTATTTAAAAAAAAAGAAAAAAAAGAAAAATCACAAAACGATGATCTTCTACTCAGGGTATAGCAAAACAAAAAAATTCCCTTTCCACCAAAAAGCCTGAAATGTTGCAATAAGTTATCTCATTTGGAATGTTTCACTAAGTTGTGTTATAGGAAAAAAATTGTGTGTGTGTGTGTGTATAGAATTATATCCATCTGTCTGCCTTTGGCTCCAAGTCATTGCCTCTTAAAATAAAAGATACAGTCCACACTAGCATGAAGGTTTCTCTCAACAGGCTATATTAACATAGTCATGAGTGCTGACCAAACTCACCAAGCTCAGAGGCCAGGCATGGCCCAAGGTGCAGAATAGGCCTCTGCCTCCCAAGAGCCATTTTCCTGCCCTGAGCAAAGAGTGGTGGTCCACAAACAAGGCTGCTCTTCCAAACTGACAGTGTCAGGCAGGAAGCAGCCATAATTTTGCCTTGCATTTTCATTCCCTAATGTAAAGGGATCTGCATTGGTCACTCTCCTGTTCTCTGAGCCATTGCTCAGGGCCAGCCAAGACATTATTGAGAGCAGATAATTTACCTTGGAGCCAAGGGCCCTCCCTGGCTTTAGCAAGGATGTTCAGGGACAGACAAAGAGGGCAGTGGTGGTGAATGTTGTTACTGCCATGAGGAGAAATGGTCTTACCTACAAGCAGCCAATTTCTCATTCCAGGACTCTAGCCAGAAGAATTGACTTCTTTTTTTTTTTGAGACGGAGTTTCGCTTTTGTTGCCCAGGCTGGAGTGCAGTGGCCCGATCTTGGCTCACCACAACCTCCGCTTCCCAGGTTCAAGCAATTCTGCCTCAGCCTCCCGAGTAGCTGGGATTACAGGCGTGCACCACCACGCCTGACTAATTTTGTATTTTTAGTAGAGACAGGGTTTCTCCATGTTGGTCAGGCTGGTCTCGAACTCCCAACCTCAGGTGATCTGCCCGCCTCGGCCTCCCAAAGTGCTGGGATTACACGTGTGAGCCACCGTGCCTGGTCTAGGGAATTGACTTCTTTTTGACCTTCTGCACTCCCTTCTCCAAAAGGATTGTGGCTTCTGATGACCACTGACCTCAGCAGAAGTTGATAAGGCAGGAGGAATTTCCTGTTAACACAGTGGGTTAGTCCTCCTGGAAAACCAGCTGCTGAGCATGAGTTTTCCTTGGATCTCTCTGGGCCTTGCACCCACAGGAAGCTTTGAGGTAGGGCCCTTGGTGTTTACAACTTCTGAGAGAGTAGTGATGGGACCCCAAAGTAAGCTAGTATCAGAGGGCAGTAATGACCTTCCCATATGCCCATCCTGTGGTCACCTGGGATTTGGATTCCCTGGGAGTGGAGGTGGGAAATAGGAGCCCAGGGAAGGAGATTTGAAGCACCCATGGTTTAAATATCGACTCTTCCTGGCTAGCCAGGGCGTGCTCATGTTGGGGCCTACCCAGGTCAGTGGCCTTTTCACTCTCAAAGATCAGGGGTGACGAAGCAGCATCTTAAACAGTATTTAGGCTGACAGATTTTTCCAGTTGAAGAAGCTGAAGTATCTGCCTTTTGAGGGTGACTTTAGATTACAAGAAAGACTATCAGATCCAATCAGCTTTTGAAAAATCAGGAATGTGCTTAAAATGCCAGTGAGTTGTGAAGATCAGGTTTATTTCCCAGGGTAGGCAGTCTTCCTTTCCCTCCTTTTCCAGTTCTTTTTTCCTACCTGCCCTTCTGTAAGCCTGGTCTCTAGTGCCAAGGACCTTGGAAGAAAGAGGGCCCCTAGCTAAGCTGGAGCCAGAAAGAACCTTCATGGTGAGTGTGGTTTCCCAAACGTGGGAAATGAACCTAGGGTGAGATTAGGGAGGATTTGTAGAATTCTAGCAGGTAAAAATCAAGCCTTTTTCCTCTCCCATAGTAAACTTAACTATTTTCACCCTGTACATTATCTTCTAGTTCCTACTAACATCTCCAATTAGACAACCGCTTCAAAGGGTGCTTAGCACCAGGGATTGGGGTTCATGGACTTAGGAGGTGGTAAGGAAACTGACTGGCACCACCAAACTGCCTTAGTGAACTTGGCCCTTCCCAGGCAGGTAGGTTGGGCATTGAGGGAAAGTGGCCCAGTCTTTCCTGGCAGGGTCTGGCCAGTCTCATGGGAGCACCACTAGTGTGGTGACAGAAGTGGTGTCATTTATTGAATTCCACCTCCGTTTAGAAGGAGATCATGGTACAAAGCCCAGGAGGGGCCTTAAGATGTGAAGATCTCTCTGAGTAAAAGGCAAGGGGCTTCTCTTCTTCACCTCTGGGATAGGTGGTAGATCGGAGAGTTTTATTTTCAGGGTCAAGGCTGTGGACTGATGGGGATATTGGAGGGTGGGTGGGTTTTCCTGAGAGACTTTGTATAATGCTGAATGTGTCCAGAGGGACAAGTTTGCAGAACCTCATATTGGTATATTAAAGAAATAATAAAATAAAAAAGCACTTTAGGTTATTTTATCTTTAACCCGATTGCTGCAATTTCTTTTGTGTGTATATATACATATATATACTTTCCACAAAGTTTATTTTTTGCTCAGAATAAAAAGTTAAATTGAGGTGTGAAAAGAAAAGCACTTACCTTGGTGCAATATGTGTAGCTTGATGGTCGTTGTCCCATGTGGCCCTGGCCTGGCCGCGTTTTTCCGCTCAATCAGCCCTGTGCTATGAGGCTGTCCATAGAGAAACACTATTATGCATTCTCAGCAACCGCTCAATCTATGCAAGCCTTCCCTGTGTGCCCCAGGGCGCCCCCTCAGGCTCTCTGAAGAACTGCTGTGGGTCCTGTTTTCTGCTGACTGTTGAGGCCCTTTTTCATCACTTCTTGGTCTCTCGCCATCTTTTCCCTCTTCACCATTACAAAATGATGCCTGAAAGGAACAGATTGTTCCTAGGTAGAAACCTGGCACCTTCTAGACTTTGATATTTGTAATCACATCCATTGTCCTTAAAGACTTTTCCAGAGTCATTGAAACCATTGATTTGTGGAACTGCAACAGTATTTCTCAAGAGTTTACAATTGTCTTACACCACCAATCAGAAATATGTTTGGGGGGGCATGGGTGGCAGGGGGCAACATGAGCCATTTCCATACTGGTCCCCATACTACCTGTGTTGGTTCCTTAAGCAAAAAGGCCTCCAGCCTTCATTAAATCCTATAAACAAACATTAAATCCCATGAATCATTATCAACTTTCTTCCTTTATTCCACCTCCCCGATTTTATCTTCAATTCTCAGGCTATAGAATAGATGAGTTTTAAAATATACTTCAGCCACCCTTTACTCCATCTCCCCCACTTTATCTTCAATTCTCAAATTCTCAGGCTATAGAATAGGCAAGTTTTAAAATATAATTCAGCCAAAGCAGAAAGATTTTCATAGATCTAATATGCAAATGGTTCTGCTGGGACATAGATCAGAAATTATCTGTTCCTTAATATTTCGGGGTGGAGGCAACAAAACTGGAGCATATTTCTGATTGGTTAGCCATATTAGCCTGTTTCCTCTTGCATGTTTTTTTAGGGAGGGAAGGGGTCCTGTATTTCTTCTCATGCCCTTAGGGGAAGCCAACGACCACTGGGCATTTCTCACTGTTACTCCTGTTCAAGAGAGGGCTTCTCAGTCTGCACTGAAAAATGCAAATTAAACTGGATCTTTATGTCAATGTGTACATAGTACAAGCTTTTCTACTGGAATTGAGGTTCAAAACCACATGCTGCCCTTTTGGTGGTGTGCCTGTTGGGCCAAAATTGGGCGATCACGTAGTGTCCCTTTCTCAGCTCAATGCAGTTTCTACTTTTTCTTATGGGAAAATTTTTCATAAAACCTTTTTGCACCAAAACCCAGGGGTGTTTTTTGCAATATCCTTGTTATCCTCGTAGTGTGCCAAGTCAGAGGCTTCTCTTGCCCTTTTCCTGCTGTGTTCTCAGGCCTCCCAAGGGCTGTTTGACTCAACAGTCTACATCCTTAGTTGTGTTTTGGAGAATGTGAGGGTGGGGGTCAGAGTTCAAAGCGTCTGTTCCCTTTTCCTGTGAACTCTTCCTAGTCCGTTTGGGGAAGGTGGCTGGCAACAGATTGTTGCTTAATCTCTGGCTCAGATCTTCTAGCCAGGAAAGGCAAGAGCCCCCAAGAGCCCTCTTTTTTTTTGACATACACTAATCATTGGCCGGGGTCTTGGTGACAACTTTTAAAATCCCAAATAGTTTTATTTGGATTATGTAAAAGTAAGTGTGAAACATGGGAACAACAGACTTCCACTGAGCGATATGAAAACGTTACAGGTTCAGTACTTCCAAAGGAAGAAACCTCCAAACCCAAAAAAGAATAAATACGAATTTGTATTTTTGAAGAATGTGAAATAATGGTGTTTGCTTAATTGCTCATTTTGTATAAACTTAATATTGTACTTTAAAATATCTGCTAAGAAGTGAAAATTTAACTTTTTGGAATTGAAAAAGCAATATTAAATACTAATGAAATCCTAATTAAATGCTTATTTAAATCTGGTAGTATCTGTGGCATTTCTTCCCAACCCTGTCTATAGTTGACATTTTTCCACCATTCCCCCCTTCCCAGCCATCAGTCTTGGAGAGGGAGGGGACAGAAAGGAAACGTCGGTCACCAGGAGAGTCTGCAGGTTTCCTTTTAATCAAGGCTCTGCTGAAGGTGTTTTGTGGGGCTAAAAGCCCCCAAAGCATGAAATGGACATGTAACATCACCTGGATCCCCCATAGCAGGCCAGACCACTCTGGCGAGCACTGCTGGTCTGCCCAAATCTGGGTAATCAGACTGGGTATTCATTGGCTACATTTCAAAGCACAGCACTGCTTCCAGCCAGGATGAAGTGGGAGTGAACCCAGCTGCTAGCAGAGCTGCCATTCCAGGCTGAGAGCCAGCCAAGTACCAGCCACTGCCAGTGAAGACTGGCCCCTTTACTGAAGGGAGTTGTTCAGAGTCCAGCCATCGGCCCTGGGGAGGGAGAGAAGTCAGGGCATCCGGCTTGGGGATGGTCAGGGCTCCGCAGCTCCATCGCCAGCATCCTTTGGAAAGCCGCCTCTGGTGGCGACAGCCGGCTGCGGGGGCGCTCCGGGTTTGGCTGAGACGTTCTAGTTGGAACAGAAAGGAAAAAAGTGAGGCTGGGAGGAAAGGCCTTGGATTAGGCCCCACAAGGATATGGCCATTTGGCATTTGGATAGTATTAACTTTTTCGAAACCTCTCACCACATCAACGGAGGTTAGGGACAAAGCAGTGGAGAGATACTTCCCCTCTCCAGGGTAAGCTAGGGCTTGGCCAGCCTAGCCAGTGGGCAGACCCCACCCCACCCCGGCCCAGCCCAGGGTGGGCACTAACCCCGCCACCAGCCGGCTCCGGGCGCCGGCGGCCCAGCTGCCGTAACATCTCCTCGCAGGCTGCGATGGTGTCCAGGAGCTGCCGCTGCCGCTGCTCCACCGCGTCCAGCAGCTGCTGGGCGCGCTCCTCCCGGGGCGCCTGCGGGGGTGGCCTCCCGCCGAGCCCCAGCCCCGCCTTCCCGCGGTCCACGCCGGCAGCCTCCCTGCCCGAGCAAGAGACAGACGGTCAGGGCCGGCGCTTGCGCGGGGCCGAGCCCCTTCCCCCCGCCCCGACGGGCCCCCTCTCACCCCCGTGACCAGTCTGAGCCCGGGCCCCATTCCATCTCCGCTTGCGCGGCCCGACCACCGCCCCCCTTTCGGCCGCCCCCCTCCCCAGCGCTGTGTTAGGGCTCCGCAAGGCCGGGCCCCGCCCCGTCCCCACCGGTCTCCTTCAATCCTCCTGGGGGTCGTGGTCCCTTTAAGCTGCCCGGCGCAGAGGTGGGGCCGAGTCTCCCGGACCGGAAGCTGGCTGGGAGCGTCACTTCCTCCCGGAAGCGGGCCTGGGCGGATGTCTCCGGCGCGTCGGTGCAGGGGGATGAGGGCCGCGGTGGCTGCCAGCGTGGGGTTGAGCGAGGGGTCCGCTGGCTCCCGGAGCGGCCGCCTCTTCCGCCCGCCGAGCCCCGCTCCGGCGGCCCCCGGGGCCCGGCTGTTGCGGCTCCCGGGGAGCGGGGCCGTGCAGGCCGCGAGCCCGGAGCGCGCCGGCTGGACCGAGGCGCTGCGGGCCGCCGTGGCCGAGCTGCGCGCCGGCGCCGTGGTGGCCGTCCCCACCGATACGCTATACGGTCTGGCCTGCGCGGCGAGCTGCTCGGCGGCTCTGCGCGCTGTGTACCGCCTCAAGGGTCGCAGCGAGGCTAAGCCTCTGGCCGTATGCCTCGGCCGCGTGGCCGACGTCTACAGGTGAGGCCGCCCCGACCCGGCCCCGCTGGGGGCGGCACCGCGGGAGGGGTTTCCGGTGACAGGCTTGGGAGACTGAGGCGCAGAGAGCGGGAGGGGCTTGTCCAGGCTTACCAAGGAATCCGGAACTGGAAGTGTGTACCGAGGACTTAACGTGCCCCAGGCCCTGAACTACATGCTGCTGAGAGGCAGCAACACACGAGAAAGGCGGGGGCCCTGTACCCTTGGGGCATTTGTACTAATCGGGGAGGCCCCCAGGAAAAAAGGAAAGAAACACAGTAGCTTAATTTAATAGCGAATGCCTTGTAGAAAATAAAACGTGGAGCTTGATCCCACCCACTATCACGGTAGCACAGCGGTGCAGCTGTTGTAGTCCCTCAGACCAGAGGCACATAGGCGCCAAGCCAGGGGTGCCCCTCTGGAGCCCTGCTTTCTGCTCAAGCTCTTAGGGAAGTGAAGCAGGGAGACAGGCGGCTCCCATTGTAAACTTGAAGGATTCCTTTCCTACGTGTGCCTAGAGTCTAGGAAAGGACCACCAGTGGTCCTTCATTTTGAATGGATTTATGCTCCTGTGTTTCCCAGATACTGCCGTGTGAGAGTACCCGAGGGGCTCCTGAAAGACCTACTGCCAGGACCAGTGACCCTGGTGATGGAACGCTCGGAGGAGCTCAACAAGGACCTAAACCCTTTTACGCCTGTGAGTCAAGTTTTCTCTTGTGTTTCCAGACTCCAGGCCACTTGGCTTTCACTAGGATCCAGATCAGACTTACCCTCTACCCCTTCCAACCTTTCTCATGATCCCCTTCCCCCTGCCTTATAGCTTGTAGGCATTCGGATTCCTGATCATGCCTTTATGCAAGACTTGGCTCAGATGTTTGAGGGTCCGCTTGCTCTCACTAGCGCCAACCTCAGCTCCCAGGCCAGTTCTCTGAATGTCGAGGTGAGTTTACCCAGTCCTTCCCCTGGAAATGTCACCAGCCCAAACACTGTTTCCTGTGAATCAGTGGCATTGATAGTGCACTGGGATTGCCAGGCGTGAGAGTCCTTGGGCCAACAGTGGAAAGGTTTCCCAGCTGGCAGGGAGGCGGTGGGGGGCAATATAAATTAAAGGAATTTGATTTTGTCTCAAAGTCTGAAAAGCCAGGGGGAGAATTGGTGTTTTTTTCTTATTGTCTTTATAATAATAGGAAAGATTATGGTAAGAACAGTGTCTTCCTCTTTTTCTGGAGATAACAGTTTTTGGAGAGTACAGTTTAGGCTGTAAATCTTCACGACAGTGCTGTAAAGAAAGATGAAGAAGGCCAAGGGCAGTAGCTTATGCCTGTGACCCCAGAACTTTGGGAGGCCCAGGCAGGCGGATCACCTGAGGTCAGGAGTTCGAGACCAGCCTGGCCCACATGACAAAAGTCCATCTCTAATAAAAAATACAAAAATTAGCCAGACATGGTGGCACATGCCTGTAGTCCAGCTACTCGGGAGGCTGAGGCAGGAGAATCACTTGAACCTGGGAGGTGGAGGTTACAGTGAACTGAGATTGTGCCATTGTACTCCAGCCAGGGCTCTAGAGAAAGACTCTGTCTCTTAAAAAAAAGGATGAAGTTTAGCTTCCAAAAAGTTAAATCTCTTTTTCCAGGTCACGTAGCCATTAAGTGACTGGCTCAGATTTTTACCCAATTTTTGACTTTTTTTTTTTTTTTTTTTTTTTTTTTTTTGAGACAGAGTCTCGCTCTGTCGCCCAGGCTGGAGTGCAGTGGCCGGATCTCAGCTCACTGCAAGCTCCGCCTCCCGGGTTCACGCCATTCTCCTGCCTCAGCCTCCCGAGTAGCTGGGACTGCAGGCGCCCGCCACCACACCCGGCTGATTTTTTGTATTTTTAGTAGAGACGGGGTTTCACAGTGTTAGCCAGGATGATCTCGATCTCCTGATCTCGTGATCCGCCCGCCTCGGCCTCCCAAAGTGCTGGGATTACAGGCGTGAGCCACCGCGCCTGGCTCCAGTTTTTGACTCTTGCCCCTGTTGTCTTATCTCTGCCACAAACCAGATCAAAGAAAGGATCATCCTAATCCTTTCTTGGCTACATAGATTAGAACAAAGGAGGACACGTAGAAATTTCAGTTCTTTTTCTTATTACCAAGATGTAAAACGTAGTTGTAAGCTACATTGTGTCCCCAGACTCTGGGCCAGAGACATAGTATCACACATAGTATCCAGCATCAGGCCTTGGGCTTCTTACATCCAGCTAATATGCCTGGATAGAGTAACTTGCGTGCAGTCACACAGAGATAGGATGGAAAGTCCAGAGTTGGAGCTCATATCTCTGCCCAGAACTCCATTCGATGGGGTTTTCCATGCCCAGACCTAGAGTGGGGCTCAGGGTTCTTGGAAAGTGAGAGTTCAGCATCCCTTCCCATTCTCAGAGTGCAGGTTTGACTTGGTCCTGGTGGCTGTACCCCAGGAGCAAGAATCGGGATGTGGCACAGAGAGGGGAGGTTTTTACCTTGTCAGCAGTCATTTGACCTGTCCAACACAGTAACTGGTATTTATGATTTCCTGTCCCAAATTCCCAGGCCTAACTGCTACTGCAGTGTCTTCATTGGAGGGACTGGGGAAGCTCTTTCTCAGTTAACAATTCAGTCCACTGTTCTAGGGGAGTATCCTTCTAATAGCCCAAAGACTGAGTGCTGGTGGCATGCAGAATCTACCATGTTCTATTCTTCATACCCTGATCAGAGTTGCAGTGAGATCCAGGAGCATGGTTCTAGAGCTAGAAGAAGCTGGAATCACTTGCTCCAGGTCACACAGTCATTAAGTGACCAGATTTTTACCTAGTTTTTTTGTTTTGTTTTGTTTGAGACAGAGTCTCACTCTGTTGCCCAGGCTGGCATGCAATGGCACCATCTCGGCTCACTGCAACCTTCACCTCCCAGATTCAAACAGTTCTGCCTCAGCCTCCTGAGTGAGTAGCTGGGATTACAGGCGCATGCCACCACACCCGGCTAATTTTTGTATTTTAGTAGAGACGGGGTTTCATCGTATTGGTCAGGCTGGTCTCAAACTCCTGGCCTCAAGAGATCCAGCCTCTCAAAATGCTGGGATTACAGGTGTGAGCCACCGTGCCCAGCCTTTTTACCTGGTTTTTGACTCTTGACCCTGTTCTCCTATCTCTGCCCCAAGCCAGGACAAAGAAAAGGTCATGCTAATCCTGTCTTGGCTACATAAATTAGAACAAATGAAGACATAGGATTATCTAGTCCAGCCCACTTGTCTTGTAGGCCTGGATAGAGTAACTTGCGTGCAGTCACACAGAGATACAATGGAAAGTCCAGAGTTAGAGCCCGTATCTGTGCCCAGAACTCCATTCGTTGTACTTACATTTCCTAACTGAAGCAATGTATGACATTTCCTTTTGCCATAATAAGACTTCTTTAAGCCCTAGATAGGTGTTACTTGGGGTGCTAACCCAGGAGGGCTCCAAACCTCATAGAATGCAGTGTCCTTGGCACAGCTGACCTTAACTAAATGAAGCTCCTTTCTCTGCTTGGAGGAAGGTGACTTCTGTTTTGAGACTATATGGCCTTTGATGACTGCGTGCAGTTTAACATTATTGCATACACCAGGGATAGTGTCCATACTCTTCCTTCTCCTTCTTCTCAGGAGTTCCGGGATCTCTGGCCTCAGTTGTCCTTGGTCATTGATGGGGGACAAATTGGGGGTGGCCAGAGCCCCGAGTGTCGCCTCGGCTCAACTGTGGTTGATTTGTCTGTGCCCGGAAAGTTTGGCATCATTCGTCCAGGCTGGTAAGTCTCATTCCTGTGGCGTGGGGAAATAATTTGAGGGAGGTTGGAGAGATGCAAAAAAGCTTTGACAAGATAAAGATGGTGCCTCCTATCTTGCCCTGAGGGAGTGTGGGCCAGGTTTGGAGAAGTGGTAGTTGGAGTGGGATTAAGTTTGCTGGCTTTCTTAGGATTCAGAAGGTTTCATCATGGATTGATGAACAGGGCATAACAAGGCTAGCCAGTTTCGATGTCCCTGCTCACCAGCTTCTGGTGGGCTTGGGACTTTGAGAAGTCAGACTGGTAACTGTCCTGTTTCCTCCTCAGTGCCCTGGAAAGTACTACAGCCATCCTCCAACAGAAGTATGGCCTGCTTCCCTCACATGCGTCCTACCTGTGAAACTCTGGGAAGCAGGAAGGCCCAAGGCCTGGTGCTGGATACTATGTGTCTGTCCACTGATGACTGGCAAGGCCTCATTTGCAGAGGCCACTGGAGCTAGGGCACTAGCCTGACTGTTAAGGCAATGTGTCTTTCTGAGCACTGGGAGCTGCTGGTTTACAGCTCGGGACAGGATGTATTGATTTGTAGTTTCATATATCAGCCAAAAGCTGAATGGAAAAGTTAAGAACATTCCTAGGTGGCCTTATTCTTTTTTTTTTTTTTTTTTTTTTTGAGAAGGAGTCTTGCTCCGTCACCCAGGCTGGAGTGCAGTGGCTGGATCTCAGCTGACTGCAAGCTCTGCCTCCCAGGTTTACACCATTCTCCTGCCTCAGCCTCCTGAGTAGCTGGGACTACAGGTTCCTGCCACCTCGCCCGGCTAGTTTTTTTTTGTATTTTTTAGTAGAGACGGGGTTTCACCGTGTTAGCCAGGATGGTCTCGATCTCCTGACCTCGTGATCCGCCCATCTCGGCCTCCCAAAGTGCTGGGATTATAGGCTTGAGCCACCGCGCCTGGCCTAGATGGCCTTATTCTAATAAATTTCTTCTGTCTGTTTTGTTTTTCAGTTGAAAAGTAATTTAAATGACAGATTTAGAATCTAGTGAGAGCCTTCTCTCTGGTGGGTGGTGGCATTTAAGGTTCAAACCAGCTAGAAGTGCTGGTGCTGTTTAAGAAGTCTCAGGTGGCTGCGTGTGGTGGCTTGTGCCTGTAATCCCAACATTCTGGGAGGCCCAGGCGGGAGAACTGCTTGAGCCCAGGAGTTCAGAATCAGCCTGGGCAACATAGGAATACTCCATCTCATAAAAATTAATAAATAAAAAGTCTCAGGTGACCAAAGGCATGGGTTGGGCTCCTGAAGCTAGAACCAGGTTTGGATAAAGATTGAAGAGCCGCAGACCACTCTTCCCTCTGAGCCACTGGGCCTAGTGGTGTCATGTATTGTAATTGCTGGCAGGAAGAGCAGTCTTTTTGGTGTAATAGTGGGATGTCTGCTCAGTTGGCAAGGGTTCAGTCCAAACTGAAGAATACTGGGAAATAAACCTCCACTACCCTTTTCAGCCAGGGACTTTTTCCTTATTTATTCGTAAATTATAGTTAATTATACCCGTAATAGCCTTGTTTAAATCCAGTGTTCTCTGCAGCCTTTTGTCTATTTATATGTGTACCAAGTGTTAAACATAATTACTGTTGGGCATTTGAACTTTGTTTTTCTTTAAAGAAATGCTGCTATTAAACATATTTGTAAATGGTTTATTCTTCTTTTGAATTATTTCCTTAGGGTAGGAGATTAGGTCAAACTGTATGAAGTATTTATGGCTCTCAATATGGATTAGCCTTCAGAAGAACTGAGTCAAGTTACACTGCCATTAGCAATGTGTGAGAATGGCTGCCCCTGCCCCCTAGCCTTGCCATGTTTAGTATTTTTCAAATTGTGCGTGTGTGAAATGAAGCCTGTGTTGCTACCCTCTGTAAATTACCATATGTCAACATCCAACCCTTTCAACTGTCCCTGCCTGCCTTGGTTTCCCCAGCTAAGCCCCAAACCAGGTGGCCAGGCCTGCTCATCTCTCCCGTGGAGTTTAATACCAGTTACCTAACTGGGGCTGGGTGTCCTTGAGGTGACCACTGGGGTCTGTTTCCTCCTTCCTCCGCTTCCCTCTTGCACCCTAGTTCCCAAAATTCCAATTCAGTCTTTTTTTTTTTTTTTTTCTGGAGACAGAATCCCTGTTGCCCAGGCTGGAGTGCAGTGGCACAATCTTGGCTCACTGCAACCTCTGCCTCCCACGTTCAAGTGATTCTCACATCTCAGCCTCCTGAGTAGCTGGGACTACAGGTGTGCACCACCATACCCTACTAATTTTTTTGGTATTTTTAGTAGAGATGGAGTTTTGCCATGTTGGTCAGGCTGTTCTTGAACTCTTGTCCTCAAGTGATCCACCCGCCTTGGCCTCCCAAAGTTCTGGGATTACAGGTGTGAGCCAAGGCACTCGGCCTATTTTTAATTTTTTTAAAGACACGTCTCACTGGGTTGCCCAGGCTGGTCTCGAACTCCTGGACTCAACTGATCCTTCCACCTCAGCCTCCCAGAGTCCTGGGATTACAGGCCTGAGCGACCACGCCCGATTCAGTCTTGAGCCCATAAACTTCTCAGTACAGTGGTTTCCAATGCACCTGTTTTCAAGTATATTCTAAGAATCTTGTGAAGTGTTAACAGGGAGGGGCCTACTTTAATCAGGGTGCCTGCAATTAGCATATTCATTTATTTGTAAATAAGTACTGGTTTGTTAATTCCCTCTAGAAATCTTGTTTAGTAATTTGTTTTCCTTTTTTTGTTTTTTTGTTTTTTTTTTTTTTTTGAGACGGAGTCTCGCCCTGTCGCCCAGGCTGGAGTGCAGTGGCCGGATCTCAGCTCACTGCAAGCTCCGCCTCCCAGGTTCACGCCATTCTCCTGCCTCAGCCTCCCGAGTAGCTGGGACTACAGGCGCCCGCCACCTCGCCCGGCTAGTTTTTTGTATTTTTTTTAGTAGAGACGGGGTTTCACCGTGTTAGCCAGGATGGTCTCGATCTCCCGACCTCGTGATCTGCCCGTCTCGGCCTCCCAAAGTGCTGGGATTACAGGCTTGAGCCACCGCGCCCGGCCTGTTTTTTGTTTTTTTTTGAGACAGTCTTGCTCTTGCCCAGGCTGGAGTCCAGTGGTGCCACATTGGCTTACTGCACCCTCCGCCTCCCAGGTTCAAGCAATTCTCCTGCCTCAGTCTCCCAAGTAGCTGGGATTACAGGCACCCAGCACCACACCCAGCTAATTTTGGTGTTTTTAGTAGGGCCGGGGTTTCACCATGTTGGCCAGGCTGGTCTCGAACTCCTGACCTCAGGTGATCCACCCGCCTCAGCCTCCCAAAGTGCTGGGATTACAGGCATGAGCCACCGTGCCCGGCTTTGTTAGTAATTTCTTAAGCAAACCTACTTGTGGTAAAGCCATAGCCAGCCCAACTCATATGTCAGTTTGTCCCAGAATCTAAGGTCAGAATTTGTGAGGTCTTAAAGAGAGCAAAAGGAATGCTTACTTGAGAATACCAGTTCATATTTAATTACTACAAATCACAGTAGCACTGAACATGGCTCTAGTGAGTGGGCCTCAGTCAGTTCAGGCAGCTAAAGGGAGGGGGTTTCCTCCTAGTCCTCTCCCTGGAGCTAAATATGCATCTGGGGAAAAATGAGGCTCTGGAGCACAGAGGTATTTTTTTAGAGGAGAAAGAACTGAATGCCCAGCACTAGGTAAAACTGCAAAAAGAAAAACAACTGTGCCCAGGCACTAGCTACAAGGCCACACCAGATAAGGAAAGCTGGGTCCTGGAAGCTTCAGGACAGGAACTCTTCCTTGGTCAAGTTTTCCCCAGCACCTAGCACATAGGAAGGTGCTTGATGAGTGAGTGTTACATGAACCTGTGAGTGCTCAGGATGATTTCCTGATAATTGGGTTCAGGAATCTACTGGGAGGAGCTTAAACCTAGAAGTTCCCTTTTTGAAAGTCTCAAATAGGGTTCCCTAACTTAGAGAAAACAGATGATGTGAGAAGGAGGCCTGAGGAGAGGACGCAGACTGGCAGAAGGGAGCAGGGCACATGCGAGCCCAGACCCTGACACCCTTCCAAGGGTGGTGAGTGGGTGGCCACTACACAGCACCAGCCTGCTGCAGAGTTCAAAATTAGAAGGGGTTACATGAAAGTGTTCCCAGAACGTGGAGCTGCCCTGGGCTAAGTTCAGTCACCTGCCAGCCTCTGCCATTCCCATCACCGCAGAGCACCCCAGCACCACTCGCCTGAGGAATGGTCTCTGTGCTGCACAGGCCCAGGCCTGACAGCCCACCCAGAAGCACCTAGCTGCTGACCTCTGACCTGGGAATGAGTGAGTGCCTACAACCTCAGCTGAACCCCACGTGGTGACATCTTCCAGCAAGGCAAGGACATCAGCTCCTCACGCCCCTGTTTACAGGCCCCTCACATGAGCCACTGCTCCTTCTCTTTGATGAAGTGCTCTGCCCAGCGGCGGGTCAGCTCCAGGTACAGGCTGGGCTGGTGAGGCAGGTAGTCCAGATACAGGCGGGTGGGTGTCTTCTTGGGAATGGCCTTCTCAATCTGGGTGCCCTCGTGCCACTCATTGAAGGAGGTGATGGAGACGATCTCGGGCCTCACCGTCAGGGCCGCCTGCAGGGCCGTCTCATAGTACTTGCCGTTGACCCTGTTGCGCGTATTGTGGTTGTTCCAGGGCCGAATGCTGGTGTCTATGTAGCCAGGCCCCACACTGGGGATGAACATGAGGTTGTTGGCATCACAAAAGTTCTTCACAGCTTTCCAGTTCTGATGGGAAGAACCAAAGGAGAAACCATTGGAGGCAAAGTAGGTGTACATGCCGTCAAATCCGGCGGCCAGGATGTCGTGGGTGTGACCCTCCTCCACCAGCAGCGCTATGAAGACCCCATCATAGGGCGTGTTGCGGATCGAGTGGGGCCCGTTTGGTGTCAGGAGGTGGGCCCAGGCCTCAGGGGACGTCAGGTATGAGTCGTAGATATAAAAGAGTGGGAGGCTCTTCCCCATGCTGTTCTTATAGCGGTAAAATGCACCATGGGAGCCATACCTGAGAAAGAGAAAGAAGAGCCTCAGCTGGATGGGAGAGACCAGCACAACTGTAGGACCTGCCGTGGATGAGATCTGGATGCCACACAGCCCAGTTTTGGAGCCAGTCAGTCTCCACAGTTGGACTCATCATGCCTCTAAGCAAGAACCTCGTTCCCTTCCCTCTCCCCAGTTGTCATTCCTAAGCCTCACTTCTCTACCCTTAGCCAAGCCACTACCATCTTTCATCTGGATTGTAACAACTGGTCTCCAGGCTTCCATCCTGCCTCCATAAAATCCATTCATTATTCCCACCTACTTGATCTGGCCCTGCCTACCCCATTCCTCCTCTTTACCCACCTAATACTCCCCATCTGGCCTTTCTATCCGGCTGTCACGTGTCATGCAAGCTTGTTTCATCTTATGGGCCTTGCATCTGCCAGCCCTCTGCTTGGAATTTTCTCCCTGCCTCCGGATCTTTGCAGAGCTGACCCTTTTTCTTTTTTCTTCTTACTACTTTTTTTTTTTTTTTTTTTGAGACAGAGTCTTGCTCTGTTGCTCAGAGCTGGAGTGCAGTAGATGATCTCAGCTCTCTGCAACCTCCACCTCCTGGGGTTCAAGCGATTCACCTGCCTCAGCCTCTCAAGTAACTGGAATTACAGGCACCCGCCACCACACCTGGCTAATTTTTGTATTTTTAACAGAGATGGTGTTTCACCATGTTGGCCAGGATGGTCTTGAACTCCTGACCTCGGGCAATCCACCCGCCTCAGCCTCCCAAAGTGTTGGGATTACAGGCATGAGCCACCGCGCCTGGCCTTTTTTTTTTTTTTTTTTTTTTTTTTAAATATTCTTAAGACAGAGTCTCACTGTATCGCCCAGGCTGGAGTACAGTGGTGCCATCATAGCTCACTGCAACCTCAAACTCCTGGGCTCAAGTGATCCACTCACCTCAGCCCCCCCAAATAGCTGGGACCACAAGCATGCATCACCATGCCCAGCTAATTTTTTAAAAAAGATTTTGTAGAGATGGGAGTCTCCCCATGTTGCCCAAGCTGGTCTCAAACTCCTGACCTCAAGTGATAACTCCCACCTCAGCCTCCCAAAGTGCTGGGATTACAGGTGTGAGCCACCACACCCAGCCCTGACTGCTCATTCAGGTGTTAGCTCACCTGTTGTCTCTTCAGACTCACCTGACCTGACTACCCATTCTTATGTAGTTTCTTGGGCATACTCTAGCACAAAATCCTGTATAGATCAGTTTGATTTTTCTCATTTAATTACTGTCTGCTCCACAATACCTGCAACATACACTAGAAAGTAAACATGAAATTAGAAACTTTGCTAGTCCTACCCATTACTGTACAGCTGGGCTTAAGACAATGCCTGGACACATGTAGGCGCTCAATACTCTTTTTTTTAAGAGACAGAGTCTTGCTTTGTTCTCAGCTGGAATGCAGTGGTATAATCGTGGCTCACTGTAACCTTGAACTTCTGGGCTCAAGTGATCCTCCCACCTCTGCCTTCCAAGTACCTAGGACTACTACAGGCATGCATTGCTATGCCCAGCTAATTTTTTTTTCAGTAGAGATGGGGTCTTGCTTTGTTGCCTAGGCTGGTCTCAAACTCCTGGCCTCAAGCAATCAATCCTCCCACCTCTGCCTCCCAAAGCCCTGGGAGGCCGGGTGCGATGGTTCACACCTGTAATCCCAACACTTTGGGAGGTTGAGGTGGGCAGATCATCTGAGGTCAGGAGTTCAAGATCAGCCTGGCCAACATGGTGAAACCCCAGGCTGGAGTAAAGTGGTGCCATCATAGTTCACTGCAACCTCAAACTCCTGAGCTCAAGTGATCCACTCACCTCAGCTCCCCCAAGTAGCTGGGACCATAGGTGTGCATCACCACGCCCAGGTAAAGATACAAAAATACAAAAGTTAGCTGGGCGTGGTGGCGGGCACCTGTAATCCCAGCTACTCGGGAGGCTGAGGCAGGAGAATCACTTGAACCCGGGAGGCAGAGGTTGCAGTGAGCCAAGATTGTGCCACTGCACTCCAGCCTGAGCAACAGTGAGATTCTGTCTCAAAAAAAGAAAGGAAAAAAAAAATAAAAAAGCACTGTCATTACAGGCATGAGCCACCACACCCAGCCTCATTCAATACTTATTTATTTATTTTTGAGACTCAGTCTTGCTCTGTCACCCAGGCTGGAGTGCAGTGGTGTGATCTTGGCTCACTGCAACCTCTGCCCCCCGGATTCAAGTGATTTTCCTGCCTCAGCCTCCTGACTAGCTGGGATTACAGGTGTGCACCACCATGCCTGGCTAATTTTTTTATTTTTAGTAGAGACGGGGTTTCACCATGTTAGTCAGGCTGGTCTCAAACTCCTGACCTCGTGATCTACCTGCCTCAGCCTCCCAAAGTGCTGGGATTACAGGCATGAGCCACCGCGCCTGGCCTTCATTCAATACTTTTTGAATGAATAAATGAGGTGCCTACATTGTAGAAGTCACTTTCACATATATTAACTCGTGTGATTCTCACAAGACTCCAAGGTTACGAGGCTTGCCTCATCACAGATTAGAAGCCACAGAACAGGAATTGAAACCCAGGCTGCCTGACTTTAGGCCCAGTACTCTCCTACTATAAAACAGCTGCTGGGAACACAGACATTATGCCCTGTGTCTCTTGACCTGCCCCTCCAAACCTATCCCTACCTCCATTTTGATCCCCACCGAAATCCCAGCCCCCAGAACAGCCTTACGTGTCAATGATGTACTTGATGTTGTCATGTACAGTGATGTCATCCCGGCCCTTGTAGGGTTGGATGTGGAAGGCCACCTGCCACAAACAGAGGAGTAACTGGTCAGGTGAGTGTCTATCCAGGGGCCACAACATATCAGGCTCAGGATCTAACCATGGCCTGGAGGAGAGGCTGAGTTCAAAAGAGTGCCTGGCTGGTGGGCACAGTAGAGATAAAGGCAGCTGCTGTCCTTAGAGGCCAAAGCAGGGCTGAGCAGTTTGCCCATCTCCCGCAGCATGGCATGTGGGAAGCATTTTGGTGGCTAATAGGTTTCAACCAAGTGGTTGGTGCTAGCTGCCTGAAACAGTGGAAGAAGTATGCTGAAGCTGTGTCGGTGGGAAACTGCTGTGATCTGTTAGACATGTCAGTGGTGGAATTCCCCTCAGGAATGGGGAGTGGGGCTTTTCTTCCTTCTCTGTCATTTTTCTTCCTTCACCACAGAAGCAAGGGATGACTTACTCGATTGGCACATGTAGGGAAATGCTTCGTCCAGCTCCATCCTTCCTCTTGAAAGTGAGCCCACCTGCTGAGAACACCTGTCTACTCCTCAAGGTCCAGCACTGCCTCCCACTAGAGAGTTGAGTCTGCAGGTCCCTTTGGCTCTTGCCTACCCTTTATCCACCAGGGTTTACAACCTAACCTCTATTACCATTTAACAAAAGTGATAATTATTTAGTCTTCTCTTGGTCCTATATTTAGTTTTCTCAGTTTTCTTAGAATTCAAAACACTAAGAGCAACATAGGCACCATTTACCTGAACCCTCCCCCAAAACTACACTTGCCACATATTTGTTATCCCTGGGCTACTGCCAAGAACTTCTGTGGAGGCACTAACCCTGTGGGCGGAGGAGAGCACCTCTCCAGAATAGGGCAGAGAGCACGTGGGCTCTTATTGGAGACTCACCTGGATGCTGTACTGATGGGCGGTGTCCAGAATGGCGGGCACCAGGTCATCCGAGGGCTCTCCGTTATCATCAGCCATGCCAGGTGGGTACCAGGACAGGACCAGGACGCCTGAGACGCAATACAGAGGCGACTTCAGAGACACACAGTACCCCCCTCAACAGAGATTTTTTTTCTCACAAACCTCCAGTTGCAAAAATGGTTTCTAAAAAACTGCAGCAAGCTTCCTGCCAGGTTCACTTCCGGCAGATGAGTCCCAGAGCCTCGCGCCCCGGAGCTGTCCACGCCCGCGGTGCTGAAGCGCAGTGCCTGCGGGAACCGTAGCGCGCCAGGCCGGAAGGGAGCCAGGCTTTCGAGTGCATCAGCAAGTAGTAGAACAAAGGGAATGGGTGGACAGTGCCACACCCACCTGGAAGCCACAGGCTTACCTCTGAAAAAGAGAAGCCCCCTAACCCCTAACATGCCACATGGAGAAGAGCCCTGAGCAGAGGGCATCTGTAAAACCAGCAGAATTCAGTGATGATATCCGAAATAAGTGAGCCTTCCCTCCCCAGCCTACAAAGGAGGCGCCCAGGGACCTTCCCTCTAGCTGGGTGCTTGATGAAAAGCCTCTAAACCCCCAACACTACCCCCAACTGCAAATACAGCAGAGGCCTTCATGGAACACGGGCACACTTTCCTCTCTGCAGCCAGTAAAAGCAGGAAGGGCTGCTGCTCTACCCTGTACCTGCCGTGAAAGCAGAGGCGACCGTAGGTTCCACTCCTCTGAACCCCAGATCCTGCGGGCCAGGACTCCAGGCCTCACTTCCCATTGCCCAACAAATTTGAAGACTCTGCCTCCCTCTCCTGGTGCAAACTCCCAGCAGGTCCGCCCTATGGAAGGGCCCTGGATGTTAGGGGTCGAAGGGCCCAGGTAGGGGGTCTGAATACTAGACGGAGGGGGCGGTGTCGCATGGTGGGCCCAGGATGAGAGTGGGAGGGAACAGCTAAGAAGCCAGGCTGGCGGGTAAGTGGGACCAAACGCCCGGTGACAGGACCAGAGGGAGCTGGGATGTGGGAAGGAGGAAGGGCGAGGCTGGGGGGCAGGGTCGCCCGGGGTGGGGGGCGCTCACCGATGGCGGCTTCCTTGAGCTGGGTCATGTGCTCCCGCAGCACTTCGGGGTCCCGGGAGCTGTAGGGCCCCAGCTCCGGGTAGAAGCTGGATCCCAAGTCGTCTGGGGGGCTGTGGCGGCCGCGGGGGTAGCTGGCCGAGATCTTGGGGTCCCAGTGCGGCACCATGACGTGGTCCCAGTGAATGTAGTGGCCCTCGCGCCGCGGGCTCCCGTACCACGAGTAGTAGAAGGCGTGCAGGTCCGAGTAGACGCTCAGGCTCTGCCCGGGGGCGGGCTCGGCCTCCGCGGGTGCCGGCCTAGGGGAGCCGCCAGGGTCCGCGGTGCGGGGCGGCGGCGGCGGCGGGGGCGGCGCGGCAGGGGCTGCCGGGGCCCGGGCAGCGGGCGCTGGGGCCGCCTCCGGGCGTCGCTCAAAGGGCGCCAGCTCCAGGCCCGGGCCCAGCGCCGGGAGTCCGTCCGGAGCCTTGAGCGTGCGCAGGCCCATGAGGGTGCCGAAGGCGAAGAGCAGCACCAGGAACAGAGCTATGCAGGCGCGGCGCCGCCGCCGGGCCATGGCCGACCGTGCGCTCCTGCGGCCGCCCCGCTACCTCCCCGCGCGCCGCGCCATGGCCGCCTGCCCGCCCGCCCGCACGCTTCCTTGGGAGACTGTGCGCCCGGCAGAGCGCGGCGTGGGCGGCGCCCGGCCTGTCCCCGCAGTGCGGGCGGGCTCGGCACACAGGACGCAGGCGGCGCGGACCAAGTGGCCGCAAGCCGAGGGGGAACTGGACGCCGAGGGCGACGCAAGGCCCAGCGAACGGCGAGTTTCGGGCCACAGGAGCAGGGACCTGAGACAGGCCGCGTGGCCCGCGGAGGAAGAGTCCTTCCTATACAAAGCCAGTTCCCCTCAAGCCTGGCTGCCTGGGCGGCGGGTGGCGGCGCCTCGCTGGGGAGCGGGGACGCCGGCCTTCCGGAGCGCCGGAGAGGGGCGGTGCGGCGGCAGCGCTGGGGCGGCGGGGGCGGGGGCGGGGAGGAGAGGAAGCGCGCGTTGGTGGTCCGCTCCCCAAGGATTTCCTTCTCTGTCGATCCCTCTTTACTCACTTCACTGGCCCCCTCCCTATGGGTCTCAGTGCCACCCTTCTAGCCCCACGTACCCCATCCCTCGGCCCCCCTCCCCGGCACCCCAGGCAGCCCCTGAATCTCGGTGGAAGGGGCGTCGAGAAATCTCGAGGAGTCGGACCCTACAGTCGCCGGCCGGGGGCGGAGGGCAACCGTGACTCGGGCAAGGTCACACTGACTGGGCCTGGACCCCGGGTCAGGACGCACTCTCCAGAGCTCGCACTCTCCAAAGCACTTCCACGCGATCTGAAAAGCAATTACTCAGTACATTTGTGTCTTTCTTCCTGGATTCTGGGCTCCAGAGGACAGGCCCCGTCTTATTTACCTTGTTAGACGCCAAGGGCTGCCAGGACAGGATCTGACACTCGCTTCCTAGTGCCGTTTGAGTGAGTACCAGCCCCTGGTGTGATAGTCTGTAGATAAAAGCTTTTCACTGGATATTGCTAGAGTTCCTACACTGCGTTATTCATTACTTCATTTATTCAGAAGATAGTTTTGTTTATCATATGCCTCCTTCAGTGATCCCCAATGACAGCAACTTTGTTTCATTGCATGTCTAAAACAGTGCTTAGGATGATGGCGGGCATCCAGTTCTTATTGGTTACGTAAAATGAATTATAGGGAACCCAGGAAGAGAAGCAGCAAGGTTGGGAAGTGTTGGTACACCTGCAGCCCAGGAAAGTGAGCTTGAGAGACCTTATGGTGCTAAGTGTGAATGAAGTGGAATGCCTTCAGCTCCAGGTTGCAGATTCCCGATTCAGCCTGGCTTCAGGAATATGCCAATGTATCAACTTGCAAAGCAAGAAGCCCAATGGCAGGACAGAGTGGGTATATTCTCTGATCTAACAATGTCATCAGTGAGATGTTCCCGTCTCACTCTTCTACTCTCCCCACCACTGACTTCATATACAAAGCCTGTTCCCCTCATGCCACAAAGTGGCTGCTATGGCCATTGACTCCTCCTCCCATTCCACAGGCAAGGGTAAGACTGATTTCTCTCTCCCAGAAGTCCTAAACAAACATCTCATTGAATCTCATTGATCTAATCTGGTTTAAGCCTTTTTATGCCAGACAAATTGTTGCCGAGGGGAATAGAATTACCTTGACTAGATTAGATTACATTTGTGGAGTGGGTTAAATGTTGGAGAGAATACCATGTCTACCAAAGAATGAGGTGACTCTGGGAATAGAAAGACTGAGAAGAGGCCGGGTGTGGTGGCTCACGCCTGCAATCCCAGCACTTTGAGAGGCTGAGGCGGGTGGATTGCCTGAGCTCAGGAGTTTGCGACCAGCCTGGGCAACACGGTGAAACCCTGTCTCTACTAAAATACAAAAAATTAGCCAGGTGAGGTGGCGGGCTCCTGTAGTCCCAGCTACTTGGGAGGCTGAGGCAGGAGAATTGCTTGAACCTGGGAGGCAGAGGTTGCAGTGAGCTGAGATCACACCACTGCGCTCCAGCCTGGATGGCAGAGTGAGACTCCGTTTCAAAAAAAGAAAGGAGAGAGAGAGAGAGAGAAAGAAAAGAAAACGGGTAAGGATGGAACTCTCGGAAGGAAGGAAGGAAGGAAGGAAGGAAGGAAGGAAGGAAGGAAGAAAAGAAAGAGAAAGAGAAAGAAAGAAAGAAGAAAAGAGAAAGGAAGGAAGGAAAGGGAGAAGAGAGGAGAGAACAAAAAAGAGAAGAAAACGGGTAAGGATGGAACTCTCAGAAAGAAAGAAAGAGAGAGAGAGAAAGAAAGAAAGAAAGAGAAAGAAAGAAAAGAAAGGAAGGAAGGAAGGAGAGAAGAGAGGAGAGAAGAGAAGAGAAGAAAACGGGTAAGGATGGAACTCTCAGAAAGAAAGAGAAAAGAAAAGAAAAGAAAGAAGGAAGGAAGGAGAGAAGAGAAGAGAAGAGAGAAGAGAAGAAAAGAAAACGGGTAAGGATGGAACTCTCAGTAACACCAGCATTTCTGGGACAGGCAGAGGAAGGAGAGAGTCTAAGAAGGAAACAGAAGGAATCATTAACTAGGAACTAAAAGAACAGGGAATGGGTGGTGGTCGTTTTGGAAAACTAGTGGGAAGGTTTCCCCAGCTCCCAGTCATCCCACTATTTCTGGGATGCCCTGAAACAGTTGTTTCCCCTGTTGGCTATGCCTGGAGTCCCTGACACTGCCACCTGGCCATGATGGTTTGACCCAGGCCTAGAACTCTGACCTGGTGGTCAGAGTTGGACCAGTGATAGCATCCCGTCTTCCATTGGACCAATCATGAATACTGACCCAAAGGGCATCAATTCCAATCATTTTTTGGGATTTTACTCTCTGGTCTGGAGGAGAGATTTTATTGTCTTTAAAGATAATGCCATTTGCCGGGTGTGGTGGCTCATGCCTGTAATCGCAGCACTTTGGGAGGCTGAGGTGGGAGGATGACTTGAGTTCAGGCATTTGAGATCAACCTGGGTAACATAGTGAGACCTCATCTCTACAAAAAATTAAAATACATTAGTCTGCCATGGTGGCATACGCCTGTACTCCCAACTACTCGGGAGGTTGAGGTGGGAGGATCACTTGAGCCTGAGAGGTCAAGGCTACAGCGAGCCGTGATGACACCACTGCACCCCAGCCTGGGTGACCAAGTGAGACCCTTTCTCAAAAACAAACAAACAAACAAACAAGATAATGCCATTAGAGGGAGGGGACAGAGAGAAACTTAGTGGTATTGGAGTCCTGATTTCAGTTTTCCCGGCAGTCTAGTTGCAGTGTGAAACCCGGACCATTCTTCCAATAAGTTACCCTTTTATTCTGAGCAAGGTGAGCTGATGGAGCTGACTATTGATTGCCTATCAATCTCTGACAAGACCAAGAAGGGGACTTGGGAGCAGGAGGTCATTTGGGAGATAATCTCAGGAAGTAAGAGTTAGGAAGTGAACAGAATGAGACAAGAACAAAAGAAAAGCCAAACCAATGGTGCACTGAGGATGTCGCTGCTATAGATAATGGGGCCTTAATTCTGCCAGGTCGTTTCAGAAGTGTACAAATGCCTCTCAGAGTTAGGAGGTGTGAGGCTGAAGCAATTATCTACTGACCCCCTCCTCCACTGGTCAAGCATTTTCCCTAGGGGAGTTAACTTCCTTGTATTTCTGGTCTCCTGTTGCCAAGCAGACTCCCAGGACATCAGAGAAGGTTTTGAAGCAGGTATAAAGAGAGACAGACATTATTTATTCAAGTGGGATGCCGCCAGTGCGAGGAAGACTAAGCTTGCACAGAACCATCCATCCTAGATGTACTCATTTTCTAAGCTGTCGTAACAAATTACTATACATTTAGTAGTTAAAACAGCACAAAAGTTTACTGTCTCATGATTTCCGTAAGTCAGAAGTCTAGGCACAGTGTGGCTTAGTGAGTTCTCTGGTTGGAATCTCACGAAGCCAAAATTAAGGCGTTGTCAGGTTACACTGCTTTCTAGGCTTTAGGAACGGATCTACATCCAGCTCAATGGCAGAATTCAGTTCCATACAATTGCAGGGCTAAGGCCCCCATTTGCTTGCTGACTGTCATCTGGGGAGTCTTTCTCAGGTTCTAGAGGCCTGCTGCATTTCTTGGCTTGTAGACCCCTTCTTCCATCTTCAAAGCCAGCAACATCAGATCTTGTCCTTCTCACACTTTGGATCTCTCTAACCTCCCTCTCTACCTCTCTCTCCTACCTTCCTCTTCTGGTTTTAAGAGCTCATGTGATATATGAGATGCCGTCAGATAATCCAGGGTAACTTCCCCAGTTAAAGGTTAATTATTGGCCAAGTGTGGTGGTTCATGCCCGTAATCCCAGCACTTTGGGAGGCCGAGATGGGAGGATCACTTGAGCCCAGGGGTTCGAGGCCAGTCTGAGCAATATAGCAAGACCCTGTTGCTACAAAAAAAAAAAAAAAAAAAAAAAAGGCCAGGCACAATGGCTCACACCTGTCCCAGTACTTTAGGAGGCCAAGGTGTGTAGGTTGCTTGAGCCCAGAAGTTAGAGAGCAGCCTGGGTAACATAATGAGACCTCATCTCTAAAACTTTTTTTTAATTAAAAAAATTATAAAATATAAGGTCAACTAATTAGTAAACTTCATTCCATTCCACAAGGTCCCTTCACAACAGTAACTAGATTATTTTTAATTGAGTAGCTAGAGGACAGGAATCTTGGTGGGGGACATCTTAAGAGTTCTGCCTAAAAACTGTTCCTAAAATCAAGGTGGACCAAAGAGATGTGACACACGGCATTCAAGGTGTGTATTACACCCATTCTATCGATTAGAATGTGTGTTCAGCCACAAATAAGAAGGAAAGCAGCTAAACATGGCTTAAAGTGCTTCTCAAACTTTAGTGCGCATGTCAGTCCCCTGAGGATCTTGTTAAAAATATAGATCCTGATTCAGTAGGTCTGGAATGAAACCTGTTTTTTTGTTTTGTTTTGTTTTGTTTGTTTGTTTGTTTTTTGAGACAAGGTCTCACCCTATCACCCAGTCTGGTGTGCAGTGGCGCAGTCACAGCTTACTGCAACCTTCGCCTCCTGGGCTCAAGCAGACTTCCCACCTCAGCCTCCCAAGTAGTTGAGACTGCAGGTGTGCATCACCACACCTGGCTAATTTTTGTTTCTGTTTTTGTTTTTTGGTAGAGATGGGGTTTCGCCATGTTGCCCAGGCTAGTCTCAAATTCCTGGGCTCAAGCAATCCACCTGCCTCAGTATCCTGTAGTGCTGAGATGAGAGCCACTGTGCCTGGCCAAGAGTCTATGTTTCTAACAAGATGCCAGGTGATGCTGATTTGACTGGTCCTTTAGGGCTTAGAGTATAGTGTATTTATTACCCCAGATATTAAGGAGTCTTTAACTAGTCTGGTTCTAGAGATGGTTAATGTAAGGGTTCAAAGACACTGTGACATCAGATCACCTTCTCTGTGATTCTTTTTTTTTTTTTTTTTTTTGGCCTTGCCTTCATGATTGAGAAGGATGGAAGCAGTTCCAAGCATCCCATTTCCACAGGACAACATCCAGGTGCAGAAAAGGGAATGGTTCTATTTTATAATCCTTTTAACAAGTAAGATAAGCTCTTCTAGAAGCTCTCGGCAGATTTCCCATCACTTCTGATTGGCCAGAATTGTGTCATCTATTCACATCCAAGCAAATCCCTTGCCAAGGCCATTCAGAGGTGAACAAAATCAGAAAGAAGGGCAAAAGGAAGGGGATTTGGGTAAACAGCCAAAAGTTTCTCCCACATCTGCTCGGAGTCAATTTTCCCCTTCTTCCTTACAGAACTAGGACTGTGTTGAGAGAGCCACCCTTCCCCGCTATGGCTGGAGATGACAGGTTTGTTCTGTGAAAGAGTATAACAAGAAATTCTCCAGACACAGGAGTGCCAGGTAACAGGAGAGGGAGGAGTGAGAGGCCATGCTGAAATCCAGGGGAGTCTGGATCAGTAAATGGCAAGAAGTCCAGCTCTTTACATCACTCAGCCCCAGGAACACAGACAGTCATAGGTCAGCCTTCCAGGAGCTGGGCATGGTAGTGCATGCCTGTAATCCCAGCTACTCGGGAGGCTGAAGCACTTGAGCCCAGGAGTTCGAGGACAGCCTGAGCAAAATAGGGACACCTTGTCTCTAAGGTAAGTTAAAAAATTAAAGATTAAAAACAAATTTTTTTTTTTGAGATGGAGTCTCGCTCTGTCTCCCAGGCTGGAGTGCAGTGGCATAATCTTGGCTACTTTAACCTCCACCTGCCAGGTTGAAGCAATTCTCGTGCCCCAGCCTCTCGAGTAGCTGGGGTTATAGGTGAGGGCCACCATGACTGGCTAGGTTTTTTTTTTTGTGTGTGTATGTTTTTGTTTGTTTGTTTGTTTTGAAACGGAGTCTCACTCTGTCACCTCTGTCAGGCTGGAGTACTGTGGAGTGACCTTGGCTCACTACAACCTCTACCTCCCAGGTTCAAGTGATTCTCCTGCCTCAGCCTCCCAAGTAACTGGGACTACAGGTGTGTACCACCTTGCCTGGCTAGTTTTTGTATTTTTAGTAGAGATGGAGTTTCACTATGTTGACCTGGCTGGTCTCAAACTCCTGACTTCATGATCCACCCGCCTCAGCCTCCCAAAGTGCTAGGATTACAGGAGTGAGACACTGCTCCCGGCCTAGTTTTTGTATTTTTAGTAGAGACAAGGTTTCACCATGTTGGCCAGGCTAGTCTCCAACTCCTGACCTCAAGTGATCCACCAGGCTCGGCCTCCCAAAGTGCTGGGATTACAGGTGTGAGCTACTGCACCTGGCCATAAAAAATATTTAAAGTTAACCTTCCAGGCAGAAGTCCAAGTGACTCCCTGGAGAAAAAGAAAGACCCCTGGGAAAAGTTCTGCGCAGACTGACATTGAGACCCTTGAGGAAAATCCTCCACATATTGAAAAGTCAGCTTACTGCCTGATCAACCCAGAATGAAACACACAAATCAGACAACATGCCTCTTGCGTTCAGATCTTTCAATCAGCTTTCTAGTGCCTCACTCTAAACGTGAAAAACTAATGATTCTCAGACATTTAGTGAAAGCTCCCTGAATGAAAGCCAGATATAAAAACAAGCTAACAGGCCAGGCGCGGTGGCTCAAGCCTGTAATCCCATCACTTTGGGAGGCCGAGACGGGAGGATCACGAGGCCAGGAGATCGAGAGACGATCCCGGCTAACACGGTGAAACCCCGTCTCTACTAAAAAATACAAAAAAACTAGCTGGGCGAGGTGGCGGGCGCCTGTAGTCCCAGCTACTCGGGAGGCTGAGGCAGGAGAACGGCGTAAACCCGGGAGGTGGAGCTTGCAGTGAGCTGAGATCCGGCCACTGCACTCCAGCCTGGGTGACAGAGCAAGACTCCGTCTCAAAAAAAAAAAAAAAAAAAAACAAAAAAACAAAAAAAAAAAAAAACAAAACAAGCTAACAAACAAAAAAGAAAGAAAGGAAGGAAGAAACAGTGAGAGCTAGCCTGGTGCAGTGACTCATGCTTGTAATCCCCAGAACTTTGGGAGGCTGAGGCAGGGGGATTGTTTGAACCCAGGAGGTTGAGGCTGTGGTGAGCCATGATAGCGCCACTGCACTCCAGTCTAGGTGACAGACTGAGACCCTCCAAAAATAAAAATAAAAAAAGTAAGAGTGAAAGAGTTGATGAGAAGAAAACAGAATGCAGCTAGCCAAACAAACAGATTTTCATATTCACGAAACACAACCAGAATGCTGTGTAAATGGGGGGAAGGATTGATCAGAAACCAGTGAAAAGCTCTTGGAAATTAAAACAATAGAGCCTAAATTTAAAATTTTATTACAATAGAAAGTTTTGGATGATAAAGCCAAGGACTCTCCCAGGAAGTAGAAAAACAAACCCACCCTGAGGAACCTTTCAGAACACTGAAACGAGAAATCATCAAAGAACTCATAAACTAAAATTTCCTGGGACATGACGTTCTGGATTGCAGTAGCCCCCTAAGTGAACAACGAATGAAAAAATGACCCACACAGTACTCATCATCATGAAAGTTTAGGACATTGAAAACAAAGAGAAGATCCAAAAAGCTTTCAAGGAAAAAGAAGTCAAGGATTTGGAATTAGAATGGCCCTGGAAAGCAGAAGGCAGGGGAGAATTCCATCCAAAATTCTGAGGGAAAATAATTTTGGACCTAGAATTCTACAATTAGTTTTAAAATTGTGAGGGTGGTGTATTCAACCTTGTAGTCAAGTAGAATGAAAAAAAAAATTTTAAATTATGCGAATGGAATAGACTTTTCTTTTTTTTTTCTTTTTTTATTTAATTTTTTTTTTTGAGTTGGAGTCTCACTCCAGCCCAGGCTGGAGTGCAGTGGTGCAATCTCAGTTCATTGCAACCTCTGCCTCCCTAGCTCAGGTGATCTTCCTAATTCAGCCCCCCAAGTAGCTGGGACTATAGGCATGCATCACCATGCCTAATCTTTCTATTTTTGATAAAGACGGGGTTTCACCATGTTGCCCAGACTGGTCTAGAATAGACATTGTTTTTAGATATTCAAGGTCTCAATTGTTTTTTCTCCTATGCTGTCTTTCTCAGGAAGCTACCAAAAAATATAATAGACAAGAAAATAAAAAAGGAGAGGAGGAACTTGGGATCCAGTAAAAAGGAAACCTAACACAGAAAAAAAGCTCAGGGGAGTCCCAGAGCACTATCTGTGCAGTAAGCCCGAAGAGCAATCTGCCCAATGGAAGCAGGAGGACACCCAAGAAGGCCCTTTCCCAGAACAGCTGAAACTGATAGATAGGCTAGGCCTGGAATGGTGGCTCCCGCCTGTAATCCCAGCACTTTGGAAGGCCAAGGCAGGTGGATCACCTGAGGTCAGGAGTTGGAGATCAGTCTGGCCAACATGGTGAAACCCTGTCTCTACAAAAAATGCAAAAATTAGCTGGGTGTGGTTGCACACACCTGTAATCCCAGCTACTCAGGAGGCTGACGCAGGAGAATCACTTGAGCCCCGGAAGTTGTAGTGAGCTGAGAGTGTGTTGAGGCGAAAGTTGCAGTGAGCTGAGAGTGTGTCACTGCATTCTCCTTTGTCATTGCCCCATGTGGTTGTATTTTTTTTTTTTTTTTTTGAAATGGAGTCTCGCTGTGTCACCCAGGCTGGCATGCAATGGTGTGATCTTCGCTCACTGAAACCTCTACCTCCCGAGTTCAAGCGATTTTCCTGCCTCAGCCTCCCGAGTAGCCAGGATTACAGGTGCCGCCCACCCCACACCCAGCTAATTTTTGTATTTTTAGTAGAGATGGGGTTTCACCATGTTGGTCAGGCTGATCTCGAACTCCTGACCTCAGGTGATCCACCTGTTTTGGCCTCCCAAAGTGTTGGGATTACAGGCATCAACCACCACACCCAGCCTGTGTCTTTTTTTTTTTTTTTTTTTCTGAGACGAAGTCTTGCTCTGTCACCCAGGCTGGAGTGCAGTGGCAGGATCTCAGCTCACTGCAACCTCTGCCTCCTGGGTTCAAGCGATTCTTTTTTCTCGGCCTCCCAAGTAGCTGGGATTACAGATGTGCACCATCATGCCCGGCTAATTTTTGTATTTTTAATTAAAGATGGGGTTTTGCCATGTCAGCCAGGCTGGTCTCAAACTCCTGACTTCAGGTGATCCACCTGCCTCATCCTTCCAAAGTGCTGAGATTACAGGCATGAGCCACCGTGCCCGGCCATATCATTTTTTAGGTTAAATCACTAGTGAATATATTATATTTTATAACATTTTTCACTGTTGAACCAAGTATTGACCTGTGATTACACATCCTTTCTTGTACAATTTTTGTTTCTCCTGGAGTTAATAATTCCCTATTTTTCCCATTTGTTTTCTACATTAATTAATTAATTAATAATAATTAATTAATAATAATTAATTAACTAATTTGAGACAGTGACTCACTGTCGCCCAGACTGGAGTGCAGTGTCGTGATCATGGCTCACTGTAGCCTTGACCTCCTGGGCTCAAGCAATCCTCTCCCATCAGCTTCCTGAATAGCTGGGACTACAGACGTACACCACCAAGCCCGCCTAATTTTTGTATTTTTAGTAAAAATGGGGGTCTCACTCTGCTTCCCAGCCTGGTCTCGAACTCCTGGGCTCAAGCAATCCGCCTGCCTTGGCTCCGAAAGTGCTGGGATTACAGGCGTGAGCCACTGTGCCCAGCTCTATATCTTTATTAGTTGTTTTTTTCTAAACTCTCCAACACAACGTTTAAATTCCTCTGAATCTAATTTCTATACAGTCTTCATATTAGGATGCTGATCAATTAATAAACAAAACAGAATGGTCAGATGACAAGTGCTGTAGAGAAAAGCAAAGCAGGAGGTGGGGAGAGGGAAGGCCAGGCTGGGGAAGTTTTACAATGTTTAATAGGTTGGGCAGAGAAGACCTCCCTGAGAGGGTGGCCTGAAGGAGAGAGGAAGAAAACTGTGCCGACATTTGGAAGAAGTGAGTTCCAGGATGAAGAAACAGCAAGTTCATTTTCCTGGAGAAGGGAGCATGCCTCATGTGTTCTTCATGCATCTGCTAGAATTTTCACTTGCATATTTTACTGTCAATTCCACTACCTACCTCCCCAACCAAGGGCACCCCAATCTCTGAGGCACATTTTTTTAATGTTTATTTTTTAGATATTTTTACGTTTTATTTTTATGTTTTAGATATTTTAGATATTTTAAAGTTTTATTTTAGTTATTTTTAAGACCAGCTTGGGCAACATAGTGAGACCCCATCTCTAAAAAATAAAATAAAACAGAATTGAAGCACAGACCTAAAGGCAGAAATAACCACGGCCTGTTTGAGAGACTTGCTGTGTTGCCTAGGCTGGAGTGCAGCAGCAGGATCATAGCTCACTGCAGTCTTGAACCCCTGGGCTCAAGCATTCCTTCTGCCTCAGCCTCCCCAGTAGGTGGGACTACAGGTGGCACTACTATGCCTGGCTAATTTAAAATGTTTTAAGGCCAGGCGTGGTGGCTCACACCTGTAATCCCAGCACTGAGGCCGAGGAGGGCGGATCCTGAGGTCAAGAGATGGAGACCATCCTGGCTAACACAGTGAAACCCCGTCTCTATTAAAAATACAAAAAATTAGCTGGTCGTGGTGGCGGGCGCCTGTAGTTCCAGCTACTCGGGAGGCTGAGGCAGAATGGCATGAACCCAGGAGGCGGAGCTTGCAGTGAGCCAAGATTATGCCACTGCACTCCAGCCTGGGCGACAGAGCAAGACTCCATCTCAAAAAAAAAAAAAAAAAAAAAAAAAAGAGAAGAACAGAGATATTGTCTTGTATACTTATACTGGCCAAAGTTGTATTCTTTTCCTCCACCACACACAACTATGTGATTTAACCAGTAAATTACACTGTAATGAGTTACTAAGAAGACAAATCAGAAGATTGGAGGAACAAAAGATATCTTTACAGATTTTTCATTTGAGAATGGAGTGAGAGTAGAAAGACCTGTTTCAGGCTTAAGCACCTACATATGTATATGTTCCAGAAAATCTGGCTTAAAAATACTGGTATTAACTTGTTTACATGAAACACTGAAAGGTTTTTGAATAACTACAAATTTAGTTCTATATGTATATACCAAATGAATTTTTATTCTGTGTCTCTGTTTTATGTTATCATGAAGCCATTTGCTCACATACAATAATCTGTCAAAGACTTCATTCATACCTGTTCCAAAGAGTAGTAACCAGATGGAATTCTGGTTTTTACAGCATCATGGCTAGATGGTACCTTTTGTGTATCAAAATAAACATTGTTTTTGAGACCCTGAAAAAAAAAAAAAAAAGAACCTGACATTCAAGTTACATTGGTCTCCTTTCACTGTCTCTCAAACATGCCATGTTTATTTCTGCCTTCATATCTGTGCTTCAGTTCTGTTTTATTTTATTGTTTCAAAGATGGGGTCTCATCATGTTCTCCAGGCTGGTCTTGAACTCTTGGCTCAAGAGATCCTCCCACCCTCGCCTTCCAAAATATTGTGATTACAGATGTGAGCCACTGCACTCAGCCTGATTCTCCTTTGTAATGACTTTTCTTTTTCCTTCCTATTCAGATTTCGCCCATCCCCCAAGACGTCTCCCAACCATGGTTTCTCTGTGGTTGGCTCCCTATGGGGTGGAGCAGAAACCACCTTAGCCATGTTAGCTGTGTCTTAGGATGCTTGATTGCTCACACACACACCATCCTCACAGCAATCTTTTGTCATGGGTAAGGTCATTCCCCATTTTACAGGTGAAGAAAGGCTGGGGAAGGATCTCAGCCCACATCTGCCTGTGCTCTTAATCGTCACACAATAAATACTCTCTCCTGAACCTGGTGCACAGTAAGTCTTTGTAGATGTCAGCTGAGTTGTTCATGAGCTGTTTCATATATACTGGGGTCTCCTCACCCCCAACTGACCATGTCATGAGGCTTATGGAACAGAATGAGAGCAGGAAAAACCTCCACTTACAAAGGGCCCACCCTGTGCGAGATTCAGCACCACATTCAGTAAGTGTGGGGAAATGACAGGAGATAAAACCAAAGGTGCAAAAGTGGTTGAAACTCGGGGATGGGAGGAGGAAGCAGAAGATTTCTGTTTCAATTATAAGCCTTGTAATACTGTTTGACTTTTAATACTATGTACAGTGTTACTTGGATTAAAAGTGAAAGTGAAGTTAAACAAATTAAATAGGGAAGTGTGGACTAGTGGACTACGCTTTAGAACTTTGGATACAGAGAGAAGGAAATACAGGGCAATAACCGTCTTATATATTTGTAGTAAGGATTGAACAAACAAGGCATTAACACAATGTTTGGCCTAGAACCAGCAGCAAGAATTATTATAACATGAAGCAGAACACAGGATCAAGGTTCATCGTGGGCTCATTAGACCTGAGAGATGTCGTGATAAGAATAGGCTATGATAATAAGAGATCATTACGGTCTCCACCAAAGCAGAAAAATGCTACGCCCTCCCCTGTCCCTTCTGCGTCCCCCAGATCTTTTTCCCTCTTCCTTCCTTTTGTTTCTTTCTTTTAATAGAGACAGGGTCTGGCTATGTTGCCCAGGCAGGTCTCAAGCTCCCAGGCTCAAGCAATCCTCCCACCTCAGCCTCCTAAAGTGCTGGAATTACAGGTGTGAGCCACCACATCTGGCCGTTTCCTCCACATTTTTCTCTCGACTGAATCCACCCAATAGAATAATTATCCCTACCAAGAACCCAACGCCCCCACATACATACCCCTTCCCTCTATCCCAACCCTTAACCCTGAGAAAAGTTAAACATCCCTGGGGCATTTTAGTTTCTAGGAAAGGGAAATATTGAATCATATTATCAAACTTTCATTCATTCATTTATTCATTCATTCATGCATATTTATTGAGTGCGTGGTATGTACCAGCCATAGTTCTGGGTGTTGAAGACCCAGTGATGAAAAAGACAACAAGCTTTACACCTTCATATTGTTTATATATAATATCACAATGACCAGAGCAGCTACTTGGGCAGCTAAAGCCTCTGGCAAGGATAATTACCTCCATTTGCAATGCCTGGTCTGATGCAGTGGAATGAAATAGAAGATATGACTTATGACACCTGGTCATTCACATCCCCCTTCTTAAGTTACCATCCTTGTACCATATGGCCCTGTCTCCTTGACCACAGCTCTTTGGACCAGTAACAGACATCTGACCCAAGCTGAGCAATTAGATTCTATCCCCAAGAATTTGCCAAAAATTAGATGTGGGGGGTGAGTTGAAAGGTCAGTCAGAGTGAGGCCCACAGCAGAAGCCAGAGTTGACACCATGACAAGCCAACGTCAAGGGCAGACCAGACTTATGAGGGGCAGATGCTCAGAGTAGGTTGAAGCAAGCAGTCTGTCTGCAAAGAGGAAAACGTGGCATCTATGCTGTAAGAAGAAACCAGACATCACTGGATCCCAGGAGGAAAGAGAAAAAGAGAATGAGCAAAAGACTCTTTTTAAAAGGAGAGAGCAGCTGCCTCAGTATCTGAGCGCTTCCAGACCCAGCCCTAATTCCTACCAGATGGTCCAGTTCATTCTTGGGAGATGTTTTCATCCACAAAATCACTCATCTCTCCTTCTCCTGAGTTGGTTTGAATAGTTCTTTTTTGTTGTTGTCGCTAGGAGAATGTGTGTGTGTGTGTGTGTATGTGTGTGTATGTATAGTAATTTTCTGAAAGTTTAAAAATTCATTTTCCAAAGTTTTTTTTTTTTTTTTTTAACGGAGTTTCACCATTGTTGCCCGGGCTGGAGTGCAATGGCGTGATCTCTGCTCACTGCAACCTCCACCTCATGGGTTCACCCGATTCTCCTGCCTCAGCCTCCTGAGTAGCTGGGGTTACAGGCGTGCGCCACCACGCTTGGCTAATTTTTGTACTATTAGTAGAGACCGGGTTTCACCATGTTGGCCAGACTGGTCTTGAACTCTTGACCTCAGGTGATCCATCCACCTCGGCCCCTCAAAGTGCTGGGATTACAGGCTTGAGCCACCGCACCTGGCCTCCAAAGGTTTTTTAAATGAATTTTTTTGTTTTTGCTGTTTTGTTGTTGTTTCTTTCTTTTCTCTCTCTCTCTTTTTTTTTCCCCTTAGAAAATCTG
This sequence comes from Macaca fascicularis, assembly GCF_037993035.2. Classification (NCBI taxonomy): domain Eukaryota; kingdom Metazoa; phylum Chordata; class Mammalia; order Primates; family Cercopithecidae; genus Macaca; species Macaca fascicularis. The sequence continues at coordinate 197,139,719 of NC_088375.1, forward strand.
AGACTCGTGAGTTCAGAGAAAGCAAGCCCAAGACTTGCTGGGATAGGGGTTAGGGGCTTAGTCCTTTGCTGCAGAAAGTGGGGTGCTTAGCCAGGGCCTCTCATCTCCTGGCAATCTTGAGTAAGGGAAGAGAAGGAAGGAGAAGGGATTGCTTGAGGCCAAGAGTTTGAGAACAGACTGGCCAACATGGTGAAACCCCATCTCTACTGAAAATACAAAAACTAGCCAGGCGTGGTGGTGCACGCCTGTAGTCCTGGCTACTTGGGAGGCTGAGACAGGAGAATCACTTGAACCTGGGAGGCAGCGGTTGCAGTGAGCTGAGATGGCACAACTGCACTCCAGCCTGGGTGAGAGAGCCAGACTCCATCACAAACAAACAAACAGACAGCTATCCATTTGTAAACTGCTGATTTCTCTGGGGGTATTGTATTAATCTATTCTCACACTGCTATAAAGAAATACCTGAGACTGGGCAATTTATGAAGAAAAGAGGCTTAATTGGCTCATGGTCCTGCAGGCTGTACAGGAAGCATGATGCGGGCATCTGCTTGGCTTCCGGGGAGGCTTCAGGAAACTTACAATCATGGTTGAAGGTGAAGGGGGAGCAGGCCTGTCACATAGTCAAAGCAGAGGCAAGTTGGGGCGAAGGTGCCACACACTTTTTTTTTTTTTTTTTTTTTTTTTTTTTTGAGACGGAGTCTCGCTGTGTCTCCCAGGCTGGAGTGCAGTGGCGTGATCTCGGCTCACTGCAAGCTCCGCCTCCCGGGTTCACGCCATTCTCCCGCCTCAGCCTCCCAAGTAGCTGAGACTACAGGCGCCCGCCACCACGCCCGGCTAGTTTTTTTTTGTATTTTTAGTAGAGACAGGGTTTCACCATGTTAGCCAGGATAGTCTCGATCTCCCGACCTCGTGATCCACCCGCCTCAGCCTCCCAAAGTGCTGGGATTACAGGCTTGAGCCACCGCGCCCGGCCGGTGCCACACACTTTTAAATGACCAGGTCTCACCAGAACTCACTCACTATCACGAGATAGCGCTGAGGGGATGGTACTAAACCATTAATGAGAAATCCACTCCCATGATCCAATTACTTCCCACCAGGCCCCACCTCCAACACTGGGGATTATAACTCAACATGAAATTTGGGTGGAGACACAGATCCAAACCATATCAGGCATTGCCCCTACAAGCTTTTTGTAAAGCATCAGCGATTTCACCATTCTTCCGCCCAAGCTTCACCATAAATGTGGTTTGTTCTTCCTTCAATTTTAACAGAATTCATGTGGCTCTCTGGTAAGGGCTGTTCTATTTTCAAACTGATGTCTTATCCTTTTAGTGCCTCAAGGTAGATCCTGTTCAGACATCTTGTAACTGGTTAGCACCAGTTTATTTTGGTGCAATCCATGGATAGTTTTTCATAGTATGTGATAATGTTTTTCTTTTTTTTTTTTTTTTTTTTTTTTTGAGATGGAGTCTCGCTCTGTCGCCCAGGTTGGAGTGCAGGGGCCGGATCTCAGCTCACTGCAAGCTCCGCCTCCTGGGTTCATGCCATTCTCCTGCCTCAGCCTCCCGAGTAGCTGGGACTACAGGCGCCCGCCACCTCGCCGGGCTAGTTTTTTGTATTTTTTAGTAGAGACGGGGTTTCACCGTGTTAGCCAGGATGGTCTCGATCTCCTGACCTCGTGATCCGCCCGTCTCGGCCTCCCAAAGTGCTGGGATTACAGGCTTGAGCCACCGCGCCCGGCCAATAATGTTTTTCTTTCTCTTTCTTTCTTTCTCTTTCTTTCTTTCTCTTTCTTTCTTTCTTTCTTTCTTTCTCTCTTTCTCTCTTTCTCTCTCTCTCTCTTCCTTCCTTCTTTTCTTTCTTTCTTTCTTTCTTTCTTTCTTTCTTTCTTTCTTTCTTTCTCTCTCTCTCTCTCTTTCTTTCTTTCTTTCTCTCTTTCTTTCTTTCTTTCTTCTCTCTCTCTCTCCTTCTCTCTTTCTTTTTTTTTTTTCTGAGACAAAGTCTCACTGTGCTGCCTGGGCTGGTCTTGAACTCCAGGGCTCAAATGATCCTCTTGCCCCAGCCTCCCAAAGTGCTGGAATTACAGATGTGAGACACAGCACCTGGCCTGTAATATGCATGTTCCATGAACTTTTTGAAGACCCCTTAGCCAGGCACAGTGGCTCTTGCCTGTAATCCCAGCACACAGAAAAGTAGAAGCAAAAGGATAGTTCACCTGTCTGGGCAACATAGTGAGACCCCATTCTCAATTTAATAAATAAACAAATAATAAGAATGAAGACCCCTTGTATATTTACCAGACCAGAAACACTAATCTTGAGAGTCTTGCTTACCTCTACCTTGTATGTGTGTGTGTGGACGCAGGTAGGAGAGAATCTCCTGGCCAACCAACAAAGAGAGAGAAGAGAGCCTACCTGCCTTTCCCCACTCAACCCCCCATAAAGGACTGACAGAGTGCTTCACGAAGATACAGACTCAGAGGAATGGGGACTGTAGAGGCCTACATCATGGGAAGGGGGCAAAGGGCTCTCCCAGCCCCTACCAGAGGCCATGAGGAAGGATGTTTGATCTAAGTCTCACCAGGGGCCTCATAGTCACTCTTGTTGTATAGAGCTATAGAGAAGGATTTGTAGACAAGGGCACCAGGCACTGGGGACCTGTTGTGGTGCCAGGTGGGCAATTCAGTACTTGACCTGGTCAGAGACACCTCTCCCTGCACCTCCTCAGTCGTGATGAAGTTCTTGTCCCCTGCCAGGACCTTGAAGGAGGTAATGACCTGGCTGTGTCTACGTTAGTGGTCTCCCAAGACCTGAAGTTGATGAAGGCTTGGGAGGCCACAAGGCTGCTATGGTTGCAGTCAACCACACTCATGATACAATTGAACTCCGCATTGCTCTGCTGCTATTCTCCACGTTGTAGCCCAAGTTGATGAAGCAGGCCTTGACCTCCTTCGGCCCCAGCACCCTGCCACGGCTCTTGTCAGTGTGGCTGAAGGACACCTGAAACTCTTGCATCTGCTCTTGGCCAGTGCCCTTGGTGTTGCAGGTGAGGATCTGGTTCTTGACCTCCCTGATGATGCAGCCAATGGTGGTGAGCAGCTGCTCCCAGCCATGCAGATGTGTTCCACGATGCAGCTGATATGCTTGTTGTTGAAGATGAAGACCTCCTGGAGGAGCTGGTGCTCTGCTTCAGCAGGTCCAGGTTCAGCTTGTGGCCCACGATGCTTTGCTCATATTGCTTCAGGTTTAGCTTGTCCTCTGGCGTCTCCTTCATCCTGATGGAGATGTACCCAATTTCCTCCATCTTGGTTTGGATCCAGGTTCCCATGACATTGGCCTGGCTGGAGAACTGGTGGTAGAGGTGCTCGTTGGACTGCTGCTTGCTCTGCTCCTCCAGAAGGACATAATCCTGCTTTGGCACCAGCTGCTGCACCTTTGCCCACCGGGAGCGGATGATCTGGGTGGGGTTGGGGGAGGTGACAGTGGTGTAGGGGTTGCTGCCTGACAGCTTGGTATGTTTGCTCTCTGTGATCCTCTGGGCCTCCTTGTGGGTGGCCAGGATAGCCTCCCTATCAGTATCTGGCAGGTTCAACTTTTGGCTGTGGGCTGAGATCAATCTTCTCGGTAGCGTAGATGATGAACGTGTCCTGGAGCTCCTCCACGGCACTCTCCATCCAGTTGTAGAAGGCGCTGCCCACTTGGCATACTCCAGGTGCAGATAATCAGTGGCCTCCAGCTGCTTCTTCATTTTCTCCAGAGCTTCCCTGTGACTGTGGGTCAGAGAGCACAGGGTTTCCCACTGCTCGTAAATCTTCCGGCACTGGGCATTGACGCTGTGGGAGTCACAGTAATCCAGCTCGTTGAGTTCCTGGGCAATGTTCTTTATGATATTGTGAAATATCTATTTGGTCTTTGATCCTGCTTCCTGGCATACAATGACTAGAAAATCATTAGAATTTCCGAAACCATGTCTTTTTGTATGCTGATGAGTGGATGGATGACTGGCAGCCCCTAGGGAGCTTCAGGATGGAGGCTGGCCACCAGAGAGACCAAGGCATAATTAGAGGGTTGGGAATTTCAGCCCCACTGCCCAACCCCTGAGAAGGGAAGAGGGGCTGAAGATTAAGTTGATCAGCAATAGCCAGCGATTTAACTAATCATGCCTATATAATGAAGCCTCCATAAACACCTCGAAGGACAGCGTTCACAGAGCTTCTGGAGAGCTGACCACATGGAGGTTCCTGAAGAGTGGCGGGCATGGAAGCCCCAAGTCCCCTTTCCCACACCTTGCCCTATGCATCTCTTTATCTGTATCCTTTGTGATATCCTGTGTAATAAACAAGCCAATGTAAGTAAAGTGTTTTTCTGAGTTCTGTGAGCTGCTCTAGCAAATTAATGGAACCCAAGTAGGGGGTAGCAGGATCCCCAGTTTATAGCCAGTTGGTCTGAAGCATAGGCAAAAATAATTGGGCTTGTGATTAGCATCTGAAGTGGAGGCAGTCTTGTAGGACTGAGCCCTTACCCTGTGGGATCTGACACTATCTCCAGGTAGATAACCGTCAGAATTGAATTGAACTGGAGGACAACCAGCTGGTGTCTGCTGCAGATTTGATTGCTTGTTCGGTGGATGGGGAAGACCCCACACACATTTGGTCACAGAAGCATTCTGGGTTGTGTAAGAGCAGAGGAAAAATCGTTTGAGTTTTTTCCACTCTTAGAGCCTCAATCAGCTCCACAAAGTCCTGGTGTATGGCCAGGTCACTTTCAAAGGCTTCGTGGTTGTGGATTAGGGCTTTGATGTCTGATAGGGTGGCCATCTCCTAGTCCCGCTGCTTAAGCCTGGCTTCCTTCTCATGGGTCCAGGCCTCATGGATGGAGATCTTCTGCTAGAACTTCTCTGCCAGGTGGTCGAGCTGCTCCAGCTTGTGGATATCATTCAGCAGCAACTCCTCAGTGAGCCGAGATCGCGCCACTGCACTCCAGCTTGGGCGACAGAGCGAGACTCTGTCTCAAAAAAAAAAACAAAAAACAAAAAACAACAAAAAAAAAAACCGGCTGGGCACAGTGGCTCACACCTGTAATCCCGACACTTTGGGAGGCTGAGGTGGGCAGATCACCTGAGGTCGGGAGTTCGAGACCAGCCTGACCAACACAATGAAACCCCATCTCTACTAAAAATACAAAATTAGCCAGGCATAGTGGTGCTTGCCTGTAATCCCAGCTACTCAGGAGGCTGAGGCTGGAGAATCACTTGAATCCAAGAGGCGGAGGTTGCAGTGAACCGAGGTTGCACCATTGCACTCCAGCCTGTGAGACAGAGCAAGACTTTATCTAAAAAAAAAAAAAAAAAAAAAAAAAAATTACAGTGTTAGTTTAGTGATACTGATTTTCTTTTAGCTACTGTTTGTACTATATACTGTTTGTATGTTTGTTTGTTTGTTTACAACCTTTGCTTTAACATATCTGTATCCTTATGTGGAAATTTCTTTTCTTTCTTTTCTTGAGATGGAGTTTCACTCTTGTTGCCCAGGCTGGAGTGCGATGGCATGGTCTTGGCTCACCACAACCTCCTCCCACTGGGCTCAAGCGATTCTGCTGCCTCAGCCTGCCGAGTAGCTGGGATTACAGGCGCATACCACCATGCTTGGCTAATTTTGTATTTTTAGTAGATATGGGGTTTCTGCATGTTGGTCAGGCTGACCTGACTCCTGATCTCAGGTGATCTGCCCACCTTGGCTTCCCAAAGTGCTGGGATTACAGGCATGAGTCACTGTGCCCGGCTATGTGTAAGTTTTTTAAAGCAGTATAAAGTTGCTGTTTAAAACCCAATCTGGGCCAGGTGTGGTGGCTCATGCCTATAATCCCAGCACTGAGGCAAGTGGATCACTTGAGCTCAGGAGCTCAAGACCAGTCTGGGCAACATGGTGAAACCTCATCTCTGCCAAAAAAAGAAAAATACAAAAATTAGCTGGGCATGATGGCATATGCCTGTAGCCCCAGCTACTTAGGAGACTAGGGTGTGAGGATCACTCAAGTCCAGGAGGCAGAGGTTGCAGGGAGCTGTGATCGTGCCACTGAACTCCAGCCTGGGTAACAGAATGAGACCTTATCTAAAAGAAAAAAAACACAAAAAACCCAAAACAAAAATCCAGTCTGGGCTGACCATGGTGGCTCTCCCCTATAATCCCAGTGCTTTGGGAGGCTGAGGCAGAAGGATTGCTTGAGGCCAGCAGTTTGAGAGCAGCCTGGACAACATAGCAAGACCCTGACTCTACAAATTTTTTTTTTTAAGAATTAGCCAGGTGCAGTGGCACATGCCTGTAGTCCTAGCTATTTTGGAGGCTAAGGTGGGAGGATTGCTTGAGCCTAGGAGGTTGAGGCTGCAGTGAACTATGATTGCACCACTGCACTCCAGCCTGGGCAACAGAACAAGATCCTGTCTCTAAGAAATATTTTGAATATTAAAAAATAAAAATAATAAATAAATTAGAAACTCAATCTGACTATCTTTGTTTTTATTTTATTTTATTTGGTTTGGTTTTAGTTTCTGAGACAGGGTCTCACTCTCACCCAGGCTGCAGTGCAATGTCACAATCAAGGCTCACTGCAGCCTCACCTTCCCAGGCTCAAATGATCTTCCTACCTCAGCCTCTCAAGTAGCTGGGGCTACAGGTGTGCATCACCATGCCCAGCTAGTTTTTGTATTCTTTTGCAGAGATGGGGTTTCATCATATTGTCCAGGCTGGTCTCTACCTCCTGGGCTCAAGTGACCCTCCTGCGTCAGCCTCCCAGAGTGCTGGGATTACAGGCATGAGCTACGGCACCCGGCCCAATCTTTGTTTTAAAATAGGAATATTTAGGGGTTGGGTGTGGTGGCTTACTCCTGTAATCCCAGCACTTTGGGAGGCTGAGATGGGCAGATGATGAGGTCAGGAGTTCAAGGCCAGCCTGGACAACATGGTGAAACTCTGTCTCTACTAAAAATTACAAAAATTAGCTGGGCAATGTGGTGCGTGCCTGTAATCCCAGCTTCTCAGGAGGCTGAGGAAACAGTATTGCTTGAATTCGGGAGGCGGAGGTTGCAGTGAGTGGAGATCATGCCATTGTACTCTAGCCTGGGCGGCAGAGCAAGACTCCATCTAGAAATAAATAAATAAAAGGAATATTCAGTCCATTTATATTTAAAATAGTTATTTATACATCTGAGTTTCAAGATATCCTAGTATTTGTATTCTATCTCTCCCACATGTTCGATGTTCCTTTTTTCCTCTCTTCTAGATATTTTTTGATTATTTTTATTATTCCAAATGTTTCTACATTAGCTTGTTAGTAACACATTTTTGTTACTATTTTTCCATGATTACCATGGTAATTACAGCATGCATCCTTGACTTGCTAAAGTTTAACATAAATAATTCTTTTACCACTTCATAGACAATGCAAGTACCTTAAAATACTTTAACTCCATTTATCTGCTCCCACACTGTGTGCTATTTTTGTGATGTGTTTTAATTCTACGTGCATTTAGAACTTCACATGACATTATCACTTTATACAGTTATTGTTAATTTATTTTTACCCACATATTTACTTTCTTTTGATCTTATTTTTTTCCTGGATGTTCGTAATTCTTTTTGAGTTTCTTTTTGTTTTTGAGACGGAGTCTCGCTCTGTTGTCCAGGCTGGAGTGCAGTGGCCGGATCTCAGCTCACTGCAAGCTTTGCCTCCTAGGTCTCTTGCCTCAGCCTCCTGAGTAGCTGGGACTACAGGCGCCCGCCACCTCGCCTGGCTAGTTTTTTTTTTTTGTATTTTTTTAGTAGAGACGGGGTTTCACCGTGTTAGCCAGGCTGGTCTCGATCTCCTGACCTCGTGATCCGCCTGTCTCGGCCTCCCAAAGTGCTGGGATTACAGGCTTGAGCCACTGCGCCCGGCTTGAGTTTCTTTTTAAAAATCGCCTTTAGTATGCCTTTAGTGTGGATCTGTGAAGAATTTTGACTGTCATAAAACATACTTATTTTACCTTCGTTTTTGAAGAATATTTTCACTGAGTATAGCATTTTAGATTGATACTTTCTTTTAGCACTTTAAAGATGCCATTCCATCATCTTCTGGATTTTATCATTTATATGAAAGAGTCAGTTGTCAGTCTTTTCACTTTATTTTATTTTATTTTCGAGACAGATCTTGTTCTGTCTCCCAGTCTGGAATGCAGTGGCATGATCACAGCTCACTACAGCCTTGACCTCCCAGGCTCAAATGATTCTCCTCCCACCTCAACCTTCTGAGTAGCTAGGATGACAGGGGCATGCCACTATGCCTGGCTAATTTTTCCATTTTTAGTGGAGATGGGATTTCACCATGTTGCCCAGGCTGGTCTCAAACTGCTAGGCTCAAGTGATCCTCCTATCTCAGCCTCCCAAAGTGTTGAGATGACAGGCATGAGCCACTGTGCCTGGCCTCAGCCCTTTTTTTAAAAAATTGAGACAGTCTTGCTCTGTTGCCCAGGCTGGAGTACAGTGTGCGATCCTAGCTCACCGTAGCCTCAACCTGCTGGGTCAAGTGATCCCCCACTACAACTTCTTGAGTAGCTGGGACTACAGGTGCACACCATCATGCCTGGCTAATTTTTGTATTTTTTTGTAGAGATGGGGTCTTGCCTAGGCTGCTCTTGAGCTCCTGGCCTCAACTGATCCTTCTGCCTTGGCCTTCCAAAGTGCTGGGATTACAGGCATGAGCAACCATGCCTGGCCGAAGTTTTGTGTGTGTGTGTGTGTGTGTGTGTGTGTGTGTGTGGAGGGGGCTGTTGTTGTTGTTTCATTTGTTTGTTTGTTTGTTTTTAAGACAGAGTCTTACTCTATCGACCAGGCTGGAGTGCAGTGGTGCACTCTTGGCTCACTGCAACTTCCGCTTTCCGGGTTCAAATGATCCTCCTGCCTCATCCTCTCGAATAACTGGGACTACAGGCACGTGCCACCACGCCTGGCTAATTTTTGTATATTTAGTAGAGACGGGGTTTTGCCATGTTGGCCAGGCTGGTCTTGAACTCCTGACCTCAGGTGATCCACCCACCTCGGCCTCCCAAAGTGCTGGTATTACAGGCGTGAGCCACCGCACTCTGCCATTGTCAGTCTTTTTTTTTTTTTTTTTTTGAGACGGAGTCTCGCTCTGTCGCCCAGGCTGGAGTGCAGTGGCAATCTCGGCTCACTGCAAACTCCGCCTCCCGGGTTCACGCCATTGTCCTACCTCAGCCTCCCGAGTAACTGGGACTATAGGCATGTGCCACCATACCTGGCTAATTTTTTGTAATTTTAGTAGAGACAGGGTTTCACTACGGTCTCAATCTCCTGACCTCGTGATCTGCCCGCCTCCGCCTCCCAAAGGGCTGGGATTACAGGCGTGAGCCAGTGCGCCTGGCCCATTGTCAGTCTTAATGTTGTTCCTTTGAAGGTAATGTGTGTCTCTCTCTCTAATTGCTTTTAATATTTTTTCTTTGTCTTTGGTTTTCAGCACTTCTCTTATGAAGTGCTTAAATATAGTTTTTGGTCGAGCACGGTGGCTCATGCTTATAATCTCAGCACTTTGGGAGGCCGAGGTGGGCAGATCACTTGAGGTCAGGAGTTTGAGACCAACTTGGCCAGCATGGCAAAACCCTGTCTCTAATAAAAATAGAAAAATTAGCTGGGCGTGGTGACACGTGCCTGTAATCCCAGCCACTCGGGAGGCTGAGGCAGGAGGATTGCTCGAACCCAGGAGGCAGAGGTTGCAGTGAGCTGAGATCACACCACTACACTCTAGCCTGGGTGATACAGCGAGACTCTGTCAAAAAAAAAAAAAAAAAAAAAAAAAAGGAGTAATTTTTTTTGCATTTATCCTGCTTGGAATTGATAATGCTTCTTGAGTATGTGTCTTGATATCTTTCATCAATTTTGGAAAATTTTCAAATAGTACTTCTTTCCTATTTTTCCTCTTTCTTCTCTTTCTAGGACTCTTAATTCCATGTAGTTAGGCCTTTTTGGCATGGCCCATATGTCTCTTTCTCTCTTATCTATATTTTCAATTCTTTTCTCTCTTCCCATACTGGATCTTTTATGCTGAACCTATATTCCACATCATTAATCCTAGAATTAGCTGTGTCTAACCTGCTATCAGTTCCATCTACTATGCTAAATTCAACTATTATATTTTTCAGTTCTAGGATTTCAATTGCATTCCTTTTTAGAGTCTCCAGGTTTGGTGATTTTGCACTCTACCACAATTCCAATGCAAAATCTTACTGTTCTACACAGATCTACTCCCATCCTATTGTATCAACCAATAAAATCTCATTTTTGTTTAAGCCAGTTTTATTTGGTTTCCTGTTAAACACAACTGAAAAATCTTAACTGCCATTGCTGAGATATCCCCCTTCATGATATTGTAATGGCAGGCAGCAGCTCCTGGTGTCAGATGCAGACATGACATCCAGAGAAGAAGTGGAATGCTGCCTGTCATCCATCTCTGTTTATTAGGAGTGAAAACTTTTCCTATAATTTCTGATTCAGAAGGCCAGGGTTGTAATCACACGCTACATGGAATGGGATGGGAGTGATTAGCAAATAGCAATCTTTACTTATCCCTGAACTTGGGGAGAGGATCATCTTTCGCTAGCAAACAGCTACAGTAGAAGAACATCCAAATAAAACTGAGACTCTGGCAGCAATATAAAATATGAAAGGGGAAAGCTATTGGGCAAATAATCAACACCGTTTACTAATAGATGTATTAATTTTCTGTAAAGTTGTGTGTGTGTGTAGAAAATATCAGGAATTGTACATATAAGGCTTTAACAGGATTTAAATTTGGGAGGGGGACTATCTGGAATGGAAAGGATGGATATTTTTACCTATACAATTTTCATTAGTTTATATTACTTTGGTGATTTAAATTTAAAAGAACTGCAATCTAAAAATGGGCTGCTTCCAGAATTAGAGCTAGAATAAAAATATAGAGTCAGAAGGCTGGATATGGTGGTTCACATGTGTAATCCCAATGCTTTAGGAGGTTGGGGCAGGAGGATCACTTTAGGCTGGACTTTGAGACCAGCCTGGGGAACATAGTGATACCCTGTCTCTACAAAAGAAAAAATAAAAAGAGTTATGAGCATGGTGGTGCGTGCCTGTAGTCCTAGCTACCCAGGAGGTTGGAGGATTGCTTGAGCCCAGGAGGTTGAGGCTGCAGTGAGCTATGATCGCACCAGTGCACTCCAGCTTGGGCAACAGAGTGCTTGTCTCTAATACATACATAAATATATGTATGTCTGTGTATGTGTGTGTGTTGTGTGTATATGTGTGTGTGTGTGTGTGTGTATCTGTGTGTGTGTGTATGTATATATGCATTAGGGAGAAAGAGAGAGAGAGAGAGTCAGAGAAGCACATGTTTGTACATTCCAGTCCCAGTCCTGGCCCCTACACAGTTACTCAGGTGCCAATAGCAGGTTTATCCCTTCTGGGGATTTGGAGGAACAAGGCTATCAGAGCCTGATGCCATCAAATATTTAAACCATTCACCTCCCTCCCCTCCCACTCTCAAAGCTGTCTTCACATCATAAATTGGCTTCCAGGACATGTTTTCCTACAGGGAAAGAATGTGCTGGACATGCCATTGTGAGCATTCTGTCCCCCTTGGCAGTTCCATTTCTCATCATAAATTAATACATTGCTTCTCTGGCTCAGATAGCAGGATAGCAGCTGGGTTAGTAGGATCTACTTTCCATTCCCCAATAGATAGATTCTCTCTTAATGCTGTTAAAGTCAAGTTCATAAGCCTGGACCATGATGAATTCAAAGTAAATGTCACCTCTGATGCCACTTGGCAGCTGGCCAGCCAACCTGCCCTGATGACATTCCTGTCTCTTCAAGCACATTTCTTTCAGACTCCTGTGCTTTCTAGCCACATTCACCTCAACCAGCTGTCTCTTTCTTTCTCTCTCATTCTGTCTTTTCCTCTACGACTCTCTCTCTCTAATTATATATATATATATATATCTTTCTGTCTTCCTACCTCACCACTTAACCTTCCTTTATCCCTTCTTTTCCTTTTTTTTTTCTTTTTTTTTGAGATGGAGTGTCTCTCTTTTTTGCCCAGGCTGGAGTGCAATGGCATGATCTCGGCTCACAGCAACCTCCGCCTCCCAGGTTCAAGCAATTCTCCTGCCTCGGCCTCCCGAGTAGCTAGGACTACAGGCACACACCACCGCATCCAGCTATTTTGCATTTTTAGTAGAGACGGAGTTTCACTATGTTGGTCAGACTGGTCTTGAACTCCTGACCTCGGATGATCCACTCACCTCGGCCTCCCAAAGTGCTGGGGTTACAGGTGTGAACCACCATGCCCAGACTTCTTTTCCTTTTTCCTTCTGTTTTTTTTTTTAAACCTTAATTAACCATGGAGTTGATTAATAATATATACCAGAGCTACGTGCCAAGCACAGAGCTAGGCCATATGTAAAAATTATATTCTGACCTCACAATAACTCTGAAAGGTGTTTTTGCTCCTATTTTACACAGAAAGAGGTGGAGGCTCATAAAGGGTAAGTAGTTGTGTTTCATAATCTTAAAGGTTTTCTCTGCTTAATTTTCAAAATTAGTAAATTAAATGCTCTATGCTTCCTTTATCCAAGAAAATACAATTGAGGCCAGGCGTGGTGGCTCACGCTTATAATCCCAGCACTTTGGGAGGCTGAGGCAGGTGGATCACTTAAGGTCAGGAGTTTGAGACCAGCCTGGACCACATGGCAAAATCCTGTCTCTACTAAAACCACAAAATTAGCCAGGTATGGTGGTGTGCACCTGTAGTCCCAGCTACTTGGGAGGCTGAGGCAGGAGAATTGCTTGAACCTGGGAGGTGGAGGTTGCAGTGAACCGAGATCGGGCCATTGCACTCCAGCCTGGGCAACAGAGTGAGACACTGTCTCAAAAAAAAAAAAAAAAAAAAAAAAAAAAAAAAAAAGATGACGCTTTGAACAATAAAGCTCCCACTGCTCTTTGCCTCTCCCCATCCTTCTTCCTGAGATTGGGACTTGACCCTGATTCCTCTGACACAATCTTAAACTTCTTTATAGAGGAGATAACCTCTGTCCAGTCAGGCTCACCATACTTTCTGTATCTGTGCAAAAGGAAGAGGCCAAATCTTCAGCCTCTAGATTTGTAACTTTCAGTAACTTGGAGATGGAGGTTGTGGTAACATTAAATCTGCTCCCTGGAAGGTCACTTTTTATTATTTTGGGTGCTTAATTAAGTTGCTCAGCCACATCAAGTGTCCTCCCCCACGATCCTAGAAGATAGTGAGGTAGAAGTAGAGAGGAGTATCTCTTCCAGCCTACTTCAGTAGAAGTCTGAGAGGAGCAAAAGAGAAAACAAGATGTTTCTGGGTGGGTTCCAGGCCCCTCCACTCTTCTGCAAGGGAGTGAAGGCTGTTTATCTCCTGAAGACATGAATTGTCGGATTTTGGTTATAGGCTGGAGGAGTAGAAGCCACCACTGTATATTCTTAGCTAAAGGAAATATAAAGCATTTAATTTACTAATTTTGAAAATTAAGCAGAGAAAATCTTTAAGATTATGAAGCAAAACTACTTACCCTTTATGATCCTGCCAAGGATCAGAACATGGCAGCAGAGAAGTCCCAGGTCCAGCTGCGTGTCCAGACCCTGTTGGATTCAGCACCATGGATAGAAAGCCCAAAGCTGGCTGGAGGGCTGAGGGTTCAACGCCAGGGACAGATACCACCCCCTGCCCCCACCCCCCAATTTCACCAGTCTCCACTGCTATTCCTGGGAGGAACCTAACTCTAGCCATTAGTTAACTGGCCCCCAGCACTTAAATGTCCCGATAAACAATGGGTTGGTTTCTTTCTAAGGCCCTCCGGAATTTTACTGAGCTGTCTGTTCTGCAGCTTCCTGATAGAGTGGGGTCCGCCTTAGAGCAACTCTTATTAAGATCCAGCTGATTTGCATATATCTGCATTCACTGGGGCTTCTCCATTCTGGTTTTATTATAAATGAATTGCTCAGAGGAAGAAAGGGAAGGATTATTTCACGACTTTTCGTCCTCTTCTTTCCACCTATTCCTAGGGTCTCCGTCTGGAAATTCACCCCAGATGCCTGAAGGTGTGTATGGTGGAAGAGGGTAGAAACCAGACTCCAACAGTCAGATGTTTGCCAGAGCATCCTATGTAGATTTCCCCGGGTAATTTCCCCCATCTGCTTGGTTTCTGAAAGGTCCTTCTCAGGTTCAGAGGAAGTCTGTATTTTGTTTTAGCACCTAGGGTCAGAACCTCTGGGTTGAAGTCCCTGGAGCTTCAGTAAGAAACCCTGACTAGTGCCTTAGAGCCTGCTAAGGGGATGGCACCTGGTTCTAAAGAGGAGTGAGGGATGGTGGAGTGAGGACTCATTTTGAAATGAAAGGAGTCCCGGGTCTCTAAGCAGCTTCTAAAAATACCATCTCCCAGAGCTGGAGAGAGGGGGAGGGGAGAAATCGAGCGTGAGGAGAATGAAGATGGAAAGGGGGTGGCAGTGTGAGAACCCTTCCTCAGGTAGGTCTGGTTTTAGAGGTTCCACCTGCATCCAAGGACTGGAGGGATGCCACACCTCCTTCTGCTTCCTCAGCGAGCTTGTCTCCCGTAGTGTCCAAGCCACAGCCTCTCCTGATGACTTTTCTTTCTGCAGGTAAAGAAGACCAATTCCTCCCACCTACTTCTCCTATTGCTACTGTCCAGCAAGTATGTCTGAGTGAGCACGTGTGCATTTACTCACACACATACACACGAACACACGCAGAAATGGCACATGAAAGCAGGTTGTAAATGGCCAGCGATCTACGATGCCAGGAATCCTCCTTACACTCGGTATTCAAAGAGGTATGGACTGTGGCAGAGACAGAGTGGTTCACCAGGCATCTGCAGCACAGAGCATGGCGCCCAGTGAGGGCTGGGTGGAGGGGTGAGGGATACATATATGCAAAAGCACAGACACTCAGACCGCAGGGGCCAAGTAGTCACAGGATTCACATTCACTCTCGAGGCTTCTTAGGCTATGTTCGCTTCCAAATAGAGAGGGGGTGGGTGCCCCAAGAAAAGAGCTAGGAAAAGCCACGAGGTGGGTGGAGCTTTCTCCCCTCAAGTTCAGCCCAGATGGTGGCGCTCAGTAGCCGCCTCCCTCGTCCTGGAGGGCCCCAGCCCTTCCCACCACCAAAGTGTTAAACCCTCAGCTTGCACAAAAATGACCTTCACTAGACAGAGGTCGTGTTCCACGTTTTCTTGCGGCTTCTTCAGTGCCGGCTGAACTCTTCCAGGATTGCTCCGCCTCTCTCGCAGGAATCTCCAATTCCTGGCGGCTGTGCTGTTCACTAGTCCCCTGGGGTGGGCGGAGTGGGGTGATCAAAGAGGCGAACCCCCGACTCTGAGCAGACTGAGGACAGGGGTGGTTGTGAGGTGTGCTGCTTGTGTCTTGACAGCAGGAGCAAGAACCTGAGGAACAGATCGTTCATGCAAAACCACCACCGCCCCCATCCCAGCGTCCACATGGTTTTCCAGCCTCGGCAGCGCGCTGGTAGGGCGGGACCCCGTCCCTCACTTTGCTCTCCTTTCCCGAGCAGCTCCCGGGTTCGGGTTCGGCCCCTCCTTCCTGCCGCTGTGTGTGTGTGTGTGTGTGTGTGTGTGTGTGTGTGTGTGTGTGTGTGTGTATGTATGTGATGAGGGCGGGAAGAGAAAGGGGAGGGATGAGCCAGGAGACACCAGGAGCCTCAGACACAGGAACAGACCTAGGGCAGGGAGATAGAAGAGCTCCCCAGAGCTTGGGGTCAGGACATAAAGCTTCAAACCCCCCAAGTCCTGGGAACAAGGGAGCTTCCAGACTAGCTCAGAGGCTGCAAGTGTCGCTGCCTCCCCGAGGGTCGCCCCTCTTTAAGCCAAGCCCACGTTGCCTGCCTACTTCTCAGGAATGAGGAGCTAAGGTTTAGCGCTCTGGGCCACCGACGCCAGCTCATCCCCCTCGCTCAGAAGCCCCGCCAGCTCCCACGGCTGCCCCACCCCCCACGGTTTGGGGATCTGCGGGACCCCTTCCTTTCCCCACCAGTTGGGTGTTCCGCCCCTGGCCTATGAAACTCCACCTTCCCACCCTCTGCTGGCGGGGATTGGTGGGCATCCCGCGGCGGTGCCTAGTGATTGGTCCCCATGGATGATGGCGAGCGGCGAGACCCCGCCCCCAGCTGGCGCTGGGGTCTGGGGGCACTGCTCAGCGGTGCTAGGCTGGCGCGGCTTGAGCCGCCGCCGCACTGACAGCTCGGTCTGCGGACCATGGAGACCGGCGCCGGTCCACACCCGCTGCGCCTGTTCCTCTGCCGGATGCCGCTCTGTCTCGTGCTGCTTTTGGGACCCTGGCGGCCTGGGACCGCCGAGGAAGGTGAGAAGACTGGTGGGCTTTGCTCGGAGCCTGGCATGCCAAAAGATAGGGGGTTGGGGACGGGGGTTCTGCGGGAAGGAGTCATTGGAGAGACTAGAGTCTGTACTGGGGCTTGAAGCAAGCAGGCAGCAAAGAACTGGAGAGACAGAGAAAAATGTGGCCAAGCAATAGCGAAGAGAGGGGCGCTGAGGAGCTTGGGGGCTGGAGACCCGGGAGGTTGGGGAAGAAAGAGACCAGGAACCGCGGGAGCCAGAGGCAGAGGTCCAGCGGCCGCCGGTGAGACGGACAAGCTGAGTGATTGGAGGTGGGAGGTGCGGGGGCGGGGAGATGAAGAGTGGAGACAGGGAGATGCGGAGGTGAGCTCGGAATATGGAAAGACCGGACGGAGCCCGGACCACAGGGGCTAGGAGACCACAGTGTGGCCAGCATGAGGTGGAATGCTGGTCGAGGGGGGCTGGGTCCGGGCGCTGCCCGAAGTGCAGATCATGGAACTGTCCGCAGTGCTGAATTCTGAGCGTAGTCTACGGGGCGCGCTCGGCGTTGCCGGGTTTGAGGCTGTCGGCGATACTGGAGCCCGCGTCTTGCCGCTGATTGTGCATTTGGGGGAGCTATACGCTCAGTTGAATCCAGAGGCGTCATATCCAGGTGCAGAATCCGGAGGAGCTGGAATCTGAGGCGTTGACCGCGGGGTTGGTCGGGGCCCTGGATGGCTGATGCCTTCCAGTGTGCAATTCCGATGTGCTGTCAGTTGCGCGGATCTCGGAAAGCTGTCGGCGGTCCTGCCCACAGTCGCTGATGCCTCTGGAGAGGCCCTCACCTTGGTGGCCCACCCCCTGGCTTAAGCTCCAGAGGGTAATCTTCCAAGACTGCGGGATGTCCTGGCCTCCTGTCTCTGGTCTGCGGGCTCTGCTGTCCAAACCAGTTTCTGTGATCCATGCTGAGCGGTTGCAGGCTGCTGATCCAATGCCTCCTGGGGGAATAAAGGGACTCCAAGCTTCTCTGGTAGGAAGGGTCATAGATGTATACATAAAAGGACCCCTGACATTCTTTCAAAAGCAGTGGAAGTGACAGCCCCTGGGAAAAGGGCTGGCTGAGGAGAAGAGAGATTTTATTTCTCCAGTTGTTAGCAGTATCTCTCTACATTGTTTTCTCAGAGGCCCAGGGAGTCAGACTAAAAATGTTCAAGTCTTCATGCCTGGGGACCACCGACCTCAGAAAAACCCCTGAGTGGGAGTGGATTGGGGGGTATATACAGGAATCCCCAGATACATTCACTACTCACTTTCTCTATCTTTCTAATTGACACTTAGTTATAACTTTGGGAATCTAAGAAGGCTGGGGAGAGTCACTGACTCCCACCCCAATCTGAGAGCCAACCTTAGAGTATTTGCCATGGACCCTGTAGAAGGCTGAATAATGACCCCCACCCCCAATATGTCAATATCCTAATCCCTAGAACCTGTGAATGTTACCTTCAGTGACAAAAAGGACTTTGCATATGTGATTAATGATCTTTTGAGATGGAGAGATTGTTTTAGACTATTTGGAGGGGCCCAATAATCACAATCGTCCTTGTATGAGGGGTGCAGGAGGAGTCAGAGTCAGAGGAGAAGGCAGTGTGATGACTGAGGCAGAGATTAAAGTGATATGATTTGAAGATGGAGGAGGAGACCACAAGCCAGGGACTACAGGCGGCCACCAGACACTGAAGATGGTAAGGACATGAATTCTCCCCTCAGAGCCTCCAAAAGAAAACAGTCCTGCTGACACCTTGACTCTAGACCAGTGAAAGTGGCTTTGGGCTTCTGACCTCCAGAACTGTAACAGAAAAACAATATGTTGTTTTAAGCCACTGTGTTTGTGGTAATCTGTTACAGTAGCCCCAGGAATTGAATACAGGCTCCTTCCCTACTGACTGTGGCTACCTCTCTCTGGATTTGAGCTATTCACACCCCCTCCTGGGGATTTATGAAGTAGGAAAAACTTGTCCATATCATTTGTCACATTTTGCATTCTCTCAGCAAATTTACAGGGACTTCACCAAAGGATTCCACTCTCTTGCTAAACTGACCTCGATTTCTGACATTTCTGTCTTCCCCTCTCCTTAGTCATCCTTCTGGATTCCAAAGCCTCCCAGGCCGAGCTGGGCTGGACTGCACTGCCGAGTAATGGGGTAAGTGCACAGGTGTCCCTCCCTGTCCCAGGGATCCTCTGGTGGTCCAGGACACAGTCTCCTCAGCTCCTCATGTTTACGTCAGACAAAAGTGCTCCTCAGAGTGTGTGGTCTCCAGCAGCCCTGGCTTCAAGCCAGAGTTGCCTATTAGAAAACATTGAGTCTTCAGGCAGTAAGACAGTCCAAAAAAAAAAGTGAATAAGTGAGGACAGAACTGGCTGTCTAGGAACAGAAACCTGGCATCCAGATGGAGCTAATACAGGACAGTGGCTTGCACATAGTAGTAGATCCTCCAAGAAATGTTGTTGATTGATTGACAGAGCAAGCAAGACTGGGAGTCCTAAAAGAGGCTTGTAGACTTGGGGTAGGGGTGGGATGATGTGGGCTGTAACAGCAGCCTGGTGGAGTGCAAAGGGCACTGGTCGGAGAGTCAGGAGACTACAGACACCATTCCTAGCTCCACCACTAACTTGATGTGCATACCTGGTCAAATCGCTGTCTCTCTGGGGCCTTAGTTTCCCCATCTATAAAAATAAGGATTGGGATCATTTGTTTCCAAAGTTTCTCCCAGCGCTGCATCTTACAATTTCCGGGGAATTTCCGGGGTGTGCATGGTGGTGAGAGAGAAGTCAGGAGTCACTGCTAGCGCTCCACCTCCTGGAAGCACGTTGGCTCTGGGCTGCCCACCCCTTTATTCTTGTCCCCAGTGGGAGGAGATCAGTGGTGTGGATGAACACGACCGTCCCATCCGCACATACCAAGTGTGCAATGTGCTGGAGCCCAACCAAGACAACTGGCTGCAGACTGGCTGGATCAGCCGCGGCCGCGGGCAGCGCATCTTCGTGGAGCTGCAATTCACACTCCGTGACTGCAGCAGCATCCCTGGCGCCGCAGGCACCTGCAAGGAGACCTTCAACGTCTACTACCTGGAAACTGAGGCCGACCTGGGCCGCGGGCGTCCCCGCCTAGGCGGCAGCCGGCCCCGCAAAATCGACACGATCGCGGCGGACGAGAGTTTCACGCAGGGCGACCTGGGTGAGCGCAAGATGAAGCTGAACACAGAGGTGCGCGAGATCGGCCCACTCAGCCGGCGGGGTTTCCACCTGGCCTTTCAGGACGTGGGCGCATGCGTGGCGCTTGTCTCCGTACGCGTCTACTACAAGCAGTGCCGTGCCACTGTGCGGGGCCTGGCTGCGTTCCCAGCCACCGCAGCCGAGAGCGCCTTCTCCACACTGGTGGAAGTGGCCGGAACGTGCGTGGCGCACTCGGAAGGTGAGCCTGGCAGCCCCCCACGCATGCACTGCGGCGCTGACGGCGAGTGGCTGGTGCCTGTGGGCCGCTGCAGCTGCAGCGCGGGATTCCAGGAGCGTGGTGACATCTGCGAAGGTATCCAGCTGGTTGGGGGCCGTGGGGTGGGAGTGTAGAGCGTAGGTGGCAATTGAGAGAGAGTGTGCCCTAGATGAGGAGAGGCGGGGGTGGGGTCGGGATGCAGTGAGAAGCCTTGGACTCTGGAGCGCAAGGAAAGCCCTGAAGTTTGTGGAGTTTCCAGTGGGTCCAGTCAGGGCCAATGAGTGAACGTACTAGGAGGTGAAATTGACTAGCTAAGGAGGCATTAGGGACCTATATCTTAGGCACCTCACACAGGCCTTCTCGTTTATTTTCATGGCAATAAAGGAAGTCTTTTTTTTTTTTTTTTTTTTTTTTTGATACTGAGTCTCTCTTGCTCTGTCACCCAGGCTGGAGTGCACTGGCCTGATCTCGGCTAACTGCAACTTCCACCTCCTGGGTTCAAGCGATTCTCCTGCCTCAGCCTCCTGAGTAGCTGGGATTACAGGCATATATCACCATGCCCAGCTAATTTTTGTATTTTTAGTAGAGACCGGGTTTCACCATGTTGGCCAGGCTGGTCTCAAACTCCTGACCTCAAGTGATCCACCTACCTAGGCCTCCCAGAGTGCAGGGATTACAGGCATGAGCCACCTCGCCCAGCCTAAAAGAAGTTATTCTTTTTTTTTTTTTTTTTTTTGAGACGGAGTCTTGCTCTGTCGCCCAGGCTGGAGTGCAGTGGCGCGATCTCAGCTCACTGCAAGCTCCGCCTCCCGGGTTCATGCCATTCTCCTGCCTCAGCTTCCGGAGTAGCTGGGACTACAGGCGCCCGCCACCACGCCCGGCTAATTTTTTTTGTATTTTTTAGTAGAGACGGGGTTTCATCGTGTTAGCCAGAATGGTCTCGATCTCCTGACCTCGTGATCTGCCCGTCTCGGCCTCCCAAAGTGCTGGAATTACAGGCGTGAGCCACGGCGCCTGGCCAAGGAAGTCATTCTTATCTCTATTTCACAGATGAAGAAACAGAGCCTCAGAGGGATTAGTACCTCACTTGCAAAGTTAGGAAATGGGGAGCTAGGACTTGAATTCAGGCTTGCCCAACTCTCACATTCTTTGTATGACACCATGCGGTCTCCCCTGTGCATAAGGAAGAACTCTACAACAGCCCAAGCTTCAGACTAGTGGGATTGGTAGCATACAGAGAGGAATATCCCAGTCACGGACCACATACTTGGAGTTAGAGACTGGCGGGGGGATTTTTATGCTGGAGAGAGGGATTGGGAGGTTGCACTAGATGGTTACTAAGATCACATCCCACTCTCTGAACTACAATCAGTGTGCTCCCTGGGGGAAATCCTTCATGTTGAGGGTTTTGCTGGGTTCTTAGGCTGGTGGGGGCATTAGGAACAGACCTCTCATTCTCTCTCCTGCCTGTGGCTTTGGACCCAGAGGGTGAGGATGGGGTTATGAATGTGTATACTTAATATAGAAAGATCAAGGTATGCTTTTTCTAAACCATGTCCTTTTCTGGGTGCCAGGGCAACAGAAATGAGTCAGACATAGTCCCAGCTCTCAAGAAGTTCACAGTCTAGATGGAGAGACGCAAAAATTTAAAAATCACAAGAGGGTAAATATATGCTATAACAGAGGGATACACAGAGTGGTGGGAAGACGGGAGGAAGTGACTAAATTTGCTCTCATCCCTTTGTTCAATCATCCATCCAATATGAATTGAGGATGTGCCAGCTGCATTTATTGAGGGCTTATTATATGTATATAGATGAATGCCACCATCTCCTCTCTGCAGAAATTGTAATTTAGTGAAAGACTGGGAGGCATGAACCTTCCTGAGCTCCCCAGATATAGTTAGGATCCACCTCTGTACTCTCCAGTATTCACTGAAAACTATTTCTGTACTTACCCCATGGTATGCAGTGATCTACTTATGTGTGTTTTCATCACTAGATTAAGACCTTCTTTTATTTTTTTAGAGATGGGGGTCTGTCTATGTTGCCTGGGCTTGAGTGTAGCAGCTATTCATAGGCATGATCATAGTGCATTACAGCCTTGAGTTTTTGGGTTCAAGCATTCCTTCTGCCTCAGCCTCCTGAGTAGGTGGGACTACAAGGACCACACACTAGTTTAGGAACTTCTTGAGCTCAGGCACTGGGCCTTCCTAGTGTCAGCAGCCCCAGCATCCATAACAGGATAAGCCATATGGTAGGTGTTCAGTGAAAATGCATTGGGTGAAAAAGTGGCTACTACAGGGTGTGATACATAAACAGAGAGCTAAGGAAGCATGGAAGGGAGAACCTAATTCTAAGCATGGAGAAGGCTTCCCAGAGAAGACTTCCCAGGGAAGGTGAGAAGGTCCTTTTTCCCAGGCAGCCTAGAGCATTCTAAGCTTAGCAATTGCATGCAGAAGCATGGAGGCAGGAAGGAACACAGCATGCCTGGGCCTATGTAACTAAATGTGGTTAGAGCAGAGGGCATGTGGGGGTATGGGAGTGAACTGTTGGGGATGAGAGGAGCAGGGGGAAATCGTGAAGGGCCTTGAATGTTGGGATAAAGAGCTTAGACTTTATGCTTTAGGCCAACGGGGAGGATTTGAAGCAGGGATCTGACATGCTCAGATTTGTATTTTCAAAATATCACTCAAGCTGCAATTGCAAAGAAAGGATTGAAGAGGGAATGATTGGGAGCCAGAAGATGAAGAAGGAAGATGGTGCAATAGTGCAGGAGAAAGAGCACAAGGGCTGAACTAAGATAGTAGCAGAGATCATTGAGAGATGAGGATAGATGGGATCATGAGTTAGCAGCCACAGCACTTAGTGACCATGTGTTACAGGAGGAGAAAGGAGTCCACTTTGACTTACATGCTACTGGGGATTGAATGGACAGAGGGATAATTCACTGGGGTACAGAACACAGGACACGGATAGACACATCATATTTATGATGTCCATGGTGCATTCCAGTGGAGGTAGCTAGAAAGTGGGTCTGGAGCTCAGCAAGAGAGAGACAGTACTTGAAGCTGTGGGTGTGGTTGGGACAGACCAGGCAGAATGTGTGGGGTAAGAAGCCAAGAGGGCCAACAATGAAGATTCATAGAATAGCAATATTAAGGACAGGTAGAAAATACAGAGCCCATTAAAAAGGCTAAGAGGGAGTGGTCAGAGTATGGAGGAGAACCAGGACAGTGTGATATTATGATAGCCAAGAGAGATAGAGGTGTCCAGGAAGGAATGGCCTACAGAGTTGGGAAGCAGTCAGGTAAGTTGAGGGTTAGAAAGTGCCCAGTTGGTGGCCTTGGTGAGAGCAATTGCAGCTGAGTGATGGACAGAGAGACCAGGTTGCAGTAGACTGAGGGATAAAGGAAGTTGAAGAGCTTGAGTCAGGGAGTCTAGAAGCCTGGATTTGAATTAGGAGAAGAGGAGGTATCTCAAGGAGAACATTGGGTTGAGAGAGGAGTTTTATTATAGATGGGAGAGACTTGTTTGTATGCTGAAGGACAAAGAGCCACTGGGGTACCAAGTGTGTATATGGGCATATCCCCATCCCAGTCCCAGGAGACAGGAGTATTTTATTACTGATGTGGGCTAGAATTGCTGGTGCATGTTGCTAATAAAAAGCAGGCCAGATTTTAGTCAGTTTTATTATTGTTTTTACACACTCTTTAGTTTGTGCCCTTATTGCCTGCACCCAAAAGGGAACACTTTTTACTGCTTCACTACCAAGAGGGGAGACGACTGATGGAATGTAGTCTTCGATGAGGTTAAAGGGAGAGATCCAGGGTGGAGACAGAGGGGCTGGCCTTCAACAGAAGGTGGCTCATTCCCTCCTCTAGGACTGAAAAGGAGGAGGAGATGGGAGATGGTTGCGGATGGGGGCATTTGTGTGTTTTGATGGGCAGATGTTGAGGGAATTACCGACTGATGGCATCCGTTCTCCCTATAAGGTGGGAGGGAGGGCATCTGTACAAACGGACAGTAAGGTCCTTGTCTGTTTTATTCATTGCTGTGTATCTATAGAGCCTACCTAATAGACACTAAAAACTATTTGCTGAATGAATGGATCAGGAGTGAGAGGAGGAGGTTTCTCTGGGAAATGAGGGAGAAAGAGAGAGAGAGACAAAGAGACTCAGGAATCCAATCCATGTCTGATGAGATCAGAAAAAGGCCACTTGTAATGGCCTCAGCTCTGCCTTGGGGAGTGGGCAGCTGGGGACAATGCCAAGGAAAGCTTCACAAGGGAGATGTTATTTGAACTGGGGTTTGGAGAAGTATAGAAGTTTGCCAGGAGAAAAGGGATATAAGGAGTTATAGAACAAGACCCAGAGATGTGAAAGGATGAGCTCAGTGTACCATGGGTAGAGTGGTTGGCAGTGGGGAGCTGTTGGAGGATATTAGGAAGGGAAGAGAAATGATTGGATTTGTATTTAGAAAGTTAAGGCCTTCCAAGTGCCTTCTGCAGCTAACACGGGCTCCCCTCTAAAAGTAGATGGATAAGGGGTAAACAGAGCTAAGATGTTCTTTTCCACTTTTTGTTTCTCTTTAGTGACCTTGACTTTTGTTCTCCCTCTGTTAGCCACTAGAGAAATTAGTGAAAGAACTGGGGTTTGCTTTGGGGGAAAAAAATCAGGGCATGTAACCAGTATCTTTAATTCTCTGCTAAGGCCAGGTGCAGTGGCTCACACCTGTAATCCCAGCAATTTGGGAGCCCAAGGCAGGAGGATCGCTTGAGCTAGGAGTTCAAGATCAGCCTGGGAAACACAGGGAGACCCCATCTCTACACACAAAAAAATTAGCCAGGCATGGTGGCACAGCATGCCTGTGGTTCCAGCTACTTGGGAAGCTGTGGTGGGAGGATTGCTTGGCCCCAGGAGGTGGGGGCTGTAGTGAGCTATGATTGTGCCACTGTACTCCAGTCTGGGCAACAGAGCAAGACCCTGCCACAAACAAACAAACAAACAAACAAACAAACAAACAAACAGAAAACAACTTAGTGGGATTGCCTTGGAGCCAAGGGACCTAAGCAGATATGTTCTCTAAGGCTCCATAGGGCACAATGAGCCCCTGTGATGGGGTGGCACAAGGGGCATTACAGACAGGGAAGCTAATGTGGGCTCATCCTAAGAGGCACTTTCTGCCAGCATTGTTCAACAAAGGCGGCCTCAGAAGCGGGTGAGTGCCTCATGATAAAGTATGTGACAAAGACTGTGGCTACTGCTGGGAAGCTGCCGGAGGACCAGGCCAGTGGGAGCTGAGCTACATTATCTCTGAAGTTCTGACCTTGAAGAGAGGGAGGGGCTGGCAGTCAGGAATCCCTGAGTCTGCTCTTCAGCACAAACTCCTTCTAAGCAGAGCCTCACACAGCAGAGATACCACTGTGGTCACTGATGGGCCCACCCACCTCTAGCGCAGCAGCCACCCTCATACACTTGTGGGGAGGGAGCCTCCAGCATTCTTCCCCTTTTGCTGTGAAACCCTGTGAACAGATCATTTATCTAGGCTCTCACTTGCTCTCCTATTTCACAACAGAGGTGGGCAGGGCATGGTTATTATTCCTATTTGACCAATGCTTCCTTGAGGCCAGAGAGGCACAAGGAGTGGCCCAGCCAACACTAGAACCCAAGCTTTCCAAGTCCCAGCCTGGGTCTCTGCTACCCACCAGACCACAGGGATAGTTGGCCCTTGCTCTGTTCTGCAGGCAGAGGAGGCTTCTGAAGGCTCCTGGGCTGCCAAGCCCCTCCCCAGAGTTGTGTTGCCCAGAACTCTGAGCGAGATGGACCCTCTCAAACCTATGCCTTCCAGACAGTGGAAATCCTAGTCCCCTCCCCTCTTCTGCCACACAGGCGGAAAGTTCTTCCCAAGGGCTAGCCTGCACCCTTTCTGTTGTACTGCGTCTTCTTGGAGCTGGAGAGCAGCCAGCTAGACTAGAGGACAGGGCCAGGGAACAAGGTGAGGACCACCCAAGCTCTGAGAGGTAGGGCCGGGAGCCACCTGGCCCAGCTGGTGAGAAATTTGTTTAAAGTGGGTGTTTAGCAGTTATCACTTAAGGCCTGTGGGGGAGGAACAGTAATTACTACCATTATTGTGAAAATGTGGTTGGTACTGGGCTAGGTAGTTCACATGTTTTATCTCAATCCTCCAACAACCTTTTTGAGGTAGGTACTCAACACAAGGCTCAGAGGGGTCAACTGATGTGCTCAAGGCCACACAGCAAATAAGTGGTGTGACTCAGCTACAAACCCAGGTTGTTCAGGTAGAAACACTTGTGATCTTAACAACCTGTGTTCTGAGAAGTGAGAGAAGCAAACTGAGTAGGTGTCAAGACTGGAACTAGGTCTGACTCATGGTCGAGGGAACTTTTACTGGCCCTTCTCTCTCTACCCACCCCCCTCCACCTGGTTGGCTTTACTTTCAGTTGGGAATTTATGACGCACTAACTGTGGTGGTGGGAGGGGGTGTGTGTGTGTGTGTGCGTGCGCGTGTGCATGCGTGCTTGTGTGTTTGTCCCTGGGTAACTGTGGAACAGCTCTTGGGGCACCTCTCCTCCCCTCTCTTCCTCACAGCAGGACTGTAGAATTTTACTCATTTTCTTCCAGTGGTCCTGAGGGTGGTGTGATGTGGGCTTGGGTTGGAATCCCACAGGCTGTGGGACAGTAGCTGTAGGCAACTTCACCTCTCCTAGCCTTAGCTCCCTCATTTTTAAAAGGGGATAAAGGGCCAGGCACAGTGGCTCGTACCTGCAATTTCAACATTTTGGGAGGCCAAGGTGGGCAGATCGCTTGAGGCCAGAAATTCGAGATCAGCCTGGTCAGCATGGTGAAACTCCATCTCTGCTAAAAATACAAAAAAAGTAGCCAGGCATGGTGGTGCACGCTTGTAATCCCAGCTACTCAGGAGGCTGAGGCAGAAGAATCGCTTAAACCTGGGAGGTGGAAGTTGCAGTGAGTGGAGATCCGGCCACTGAACTCCAGCCTGGGTGATAGAAGGAGACTCAAAAATAAATAAATAAATAAAATAAAAAGAGGATAAAGTATATAACCTCACAGATGGTTGTGAGGATTCAATGCATTAATAGACGTAATTTAAAAAATAATACATAGAGACAGGGTTTGGCCATGTTGTCCAGGCTGGTCTCCAACTCCTGGGCTCAAGTGATCCTCCGGCTTTGGCCTTCCAAAGTGCTGGGAATACAGGAGTGACCACCGCGACCGGCTGAAAGTAAAATGTTGCAAAGCATTCCGAACACACTGAGCATTTTCTAAGGGTAGGAAATGGGTTGTTCAGGAGTCACTCCACGGGGCAGTGCTGACTGGAGTGGCTGAGTTCCCTGTTTTTCTATCGCAATTTGAGGAGATAAACGCTGCCCTAACCAGGCCAGTCAGGAAAGTGGGGAGAAACTGTGGAGGAGCCCCCTCTTCTCACCAGCCATGCCCTGCAGCCTGTCCCCCAGGGTTTTACAAGGTGTCCCCGCGGCGGCCCCTCTGCTCACCGTGCCCAGAGCACAGCCGGGCCCTGGAAAACGCCTCCACCTTCTGCGTGTGCCAGGACAGCTATGCTCGCTCGCCCACCGACCCGCCCTCTGCTTCCTGCACCCGTGAGTCCCCCTCCAGGCTGCACTGCGGAGGGTGGGTTGGGGGGTGGCCAAGGAGGAAGGCCTGATCCAGGTGGTGGTGAAGGCAGGGGTTAACTGGGGCCTAGGAGGGCGGACATGGGGGCCAGCGCCCGGAAGGCGGGGTATGGGGAGCGGAGCCTGGGCGCGCCCTGGGGGCCAGGGCCTTTGATGAGAAGAACCAGAACAACTGCGAGAGTCCAGACGGAGGATGGGGTTAGGATGCCTGGTGGATCACTGAGGAGAGCGCCCCTCCGCCGCCCTCTCCTCACCCTGCCTACCCTCCAGCCGAAAGGGGGGCTCCCGACCTTCCTTCGCACCATCGGTTCTTGGTCCCCATGCTCCCATCCTCCGCTCCTCACTAACCTCCTCCCAAATCCTCACCAACCGCCCCACCACTCTCACATTCCAACCTCCCAAGGGATCCCACGCCCCCATCCCTGACCCTTCCCTGGGGGAGGGGCGAGCCCCTGCTCCCGCTCGCCCCGGGCTCATCTGCCCTCGACCCCTCACTGACTGACCATGTCTGTTCCAATGTCCTTGACTGAACCCACGCCCCCATTCCTCCCACCCCAGACCCCTCACCCCTGTCCTATCCCCTCTACTCACTGGTTCCCACAGCCCATTGCCGCTCATCCATCCCTGTTCCTTCTCTGGTCTTCCCTTCTACCCTCCTCCCTGACAGACCCCACGCCACTGTCCCTCCCGTCTCCCGTCCCCCCTCATCCACCCAGTCCCTTGATGAACGGCCCCGTTCCCGCCTCCCCGACTGACCCTCGCGCCCCTGCTTCTCCTGCCTCACGGGGGGTGGACCAGCCCCCGCCCCCCTCGTGCATTCCGCCCCGTCACGGGCACCCACGCCCCGCCCTGACCGCCCCGCCCCTGTGCCGCCTCAGGGCCGCCGTCGGCGCCGCGGGACCTGCAGTACAGCCTGAGCCGCTCGCCGCTGGCGCTGCGACTGCGCTGGCTGCCGCCGGCCGACTCGGGAGGCCGCTCGGACGTCACCTACTCGCTGCTGTGCCTGCGCTGCGGCCGCGAGGGCCCGGCGGGCGCGTGCGAGCCGTGCGGGCCGCGCGTGGCCTTCGTACCGCGCCAGGCCGGGCTGCGGGAGCGAGCCGCCACGCTGCTGCACCTGCGGCCCGGAGCGCGCTACACTGTGCGCGTGGCCGCACTCAACGGTGTCTCGGGCCCGGCGGCCGCCGCGGGAGCCACCTACGCGCAGGTCACCGTCTCCACCGGGCCCGGGGGTAAGGCCGCCCGCGCCCCCCACCCTGAGGTCCCCGCGCCCTTTCGGGGCCACCCGGTCGGTCTAGCAGGAGCCCCACCCACCCGCCCCAGAGAAGCCACCTCTGTACACGCACCCGCCCCTCTCCAGGACATAAAGTCACCCCCCGGACGCCCCAGCGTCAGTCGCCCTCCCCAGTGTGCGAGAGGGACTGAGGATGCAGGCGTCCCCTTACTACCGGGCCAGAGGGGAGACGCGCGTTCTGTGCGTCTGCGGGAAGCCGCTGGGCGCTCGCTTGTCTCCTGGACGCCTTGCACAAAGCCTCTGTCCCTCTCACAGCCCTGCAGTTGGCCTTGCCGCTGATTTCTCAGGGAAAAAGAGGTGGAAAGTCCCTTAATCTCTTAACTTCCCTTTAAAAAATGTCAGTAGGAAGCCGAATTTACTTCCTTCCCTCTGTCTCGGGAAGCAGGATCCCGTCCTGTGTCCCTTACCTCCACCACTTGGCCTCTGCATGGTTTTGCTGCATCGGCCACCTCCTTTCCTGGTCCCGGGAAAGGGCAAGGAAGCTTGTAGAGTTAGGCTGTAGGGGCGATGGAACCCACCAGCTAACACATCTCTGAGTCTGGACATGAGGTGAATAAGTGAAGACCTACAACCTTTTTACACCATGCCTTCATTCCTGACAGTTTCTTTTGATTCGCTTCTCAGCTGGGGTGGACCTTCAAGTATGCTTGTATTCTTTACAAGAAAGATAAGCGAGTGGTATGGTTTCCGATTCTCTTCCTAATCGAGGCTATAGGATCAGCCTGTCACCCTGCATCCCTTCTTTCTGTGATCCCGCTTCTGTCTTCTGGTAGTGGTGTTGCCAAGGAGAAGTCTGAGGCCAGGGTTACTTTCATTCTTTTCTACGTAACTTGGACATATGACATATACACGTATGCACACGGATGTTAGAGTAATTCTTTAACCTACTTAACTTACTGTTGAATATAAACTTTTTTTTTTTTTTTTTTTTTTGAGACAGAGTCTTGCTCTGTCGACAGGCTGGAGTGCAGTGGCACAATCTCGATTCACTGCAACCTCTGCCTCCCGGGTTCAAGTGATTCTCCTGCCTCAGTCTCCTGAGTAGCTGGAACTACAGGTGCATACCACCACACCCAGCTAATTTTTGTATTTTTTAGTAAAGACGGGGTTTCACCATGTTGACCAGGATGGTCTCGATCTCTCAACCTCATGATCTGCCCGCCTCAGTCTCCCAAAGTGCTGGGATTACAGACGTGAGCCACTGTGCACCCAGCCAAACTTTTTTTTTTTTTTTTTTGAAATGGAGTTTCGCTCTTGTAACCCAGGCTGGAGTGTGGTGGTGTGATCACAGCTCACAGCAACCTCTGGCTCCCGGGTTCAAGCGATTCTCCTGCCTCAGCCTCCCGAGTAACTGGGATTACAGGTGTGCACCACCACACCCAGCTAAGTTTTGTGTTTTTAGTAGAGATGGGGTTTCACCATGTTGGCCACGCCGGTGTCAAACTCTTTTTTTTTTTTTTTTTTTTGAGACGGAGTCTCGCTCTGTCGCCCAGGCTGGAGTGCAGTGGCCCGATCTCGGCTCACTGCAAGCTCTGCCTCCCGGGTTTACGCCATTCTCCTGCCTCAGCCTTCCGAGTAGCTGGGACCACAGGCGCCCGCCACCTCGCCCGGCTAGTTTTTTGTATTTTTTAGTAGAGATGGGGTTTCACCGTGTTAGCCAGGATGGTCTCGATCTCCTGACCTCGTGATCCGCCCGTCTCGGCCTCCCAAAGTGCTGGGATTACAGGCTTGAGCCACCGCGCCCGGCCATACTCTTGACCTCAAGTCATCTGCCCGCCTCTGCCTCCCAAACTGCTGGGATTACAGGCATAAGCCACCACGTGCCTGGCCGAAAATAATCATTTAACCAATATGGATTTCTTTTCTTTTTCTTTTTCTTTTTTTTTTTTTTTTTTTGAGACTGAGTCTTGCTCTCTCACCCAGGCTGGAGTGCAGTGGCGCCATCTCAGCTCACTACAAGCTCCGCCTCCCGGGTTCACACCATTCTCCTGCCTCAGTCTCCCAAGTAGCTGGGACTACAGGTGCACA
Organism: Macaca fascicularis; assembly: GCF_037993035.2. NCBI lineage: Eukaryota > Metazoa > Chordata > Mammalia > Primates > Cercopithecidae > Macaca > Macaca fascicularis. The sequence continues at coordinate 197,170,613 of NC_088375.1, forward strand.
CTGCCATGCCCGGCTAGTTTTTTGTATTTTTAGGGCTAGTTTTTTGTGTTTTTAGTAGAGACGGGGTTTCACCATGTTAGCCAGGATGGTCTCGATATCCTGACTTCGTGATCCGCCTGCGTCGGCCTCCCAAAGTGCTGGGATTACGGGCATGAGCCACCGAGCCCGGCCACCAATATGGATTTCTTTTGATTGAGTAAACCTTTTTATTTGCACAACTTTTTTTTTTTTTCGGGTGAAGTTTTCTTCAGGCCAGGAACAGTGGCTCATTCCGGTAGTCTCAGCACTTTGGGAGCCTGAGGCCAGGAGCAACATAGTGAGACCCTGTCTCTACAAAAAAATGTTAAAAATTAGCCAGGCATGGTGATGTGTGCCTGTAGTCCCAGCTGCTCAGGAGGGTGAAGCAGGAGGATCAGTTGAGCCCAGGAGTTTGAGGCTGCAGCAAGTGATAATTGTGCCACTGCACTCCAGCCTGGGTGACAGAGCCAGACCATGTCTCTTAAAAAAAAAAAAAAAAGTTTTATTCAGCCACTGCTTTGACTAGAACTTCTGATAGCTCAAATATATCTCTTAAAAATATCTCTAAGCCTTAGGTTGTACATTCATTTTCTGATTCTCAAATCTTGTCACTTCACTTCCCTTATCATTTTGAGCTCTTAATCCATTTCCACTGCCTTTTGGAGATTTCCCAGCTTGTCTGGGTTTCTGAAACAGTGCTGTTTTTTACTGTCTCTATTGTGATTTAACGTTTGCTATTGCATTTACATTTTTAAAAATTCTTTTTTTCCATCTTTCTTTCATGTCAGATGAGTATTTTGCTGACGTGAAAAGGTTTGAGGGTGACACATCTCACACGAGTGTGAATCCCCAATCATCACACTTACGAACTACAAAAGGATCATATTTTTAAAAATTCAGTATAGAAAAGGAAAAAACTCCATAATCTTATTACGTAGATATAAACAACTATTAATATCTTAGAGTATATATTTCCAGAAAATTTTTCCTGTCTATCTTGATCTCTGTATTCATATTTGTAACTATCTACCTATAAAATCCCTTTTGTTTTAATACATTCATGCACCATATGAAGACATTTTGGTCAACAATGGATGGCATATATGATGGTGGTCCTGTAAGATTATAATAGAGCTGAAAGACTCCTGTCACTTAGTACTTTCTGTCACAATTGCCTGAAGTATTCAGTACAGTCACATGCTGTCACCCAGGCTGTACAGGTTGTAGCCTAGGTGTGTCATAGGCTATGCTGTCTAGGTTTGTGTACGTACACTTTGATGTTTGTACAACAATGAAATCACCTAACAACACATTTCTCAGAACATCTTCCCATCATTTAGCAATGCATAATGGTATATGTAATACTAACTTTTATCTGGCATTTTATATTAACAATCTTAACTGTTTTGACACAGATAGATTTAGAAGCCTTGTTAAGGAAATACTCTTCTATTTCCATGTTCTCAATAAGAATACTAAGCTTCCACTGAATGAGTGTCGCTGTGTTTGTCACTGTGCAATATGATTTTCTACATTAATTCATTGAAATGGGGTTGGGTGCTGTGGTTCACGCCTGTAATCCCAGCACTTTGGGAGGCTGAGGCAGGCGGATCATTTGAGGTCAGAAGTTCGAGCCAGCCTGGCCAACATGGCAAAACCCTGTTTCTAAAAATAAAAAAAAATTACCCAGGAGTGGTGGTGCACACCTGTAATCCTAGCTACTGGGGAGGCTGAGGCAGGAGAATTGCTTGAACCCCAGAGGTGGAGGTTGCAGAGAGCAGAGATCGTGCCACTGTACTCCAGCCTGGGCGACAGAGCGAGACTCCACCTAAAAAAAAAAAAAAAAAAAAAAAAGAGAAAAAAGCAATGAAACTCATCTTAGATTGGTCTTGGAACCCAGGTCTGTCTGACCTCAAAGCCCTGTGCCTTTAACCCCTAGGCCATATAATGCTTCAGTGAACTTTTCTAAAATCAGAAATGGATGCTAATTTTATAAAATGCTTCTTAAGCATTTTCAATATGACCAATTTTTTTCCTTTTTGACCTGTCAGTATGATGAATTCTATTAATGGATTTTTCAATGTGAACTCTCTGCACTCCTGGATTATACCCTACTAGATATGAGTATATTATTCTTTGGATGTTTTGCTGAGTTCATTTGCTTATATCATAAGATTTTTTTTCCATCTGCATTTCTAAGAGAGATTAGTGTTTTGTAATGTGTTCTTTGTTAAGTTTTGGCACTATGGTGATGCTGGCTTTGGTAAAGACATTGGGAAAAATTTCTTTTTCTCTGCTCTGGTACAGTTTTAATAACATTTATATATTCCTTGAAGCATGAAAAACTGCCTGGGAAACTTTCTGGGTTCTATGCCATTTTTGGAGAGAATGTTTGATTTATTTATTTATTATTTTTAATTAATTAATTTATTTTTTTAGATGGAGCCTCACTCTGTCGTCCAGGCTGGAGTACCATCACCATCTCAGTTCACTGCAACCTCCACCTCCCAGGTTCCAGTGATTCTGCTGCCTCAGCCTCCCAAGTAGCTGGGATTACAGGCGCCCACCACCACGCCCAGCTAATTTTTGTGTTTTTAGTAAACATGGGGTTTCACCATGTTGATCAGGCTGGTCTTGAACTCCTGACCTCAGGTGATCTGCCCGCCTCGGCCTCCCAAAGTGCTGGGATTACAGGCGTGAGGCACCGTGCCTGGCAGTTTGATATTTTTAATCTTTACTGTAACTTCTTCTTGATCAGTTTTATAAATCTGTGCTTTCCTAGAAAATGTTTTGGCATTCTTTTTCTAATTTATTATTAGAAATGTATATATATTTCTTTTTTTTTTTTTTTGAGACGGAGTCTCACGCTGTTGCCCAGGCTGGAGTGCAGTGGCGCGATCTCGGCTCACTGCAAGCTCCGCCTCCCGGGTTCCCGCCATTCTCCTGCCTCAGCCTCCTGAGTAGCTGGGACTACAGGCGCCCGCCACCGCGCCCGGCTAATTTTTTTTTGTATTTTTAGTAGAGACGGGGTTTCACTGTGGTCTCGATCTCCTGACCTTGTGATCCGCCCGCCTCGGCCTCCCAAAGTGCTGGGATTACAGGCTTGAGCCACTGCGCCCGGCCCGAAATGTATATATATTTCTTCAGTACCTGGAGTTAACATCACTTTCTCTTTCTTCCTGTTGCATGCTTGTGATTTCTCTGTTTTTTCTTAATTATCCTTGCCAGAAGTTAATTTTATTGGTTATGACACAGAGTCAGCTCTTGAACCTATCAATTCCATTGTTCTTTATTTTCATCACTTATTTTATGATTTTTTTTTTTTTTTTTTTGAGATAGAGTCTCACTCTGTTGCCCAGGCTGGAGTCCAATGGCATGATCTCAGCTCATTGCACCCTCCGGCTCCCAGGTTCCAGTGATTCTGCTTTCTCAGCCTCCCAAGTAGCTGGGAGTACAGGTGCAGGTCAGCATGCCTGGCTATATTTTATGATTTTATCTTTATTAATACCTCTATCCTGCTTTCCTGAAGTCTTTTTTTTTTTTTTTTTTTTGAGACAGAGTTTCACTCTGCCTGTCACCCATGCTGGAGTGCAGTGGCATGATCTTGGCTCACTGCAATCTCTGCCTCCTGAGTTCAAGTGATTCTCCTGCCTCAGCCTCCCGAATAGCTGATATTACAGGTGTGCATCACTATGCCTGGCTAATGTTGCATTTTTTTGTAGAGATGGGGTCTCACTATGTTGCCCAAACCGGTCTTGAACTCCTGGACTCAAGCAATCCACCTGCCTTGGCCTCCCAAAGTTTTGGGATAACAGGTGTGAGCCACCCCGCCCAACCTCTGAAGTCTTTTTCTAGGCAAGTCCAGTGCTTAGTTATTTTTTGTTTAAGTTTTTTAAAACTATGAGTTTTCCTCTGAGTATAGCTTTGTCACTTCCAATACATTTGATACATGATATTATCACATTGTTAGTATTATAGGGTTTTTTTTAGGTATAATTCATATAACATAAAATTCACCATTTTTAAATATACAATTCAGTGATTTTTCATATATTCACATAGTTGTGCAACAAGTACTATCTAATTCTAAAACATTTCATCACCCTGAAAGGAAACCCATTAGTCACTCACCATTCTATCCACCTCCTCTAGCTCTTGGTAACAACTAGCCTTTCTGTTTCTATGGATTTGCCTATTCTTGGCATCTCAATACATGGAATTATACAATATGTGAACTTTCATGTCTGGCTTCTTTCGCTTAGCATAATGGTTTCAAGGTTCATTCATGTTGTAGCATGTATCAGTACTTCATTCCTTTTTTTTTTTTTTTTTTTTTTAAGACAGAGTCTTGCTCTGTCACCCAGGCTGGAGTGCGGTGGTGCGATCTTGGCTCAGTGCAAGCTCCACCTCCCAGGTTCATGCCATTCTCCTGCCTCAGCCTTCTGAGTAGCTGGGACTACAGGAGCCCGCCACCACGCCCGGCTAGTTTTTTTGTATTTTTTTTTTTTTTAGTAGAGACGGGGTTTCACTGTGTTAACCAGGATGGTCTCCATCTCCTGACCTTGTGATCCGCCCGCCTTGGCCTCCCAAAGTGCTGGGATTACAGGCGTGAGCCACCGCGTCCGGTCACTTCATTCCTTTTTATGGCTCAATGACATTCCATTGCATGGACAGACCACAGTTTTGCTAATTCATTCATCAGTTGATAGACATTGGGCTGTTTCTACATTTTGGCTATTATGAATAATACTATTATGAATATTAATGTATTCATAATACATTAATGAATGTATGTTTTTGCGTAAATGTATATTTTCAGTTCTCATGGCTAGGTACCTAGGAGTGGAATTGCTAAGTCATATGGTTATGGACTGAATTATGTTACCTCTGATTAATGTGTTAAAACCCTAAACCCTAATGTGACTATATTTGGAGAGAGTCCCTTTAAGGAGGTAATTAAGGTCAAATGAGATATAAGGGTGGACCCTAATCCGTTAGGAGGTATCTCTATAAGAAAAGGGAGAGACAGCACAGCTCATTCATTCTTTGTCCGTGTGTGCACAGAGGAAAGGCCACATGAGAATACAGTGGGAAGGTGGCTGGTCAGGAAAATAGCTCTCACCAGATTACAGATCTGCTGACCTCTTGACCTGGGACTTCTGGCCTTCAGAAGTGTGAGAAAATAAATTTTTGTTATGAAAGCCAAAGGTGGCTTTTGTTAGGAAAGCCACCTTTGTTATTTATTTATTTATTTTTTGAGACAGTCTTCCTCTGTCACCCAGGCTGGAGTATAATGGTTCAATCTCAGCTCCCTGCAACCTCCGCTTCCCAGGTTCAAGCAATTCTCATGCCTCAGCTTGCCGAGTAGTTGGGATTACAGGTGCATGCCACCACGCCTGGCTAATTTTTGTAGTTTTTAGTAGAGACAGGGTTTCCCCATGTTGGCCAGGCTGGTTTCAAACTCCTGGCCTCAGGTGATCTGCCTATCTTGGCCTCCCAAAGTGCTGGCGTTACAGGTGTAAGCCACCATGCCTGGCCTGAAAGCCACCTTTGTTATTAAAGGTCTGTGGTTTCTTGTTATGGTAACCTGAGCTGACTAATACATATAGTAACTTTTTAAACTTTTGAGGAATTATCAACTTTTTCAAAGCAGCTGTACCATTTTGTATTCCTACCTGCAAAGTACAAGCGTCCAAGTTTCTCCGCCTCCCAATACTTGTTAGTTTGTCTTTTAAACGGTAGCCATCCTACCAGATGTGAGGTGGTATCTCATTGTGGCTTTGATTTGCATTTCCCTAATAATTAATGATATGGAACATCTTTTCCTATGTAGGTTTTCTTTTTGTCATTAAGTTATAAGATATTATAACTATAGATATGTATTAGAGACACTAGACCCTTGTGTTAGTTTCCCAGGGTTGCTGTAACAAGATGCCAAAAAACTGGCTGGCCTAAAACAAATATATTGCAAAATCTAGGTGTCATCAGGGCCATGCTCTCTCTGATGGTTCTAGGGGAGGACTTTTTCCTGCTCTTTCAGCTTCTCATGTTTCCTGGCAATCCTTGGTGTTCCTTGGCTTGCAGACGCATCACTCTAGTCACTTGACTGTCTTTTCCCTGTGTCTTCACATCATCATCTCTCTAGGTGTTTTTCTCTGTGTTCAAATTCTCCTTTTCATGAAGATGCCAGTCATGTTGGATTAGAGCCTACCCTAATGGTCTCATTTTTTTTTTTTTTTGAGACAGAGTCTCGCTCTGTCGCCTAGGCTGGAGTGCAATGGCACGATCTTGGCTCACTGCAAGCTCCGCTTCCCGGGTTTACGCCATTCTCCCGCCTCTGCCTCCTGAGTAGCTGGGACTACAGACGCCCGCCACTGTGCCCGGCTAATTTTTTTGTATTTTTAGTAGAGATAGGGCTTCGCCGTGTCAGCCAGGATGATCTCAAACTCCTGACCTCGTGATCCACCCGCCTCAGCCTCCCAAAGTGCTGGGATTACAGGCATGAGCCACTGCGCCTGGTCCCTAATGGCCTCATTTTAACTTGATTACCTCTGTAAAAATAAGATCACATTCTGAGAAGAGGGGGTGGTGGTTGGGACTTCAACATATCTTTTTTAGAGACACAATTTAACCCATACAAACTTTGTCAGATACGTGATTTGTGAATATTTTCTCCCACTCTGTGGTTTGGCTTTCACTTTATTGTGAATAGCCTTTCAATCACAAAATCTTTTAGTTTCTTCTTTTTTTCTCCCCCAAGATGGAGTCTTGCTCTGTTGCCCAGGGTGGAGTGCAGTGGTGTGATCTCAACTCACTGCAACCTCCACCTCCTGGGTTCAAGCGATTCTCCTGCCTCAGTCTCTGGAGTAGCTGGGACTACAGGTGCACACCACCACATCCAGCTTTTTTTTTTTTTCAGATGGGCTAGAGTGCAGTGGCACGATCTCGGCTCACTGCAACCTCCACCTCCTGGGTTCAAGCAATTCTCCTGCCTCAGCCTCCCGAGTAGCTGGGGTTACAGGCACACACTGCCATGCCCGGCTAATTTTTTTTTGTATTTTTAGTTGAGACAGAGTTTTACTATGTTGGCCAGGCTGATCTCGAACTCCTGACCTCGTGATCCGCCCGCCTCAGCCTCCCAAAGGATTACAGGCGTGAACCACTGTGCCTGGCCAAAAACTTTTAATTTTGATGAAGTCGAATTTATTTATTTTTTCCTTGATTGCTTGTGCTTTTGGTGTCATCGCTAAGAAACCATTGCTTAGTCCAGGGTTAACATTTCTGTGTTTTAGTGTTGTAGTTTTGACTCAAATTATTTTAGAGGATGTGCTTTTATTTCCAGATGACTTGCTTTTATTTTGTTTGTCTTTATGTTGCTGATTGTAGTGCTTCATGGAGGTTCGTACATGGTAAAAATTTTTAAACTATTTCATGGCTACTTTAAAACAATGTGCACTATTTTATAGTGTAGTTGTTTTTCTCTCTCTCTTTATATATCTATATCTCTATCTATCTATCTATATGCAGATCTTCCTCAACTTAATGACAGGCTTATGTCCCATTAGGCTTATTATAGGTTGAAAATACTATAAGTTGAAAATGCCTTTAATGCACCTAGCCTGGCAAATATCATGCCTTAGCCTAGCCTTCTTTAAACATGCTCAGAACGCTTACATTAGCCTACAGGTGGGCAAAAGCACCTGTTTTACAATGAGTATTTTACATTGAGTATCTCGCGTAATTTATTGAATACTGTATTGAAAGTGCAAAAACAGAACGGTTGTATTGTTTTTACACCATTGTAAAACAATCATCAGTTAAACCATCACGAGTTATTAGTGTTGTAGTTCCTTCTTATTTTTTACTTGATGTTCCGAAGACTGAGAGGGGTTCGTTTTGCATTCTACTTGTGATTTTGTTAAAATTCCTTGTATTTGTAATGAATTTTATTTTAAATATTTCAATTTTGCTGATGCACTTTTAGTTTCTTCACCCAGGCCTTCTCAGTTTCTCCATTTTCATCTCATCTCATCTTGTTTCTTTTTCTTCTCCACCTGGTTTCTCCTTATGACCTTCTGTACCTAGTTGGTGGAGACTGTGTTTTCTTTCTTCTTAAAGTGCCAGAGCGTTTTACTTACTCTCTATCACATTAAATCACTTTTCAAGATCTGCTTCTCCTGAGTCTTCAGAATAATGTTGCTATTCCCTTATTCTGAAATATTTTTTCATATATCCAATTTCTGGTGTTTTCTATTTACTTGTTCTTGAGTAAGGAGATAGCTGGTGTTTGTTAACAACAACAAAAAAGATGCGTGAATTGCCCTTTGAATTAGTTATGAGGTTTTCAGCTGCAAGTAACAATAAATTTCAGTTTGATTTTATTTTATTATTATTATATTATTATTATTAGATACAAGGTCTTACTCTGTCACTCAGGCTGGAGTGCAGTGGCATGATCATAGGCTCACTGCAACCTCGAACTCCTGGGGTCAGGTGATCCTCCCACCTGAGTCTCCCAAGTAGCTAGGACTGCAGGCATGTGCCAACATGCCCAGCTAACTCTCTTTTTCTTTTTAAATTTTTCTGTAGAGATGGAGTATTGCTATGTTGCCCAGGCTGGTCTCTAACTCCTGGCCTCAAGCAAGACCCCCACCTATGCCTCTCAAAGCTCTGGGATTATAGGCATGAGCCACAATGCTGGGCCCTAACTGACTTTAACTTAAATGATTTCTTAGCTCACATAAGAGGGCTAGAATTAGAGCTTGGTTCATTCAGCAGCTCAAAAGTGTCCTCAAGGACCCAGGTTTTTTCTGTCTGTCCATTCTGCCATTCTTATCACATAGGCTGGTTCCCTCATGGTAGCAAGGCGGCTGCAGCAGCTCCAGACGTCACATCCTTACCATTCAGAGGCAGAAAAAGAACTGTTTCTTCCTTGCAGGTATCTTTTCAAAAGCAAGAAACTTCTCTGAATCCCATGTCTCCAGCTAACTTCTTTTGTTGGCCAGAACTGGACAGTAAGCCCAACCCTAAACCATTCATTGGCAAAGGGAATGAGTGCACACAAATGTCTTAGAACAACCAGAATTTACCCAAGTCACCTATGGGGAGACAGACTCTGAACCAAAAATTCAGCTCAACTAGCAGGAAAGGGAACAAGGCTATTGACTAGGTTTCCAATAGTATCTGCTGCAACTTTGGCCCCACTTGGGTGCTGGCTGATTCCTATCCCAAAGCTACAGCTGGAGAGCAGGTGCTGGGTGTTAGTTTTTAACTCCATTAGCAGGATTTATCAGGCTTTCATCTAACTATCTCTTCGGAGCTGAAATGGAACCATCTTCTACCTCTCTATCCTCTCTATCCTGGCCATCTGATACTTTCCACAAATGTAGCTCAAAAATTGACATGTCGGCCGGGCGCGGTGGCTCAAGCCTGTAATCCCAGCACTTTGGGAGGCCGAGACGGGCGGATCACGAGGTCAGGAGATCGAGACCATCCTGGCTAACACGGTGAAACCCCGTCTCTACTAAAAATACAAGAAAATTAGCCGGGCGAGGTGGTGGGCGCCTGTAGTCCCAGCTACTCGGGAGGCTGAGGCGGGAGAATGGCGTGAACCCGGGAGGCGGAGCTTGCAGTGAGCCGAGATCGCGCCACTGCACTCCAGCTTGGGGCACAGAGCAAGACTCCGTCTCAAAAAAAAAAAAAAAAAAAAAAAAAAAAATTGACATGTCTAGCCTCCCTTCCCCATCTCTGCCCCTATCTGAATTCACAAGGAACTTTGCCACCTCCTAGAATGCTTCATCACTCCTCTCACCTTTGTGCTCAGGTCTTTTCTGGGAGCTGCCATCTCAAAGTGAATTTTGGCTGAGAAGCGCCCCTGGGGGATAGGGAAGAGCACTCTTCCTCGAAAGCAGCTCTGCAGTAGAGTGCTGGCTGGGCATTGTCCACTTGACAAAGACCTGGTTTTTTTTTTTTTTTTTTTTTAAAGGGTCAGACACTGAATGGAGGAATAAAGGATTTTTCGAGTTATTTTTAGAATGGGAGGCAATGCTACTCTGTGGGCAGTGTAGACTGGGGATTCATTACAATTGCACTTTTTGATCTAGTCCCACTGGCTTAATCAAAGTAGAAATGTGCCACTCTTCTCTCCAGCGCCCATTCTGGCGATCAGCTGTCAAGACTAGTTTATGGTGAGGGTGTAGGTTTTCAACTCTTACTGTGTCTTTATGTTTTAATTGGAATTTGGGAAAGACATGGAGTGGAGGCTGCTAGCTGTATATAACATTGAAGACTAGAAACCACATCCACGCACTTATCAGAGCCTGAGCCACCTACTCCCTGTCTCCACTCCCTTGCCTTATTACTGTCTGATCAGTACTTTCCTCAATCCCCGGAAGGCACCAGGAACGTCCACTTTATGAAAGCCAGTGGGAAGTTTGAATCATCATCTTACTCTGTCTCCTGTCAGCGTAAGACATTGCCCAGCGCCCGCTCCTCTTGCTGGAATGCTCAGTCCCTCATACACATGACTTCATAAAATTCCCACAGCAAGCCTAGGAGGTGTCATCATTGTTCCCATTTGACAGATGGGGAAACCAAGGATCAGGGAGTAAGATCACTTGCTTGTGGACCAATAGTGGGCTGACCACCGGAAAAGTCAGGAGGGAACCTTCCTAAATGTTCTCTTCCCTGGGCTTCCATCACCATGGTCTTCCTCCTGCCTCTCTGGCTGCTTCTTGTCAAGCTTATTCTCCTTTGCCTGGTTCTTAAATGTTGGCGTTTCTCAGGCTTATTCCCTGAAAGCCTTTCCTCTTCTCTTTCTATGCATTTTCCCTGGATGGTTTCATCCCTTCACCTTCTCATGGCTCCTGCATCTCCATCTTTCTCCCAGACACCTTTTCTGAGCCCCAGAACCATTTCTCCCACTGCCTTCCTGGCATCTTCTCTTGGAAACCCCTTTGCTGAACACTAACCTCAGACCTTATTACCTCCCATACATGTGTGTATGTGTGTGTATGCTGCTGTTCATCTGACGTCATCTAGACCGGCTGTTCTCAAACTTGCCTGCACACTGGAATCACCAAGAAACTTAAAAAATAAAGCAACTAATCCCTGAGCTCCAGCCTACAGAGATGATGATTTGTTTGCTCTGGGTTGTGACCTGGGCATCATTTTTTTTATTGTAAAAAACACATAAAATGTATCATCTTAACCCATTTTATGTGTATAGTATGGTAATGTTAACTAGATATGTTGTCCAATGGATCTCTGTAACTTTTTCTTTTCCTTTTTTTAATTTTTTTTTTTTTTTTTTTTTTTGAGACTGGGTCTCGCTGTATTGCCTAGGCTGGAGTGCAGTGGCAGCCTTGACCTTCTGGTGTTAGGCAATCCTCCTGTCTCAGCCTCCCACGTAGCTGGGACCACAGGTGTGTGGCATCATGCCCAGCTAATTTTTTTAATTTTGTAGAGACAGGGTTTCACTTTGTTGTCCAGGCTGGTATTGAACTCCTGGGCTCAAGCGATCCTCCCACCTTGGTTCTCTCAAAGTGCTGAGATTACAGACATGAGCTCTCATACCTGGGGTGTAGAACTTTTTCATCTTGCAAAGCTGAAATTCTATATCCAGTCAACAACTCCCCTTTACCCCCACCACCCTCCCCTGGCAACTACCATTCTACTTCCTTTTTTTTGGGGGGGGGTGGTGCTGGGACAGGGTCTCACTCTATCAACCATGCTAGAGGGCACTGGTGCAATCTTGGCTCACTGCAACCTCTGCTTCCTGGGTTCAAGTGATTCTCCTGCCTCAGCCTCCCAAGTAGCTGAGATTATAGGTGCCCCCCACCACACCTGGTTAATTTCTGTATTTTTAGTAGAGACAGGGTTTCACCACATTGGCCAGGCTGGTCTTGAATTCCTGGCCTCAAGTGATCTACCTGCCTTGGCCTACCAAAGTGTGCTGGGTTTACAGGCATGAGTCACTGAGATTACAAACATGAGTCACTGCACCTGGCCTACTATTCTACTTTCTGTTTCAAAGAGTTTGACTACTTTAGATACCTCACATAAGTGGAATCATGCAGTATTTGTCTTTTTGTGACGGATTATTTCACTTAGCATAATGTCTTCAAGGTTCATTCATACTGTAGCATATGACAGAGTTTTCTTCTTTTTAAGGACTGAATAATATCCTCTTGTATGTATACACTACATATTCTTTTTTCTTTTTTCTTTTTTTTTACTCTTTTATTATTATACTTTAAGTCCTAGGGTACATGTGCACAACGTGCAGGTTTGTTACATAGGTATATATGTGCCATGTTGTTTGCTGCACCCATCAACTCGTCATTTACATTAGGTATTTCTCCTACTACTGTCCCTCCCCCCACCCCCACCCCTAACAGGCTCCAGTGTGTGATGTTCCCTGCCCTGTGTCCATGTGTTCTCATTGTTCAACTCCCACCAATGAGTGAGAACATGCAGTGTTTGGTTTTCTGTCCTTGTGATAGTTTGCTTAGATTGATGGTTTCCAGTTTCATCCATGTCCCTGCAAAGGACATGAACTCATACTTTTTCATGGCTGCATAGTATTCCATGGAGTATACACCATATTTTCTTTATCCATTTATCCACTTATGAACATTTAGGTTGCTTTCACCTCTTGGCCATTGTGGATAATGCCACAATGAACATGGGTGAGCAGTATCTCTTCAAGACCTGATTTCAGTTCATTTGGATATATGCCTTGAAACAGGATTGCTAGATCGTATAGTAATTATAATTTTTTGAGGAACCTCCATATTGTTTTCCATAGCAGCTGCACCAATTTACATTCCTACCAATTTACATTGCTACACAACGGTGTACAAGGGTTCCAATTTTTTCATGTCCTTGCCAACACTTGTTATGTTCTATATTTTTGGTAGTGGTCATCCTAAAGGATGTGAGGTGATATCTCATTGTGATTTTGATTTGCATTTCCCTGATGATTAATGATATTAAGCATCTTTTCCTGTGCTTCTTGGCCTTTTGTATATCTTTTTTTTTTTTTTGAGGCAGAGTCTCACGCTGTTGCCCAGGCTGGAGTGCAGTGGTGCAATCTCAGCTCACTGCAAACTCCGCTTCCCAAGTTCAAACAATTCTTGTGCCTCAGCCTCCCAAGTAACTGGGATTACAGGTGCACACCACCACGCCCAGCTAACTTTTGTATCTTCAGTACAGACAGGGCTTCACTACGTTGGCCAGGCTGGTCTCAAACTCTTGACTTCAGGTGATCTGCCCCCTTGGCCTCCCCAGGTGCTGGGATTACAGGCAAGAGCCACCACGCCTGCCCGGCCTGTATATCCTTTTTGAAGAAATGTCTACTCAAGCTGGTCTGAGTGCAGTGTTGTTTACAACTAAATGATCACAGTCAGTCATAGATTTCTTTGTTCCTTCTCCACTCCCGCTGTCTCTATTTTTTAATTGAGTTATTTGGTCTTTGTTGTTGAGTTCTAGATGTTCTTTATACATTCTGGATATTAACCCCTTAGATAAATGGTTAGCAAGCATTTTCTCCCATTTCAAAGATTGCCTCTTCACTCTGATTATTGTTGCCTTTGCCCTGCAAAGGTTTGATGTAGTCTCATTTGTCTATTTTTGTTTTTGCTGCCTGTGCTTTTGGTGTTATATCCAAGAAATCATTGCCAAATCCAGTGTCATGAAGCTTTCTCCTGTGTTTTCTTCTAGGAGTTTTATCATTTCAGATCCTACATTTAGGTCTTTAATCCACTTTGAGTTCATTTTTTTTATATGATGTTAGGTGAGCATCCAACTTCATTCTTTTGCAGGTGGATATTCACTTTTCTCAGTGTCATTTGGTGAAGAGACTATCCTTTCTGTATAGCATAACCTTGGTACTCTTGTGGGAGATCATTTGACCATACATGGAGAGGAGTTATTTCTGGGCTCTGTATTCTGTTTCATTGGTCTATATGTCTGTACCATATTGTTTTGATTACTGTAGCTTTGAAATATGTTTTGAGGTCACGAAATGTGAGGACTCTACCTTTGCGTGTGTGTGTGTAGGTTTTGTTGTTGGTTGGTTTTTGTAAATGATAGAGTCTCACCGTGTTGCCCAGGCTGGTCTCGAACTGCTGGCCTCAAGTGATTCTCTTGCCTTGGCCTCTCAAAGTGCTGGGATTACAGGTGTGAGCCACTGCCTCTGGCCCAGCTTTATTTTTCCTTCCCATGATTGTGTTGACTATTTACGGTCCTTTCAGATTCCATATTAATTTTAGGATGTTTTTTGTATTTCTGCAAAAAAATGCCTGGGATTTTGATAGGATTGCATTGAATCCGTAGATCACTTTTGGTAGTAGAGACATTTTAACAATATTAAGTGTTCTATTCCATGAACACAGGATACCTTTCCAATTATTTGTGTTTTATTTAATTTCTGTCAGCAATATTTTACAGTTTTCTGTATAAAAGTCTTTCATCCCTTTGATTAAGTTTATGTCTAAGTATTTTATTATTTTTGATGCTATTGTAAGTGGGATTGTTTTCCTAATTTCCTTTTTGAATTGTTCCTTGTGTATAGAAACACAACAAATTTTTGTGCATTGGTATTGTATTCTGCAACATTGCTGTATTTTGTTTATTAGTTCTAAATTTTATTTTATTCTTTTGAGATGAAGTCTTGCTCTGTTGCCCAGGTTGGAATGCAGTGGCACGATCTTGGCTCACTGCAACCTCTGCCTCCCAGGTTCAAGTGATTCCCCTGCCTCAGCCTCCCGAATAGCTGGGACTACAGGCATGCACCACAACACCCAGCTCATTTTTGTATCTTTAGTAGAGATGGGGTTTCACCATGTTGGCTGGGATGATCTCCATCGCTCTCTCTTTTTTTTTTTTCCCCCTGAGACAGAGTTTTGCTTTTGTTGCCCAGGCTGGAGTGCAATGGCGCAATCTTGGCTCACTGAAACCTCCACCTCCTGGGTTCAAGCGATTCTCTGGCCTCAGCCTCCCAAGTAGCTGGGATTACAGGTGTGCACCACTATGCCTGCCTAATTTTGTATTTTTTAAGCAGAGATAGGGTTTCGTCATTTGATCAGGCTGGTCTCAAACTCCTGGCCTCAAGTGATCTACCCACCTCGGCCTGACCTCAAGTGATCCACCCGGCTGGCCGGTCTGGATCTCTTGACCTCGTGATCCGCCTGCCTCAGCCTCCCAAAGTGCTGGGATTATAGGCACAAGTCACCACACCTGGCCTAACAATTTCATGTGTAGAATCTTTAGGGTTTTCTATATATAAGATCATGTCATCTGTAAACAGAGATAAATTTCCTGCTGCTTTTCCAGTTTGGATGCCTTTTATTTCTTTTTCTTGCCTAACTACTCTGGCTAGAACTTCTGGTATTATGATGAATAAAAGTAATGACAGCAGACATCTTACCCTTTTCCTGATGTTGGAAGGAAGGCAGCTTCCAGTGTTTCACCATTGGGTATGATACTCACTGTAGGCTTTTCATATATGTCCTTTATTCTTTTGGGATAATTTCCTTCTATTTCTAGTTTGTTGAGTGTATTACCTCTTTTTTTTTTTTTTTTTTTTTTGAGATGGAGTCTCCCTCTGTCACCCAGGCTGGAGTGCAGTGGCACGATCTCGGCTCACTGCAACCTCCGCCTCCCGGGTTCATGCCATTCTCCTGCCTCAGCCTCCCCAGCAGCTGGGACTACAGGCGCCCGCCATGACACCCGCCTAATTTTTTGTATTTTTAGTAGAGACGGGGTTTCACCGTGTTGGCCAGGATGGTCTCGATCTCCTGACCTCGTGATCCACCCGCCTTGGCCTCCCAAAGTGCTGGGATTACAGGCGTGAGCCACCGCGCCCGGCCGAGTGTATTACCTCTTGGTCAGACCATTGGAATTATTAAGTAGCAGGTCTTTCTGCCTCTAAATGCTCTCTTATGTCTCCAAGCTGCAGCAAGTATAGAAAGAGCCTGGAGCATTAGAGCCAACCACCATGAGAGAAGCTGGGGTGTAAGGGGTGGGCAAGCAGCAGAAGGCCTAATACTTTTCCTCTACGGGACAATAAACAAAAGGGCTGTGCGGGCAGAGAGGCCTCTTTCCTCTGGTCCCACAGACTCCTCCCCTTTGGCCACGCCTCTCAGACTGTTCCCTAGCCCCGCCCACAACCCCTTAGACCACGCCCCAGGCCTCTCTAGTTCCGTCCCACAGCCACGCACGCCTCACCCTCTTCCCCCAACCCCCAGCCCTGCCGTGCAGGTGGGCAAGGTGGAGAATCCCACATTACTTACTTTCAGCGCCCTGGGAGGAGGATGAGATCCGCAGGGAACGAGTGGAACCCCAGAGCGTGTCCCTGTCGTGGCGGGAGCCCATCCCTGCCGGAGCCCCTGGGGCCAATGGCACGGAGTACGAGATCCGATACTACGAGAAGGTGAGTGCGTGTCTGGGAGGGACCTGGAGCCTGCCCCGCACCTGTCCCACCGCGCTTCCGGTTCTTCAGGCAGTCCTCCCAGCAAAAGCCCTTGTTACTCCCTTTGTAAACAGAACCGCCCGTCTCCTAGGGGCCCCAGGCTCGAGTCTCCCCGTCCTCCCCCGGACTCCTGCTCTTCCTCTCTCAGCTCAGGTCTATCTCCATCACCAACCATCTCCATTGTCCCCATGTCACCTAGTGTTTCAGTTGACAAAGAGCTTTTTCTGGGGCCCGGCCCAGATTTTGTGTGGCTGAATCTTATACGTACCATATGTAGAGCCCTTTTAAAGAAAAAGGACACAGAAAGATCATATCGTTTCTAATTTTACAAAAATGCCTGACCATGGAGCACATTGCTAGGTGTGGTGGTGTGCTGGTAGATGTTTAACAGCCAGCTTTCCAGAACAATAAATGTATGAGTTATTATAATTCCAATCATATAAAAAATGTGTAGCACAGCATTTACAGTGATAATAAAATATGTACAGAACTCTTGATTGTGAACTCCATATAGCCAATTGATCCCCATAGGATACTTGTGCTGATTTTTGCTGACCTCTTGTATCCATTGTCAATCTGTGGTTGCAGCTTAGCTGTGATGTAACAAATGGAGTCACATCCCAATCTGCTCTTTTCCCCATAAGTTTATTATCTTTATTTTTATTTATTTATTTATTTGGAGACAGAGTTTCATTCTTGTTGCCAGGCTGGAGTGCAGTGGCGTGATCTCAGATCACTGCAACCTCCATCTCCCAGGTTCAAGCGATTCTCCTGTCTCAGCCTCCCAAGTAGCTGGGATTACAGGCATGTACCACTACACCCGGCTAAGTTTTGTATTTTTAGGAGAGACAGGGTTTCTCCATGTTGATCAGGCTGGTCTCGATCTCCTGACCTCAGGTGATCCACCTGCCTTAGCCTCCCAAAGTGCTGGGATTACAGGCGTGAGCCACTGCACCCGGCCAATTTATTATATTTAAATCTGATATGCAAGCTACCATTAAACTGTTTCTCACTTCGGTGCAAATTATATTCACTAAAGTGAAACCTCTTTCAGCTTCTACATGTGTCAGAACTTCACTCACTCCTCAATGACATGAGGGACTCCTTTGCTGAAAATAGTTTTTGAATACTAGGAGTCTATTGAGACCTGTGAGTGTTGGGGGTGAGTGAGAAGGAGGAGAGAGTCCTGAGTCACTACTGGGTGTCTAACCTGGGTAACCCAGAGTATGAGGTACCACTGACTGAGATGGAGAAGCACTGAGGTGGAAGCACAGGCTTGGAGCAAGATGATGAACCTGGTTTTGCTCATCTAGCATTCAGGTGGCCTGTGAGAGATCCAGGTGGACTTGCTGAACCTTAAGGGAGAGATCTGGCCTGGAGAGAGAGAGAGAGAGAGAGAGAGAGAGAGAGTGTGAGTTGGGGGCTCTCAGCATAGAGACAGTAGCTGCTGCCAGGGGACTGGAGGAGAGAAACGAGAAGGGGAATGTGTCTGAGAAGAGTGGCCAGGACAGAGCCTTGAGGAATGCTGATGTTTAGGGACAGCAGCAAAGGACACTGGGAAGCAGATGCTTAGAAAGGACTCACTGAATGGACTTTGAGGATCAGGGCACAGACGAGAGTCCCAAGGCTGAGGTGGGTGGATGCTCCCAGGCTGCTGAGCATGAAAACCCTCAAAAAGAGGAGCAAGGACCAGGCTCAGTGGCTACCACCTGTGATCCCAGCACTTTGGGAAACTGAGACGGGAGGATGGCTTGAGGCCAGGAGTTCAAGACCAGCCTGGGCAACAAAGTGAGACCCCCACCTCTACAAAAAAGAAATTAGCCAGGTATGGTGGTGTGCGCCTGTGGTCCCAGCAACTTGGGAGGCTGAAGCAGGAAGATCGCTTGAGCCTAGGAAGTCAAGACTGCAGTGAGCAGTGATTGCACTGCTGCATTCCAGCCTGGGCAACAGAGTGAGACCCTGTCTCAAGAAAACCCACCAAAACCCCAAATACAACAAAAAAGAAGGAACAAGGCCGGGCGTGGTGGTTCACGCCTGTAATCCCAGCACTTCGAGAGGCCAAGGCAGGTGGATCACCTGAGGTCAGGAGTTTGAGACCAGCCTGGCTAACATGGCGAAACCCAGTCTTGATTAAAAATACAAAAATTAGCCAGGCATGGTGGTGGGTGCCTGCTACTCCCTGCTAATCCCAGCTATTCAGGAGGCTGAGGCAGGGAGAACTGCTTGAACCCGGGAGGCGGAGGTTGCAGTGAGCCGAGATTGCACCACACTGCATTCCAGCCTGGGTGACGCAGCGAGACTCTGTCTCAAAAAACAAAAAAAAAAAAAAAGAAAAAGAAAAAAGAAACAAGTATCAGGTATAAAAGTGCTATATTTGAAAGGCTTCAGGGCACCCTCATGGAGCCTGATGAGCAGAAGCCTTGCTGGACCTGGGCGGGTGTCCGGCAGCTCCTCTCTGGAGCCACAGTGCTTCTCATCTCAACCTTTCTCTCTGCACACCAGTCCAGCCCACGTTGCAGAGGGGCTTGCTTGCAGCACATTGCCAATGCCCAGGTGGGCAGCCTTGTTCCTTCCTCCTCCCTGCCCCTAGCCTGCCCTACCTTGGAGGTCCTGAAGCCACTGCTTCTCCATCTTTCAATGGATTGTTGAGATGCCTGGAAGAGAGATTCTGATTGGCCCAGCTTGGGTCAAAGTTCGTCCCAATTCCTGAATGCTATGGTCAAAAAGCTGGAGCCACAGAATATCAGCGGGGAGAGTAACCTTCCAGGGCTGTGAATATGGCAGGGACTCTAATAAGGTGTGGGCAGGGACGAAACGACAGGAGGAGCATCTCTAGTATGCCATTGTCAGGTGTGTTGGGGTGGAGTGGGGGGCAGCATGATGTTAAGGAAAAAACACAGGCTCTGCAGGGATTCCGAGGGCGCACCGGCCCCTTCCTTGATGTGAACTTCACCTAAAAAGGAGGTGGAAATGCTGACTCCACAGGGCCATTGTGAGGCTCACGGAAGGTAAAGAGTCTCATGTAGAAGCTGGCACTGAGTAGGCGCTCATCAGTGATAGCTCCAGCTGGGGCCTTGGGGGAGTCTTTACCCCTCTAAGCTGGGTTTCCTTATCTGTGAAACAAAGAAATAAGATAATACTTTCTGTCCTCTGAGCCTTGCAGGACAGTTGTGAAAATCAGACATCAAGGAAAGGAAAAGCCTTGTGGGCCATTGGGGGCTTTCGTGGGTTAGGGCTCATTCTCTCATTCTGTCCTCTGAGGCTTCAGGCCTGCCTAGGGCACTGGCCCAGCTCAGCCTGGATGGACAGGCCCTGGTGGCCCTCATCCTATCATCCCCCGGAAGGAGGATCTGGCATCTTCTCTAAAATTTCTCTTACGCAGAGGTGGGGCTATTCTCAGCTACAAGTGCCACAGAGTGTGGGTGGGAGCTTGCAGTGAAGACAGGGGCTGAGGATCCAAGGGAAAGATCCCTGGGAACCCCCAAGATGATTGGGGTTGGGTTTTCCCACTCAGCCCACGTTCACCTAAGGATGCTTCTCCTGCCTCCCTGTTCCTGTTCACCCTTTGTTCTCCTAGAACAGCGGACCTGGCGCTGGTGGGCTTCACTTCTTGATCTCTCTCCAGGGTCAGAGTGAGCAGACTTACTCCATGGTGAAGACAGGGGCGCCCACAGTCACTGTCACCAACCTGAAGCCAGCTACCCGCTACGTCTTTCAGATCCGGGCTGCTTCCCCGGGGCCATCCTGGGAGGCCCAGAGCTTTAACCCCAGCATTGAAGTACAGACCCCGGGGGAGGGTAAGTAGTGTGTATGAGTGGACAGGGACCTAGATAGACAGAACCCTGCACGGGGCTGAGGCAGGGAGACAAATAGAGAGTTATCTGGAGTTATCTGTGCCATTAAGGGAGCCTGCAGAACAGTTTGATTACAGCCTAATTAATTAATGACTTTGGAATCCACTGACTAATGCCTGTTCACCGACTTGAATTAGATTGGGAAACTGTCCTGGAGGAGCCCACAGGAGAGGGGTTTGTGAACAGCTATAACCCATGTCTCAGCTGGATAGAGACTCAGTTTGGATAGAGACCCAAACATGGGACACTGTCCCTTTCCTCACCAGGCCTTAGAGCGTGATGCTGACTTCACTGAAGGTTGATGGATATGAAGGGGTTGCATTGCAGTGATAAAAACAACAAATAAGGATTGCAACCAGGCGCGGTTGCTCACACTTGTAATCCCAGCACTTTGGGAAGCCGAAGCAGGTGGATCACCTGAGGTCAGGAGTTCGACACCAGCCTGGCCAACATGGTGAAACCCTGTCTCTACTAAAAATACAAAAATTAGCTGGGCATGGTGGCGGGCACCTATAATCCCAGCTACTCGGGAGGCTGAGGCATGAGAATCGCTTAAAACCGCGAGGCAGAGGTTGCAGCAAGCCAAGATTGTGCCACTGCACTCCAGCCTAGGGTCACAGAGTGAGACTCTGTCTCAAAAAAAAAAAAAAAAAAAAAAAGGAGGAAGAATTGCGTACCTTAAGTGGGTAAATCACATGTTATGTGAATGATATCTCAATAAAGCTGTTACCAAAACCAAACAAAAACTGGACATTGAATATCCTCATCTGAAAACATCTCTGGCTTCTCCACAATATTGTGCTTTCCTCCCTCCTCCTTTACTTCCCTCCCCTGGTTCCTCTTCTCCCCACCCACTCCCCAATTCCCTGATGTGTGCAGAGCAGTTTAGCTGTCTTGTTGCTTTGCCTGCTGCTAACCTGGCCCTCAGGATCTCACCTCTATCTACCCTGAGCAGCTCATGAAAATATTTTCCTGAACAAAGGCGGTTCCCCCTAAGAGGCATTCTGGCACCAGCTGTCAAGATAATAATTCTTTCCAACCTGCTACATGACTCTAATCCAAGATAGGAAGAGCTCTGAGCCCAAAGCAAGGTGAAGATAAAATGTTGAAGGGGTCTGAGTTCTGGGAAGAAAGACCACACTTCTTGCCTGAATGCAAAAAGTGTTAGACCTCGGCCAGGTGCTGGAAAGAGGAGATTAAAGCTGGGGAATATTTGAATGTGTACAGATGGGCAGGGAGGCATTTTGGGGAGAGGAAGCCATCTGAACAAAGGCGGGCAGGTTTTTCTGGAGTGGGCGTGTGGGGGGCAGGAGCTGGGGGCTGTCAGCGGAGAAGGGCTGATGGTCTGCATTCATTGGGTACCTCTCAGTTGGTAGAGACTGCTGAGATCCCCAGCCCCCCTTCCTGTGGCCATGGCTATGGTTCTCCTAATCTGCAGAGTGTGGTTTCCCATGAGCTGTGTCTCCAAACTGAGATTTTCGTTTGTTTGTTTGTTTGAGATAGGGTCTTACTGTGTCACCTAGGCTGGAGTACAGTGGCACAGTCACAGCTCACTGCAGCCTCAACTTTCCGGGCTTAAGTGATCCTCCCACCCCAGCTTCCCAAGTAGCTGAGACCACAGGCGCTCGCCACCATGCCCAGCTAATATTTTTACTTTGTTGGGGTTTCACTATGTTGCCCAGGCTGGTCTCGAACTCCTGGGCTGAAAGCAGTTCTCCTGTCTTGACCTCCCAAAGTGTTAGGATTACAGGTGTGAGCCACCATGCCCGGCCCCCAGTCAAGGTCTTGGTGAACATTTATGCGTCACCACTGTGCTAGTTACCTGTTGCTATGTAACAAGTTGCTGCAACATCTAGCAGGTGAAAACGACAAATATTGAATATCTTATTTTTCCATGGATGGGTAATATAGGTGCCTCTCAGCTAGGTGCCAGCGACTTAGGGTCTCTTCCAAGGCTGCCGTCAAGTTGTCCTCAGGGGCTGTGATCATCTCGGAGCTTAGCTGGGGGAGAGTTCACCTCCCTCCTCGGGGTCTTGCTGGTTGCTGCTAAGGCACGCTGTTCCTTGCCCCATGGGCCTCTCCTTAGGGCTGCTCACCACAACCGCTAGGTTCTTCCAGAGACTGTGAGCCAGGGAGAGGGCACCCAAGACAGAAGCCATTCGTCTTGTTTACTCATCTTGGGAATGACACCCCAGTACTCTTGCCATATTCTGTTCATTAGAAGTGAGTCCAGCCTGCACTCACGGGGAATGGATACCAGGAGGTAGGGATGCCATCTCAGAGGCTGCCCACTGCTGGCATCTTCTCCATTTCTGTGTCCACATGGATGCCTCATTTCAAGCAGTTCTTGGCAACTCTGTTCCCCTCTGTCCATGCCCAGACCCTTGACCCTCTTTACCTCTGGAACCCTGGGTTCTGAAATACCCTCTTTGACTCTAGCATTTTTGGTCTCTAACTCTCCTCTTCTGTTCCTCCTCACATGCTCTGTGACATCCGAAAGACAGCTCACTGGATCCTACCTCATCTTCAAGGCTTTTAGCTCCTCCGGGCCCCACACCCATCTCTACCCAGCCCCTGCAGATGAGCTCATCAGAAATACCCCCTAACTCTGCCAGCCCTCATTCCCTGGGCGTCTTGCTGCGTTCACCTGCTAGTCCCCAGACTTGGACCTTTCTCCTCCCCATGTCCCACGCGGAAGCTGCCTGCAGAGGTGTACTTTCCAATCTCAGTTCAGTCTTCAGGGCCACTTAGTACTTTTCCCATTCCTAATAGTTACGCCAAACCTTCACCTCTCTCAAGCACCTCCTCTCCATCCTCACTCTCACCTCAGCAGACGCCCTCATTCCTTTTCTTCTTGGGCAGGAACTCTCTCCACTGCTCCCTGTTGCCCACAGGAGAAAGTTTTTACTCCTTAGCTTAGCATTCAAGGCCCTCCAGGTTCTGGCTCCCCCAGTTCCCTCCGTCTTCCCACCCTCCAGCTTCCTATTTGCCACTCTCCGCCTTCGTGCAGTCTGTTTCCCAGACACATGGGACGACTTGCCATTTTCAGACCCAGCGTGTGCATCAAAGCACCATCAAAAATCCTTCCAATCTGCAGGTCCAGTTCAGATGGCACCTTTCTTTGTGAAGCCTTCCTCATTGACTTTAGGAAGAAATTATTGTGCCTCTGCTCAGCTCTGCTCATTTCTGTTTCTTTTTCCATCCTACAGTTAAGATTTTTGTTTCTATCTCACCCATAGGTTCATGCACCCCTCCAGATTCATCACTGTCTCCTCAGTACTAATGCAAACTGGGCACGTAGGTTGGATGGATGGATGGGTCGGTTGGAGAGATTGATGAATAGGGCTGAGAGCGAGGGTCCTCTGGGCTGCTCTCTTGGGGAAATAGTTCAAAGCAGAAACTTTGGAATCAGGCAGAGACTTTTGGAGTCATGCTCAAATCTTAGGTTCACCACTTTTTAGCCATGTGATCTTGGGCAAATTATGTAATTTCTCAACCTTAGTTTCCTCAGCTGTAAGATGGAGACGGTAATGCCTTCCTGGATTATTGTGATGATGAAACAAGACAGTATAGTGAAGGCAAATGGCCCAGTGTCTTGAATGGAGTAAGGTGCAGTTACCATTAGCCCTTTTTATTATTGTTGGTGGATGGTCTGGATGGGGCGTAGGGAGCTCAGAGCAGAGGTCATTCCTCCTGCAGAGTGACTTTGAATCTCTCACTGCTCATCTGAAAGGCATAGAGAGAGGCCTGGCCCTGCCTGTCTGGACTCCTGCCTGTCTCTCTGAGCAGGAGCTGGGCTGCCGTGGAGGTGTCCTGCCCTGAGAGTAGAGGAAGCTCTTGGGACTCCAGGTGCCACTGTGGTCAGTGGGACTGCCTTGGCACCTCTGTGGCTGGGAGACAGTGCCAAGTGCAGAGGTGCTGTGGGAATCCTGCTACAGGGTGAGGACAGGAGTCTGCCCCGGGGCTTGCCTAGGAGCCTGGTCCTCTGCCCGCCTCAACCTCGTGATTTTCCTCCCAGCTGCCTCAGGGTCCAGGGACCAGAGCCCCGCTGTTGTCGTCACCGTAGTGACCATCTCAGCCCTCCTCGTCCTGGGCTCCGTGATGAGTGTGCTGGCCATTTGGAGGAGGTAGGTGGCTGGCCCCAGCCTAGGTGACCCCTGGTGTGCCATGTCCCGTGCACAGTAATGTGTGCTCACAGGTATCTCTGCCCGCTTTCCACACAGGCAGATTTGTACCCGCAAGCACACTGCTGTACAGATATAGGTGTGCATCGTTCTGGCCCCTCCCCCGCTCACTGTTCCTGTGGCAGCCAGCACTGCAGCTAGATCAGCCGCTCTGGGATGAAGGGGATTTAGCGCCTTAACTCATTAAATGTCAGAAGGCATCACTGAGGAAGGAATCAAGCTCTGGCTGCTCCAGTGTGATTAGGATTCTCCGGAGGTGCTCAGAGGCCCCCAGGCCTCTTGAGGCCCTTGAACACAGGAAAAGGGGGAAAAGACAGAAATCTTGTGTATGTATGTGTGTGGGAGGGGCAGGACAGGGAGGGCAATTCATAAAGCAGAAACCTCCCACCCCTAGCAGAAAGAAGCTTGCAGGAGGGTGAGCAGAGAAAGGGAATAGGAGGAAGGGGAAAGACGTAGAGCTTGAGTCTGGTTCAGAGAAGATTCTAGTCCTTTTGCAGGCAGCAGAGGCCTCCTGGCATGTATCCTCCCCTTCTCCCCAGGGCTACACTCTGCTGCAGGCAGAGTCACCCAGATGGGTCCCAGGCTGCGCTGAGATCAGCAGACCAGAGAGGTTAGAAATTCTGCATGAGATGGGATGGAGTGGGAAAGCAGAGGAGAGAGGTGGGTGGGCCAGGGAGCCACATCTCAGCATCCCGAAACTGCCTGGCAGCCGGATGGACAATGGGTGTTCATTTGGTACTGGCTATTTGCTTGGCCTTGAATGAGGCACTGAAAGTGACTGAGTGGGAGAGAACACTGTCTCGCTAGTCTAGAAGCCAGCTCTGCCTGGGCCAGGCAAATCAGGAGGGCAGGACAAGAGTAGGGAGCTCCTTGCTCATGGAGAATGAAGGTCCATGTGCTGGACCTGTTGAAAAAGCAGGGATGGGCCGGGCGCGGTGGCTCAAGCCTGTAATCCCAGCACTTTGGGAGGCCGAGATGGGTGGATCACGAGGTCAGCAGATCGAGACCATCCTGGCTAACCCGGTGAAACCCCATCTCTACTGAAAATATAAAAAACTAGCCAGGCGAGATGGTGGGTGCCTGTAGTCCCAGCTACTTGGGAGGCTGAGGCAGGTGAATGGCGTAAACCTGGGAGGCGGAGCTTGCAGTGAGCTGAGATCTGGCCACTGCACTGCAGCCTGGGCGACAGAGCGAGACTCCATCTCAAAAACAAAAAAAAAGAAAAAAAAAGAAAGAAAAAGCAGGGATGGACAGATGCCAAGAGCATCTCATCCTGGCTTTGCACTGAGGGGCTCTGAGAGGCAGAAGGCAGAGGGAGATGAGCAAGCCAAGAGCTCCTTTTCCGGGCAGAGGCTCTGCAGGGCAGGAGTGCCCTGGGGACAGGTGCACTACAGAGGGGGAGCAAGCCAGTGCGGGATTCCAAATCCAGCTGCACCGAAATGGGGAGAGTGAGCCTGGTTTAGCGTGGAGGGGTAGAGAGGCGTTCTCTGCCAGCATGCGTGTCCCAGCCTGGCGGGCTGTCTGCAGCACCTCTCACACCGTCCCATGTGTAGGACCTGCTCTGCGCCGTGGTCCCTCACCTCCAGTTTCCCTCCTCTCCATTCCACCCTGGCTTGCCCACTTCTCACCAGCCCATGTGGTCCAGTGGAAGCCTCTCTCCTCTCCACACCACGCACCCTCTCTCGCTCCTCCATCCACTCAACCTTCCCCACTTCATTTCCACCCATCTTTCCTGGATGTTGCTCCTCATTCGTGGAAATCCTGTCACCACCCTGGGTGACTTCAGTAGCTGCCAGGCAGCCTGTCCCATCCCTTGCCCCTTGGTTCTTTGACTTCTCATTCCCAAGAATCATCTCTTCTGTTCCTCCTGGCCATCCCCCTGGAATGCTTCGCCTCGTTACCTTTTTTTTTTTTTTTTGAGATGGAGCCTTGCTCTTGTCACCCAGGCGGGGTGCAATGGCACGATCTCAGCTCACTGCAGCCTCTGCCTCCCCGGTTTAAGTGATTCTTTTGCCTCAGCCTCCTAAGTAACGGGGACTACAGGCCTGTGCCACCATATCCAGCTAATTTTTTTTGTATTTTTAATAGAGACAGAGTTTCGTCATTTTGGCCAGGCTGGTCTCAAACTCCTAACCTCAGGAGTGATCCACCCACCTCAGCCTCCGAAAGTGCTGGGATTACAGGCATGAGCCACCATGCCTGGCCTCACCCCAATACTTAATCCAGTACCCCTCTTGGCCTGCAGATTCCCTGTCTTTGCAGCTTGCTGTCTTGGCCACACCTGTCACACCTGTTCTTTAGCCTCCTCACTGGTCCCTGAGCTACTTACCACCAAACCTACAAACCTGCCTGCTTCTGCACCCATCCTCACCCCGTTTCCTCTAGAGGAGGTGATCCTCCCAGCCAGGATCAGTCCTTCCATCTATGACCGAACCCCACCCTTTTGCCATCTTGGGAGCCCACTATTACTCCTAATGTCCCCCTCTCCGCCCATAACAGTGAACATGTGTGGAGGCTTGGTAAGCTGTCTGACATGCTGCTGTCTGGCAGGCCTATCTTTATCTTGATTTTATTAAAGAGAAAACGGAGCCACCCAGTCCCACAGTTACCGAGTGGAGGAGCTGGGAAGCAGGTCCGTGCAGTCAGGTTCTGAGCCCAGGCCGTCAACACCCTTCGGTGGCTGCTTCCCCCCGTGTGACAGCCTTGCTCCTCCTTCCCATCTGTATCTACATGTGATCATCTCTGTCGTGAAAACTTCGGAAACTCCTCCCTTGGTCTCTCCTCCTTGTACCTTTATGTGATTTCTCTCTACCACCCCCTCTACTTTCTCTGTCCTTGGTCTCCGTGATACCCTGCCCGAGTTTCCCTCCACTCTCCTTCTGTTCCTCTGGTGGTTCTTTTGTACTGTCCTTGGTGCTTCCTTCCTCTAGCCTGGATGTTGGGGTTTCTCAGACTTATTCCTAGTCCCTCTTCTCAGACTCCATCCTCTCCCTGGGCCATGCTCATTGCTCCTAATTTGTATCTGCAGAGCAGGCCTCTCTTCCAAGTTCCAGATACACACACGTTGAACCCCCTTCTTATCTTCCCTGCTTATCCCCTAGGCCTGCAAACTCAGATGTCTAAATATGAACTTTTTGTCTCCTCATCCCAGTAAATGGCACCACCATGAACTCTGTGGGCAACTTCTCCCTCTTCCTTTCTGCCATCCAGCAACCTCTCAGCCCTGTGGCCCCTGTCACCTTCATGTCACTCGAGTCCTCTGCCTCTCTCCATGCCCATGTTGACCCCATAGCTGGAAGCACTGCCAGCTCCTCTCCTGTGGTGACACCCGCGACAGCTTCCACT
Organism: Macaca fascicularis; assembly: GCF_037993035.2. NCBI lineage: Eukaryota > Metazoa > Chordata > Mammalia > Primates > Cercopithecidae > Macaca > Macaca fascicularis. Next base: position 197,198,488 of record NC_088375.1, read on the forward strand.
CTGCAACTGGAGCTCTTTCTAAAGTAGAAATCAAATCATTGCACTCCTCTGCTTCAACTCCACAGGGGCTCTCCTCTGCTCCCAGAATCAAAGCTCAAGTCTTTATCTGGGCCAGCAAGGCCCTGCCCCTGGGGGCTCCAAGTGCCAACCTGTGGCTTTGTTGACTGTGATGCGGTCCTTTGGCCCGTGGCTGCCTCTGTCTCAGGAAGCCATCCACAATGAGCTCAGATCAGGTCAGGGCTGTCTGTCCCATGTCCCCACAGTACACCGCCCTTCTTTGCCAGCACTGATGAGTGGGCTTGTGGCTAACTCTCCGTGTTTGTTTTCCTGACCATACCAGAAGCTGCCCCTGAGTGCTGGGTCCGCTTGCCTCATTCACACTTTCATAAAACCGCAGGTTGGGGTCAGCTGGGGGCCTGCAGTCAGGGTATGGATTGGGTGCCTCTGGAGTTGCAATAATTTTCACTGTGTGAAAGTAGCTAGGGATGGTGGTGGTGGTGAGGGTTTGGTCTAGGGCTACGGTTGTATCTGTGCCATGGGGAGGTTGTCAAACCACAGAGAAACTTTTAAACCAGCTGGACAGGAAGGTCCCTCCCCCAGGGCACAGGCCTTGTCTTTTGAAGGGACCAAGGGGCACTGCCCTCAGTGCTCTGCAATGGGAAGGGCTGGGGTGGCCTGGCTGAAAGAATGATCCTGAACTCCCTGCCAGGCCCTGCAGCTATGGTAAAGGAGGAGGGGACGCCCATGATGAAGAGGAGCTGTATTTCCACTGTGAGTTGGCTGGGCCTGGCTGGGGAGGGGCGGGCTCCACCTTGCCTCACTCCTCAGCCCTCTGCCTTGCTCCACTGCATGAGCCCGCTTGTCCACCCCAGTGGCAGAGGCCCCGTTCCTTAGGTTCATCTCTTTCTCTCCCAGTCAAAGTCCCAACACGTCGCACATTCCTGGACCCCCAGAGCTGTGGGGACCCACTGCAGGCTGTGCATCTGTTTGCCAAGGAACTGGATGCGAAAAGCGTCACGCTGGAGAGGAGGCTTGGAGCAGGCAAGCTGGGTGCCCAGGAAGACTTGTCCCCATCTGGAAGCCCCACCCACTCTACAGGCCCCGCCCCTACTCTGTCCACACCGCTATCCTGAAGCCCACCTCCACCCAAGTCCCTGCTCGTGTCTGGAAACCCTGCCTCCACACCAAGCCCACCCTCCACCCAGAAAGTCCCTGGCTTGCCTGATTATAGGGAAGAGGATGGCAGAGGGGTCTGTGACCCTCTTCTGGTCCTCAAGGTCAGACCTCTGCACACTACCACTGGCAGTTTAGTCCCAGGCCTCTATGGGGCCGTGGGGAGGGGCCTTTGCAAGCTTGGGGGCCAGACATAACTGAGTTCTAGTCCTAGCCCTCCCACTGACCCGCTGCACGATCAGGGGCATGGCCTTCTTTTGCTCAGAGCCGCGGTTTCTCATCTGTGAAATGGGCATGATATCTGCCTTCTGGGGGCTAATGTGGGGACCTCCCAGCACTCCTCACAGGGCCTGGCTGTCGGCTCTTGCTCTCTAAGCGCCAGTCTCCTGCTAGCCTTTCTTCCTGACTCCAAATCCTCAACCTTCTGTGCTCAGAGACGGCAGCTGCTTTCACTGGGAGCCTGACATTATCCCCTGACACTGTCTCCAGACAGAAGCCAGAAAGGAGCAGGGTTGGAAGAATAGATGTCATTGTCATCCGTCCTGGGTCACATGGGGTTTGATGGCCATTGGCACGCTGGCATGTGCCCCGTCCTTTCTTTAAGACTTGGAAACCTCCCCCCACTGAGGAAGGCAGGGAGGAATCCCCATTTCACAGAGGAGACTGGCCAAGAAAGGGAACAAGATGGAATTCTAGGTCACACTGCTGGTACTTAGTTTACCAGGATTTAAACTGGAAACAGTCCATGATCTGGAGTCATTTTTTTTTTTTTTTTTTTTTTTGAGACTGAGTCTTGCTCTGTCAACCAGTCTGAAGTGCAGTGGCACAATCTTAGCTCACTGCAACCTCCGCCTCCTGGGTTCAAGTGATTTTCCTGCCTTCTCAAGTAGCTGGGATCACAGGCATGCGCCACCATGCCTGGTTAATTTTTGTATTTTCAGTAGAGACTGGGTTTCGCTATGTTGGCCAGGCTGGTCAGAGTCACTTTCTCCTTGGCTCAGCCTGTTCAGCTCAGCCAGAGCAGTGGCCTCTGGCAGTATCTGATGTGCTGTTTCCCCACAGGGCGGTTTGGGGAGCTGTGCTGTGGCTGCCTGCAGCTCCCCGGTCGCCAGGAGCTGCCCGTAGCCGTGCACACGCTGAGGGACAGCACCTCCGACTCACAGAGGCTTGGCTTCCTGGCGGAGGCCCTCACTCTGGGCCAGTTTGACCATAGCCACATCGTGCGGCTGGAGGGTGTTGTCACCCGAGGTAGGGCCCGGTGCTCCCTTGCTGCTGCCCAGCCCACGAGTATGGTGGGTGGAAATGATGGGGTGGGAGTTTGGGGTGCCCCTGCCCCTCCAGGTCCTTCCCTCAGCCATGGGAGGGAGCTTCAGCCAGGGACCTCAGCTTTCACTGACTCAGGGTGGCCCTTCTCCTAGAGTGGCCACTCTGGCTCAGAATGACCTTTCTTTTTTTTTTTTTTTTGAGATGGAGTCTTGCTCTGTTGCCCAGGCTGGAGTGCAGTGGCGTGATCTTGGCTCACTGCAAGCTCTGCCTCCCAGGTTCACACCATTCTCTTGCCTCGGCCTCCCGAGTAGCTGGGACTACAGGCACCCACCACCATGCCCGGCTAATATATATATATATATTTTTTGTATTTTTAGTAGAGGTGGGGTTTCACCGTGTTAGCCAGGATGGTCTCGATCTCCTGACCTTGTGATCCACCTGCCTCGGCCTCCCAAAGTGTTGGGATTACAGCCACCATGCCCAGCCAGAATGACCTTTCTGACCTTTCAGTGATCTTCTGACCCCCTAGAATATCACTCCTAGAAAGACTGATCTTTCTTAGCAAGCTTGTTGCAGCTCATGACCTTGGCCTTTGTCCACCTAAGATGTCTCCTCTTTTGTTCCTCGGCATAGTGGACCCTGGGCTGGGCAGGAGGATGGCGAGATTAGGGAGCTTGGTGCTGGTTCTGGCTCTCGAGGCCCGGTCTGGGGCACCGGGGGGGAAACTTGTGTGTGCGCGGGGTGGAGTAGTCAACTTAGCATGTGTGTTCCCATCCCTGGGCACAGGAAGCACCTTGATGATTGTCACCGAGTACATGAGCCATGGGGCCCTGGACGGCTTCCTCAGGGTGAGTGGCCCTGGGGCTGCCAATGACCACTTTATTCTGTAAAGCGGGCAGGGGTCCCTCACTTTTCTCTTTGGTAGGGCTTGGAATTGGCATCATCCCCACTGGCCGGGCTGACCTGTGGTCACAGGGTGAACTAAAGCCTGGCGAGAGCTGGGTGACTGCCCTGGCGTCACACAACACCAGGGGATCCAAGCCCACAGCCCTGGCCTCAGTCTCCTCCTTCCACAGCGGCACGAGGGGCAGCTGGTGGCTGGGCAACTGATGGGGTTGCTGCCTGGGCTGGCATCAGCCATGAAGTATCTGTCAGAGATGGGCTACGTTCACCGGGGCCTGGCAGCTCGCCGTGTGCTGGTCAGCAGCGACCTTGTCTGCAAGATCTCTGGCTTCGGGCGGGGCCCCCGGGACCGAGCAGAGGCTGTCTACACCACTATGGTGAGGGTGCCCCCAGCCAAGCCTGCCTGTGCCTTCTGATTCCCGCCAAGCTGCGCTGGAACCCCTAGCTCCCCACTTCACTCCCTTCCCTGCCCCTCCACCCAGCTGGTCTTGGCATAAATGCGAGTGGACCTCCCCTTGAGGTCAGCTTTTGTGTCTTTCCCAGATGTGAAGCTGGAGTTGGGGGTTGCTTGGGAGGATGACACTCAGGGCTGGATCTAGGGCTCAGTCGGGTGGGGAAACCTGTGTGTCATCCAGTTCCTCCTTGCCCCTGACCTGCCTGCTCCTACAGAGTGGCCGGAGCCCGGCGCTGTGGGCCGCCCCTGAGACGCTTCAGTTTGGCCACTTCAGCTCCGCCAGTGATGTATGGAGCTTTGGCATCGTCATGTGGGAGGTGATGGCCTTTGGGGAGCGGCCTTACTGGGACATGTCTGGCCAAGACGTGAGTAACTGGTGACTCCAGCTCCATGCCTTCTGACCCTCTTACCTCAGGCCCCAGCTCCCTGACCTCTGCCCGTTGGCCCTCAGCCTTCCAGCCCCAGGCCCCTCTTCTCCGTCTGCTTGCTTCTGGTTCTGCCTGGCCACTGCCTGAGTCTTCCTTGTGTGTGTTGTGTGTGTGTGTGTATGTGTATGCGTGTTTGTGTGTCTGCGCATGTGTGTATGTGCGTGTGTGTGTGCGCGTGTGTGCGCGCGTGTGTGCACGTGCACATGCCTGTGTGTGTGCATGCGTGTTTGTGTGTCTGCACGTGTGTGTGTCTGTGCGTGTGTGTGTGCGTGTGTGTGTGCGCGCACCGTGTCCTGGGGAAACCTGGAGCCTCCTCTCTGCTCCCCATCCCCGTCGCCCAGGTGATCAAGGCTGTGGAGGATGGCTTCCGGCTGCCACCTCCCAGGAACTGTCCTACCCCACTGCACCGACTAATGCTCGACTGCTGGCAGAAGGACCCAGGTGAGCGGCCCAGGTTCTCCCAGATCCACAGCATCCTGAGCAAGATGGTGCAGGACCCAGAGCCCCCCAACTGTGCCCCGACTACCTGTCCCAGGTATGTTCCCACAGGAGACAGCCAGCCTCTCACCTGTCCATGGAGGGTCTTCCTGCATGACTCAAGTGCAAACCCACCACCTCTACCCCCCAACCTGTCCAGGAGCGATCGCTCACCCCATTGCCCCAGAGGGCTGTAGCTCTCCCACCTGCCCAGGCCCACCGCACTGCACATCCTCCTGGTCACTTCCACGTCTCCTGGATTTTGCCTGCATCCCTGGGTACAATGACCTCTGACTGGAGAAATAGATGTGGTAATAGCCCTAACACATTTGTAGTCCCAATTAATCAAATATGTGAAATTAATATTCGTTGTTCCAAATATGAGTCACCAACCAGTCCTAGGCATGTCCTACCCCAGACTGTTCCAGATACTCCAATACCTTTAGCTGGCTCTGCCTCCACCTGCCTGAAGAACCTGAAGCCCTCACCTCTTCGGGAAAGCACGGTGCTCATGTGAGCTGGGTCCAGCCCCAGGGCCTGGTTACCCTCCCCTTCTCCTGTTCATCCTCAGCTGGCCTCTCCCTGGGAGACCACCAGGTTTGGGCCCAGATCCCAGCTGTCGGTTGAGCACAGCTCCTCTGACCCGCAGGCCTCCCACCCCACTAGCGGACCGTGCCTTCTCCACCTTCCCCTCCTTTGGCTCTGTGGGCGCGTGGCTGGAGGCCCTGGACCTGTGCCGCTACAAGGACAGCTTCGCAGCTGCTGGCTATGGGAGCCTGGAGGCCGTGGCCGAGATGACCGCCCAGTGAGTCCGAGGCACCAAGGTCAAGGCCGGGGCTAGGGGATACCAGGGGCCCTGCCCCTGCCTATATTGGGAAGTCCCAACCTGTCCAGAGAAGCGGAGGGAGAGTGGAGGGCCTTCATGGGAGGAGCAGAAGTTGGGGTCAAGCCAGCTGAGTGTGACCAGCCTTTGTTTCAGGGACCTGGTGAGCCTAGGCATCTCTTCAGCTGAACATCGAGAGGCCCTCCTCAGCGGGATCAGCGCCCTGCAGGCACGAGTGCTCCAGCTGCAGGGCCAGGGGGTGCAGGTGTGAGTGGACCCCATTCTTCAAGGCAGGACTCCGGTGGGGGTCCAGACCCCCAGCCCTGCCCAAGGACCGTGGCAAGCTGTGCTCCAGCAGCGTGGGAGGGACTCTCCTCCTCCGCTTGGGCCTAGATCTGGTTTGGGGCCCCAGCTTCCCCGCTTTCACTGCCTGCCCCTCCCATTTTCACCAGTCTGAACACCTTCACTAACTCAGTGCCCCGGAAAAGAGGTTCAAGTCCCTAGAGAGGACCCCTGAGATAACAGCAGGAGGAAATTCGGGGTCTCAGAGAAGAGCTGGGGCAGGGATTGGAGGGAAGACAGTGGGTTGAGATTGCCCTGGCTCATGCCCTACTGCCATTCATACCCACTAGGGGCTGGGGCCTACCCCGTGGGGTGTTCCCTTTTCCCACAGACCCATTGACCAGTCAGACAGCGTGGGTCCCAGGGGGCTCTTGTTCTACCTGGCAGTGACTGCAGCTGCCTGGTGGCTCAGGCCTCGGGGGCTGTACCAGAGACGCATCGTCCTCAGCTCCCTGTGCCTTGGCAGGGGCTGACTGGATACTGGCCAAGGCCCAGGCAGGCAAAGATGGTGCTCAGCTCAGGGGCTGACGCCCAAGAGCCCTAGACTCAGGAGCTGGTTTCTGTGTTCCCCTGCCTTGAGCTGACAGTTCAGGGTGAGGCCAAGAATCCTGACCAAGCTGGGTCATGCAAGGCCCTGGTGTTCCCTGGGGCTCTACGAGGCCCTCGTGTGCATTCCTTTATGAACTCAGTGGCCAGGACATCTGGGAAAAGCATAAAGGGCCATGTCATCTCCCCAGGGACCCAAGAGCTTTTCTCTCCAGCCTTGGGGAGGGTGAAGAGGAGACTCAGAGACGGGTCCTCTCTCTCAAACAGGCTGGTCTAACCCCCAGTGTACAGATGGGGGAACTGAGGCCAAGTGAGGTGTCAGGGTCAGAGCTGGGGTCAGAACCCAATCCGGGGATGAGCTGGCTCTGGAGAGAGAGTCCTTGGTCCTGCCCTATGGCACCCCCACTTCCCTGTACAGCCCGTGGGGACTCTAGAGGTGACCCCCTCCAGCCAGCTCCGTGCCTTGGGCACTAGCCAGCCTTCCATGGAGCCCCTCCCTGCTCTGACTTCGTGGAGCCCTGGCAGGAGTGGTTGTGCTGAGCCCACCATGGAGTTCCTTATCCACAAGGGCCCCCGGGAATGGTGGGGCCCAGGATGCCAGGGCTTTTGTAGGGTAGCAGGAAGGCAGCTGGATCTTGGCAGGGCCACAGGGGCTGAGTTTGTTCAGGCCACCCCTGACACTTGTCTGCTGTGCTTGGCTGTGTGTGGGTGGGGTGGGATGGAGCGGGAAGGAGAAGACAAGGGGTAGAGAAAAGAGATGAAAAAGACACACAGCCTGCCCTTGGGGGGCTCAGACTAGACCAGGAGAAGAGCTCAGGTACCAAGAAGTAATTCCAGGGCACCATCCACCGGTGCCCAGGGCCCCCAGGAGCCCTCTGGATCAGTGGGTGGGTGGGCTGGAGGGGGAGATAGCCGCTCTCGTGAAGTGTGAAGCTGAGATGTAAGTTGAACAAGGCCTTGCAGGTGGGAAAGGGAAGGTTCTTTCCTTGGGGTGCGTGGAGTGTCCGGCAGGCAAGATGGCAGGCCTCAGACAAGAGGAGTCCATGCAGAGAGGCTAGCATGAGAAAGAGCCCAGAGGCGGAAGGTGCAGTGCATCTTTGCAGGGCACCCCAAGGTGGGGGACAGTGACTCACAGCGGTGCCTTTGGCCCCACCCTGCCAGCAGCAGCTCCTCTGCTCTTGGAATATCCCCCAGCCCCCTGCCTCCCCGTCTCCTGAGCACCTGCCCCAGCTCAGTGACTCTGGGGGAACTGGGGAGACCAAGATGTTGCTACCACCTTTGTCAGGGTTGGGGGAGCCCCCGGCCAGGTGCCCTCCAGGATCCGCCTTCCCCACCCCTCCTGGGAAGCCTGGACCAGCATCCCTTCTTGTGTGGATGGAGCCTCATCCCCATCTCCAGCTACATCAGTCATTCTCTGCAGGGAAAAGTCTCCTCCCGCTACTCCAGCTGTTCCTGCAGAAGGGCCCCTGGCTGTGTTGGCAGGACTTCGGTGTCCAGGGTAGATCTCCCCTCCACTGAGGAGTGAGGTCCCAGAATCCTGATGGGTCCCCGGCCTCAGCCCTGCACAGGCGTGATGCGGGGCGATGGCTCTCTGGGAACCCTCTACAGATCTATTTTTATATGGAACTTGTTCGCTGGACAGAGGTGGCCTGCAAGCCCCCATTACCCTGGTCTGAGCTCACCCTGGGAGGGAGGGGGCCAGTCGGAGGGGGTTCCTTCTGGACATGTTTTTATATTTCCTGGGTTCTCTATGCAGGATAATAAAAACTTGTCTGTGATAGGGTGCCTCTTTGAGTGACCGTTTCTTGATCATTGTATAGCTGGTGTGGAAGGGTTTCTGCCCCCTTCCTCGGGGACAGGGATGTCCAGAGTGTGCATCTGAGATGTCTTTGCATAGAGGTGAGTCCAACGCTGCTCCTGCCATGAAAGATGTCCCAGGATCCGTGGCAGGACAGTGTGACCCCGGGTACTGAGGGGAACTGGGTGCCCTGGGTGTGTAGAGAAGTCTGTCACCCAGTCTCAGGAGCAGTAGAATAAGGGAGGTGTCCCAGACACAGTGGGGTCCTTTGCTGGGATAGACAGTACCAGGGAGGGCAGAGACCAGGAAAGGATGCCCAGCACTCAGTTTTGGATATGTGTTTGAGATGCCCGTGGGATGTGCAGCAGAGATGTCTAGGAGGCAGGTGGATATCTGGTCTGAACCTTGGAGCACAGATGTTAAGTTAGAGACAGTTTTGGGGTCATCAGCGTTCAGATGGGGGTGGAAGCCGCGGTGAGAAGGAGGTCACCCGGCCAGCATGTGCAGGAGAGGGGAGACGTCAGCGTTGGAGGCACCCAGATGAAGGGGAGCAGTGGGAGAGGCCAGGAGGAGCTGTGCCAGTGCTGCTGAAGAGCAAGTTTTGGTGTTAAATACAGAGAAAATGGCCGGGTACGATGGCTCACACCTGTAATCCCAGCACTTTGGGAGGCTGAGGTGGGTAGATCATTTGAGGCCAGGAGTTCGAGACCAGCCTGGCCAACCTGGTGAAACCCCATCTCTACTAACAACACATAAATTAGCCGGGCATGGTGGCGGGTGCCTGTAATCCCAGCTACTCAGGAGGATGACACAGGAGAATCACTTGAACCCAGGAGGTGGAGGTTGCAGTGAGCTGAGATTGTGCCACTGCACTCCAGCCTGGGTGATAGAGCAGAAAAACAGACAAATAACAACAAAACAAAAAACAGAGAAAGCAAGTGACAGAGGAGGGAGCAGTGGCTGTCAGTGTGGGCACTGGGATGTTACCGGTGAGTGTATTCATTTGCTTGGGCTACTGTAACACAGCACCCGTGGCTTTGCCAACAGGGATTTGCCGTCCCACAGCTCTGGAGGCTGGAAGTCCAAGATCGAGATGTGGACAGGGTTGTTTCCTCCGGAGAGCTGTGAGGGAAGCTTCTGCTCTGGGCCTCTCTCCCTGGCTTGCCTGTGGCCATCATCCCACTCTGTCTCTTCACATCATCTTCCCTCTGTAAGTCCAATTTCCTGTTTTTATGGATGCCAGTCATATTGGACTGGTCCATTACCTGCCCACCCTAACAGCCTCATTTTAACTTAATCACCCCTTTAAAGGCCTGTCTCCAAATACAGTCACCTTCTGAGCTACTGGGAGTTAGGACTTCAACATAGAGGCCTGGTGGGGGGCACAGTTCAACCCGTAACGGCGACTTTGTTGTCAGGGCAGAAGCCAGATGAGAGGATTGGGGAGTGGAGTTTGGGAATCTTTGAGGAGTCCAGCGAAAGGAGGAAGAGTGGGCTGAGACAATGACCAGGACAGGCTGTGGGTGTGAGCCAAAGGGTGCATGGGCAAGGCCTGAGAGCCCATGCATGTGCACACATGTGCACATGGGCACACATGCACGCACACACTTGGACCACATGAGTCCTTGCATGTCTCAGTTGGCTTTCTAGTGCTTCTCCTCTCCGTGGCCCAGGCCATTCATGTTCTTTAGGCTGGGGAAGGCGTCTTCCTCATCTGCATAGCTCAGGACATGGAAAGTGCTTAGGGCAAGGGGTAGGGTGGTGGGGGTGGTGATAAATCATACTCCTTCCCCCACTTCCTGTGCTCAGAGCCAGTTAAGTACTAATTCCCTGGGACAGGTGGAGAGTAAAATATCAGCTCTTTGATAAGGCTAACTGGAGAATGTTGCTTACCAAGTTTCTTTGAATCTAAGATGCCATTGAGTGTAACATGTCCTACCAAGAAAGAAACATCACAGTCAACTATGTTGTGCCATCCAACCGGAAGATGCATCCCAGTTTCAGAGATGTTAACATGTACGTCTTCAATGAATGAGATGCTGTGCATCAGGGACAAAGTGTGTTTCCCATCATTCCCCTGAACTAGACCCACCCAGTCCCAGGCTGAGCCGGGTGGGGCAGACACCCACTGCAGGGGCAGAGCTGCCCCCTCAGCTCCTGCCTGCATGATGGGAGCAGAGCGGGGTGCACCTTTCTTGTGGGCAAGCAGATCTGCAGGAGAAGCCAGATGGCACTGAGTCAAGCAGGTTGTTCCTGCTGTCCCTCAATTCCACTTGAGAAGCCACCCTCTGGTGGGGAGGAATGAATGAGGAGTGGGTTAGAGATGTTAGCAGCATTGCTCCGCTGAAGTCATCCCCAGGAGAGGCACGCAGCCAGGGAATGCAGGACCCCAGCATTAACACGGTGCCTGGCACACAGAACACAGGAAGTGCCCACTTGTTATTAGTGTTACTATTATTATTACTATTACCTAGCTGGTGTGAGGCACCAGGTAGACATGTGGTCAGGAATGGAACTTCTCTAGGCAGTGGGCCTGCTGATCTGGCTTGATAAGGTATTTGCCCATTCACTGTGCATGGATCAGGCACCTACTAGATGGCTGGCTCTGGCAGCTTAAGGCCTCACTGCCCAATGGGTGAGTCAGTTAAGTAAAAAATACCCATGTTAAGTAAAAAGCCATGGCAATAAGGATGAATTCTAGGTGTTTGGGGGCTCAGGGAAGGGCTCTGCCTGGCTTTGTTCCCGAGGAGGTATGAGCAGGCTCCCAGGGGAAAGTGGGTAGTGTGTTCGCTGCCTTTGGTAGCCAATGCCTGTGTTCTGGACCTTACAGGAGGGTGTCTCAGTTCCTAGCATTACCTCCACCCCGTTGCTCAGGAAGTGAGTAAAACTCACACTGCACCACCTGCAGCTCTCTTTAAATCTTTTTGTACCCTTTGCCATTGAAATGGAACGGTCTGCCAGCATCTTGAAAAAATCCTGCTATTCGCAGGATATTTCCCACCCCAGTTTACTAGTTGAGCTCCTTGCGGTCTTGGGGCAACAGAAGCCAGAAGTTGGTTGGGCTCATGAATGACCTCATGTTGCCTGTCAGCGTCTTGGGATCAGATTATGTGTATCTCAAGCCTAGCTCCAAGAAATGTGTTTGATCAAGACTGCTTGTAGAAGTGTAAGAGGAAAATGAAAAAATCTAAACCAGACTTGTTTCCCCATTGTAACACCTTCCCTCCCCTTTCACTTAGGCTTCCCCTGGGCCCCTTCTCCTTCCTCCACCCAGCCCACAGCACTCCTTTTTTTTTTTTTTTTTTGAGACACAAGTCTCACTCTGTCGACCAGGCCGGAATGCAGTGGCATGATCTCGGCTCACTGTAACCTCTGCCTCGTGGGCTCAAGCGATTCTCTTGCCTCAGTAAGTGACTGGGATTATAGGCATGTGCCACCACACCTGGCTAATTTTTGTATTTTTAGTAGAGATGGGGTTTTGCTGTTTTGGCCAGACTGGTCCCGAACCCCTGACCTCAGGTGATCCTTCCACCTCGGCCCTCCAAAGTGCTAGGATTACAGACGTGAGCCACTGTGTCCGGCCAGCACTCCTTCTTGACCCTCACCTGGAGACTTATGAAGGGTCAAGAGGAGAAGGTTTGCCAGGGTGACCTTGGCGTTCGATTAGAAGGGTGTATCCTTGAAGATGGTCACCTGTCTCCATCCTGATGGTTCTTAGCATATTGTGACATATGTGTGCTTGTGGGTACTGAAAATTTGCAGATGGAGCTGTGGTCTTCCTGGTATCTTGGTGCCAAGGGTATGTTTGTCCTCCACCATATCCACCACCCAAGGATCAGGAAAGATGAACCATGCAGATCCTAATATCAGCTGAGGGAAGGATGATGGCAAAGTGTAGAAGGCAAGAAGTGCAGGTTACAGCTGGCAGGGAGGGGATGGCAGAGGCTTGTTTGACAGGTGGGGTGATGCAGGCTGGGATGATACAGGGCTGAGCAGATGTTTAATCCCGCAAAGGGAGATGACACCTTAGGCAAAGCAAATTGGATTCCAGACTCCCCTTTAGCAGGGAGCCCAGTGTAGCCCCCAATTCTGATTGAATCCTCTCTCAAGAGTGTCTCTCAGTCCTTCAATTTCTGAAGCCACAGGAATTATATCTACTATGAAAGTTTTGAGTACATGTGGCATGCTGAATTTTAGGTAGGGGTCAACAGCTATGATACTGTGTAAAATTAGAAAACAGACCCACCAGGGTGTGTACACAGGTAGGCACTGAGACATGCTTTGTTTTTCAGAGGTCTGGGGATATATCGTGGAGCTAAGCCCTGCAGTGGTATGTGAACTCATTATCTGGGTGGGGCCGGGGATATTCCTCCTGGTAAAAGGCATGTCTGATGCTTTGGAGAAATGCTTAGGTGATGTCCTGTCACACACACCCGAGCTAACTCTTCATATGAGTAATGTAATCTAACTCTTCACAAGATAATACATTTGTAATCCTCTCAATAGGAAGCCCCAAGTAGGGCTTTTGGAAATAACAGGGGCCCTGTAGGACAAAGAATGAACTTACTGTTGACTGGACCTCTGGGGTTCCTTAAAACTGCCTCAGGGGCCCTAGGGAGGGACTTCAGGCCTCCATTCTCCCTTCAACCTGGGGCAGCCCTACTTTTCTATGCTTTCTCTCCACAGCAGACAGTAAAAACTAAATTGCCTACAGAGATGAGGCAGGTAACATCAAGGGAAGAAGTAATCTCATCAGGATTGCTTTGAACTGGAAGAGGATTCTCTGTGGGCCAAGGAAAGCTGCTACTGAGCTCTAGCCAACTGTTAACCCGTGCTGTCAGATCTTATTTTCAGAGGCTAGCAATCTTTGTGTAATCGCCCCATATTTAAATGGTCAGCAACTAATTTGGGAAAAAAAGAACAAAACAAAACCCAAACCCAACCTGAGTGTGAAAGTATGTCTGGGGGCTGGCAGTGAGATTTAGGTTGTCCAGCCCTGTGACATAGTTCAGCCTGTACTTAAAAATCCTGGGAGAGTAGGGACATAAGTTCTGCAAAATATATCAAATCAACAAAAGATACCAAATGATAAAAAAACAAAATTTTTAAAAAATCCTAGAATGTGGCTGGGCATGGTGGCTCATAACTGTAATCCCAGCACTTTGGGAGGCGGAGGTGGGTGGATCACCTGTCAGGAGACCAGCCTGGCCAACATGGCGAAACCCTGTCTCCACTAAAAGTACAAAACTTAGCCAGGCGTGGTGGTGTGCGCCTGTAATCCCAGTTACTTGCGAGGCTGAGTCAGGAGAATTGCTTGAACCTGAGAGGTGGAGGTTGCAGTGAGCCGAGATCACACCACTGCACTCCAGCCTGGGCAACAAGAGTGAAACTGTCTCAAAAGTTGATCAATCAATCAATCCTGGGATGGGGAACTCTTTACTTTCCAAGCCAGCCCCTTATATGAAATGAAGAACTGTCATGTCTCAGTCCCAGGCATTAATCAGGCACCTGCTGCATAACATGCATTTCCTACGAGGTGATTTAGGCAGCGGTGCAGACTGAATGAAATGGGATGAACCTGGTTCTGGGTAAAGCATGTTGGATCCTAAGTGTTTCCTTGGTATCAGGCTCTTTAGGCCTGATGACGTAGAGTCTGGGTTGCTTATTTGCACTGAGTAACCCTTCTTCCAAATGCTGTCACTACCAGAAGGCTCCTAGTCTATAAATTGTTAATGCCCAATGACCTGGCTAAGTATGCCCCCAGGTTGTCTTCTCTTGCATCATTAGCTCTAGGTTGATCATTTTCAGCCTAGAGAGTTCTGGGAAGGCAGATCTGCCAGGGCCTCAGAAACTTGGGGAAGTAAGACTCATGATCACCCAATTACTCTTGCCCCATTTTGTTCCTGGTCAACAAAAGTCCACTACAAATTATAGAGACCCTAGGCGTTGTCCTCCCAGATACAAATTTCTAGCTCATGGAATGAAGGTGCTGGGGGTGCTCTGATGGGGGTTGAAGGTACTGATGCTCTGGATCTTGTAGTAAGCCCCTTTTTCAGATACCAGAATGATTCTGTCCGAAGCAAAGGTTTTCATATCTTCTGAGAAAAGCAGATGTGCAAAGACCCCCACACCAATTGCTGCCTCCCTAGTCCATGGAGCACAGCTTGGAGAGGACAGGCAGGATGAATAGTGATTAAAAAAGAAAACACAAAACCAGAATTTATTGAAAGTAGGTACCAGCTCTGATTAGAACAATCAGCTCAAAGACACCATTACTCAGAACAATATATACAAAAATCTCAGGGAAAGGAGAATAAAAGAACTTAAAAGAATACAACTTGAATAGGACTGTTTTACTAAAATGGTCTTGTTGCAAAACAACAGATACCACAAAGAGCCCTACATGAGAAAGTCATGTGCCCTCAAGCCTGGGGGTGAGGACTCTAGTTCTCAAATTCTTAGAACACAGCTCATCATTCTCCAGGACAGAGAGGCTGGCTGGAGAATGAGGACCTCACTGCTGGCTGTTTAACAAAGTCCATGCCCCAGGCACAGGCACACATGGAATGAGGCCACCAAGCAAGTCACATCTGCCCCCTGTCCCCATAAGCCCCATAGGAGAGAAGTGCTCTCTGAAGTCTACTGACTTGGCAGCGACCACTGGACCATGGATAGCTTAGAGACAGTTATTCTGTGGCCAATGACATAAAACCCCCAGAATCTAAGCCCTACAATTCCCTTATCCAAATTTCCACTAACTAGGGAGGCAGAAGAGCAAGACATGGAAGTTGCCTCCAAACCAGTATTTGGTTTTCAGTAAACAGGGATAAACATAAAACACTGTTCCGCAAGCAGGCTTCAGAACTACTGGGCACAGCAGGTGAAAGATCCCAAAGTCCCATTTAGCACCTCCCGAAGGAGGAGGAGGAGGAGGGCTGGTAGGGGAGATGTGATGAGTGCCAGAGGGGAGATGGGCATGTTCCCTACCGAGGTCCCTGCTGCCAACTATCCTACTCTGCTGATCTGTACAGTTCCCCTACCTTGGGGACCTACCCTCTCATGGCCCAGAGCTCACTTATCTCAGCCTAAACCTCCCAGTCTCAAGCACAGAGAGCAGAAATACCAGATGCAGAGGTTCTCTGGGTAGGGGTGGTGGACGCAGTCTTCCTGAGAACTGCGCCCCCTCAACTGCAGGCAGGGCAGGGCAGGGCGAAGAGGATGTCGAGTTGCAGGAGGCAGAAGGCAGCAGCTCAGAGGGCAGGGAGGGTTCAGCGGGGAGACTGATGGGAAGCTTCTACGGCATGGCCCCAGCAAGCAGTGACTGGGGTCAGCTGGGATGGGAGGGTGAACAGACAGCTCTACCTAACTGGTGTGGGAACAGCATGTCTGAATTCCTGAAGTCCCCTAGAGGAACACGGCTCCTTGCTCTGGAACTTCACACTCAAACAATAAGCCTGAAGGGAAGAAGTCTCTTCAGGGTCCCAGAAGTGCCCATTAAAAGTCCATCCTGTCAACTTTGGCGTCTCATTTGTGGGTCCGTATGCTGCTGCAGATTTGGGCGAGACGATTCTAGAAAGAAAAGGAGAGAGATCATTGTAGAAGATGGCACTTGGCAGGCTTGCCCCTTGGCCTCCCACAGTCAGCCTGAGCACAGGTCTGACTGAGCCTCAGCTCCTCCATTCTCTATCCGTATCACACATGAATTCACCTTTTTGAACCTGTTTCTCATCTGAACAAGGGAGTAAAATAACAACTCAAGTGAGATGGTAAAGGTATCATAGGAGATTATTTGAGAAGAACATTGCAATAGGTCTAGCTAGAGGATGACAGTCACAAGATTTGGGTGGCCAGGTGTGTGTGGGATCTCAGCACTGGGCCTATGTTCAGAAAGACAGGTTTGGGAAACCAGCCCCACCTTGTCTCCTTCCTTGGATGTACCCTTCAGACCCCACAGAAGGGTGAGGGTAAGGTTGCCATGTTTACACTAAGTGCTCCATCCACCACCCAAGATGATGGCTGACTGGACCAAGGAGGTTCATCCCTGGCTGAGCCAATTAAATTATTTCTCTTGATAATTTACTTTACTTTTAGAGCTGAGGTCTTTCTCTGTCATCCAGGCTGGAGTGCAGCAGCACGATCATGGGTCACTGCAGCCTTGAACTCATGGGCTCAAACAATTTCTCTCACCTGAGCCTCCTGAACTGCAGGAATTACAGGTGTGCGCCACTGTGCCTGGCCCTCTTGAGAATTTAAACCAAGACAAGAAATTGAACAGTTCAGAAATGGAGCAATAAAGTTAGGGTTGGAGGTGTGGTTACTCAAAGCCACATGCAAAACAATGTTAAGTAAGCACGGAACCTGGAGCCTGTGGAGAAGGTTATCTGCTGAGAGGGAGGAATGAAGATGTGTGAGAGAAATGAGCACACAGGCCTCAGCTGATGGCCCCACCACTCCAGAGGCTTGGCCATTCACCTCGCTCTTCGATTCTGTAAGATTCCTGATAACAAGCTCCGACCCTCATTCTTGAGCTATTCTAGGTTTCAGTTCCTGGTGGCCAATAGTGACCTAACATAACCCTAGCACTAACTGCCTGAATGAGGCAGAATTTTGATTTTGCAGTGGAACTTCTGTGGCAGGCACCCTGGGATTGAACAAAACTCAACATCAGTTGAGGAACAGAATTGCTGCTATCTAAGTAGGGTAAGTGTCAAACTCTCTTGGGGGAAGAAAGACAACACAAATTTAAGTAGAAAGTATTAGCCCAGGCCCAAAAGACAATCCTAAACAAAGGTAGCCCAAGAAAGCTACTGGAGGCATCCTATGTGTGGAGACGAATATGAGACTTACGGAGAGCTTCTTAATGTTTCCCAAGGCCTCTGGATCCAGCTGGGCAATATTGTGCCTCTGCAAGTCACTGGCCAGTAATCGAAGGCTCTGTATAGAGACGGGAGTGGGTTAAACTGGCCATGGCCCTTAGGGCAGGAACTCCCATCCAGCAGTGTGCCCCAAAGGATCCCCCTGATATCCTGCACTTAGTGGTGGGGAATGGCTGGGATGGAGAAGTGGCAAGACAGGCAGGAAGTATATGAGCCCTAAGGAGACAATGACTTCAGCAGCGCTATCACTGGGGAGGAGGCTGGATTACCTGGGCACAAAAGGCATGTACATTATCTAAGAAATGCCCTGCAGAGTATGTCTGAAACAAACCATCCTCCCCTCACAAGGGCTGAGGTCAGCAGCTCGCTCCATGAAGCCAGAGACACTAAGCTTAGCCTGTTTCAGAATCCCTTAAAGTTATACAAAGCTGAAGGCACAGCTCATGCTCCCGGTTCTAGACTAAGCACATACCTCGATGGTGCCCTCCTCTGCACCACCCTTTAACATCTCTATTATTGCACATATCACAGATACCATGATTGCAAACCCATCTTGACCACTGAGCTGCTTCTCAAGGGCAGGCCCCATGTCTACTTCTTGGGCCTGTGACAATCGGGTGGGCAAATGTTAGTTGATGAACAGATGGAGGCCGGCGTGGTGGCTCGTACCTGTAATCCCAGTACTTTAGGAGTCCGTGGTGGGTGGATCACCTGAGGTCAGGAGTTCGAGACCAGCTTGACCAATATGGTGAAACACCATCTCTACTAAAAATACAAAAATTAGCCGGGTGTGGTGGCGTGTGCCTGTAGTCCCAGCTACTCAGGAGGCTGAGGCAGGAGAATCACTTGAACCTGGGAGGCGGAGGTTGCAGTGAGCCGAAATCGTGTCACTGCACTCCAGGCTGGGTGACAGAGGGAGACTCTGTCTCAAAAAAAAAAAGAAAAAAAAAAAAAGGGGCCGGGCGCGGTGGCTCAAGCCTGTAATCCCAGCACTTTGGGAGGCGGAGGCAGGCAGATCACGAGGTCAGGAGATTGATCCTGGCTAATACGGTGAAACCCCGTCTCCACTAAAAAATACAAAAAAACTAGCCGGGCGAGGTGGCAGGCACCTGTAGTCCCAGCTACTCGGGAGGCTGAGGCAGGAGAATGGCGTAAACCCGGGAGGCAGAGCTTGCAGTGAGCCGAGATCCGGCCACTGCACTCCAGCCTGGGTGACAGAGCGAGACTCCATCTCAAAAAAAAAAAAAAAGGCCGGGCGCGGTGGCTCATGCCTGTAATCCCAGCACTTTGGGAGGCCAAGGAGGGCGGATCACGAGGTCAAGCGATCGAGACCATCCTGTCCAACGTGGTGAAACTCCATCTCTACCAAAAATACAAAAATTAGCTGGGCATGGTGGCGTGTGCCTGTAGTAACAGCTACCTGGGAGGCTGAGGCAGGAGAATCGCTTGAACCCAGGAGGTGGAGGTTGCAGTGAGCCGAGATTGCACCACTGCACTCTGGTCTGGCGACAGAGTGAGACTCCATCTCAAAAAAACAAGAACAAAAACAAAATAAAATAAAACAAAAACAAAAAAACCCCTAGAAAAACAGATAGAACCCAGAGCTGAGCAACGATCTTTGCAGTCTGGGCCTCTAACCTGGGAGAGAAAACTGGGTTCTGAGTCCTGCAGAAATGTGGAGATCAGGACCCACGCCCTGAAAGGACTCTGAGGGTGAAGTGTGGGTGAGGGCCCAGGGAAAAGAAATGCTTGACTAAGTGGCACACTGTGGCCTGGCTTCCCTTGGAAATACTTCACCTCTCCGCCGCCCACTGGCACAGTGAGGAAGATCTCTTTGCTGTCAGCAAGAGGGCTGCCATTCCCTGAGATGTTGTAAATCCGCTCTCCTGCTGCTGGAGTACGCAGGCCAGGGGTCTTGAAGACCCTAGAATGGGAAAATCTCTGTGAAGATAGCTTGGCAATTGGATGACACCAGACTCTATAGGTCATTTTAACCTCACTCTGGTCTCAAGCTGCAGTTTTCAAGTCACACATTCCTAAGAAAGCATGTTCTAAATTTAGGAAAAAAAAACTGTTTTAAAGCAGTAATGACTAAACACAGCTGGAGAAAGAAGGTTGTAATTATTGAACATACATCTTGCAAACAGTCAACTCTTATCCACATAAAGTTTAGGTCCAAAGCTCCATATGGGTGCCAGTCATCCATCCATCCACAAAGCCAGAAATAAGCTGGTTAATTGTTTCCAGGCATGGCTGCTTCCATCAAGAGGAATTTTTCAGAGGCAAAGGAGGATGATTTAGAGATTACATCATTATACTAATTTCTCAAGACAGTTAAAATACTGCTACCTAGTTTTCCCTAAATGCCTTTTGTTACATACTCATGTGAAAAAACAAACTGTAAAGAAAAGTGAGAATTGGCTGAGTGCAGTGGCTCACACCTGTAATCCCAGCACTTTGGGAGGCCGAGGCAGGTGGATCACCTGAGGTCAGGAGTTCGAGACCAGCCTGGCCAACATGGCAAAATCCTGTCTCTACTAAAAATACAAAAATTAGCCGGGCGTGGTGGCATGTGTCTGTAATCTCAGCTACTCAGGAGGCTGAAACAGGAGAATCACTTGAACCTGAGAGGTGGAGGTTGCAGTAAGCCGAGATCGCACCACTGCACTCCAGCCTGGGTGACAGAGTGAGACTCCATCTCAAAAAAAAAAAAAAAAAGTGGCAATTAAAAGTAGAAAATAAATCTTCCACACTTCCCCCATACTAGAGATAACTACTTCTTGCTCTCCTCCCCAGGGGTAACCACTCTGAGTTCCTTATCTGTCCTTCCAGAAACTTTCTATGTATATAAAACCAAATGGGATCACACAGCACAATGTTCAGCAACCTGCTCGGAGATGCTTTGTGATCATGGCGCTCTTTCCCTATCAGCACACACAGATCCAGTCTTTTTTAATAGCTATACAGCATCTCCTGTTTAATCTACTAGATTCTTTGGAAGGTATTAACTTATGCTGCAACAATATCCTTGCTTATGCCAGCCTCCAAAAAAGCAGTATCAAGTTTTACTTCTACCAAGAGTGCGGAAGAGTGCCTATTTATCTTTAAAAAACTGATTTGAGGCCTGGTGTGATGGCTCGTGCTTGTAATCCCAGCACATTGGGAGGCCGAGGTGGGCGGATTGCTCGAGCCCAGGAGTTCGAGACCAGCCTGGGCAACCTGGCAAAACCCCATCTCTACAAAAAAAAAACTTAGCCGGGCACAGTGGCATGCTTGGGAGGCTAAGGTGGGAGAATCACCTGAGCCTGGGAAGTCAAGGTTGCAGTGAGCCGTGATTGTGCCACAGCTCTCCAGCCTGGGCATTAGAGAGAGACCCTGCCTCAAAATAAATATATATTTTAAAAATAAAATAAAAACCTTCTGATTTGAATCAGAAAAGGCCAAAAACGTCACTTAGAGGCCTCCTAGTCATCCCAGGCAGAATATTCACCTCCCTCCCATTAAAGAATCATTTTGCCACTGAAGATGGGTGAAACTACACTTAAGGGAGAGGCATACACCAGGAAACCCAGCTGGCCACTGTCCTCTGACAAGGCACCCCAGGCCAAGGACTTGGGACTATTTTCTTTTATTCTCTTAAGACAGAGTCTCACTCTGTTGCCCAAGCTGGAGTGCAGTGGTGTGATCTTAGCTCACTGCAACCTCCACATCCTGGATTCAAGCAATTCTCCTGTTTCAGCTTCCCAGGTAGCTGGGATTACAGGTGTACACCACCATGCCCGACTAATTTTCGTATTTTTAGTAGACGTGGGGTTTCGTCATCTTGGCCAGGCTGGTCTTGAACTCCTGACCTCAAGTGATCTGCCTGCCTTGACCTCTCAAAGTGCTGGGATTACAACATGAGCTATCGTGCCTGGCCTAGGAGTATTTTCTTAGACACTCCTTCTCTGAGTAGTGCTCAATGTTGGAATCCCATCAAATCGAAGTGTTCCCCTCAATACTCACCTTGAGTCAAACCTGGGTGTCAGGCCTGGAGTTGGTTTGACCATGGACATCTCCAATCGGCCCACGGCCGGGGTAACAGTGTTAGCACGGCTTGACCTACAGGTAAGAAACGGCCATCAGTTATGCCAGCTCTCAAGTTCCACGAAGGCAGCAGCACAGGAGTGACATGTGGAGAACTGACTGTGAGATACTGCTCCGGGCGCCTCGCGCACATCGACTTACATGACCCTTCTAACAACATGGGAAGCCAGCACTGCTGCCATCCTCACACACAGATGCAGAAACTCAGGTGCATCGAGTTTTAAAAACTTGCCCAAGATCACATATCCAATTAGGATGGAGCCAAAACTTTGAACCGAAGCAGCCTGCCTCCAGAATCTGACTTTTCTTTTTTTTTTTTGAGATGGAATCTTGCTCTGTTGCCCATGCTGGAGTGCAATGGTGCAATCTTGGCTCACTGCAACCTCTGCCTCCCGGGTTCAAGCGATTCTCCTGCCTCAGCCTCCCGAGTAGCTGGGACTATAGGCATGCACCACCACACCCAGCTAATTTTTTTTTTTTTTTTTTTTGAGACAGAGTCTCGCTCTGTCGCCCAGGCTGGAGTGTAGTGGCTGGATCTCAGCTCACTGCAAGCTTCGCCTCCCGGGTTTACGCCATTCTCCTGCCTCAGCCTCCCGAGTAGCTGGGACTACAGGCGCCCGCCACCTTGCCCAGCTAGTTTTTTGTATTTTTTAGTACAGATGGGGTTTCACCGTGTTAGCCAGGATGGTCTCGATCTCCTGACTTCGTGATCTGCCCGTCTCGGCCTCCCAAAGTGCTGGGATTACAGGCGTGAGCCACCGCGCCTGGCCTCAGAATCTGACTTTTTAATCAAGGAGACAGCCTCTTCATGTGAAGGCTCCCCCAGCTGGAATTCTGTCCTCGTGCCATGCAGCTGCTGCACTGCTCAAGAGAAATGCATTCGTTCCTCCACAGACATGCATCCCAGTGACTACTCTCCTAAGCTGCTTTATCTTCCCCCACATGGCTTATGGTAGAGTCCAGCATAATCAACTCAAGCCCATAGAGGTTCTTCACTTTGCAGGACTGGACAAAACATTTTAAGAAACCAATTATAATTAAGTGACAGTCACTCTATGACAAACTATGGGGTAGCTCTACACATGGGCTATTAAGAACTGAAACATAACAGGCAGTTCTTGCTATACTTAAAAAAAAATGGGGGCCGAGGTGGGCAGATCACCTGAGGTTGGGAGTTTGAGACCAGCCTGACCAACATGGAGAAATCCCGTTTCTACTAAAAATACAAAATTAGGCGGGTGTGGTGGCGCATGCCTATTATCCCAGCTACTCGGGAGGCTGAGGCAGGAGAATCATTTGAACCCTCAAGGCAGAGGTTGCAGTGAGCCAAGATTGCGCCATTGCACTCAAGCCTGGCCAACGAGAGTGAAACTCTGTCTCAAAAAAAAAAAAGTGGGGAAGGATAGAGAATGTACATTAAAGTACTGGAGATAGTTTTGGTTTAGGCCATTTCTAGAGACCCCTCCAGCTTGGCCACTCAAGGATTTAGTGATTTTAAGCTGCATTCAAACACTAGCCACCAGAGCTTTTTTCACTGCCCCTCACTTTCTGCCATGATATATATGGCTCTCCAATAAAACACCACAACTTTAGAAATCCACTACCTTTTCCTTTTGCCTTTTCCTTGTATGGACTGAGTTCTCTTCTTGGATGGAGGACACCTTTTGACCTGCAGTCACAATCAAACGAGACTAAGGTTACAAAACACCCAGCAAAGAGGAAAGGTAAGGAGAGTAAGGAGGTTGTTTTTTTTTTAAATAAAGGGTTAAGAACAAACTTTGGATAGTTAATACTAAATATAATAAGGTGTATCTCAGAATTCAATGACTTAAAATGTTCAGAACATAACTAATTGAATAAGGACTTCTACTGGCTTGGTTGTCAAAATAGAGGATTTTGGCCAAGATTAAAGGTAAATCTCTTTTGAATTGATTGCAGCCTGGCTTGTACCCCACTACTTTACATAAAGGGCTGCTGTGAAGGTCACTCAGGGCATCCCAGGTGCCCAATCAAAGGCAAACCCTGCAGTGCTCCCTTCCTGGGGCCTGGGAGGTCCCTGGTAAGAATCACTCCTTATCTTCCATATATTCTCTCCTCCCTTGTCCTCCGTGATGGATCCGTCTTTCCTGCTTCTCTAGCTTCCTTGGCAGTCTGCCTTAGGAGCCCCTCTCTCTACCATCCCTCTAGTGTCCACTCTCAGACTCCCTCCCTTCCTGCTCTCCCAGCACAACCATCTCCACTCCCACACTGGGACAAACACCTTAAGACCTGGGAGGCAGTGAATCTCTCGATCTCTCTCTTCTCCCTGAGCTCCAGGCTGAAATTTCTGTCTAGCCTAGATGTCCTGGAAAAGTAATGAATAGTCAACATGTCATGCAATTGACATGTGCTCCCCTTACCCCCAGTCCAGCACCTCTGCTGCCTGGATCCCACACTTCACTGGATGGCAGCTGCCTTAGCTAGAAACCGTGCAGTTGTCTCTGATTCCTCCTTTTCTCCACCAACCATGCCACTTCTTTCTAAAACCTATCTCAAAACCTTCCCTTCATTTTATAGTGTCAGCATACCAGTTCAAGAATTCATAGGCTTCCAACTGGTTTCTTCATCTCCAGTTTCCCCCTCCCCCATTTACCCTGAATACTGTTCCTCTTTCCTTTCTTCTCCAGCTAGTAGTAGACTCTCACTCACCTTGAAAGGCCTGCCCATGTCCTAGTGGGGTAGGGGAGACTTGCTAGCTTCCTCTTCTGTGTTCCACACACTTTGCACACCAGCCAATTATCACTTTTGTCATTGCCATGTAAAGTAGGATCATCTCTACTGAACTGTGAGCTCTGGTGTACAACAGTGTATTTTATGCATTTGTATTTCCTTGTGATAACCCCCAGCCTCCAACCTCAGTGTCCACTTACTCTTGAAGTTTGAGGATTCTTATGTTCATTTTCTTCTTCTTCTTCCTCTTCCACTATCATTTCATCTACTTGTATTACCTTTCGTGCTGTAAGAAACAGTTTCAACAGGGTGGTGTTTCTGATGAGAATAAAGTTTTGTGCATTCACATTTCTTATAGGAATAAAACGTATGCAATCTGAAGCTGCAATGAAGAAATGGACTAAAAATAAGGAAGACTTTTTAAGAAAGAGGGTTTAGACAAAGGAAACTAATCAGAGTGTTAAGAAACCCCATATGATGCTTTGTAGGGACAGCCCAGCATTCTGAGTAATTGAGTTTGCCCTGCCCAATGTAGAGGTGCCCTGGTGTGTAGCCCCGAAATCCTGGCCATGGGTCAGGATGTTGTTATAAGAGTTGGATGCATCAAACTATCATAGCTTAATGACAGTGACATTAAATCTATGTCACAATTCATCCTGATCCGATTCCCTGCTCACTAGTCACAACCTGGTTTCCCATACAACTTTTCCTATAAGACAGTGTTTCTCAGAGTGCGGGACATGTATGTAAGATGATTTTATGCAGATAGATCATGAAATTGAGTAACTTTTTCTTTTTTTTCCTTTCCTTTCCTTTCTTTCTTTCTTTTTTTTTTTTCAGAGAAATTGCCCAGGCTGGTCTTGAACTCCTGGGCTCAAGTAACCCTCATGGCTTGGCCTCCCAAAGTGCTGGAATTACAGGTGTGAGCCACCACAGCTGGGCTGAATTGAGTAACTTTGAATTAAATGCAGAGAAAGTCATTCCTTTTTCAATTCTCTTTCAACTTTGCTGATTACACCAGGGAGCGTCTCAGTTGGTGTTACCTGTCTTTTAACTGCGCTCTAAATCTTGCCATCTATTTAACCCAGGGGAAAGTAAGCAGGCCACAATGTTTGGTTTCCAGCACAGCTTTTTCCCTTTCACTTTAGCTCACACACGGCTCTTGAGTTTGCTTAGTAGCAGTCCTGCACACAGTTAACTAAATTTCTAGTTTGAGTTGCTGTTCAGGGGGAAAAAATTAACTAAATGCACCATCCAAAAGCAAATGTTTGGATTTACAAGATTAAGAACCAGACTTTAAAGGGAAGAGGCTCTACCAACAAGGCCCTGCCTGAGCCGCCAACCAAGCAACCTGAGCCTCGGTTCTTTCTGTTCAACAAAGAATTTTGACAGGTACTCACTTTTGGCAGATTTCAGGGGTGTCTGAATAGCTTCTGCTGTTAGTTTGTTTATTTCAGTGATATCCAGGTCAGCCTGTGACAAACATAGCCAGAAAGCACCAGGCTTATTCCACCAAAATACGAGGAAAAATATTTCAAGATAAATTTTTTAAAAAACTCTTATTTGATACATAAGACTATTAAATGTTAGTGATACAATATACAATACAGCAGACTCCCATAAACCCACCACACAACCCAAGACCTAAAACATTGCCAATAACTTGCTTCTGGCTCTTTATTCATTCCTTGTTCCATTTTCTTATCTTTCTCCCAAAGGTGATGAGTCTCCTAACCCTGTCATTCCCCAGAGGTAACCATATCATTCCACTTGTTTAATCGAAAGGTATATGTGCATGTGCTCACAGATACATGCAAATGTGTGTATATGTGTGTGCACATAGATGTGCTTTTTCACAAGTGTGTACTTAAGCATTTTGTTTAGTCTTGGCTGTTTTCACCACTCTTTGTGGTTGTAGTTAGTTTTCATTTTGCTATATCATATCCCACTGTGTGATTATACCACAATGGATCTGTCCATCTTCCATCAATAGTTTCCTATTATAAACACTGCTACCTTGAACTGTCTTAAATGTGTCTGAGGTACATGTCCAAGTTTCCCCTTGGCTCTATCCTTTGGAGAGGGCATGACAGGGATTATAGGTTACATAAATATTCAGCCTTCGCATTACGCCAAATTGTTTCCCAAAGTGGTTACCCTTGTCTACAGCCCATTTGCAAACAATCCAAGTTCCTAATGATCTACATCCTCTACAACACTTGGTGGGGTGTCAGGCTTACCATTTTTTTGATAAATCTACAGGGTCTCAGTAAGGTTTTCTAAGATGATCCTGGGTCCTTCAAAAAGGCTTCCAGTCACCATTCAAATTAGGTTTTCTTTCATATGGTAGTAAGTATGGACACTACAAAGAGCAGTCAAGATTCTGTCCTTTCCTTATAGAACACGTGTAAATATCAGAATTATCATTACAGGTTTGGAATGGCACAGCTTTCATTTCTGGTAGGCACTGCTTGACGTACTCAGAGAAGGATTCTGAGGCTGTCTTAGGCTTAGCAAGAAATAGTGCTGTAATAAATTACTGATGTTTGCCAGGCTTGATGGAACAGAAAGTAGGGGCATTCCTGCCAACCTTCTGCCATCTCTAGAAACAACTGGCATGTTTTGGAGTCATCAGTAGTGGCCGGCCACTGGTCATCTACTGGGCAGGAGAGTTAACAGAGCAGGCCTGAGACTGATACACATAGAAAGGCCTATTTGCAAGCTTGGCCTTGGTTGGCATCTGGGAACTTGGATTTCAGAAAGGTTCCCACCTTTCCTTAGCAAGAATGCCTCATTGTGCCTAAACTTCATGCAAACAATATGGCTCATGCTGAACACCTGCTTCCCTCTGAAAGTCTAGGATTTTGACATGTGCTAGGCAGAGGATGCCTATGTGAGCAGCCCCCAGGTAAAACTCTGGGCATTGACTCTCTAATCAGCTTTTCTGGTAGACAGCATTTCATATGTGTTGAATTAAACATGTTCTGTGTGACTCCATAGGGAGTGGACTCCTAGAAGCCTGGTTTCCTCTGGACTTTGACAAAGGGGAAGCACTTTTCCCCTTTGTTGATTTATGCTTTGTATCCTTTCACTGCAATAAATCATCGCCATGGGTGTACTGTATGCTGAGCCCCGTGAATCCTCATAGCGAATCACCAAACTTGGAGGTGGTCTTGGGAGCCCCAGTACACTTCCCAACTAAGAGCTTTTATAGATTTTCTATCATTCCTTTCTTGAGTTTTAAATCGTATTAGTCAAGGCTAGAATTCTCTCAACTTGGTGTGGTAACAATGGCTGTCTCATCTGACATTAGAAGTTCTCATTTGCAGTTCTGTATGTCTAATTTAAAAAGAGGGAACTGCATTAGCTAGTAAGCATAATTCATCTCAGAGGTAACTAACTTTTAAAACATTAGAGCTCAGTGTGTGTAGGGGGGTGAGTAATCCCTACCTCTCTCCTATAGTATTCATCCCCAAATGCTCCAATTTTTTCCAAATTGATAATTGGCTCCTCATTAACTTTACCTTCTGAATGAAGCTGGTGGAGATCTGCTATTGTACCCTTGGTGGTCAGACTCCTTCAGACCCTGAGATTCCAAATGATTCTGATCAACTCAACAAAATATGTCAATTTTGGGGTTTACTTTGTAAATCTGATCAAGGCTACAATAAACTGACAGAAAGATACACAAAAGCGTGCACACACGCATTGTTTGTATATGATTTTAGAGTGCCTAAGGACTCTGTGAAGCCCATGTATGGACTAGTTCCCAATGCTGTCTCATAAAACTTCCTGCAAGAGTAGCAATGTTCTATTTCTGTGCTCTCTGATGGAGTAGCTACTAGTCACATGTAGCTACCGAACACGTAAAATGTGGCTAGTATGTCTGAGGAAATGAATTCCTTAATTTTATTAATTGTGATTAACTGAAATAGGTACATATGCCTGGTGGCTACTGTACTGGATGGTGCAGCTTTAAATGCTCTATTTTGCATCCCCATCTTACTGCCTTCAATCCTGGCACTGATGCTGGGAGGAAGGAGATGAGAGGGGTTGGGGAGTACTGAGCATCCCAAGCAAGAGCACTGCTTCTACAGTACAACATGATGAAACAGCCTCATCATCTAGCAGGTCAGTGCATAGTGCAATGACTCAGGCGCTTAAAGGAACTTGGGCTTGAGACTTTCTACTTCTGCTGTAGAGTTCAGGACAAAGGACTGCAAGAAATTGGTCAAAAATAGAACTGCTACCCTCTGTAGGACTCAGAACTATCTGGGTCTCATGTACACAGTGTCTGGCCCAACTCTAATTTTTCAGTTGACACAAACAGATAATGTCCCTTTATGAAACCTCTTCCACAGTAAGCACCTATAAGTTGGATCTGGGGACTGGACTAGACTTAAGTAACCACTGACTGGAAAATAGGACAGGTCACTTACTGTTGCCGCCTCTTCCAGGGCCTGTTTGTTTCCTCCAAGGGCTTTAAAAAGAATGTTGTAGTTACTATTAGATTTTAACAATAAATCATCTGCCTAATAGTACCATTTATCTTTCTAAAACTGGTACAGCTCTTAGTCTAACATTCAAGGACCTTCACCATCTAATCTATTCTTTCTCCAAGTTATATCCCAAATGTGCCACTGACTCTCAGGACTTGTTGCCATGGTACTTTGTATTTCCTCTGCCTGAAATTCTCCTCCGTACTTGATAAATTTCTAACTCATCCTTCAAAACTGAGCTCAAACATCACCCCCAAAATTCTGCTTATCTTTTTAAAAAATATATTTTAAATTTTATTTATTTTTGAGACAGAGTCTTGCTTTGTCACCCAAGCTGGAGTGGAGTGGTGCCACCTTGGCTGTCTCCTGGGCTCAACTGATCCTCTACCCTCAGACTCCCAAGTAGCTGGGACTACAGGCATGCGCCACCACATTTGGCTAATTTTTGTATTTTTTGTAGAGATAGGGTTTTGCCAAGTTGTCCAGGTTTTTTTTTTTTCAAATAGAGATGTGGTCTCCTGCTATGTTGCCCAGGCTGGTCTTGAACTCCTGGGCTCAAGTGATACTCCTGCCTTGGCCTCCCAAAGTGCTAGGATTACAGGTATGAAGCCCCACCCCATGCCCTGCCCTCTGCTTATTTTTCTTTAAAAAAAAAATGTGTTTTTATTTTAATTATTTTTTTAAAGTTTAAAGATAGGGTCTTGCTATGTTGCCCAGGCTGGTCTCAAATTCCCGGGCTCAAGCAATCTACCTGCCTCGGCCTCCCAAAGTGCTGGGATTACAGGTGTGAGCCACTGTGCCTAGCCTGCTTATTTTTCTATCTCAGCAGGTTGCTGCAAAGTGTGGAGTAAGTTGCTCACCCTCATCATACCCAGTAACCACTCAGAGCTTTTTAAACAGTCCATCCTTGCCTTGGACTGAATTCCAGAGATGATATCCTTTGCTTCTGGCAAAAATTTAGCAGTCAATAGAAGTACAGTAAATGTGTGTTGAATGAAAAGGTCTTTGTGAGATTTACATGTAGAATAAAAAGTTAGGTTAGATCCTCCTGCTAGAAACCCTCACAGTATCTTGTAAAACAGTTAAGATCTCAGGCTATGAAACCAGAATACCTGGGTTCAAACAGACTATTCCACTAACTAGCTTATGAGGCCTTGAGCAAAGTATCCAATTTCTCTGTGCCTTAATCTTGTCATTTAGAAAAATAGGGATATTATTAGTTATGAAGAAAAATTAGTTAATATATGTAAAACACTTGGTACAATGCCCATCCGGCATAGAAATCACAATATGCTCACTGACAACTACTCTATTCTATCTCCTTTGTAGTACCTATACTTTTAATTACATAATTGTATGTGGATTTTTCTAATAGCTCTTTTCTACTAACCTGTATGTTTCTGAAGGCAGAGACAATGTCTGTTTTATTCCCCAGTGCATCTTTAGCACCTAGCACTGTGACTCACACATGCTCAGTATTTGTAGAAATGAGCAAATGAATGGCTTAATATTAATAAATAAAAGGACAAGTCAAAAGGATCATTCAACGTCTAATATGTGAACAGAACATGCATTTCTATCCAGCAAGGAGACTACATGCTGGATAATTAATAATAAGGAAAACTTTTGCAACCCAGCAGAAAAGTACAGCCTCCTGCATTTCTCTGGACATTTAATAAGGGAGTGGGGAAGCAGGCTGGGATTTTTCTCTGGCCAGGAAAACTGATGTGCCTTTTTTTTTTTGAGATGGAGTTTCATTCTTGTTGCCCAGGCTGGAGTGCAATGGCGGGCTCTTGGCTCACCGCAACCTCCACCTCCCAGGTTCAAGCGATTCTCCTGCCTCAGCCTCCTGAATAGCTGGGATTAGAAGCATGCGCCACCACACCCGGCTAACTTTTTTTATTTTTAGTAGAGACAGGGTTTCTTTCTTTTTTTTTTTTTTTTGTGAGATGGAGTCTCTCTCTGTCGCCCAGGATGGAGTGCAGTGGCCGGATCTCAGCTCACTGCAAGCTCCGCCTCCTGGGTTTACGCCATTCTCCTGCCTCAGCCTCCGGAGTAGCTGGGACTACAGGCACCCGCCACCACGCCCGGCTAGTTTTTTGTATTTTTTTTAGTAGAGACGGGGTTTCACCGTGTTAGCCAGGATGGTCTCGATCTCCTGACCTCCTGATCCACCCGTCTCGGCCTCCCAAAGTGCTGGGATTACAGGCTTGAGCCACCACGCCCGGCCGAGACAGGGTTTCTCCATGTTGATCAGGCTGGTCTCGAACTCCTGACCTCAGGTGATCTGCCCGCCTCAGCCTCCCAAAGTGCTGGGATTACAGGCATGAACCACTGCGCCCAGCCTGATGTGCCCATTTTTAAGTTAGCAATTTCCATAAGCTGCATAAGGAGCTGCTTTGGGTTATTCTTTCATCTGAGCTCTGGTTAACTAACCATGTCATTTATTCATTCATTTTTAAATGGGTTGGGTAAAATATACATATTTTTTAAAAATACTATTTTCTGGCTGGGCACAGTGGCTGACTCCTGTAATCCCAGCACTTTGGGAGGCTGAGGCATGCAGATCACTTGAGGTCAGTAGTGCGAGACCAGCCTGGCCAACATGGTGAAGCCTCGTCTCTACTGAAAATACAAAAATCAGCAGGGCATAGTGGCAGGAGACCGTAATCCCAGCTACTCCGGAGGCTGAGGCAGGAGAATCACTTGAATACAGAAGGTGGAGGTTGCAGTGAGCCAAGATCGCACCACTGCACTGCACTCCAGCCTGGGTGACAGAGTGAGACTCTGTTCCAAAAAAATAAAATAAAATTCCTGATGTGTGAAAATTATGTGAAATTCACATTTCAGTGTATCCACAACTAAAATTTTATTGGAATACAGCCCATCCATGCCCATTCACTATAGCTGTTTTGGACCTGTAACAGCAGAGCTAAGTTGTCCGACAGAGACCCCTCCCACCGGCTCAAGTAGCCTAAAATATTTGCTACCTAGGCCTTTAGAGAAAAGGATGGAGACACATGACTTACGGAAGTGAGACAGAGAGTGAAAGGGTCTGCAATTTTCCATAAGTGGTCATGTCAGATTTCATTAAAAGGTGACATCTGAGCGAGTCCTTTCTGAAGGGTGTTACCTAACCCCACGGGGCTCCCGGCCTCCGCCCAGGGAAGCTCTCCAGCTCTTACCGAAGTAGTCAAGCCAGTTCATCTGGCGCAGCGCCTTGGGGAGCCGCAGGATCTCGATGTTGTAGAGGTTATCCACCTCCTTGAGGAGGTTCTGCCTGTCTGACTCAATTTGCTTGATTCGTATTTCCACTGCGGGAGGGCAGAGCCGACAGGACACGGGTCACGGGGCGGGTGAATGTGTGCAGCTCGTGTCCCCACCCGCCAGCATCCCGCGACCGCCCCAGGAGGCCGCGACGGCCTGGCCCCTTTACCTTCACGGTCGAAGTCTTTCAGAAAGGAGGCGAGCTTCCGCCTCCGTAAGGAGTTGATCTTGGCCACCCGACTACTGCCCTTCCTAGGAGCCATGGCGCTCGGCGGAGGCTGCGGGGAGCGGCGGAGATGGGGCAGGGAGGCAAGGAACCAGGTAGGGACCAGGAGGGCGGATGGGGACCACCCGAATAAGTCGCCAGGCACGTACCTCCGGTCTCGCGACAAGGACTGAGTAAAACCTCGCTATGCCAGTGAGAGAGAGCGGCTCTACCGTCAACCGCCACCTAATTCAAACTCCACAGCCACAGGCTGACGAATGAGAAACCGCCGTCCCACAGTATCCAATCACAAGCAAGTTCCTACCTGCCCGGGGTCTCCCGCCCAATGCGCTCCCTATAGCCGGAGTGCGTCAGCGCGGGCGCCGCCGTCGCGGGTGCTCCTGGGAGTTGTGGTCCAGGCTTGTTTCCCCGCCCTCCCCACCAACCCACCCGGCTCCGCCCTGGCCGGCTGCAAACTATACAAACTGCGACTCCCGGCAGGCCTTGCGGCGGGTCCTCATTACCCCAATCTTTGAAGGGCTAGGAGCGGACTAGGTCAGGTCGGCTGTAGGATTCTGCTCCGGGGCCGGCGGCTGCTTCTTCCAGGCCTGGCTGCCACTGAGTAGCCGAGGGGCCGCCGTGACACTCTGACTGATTGACTGGTTGGCTGCCTACGTCGGCGCTCCTCAGGGCCCCAAGCTCCCCAGGCCGAACTTGGGGCAAGTGGAGGGTCGGCGGAGACAGAGCAGCCCCGACAGGGTTTGGAAGGGGTCGAGGCGGAATGACAGGGGAGCGGGGCCGGGGTGCAGGCTTTGGGGTGGGCGCGCCAGCCCGTGGCCAGTTTGGGCAGCGAGTGGGGAGAACCCTCTTGTTCCTCGCTTGCCCGCGGGCCGGCCACTCCCGTCCAGTTCGCGTCTTGGCGCCTCGACTGGGTGTGCAGCGCGGGGCCGCGACTTCAGGTGCGAGTAGTGGCGCTTGGCAGCTGCCCACGCGGTGACTGCAGCGTGAGCCGCGGCCACCACACTCCAGGGAGCCCAGGGCAGGAGGCAGCTCTGGGTGTTCTGGCCGTGGGCCTGGGAATGGGCGTGTAGACCTCGAACCCCGCTGAGCCGCAGTCCTGTCGGAAGTGCTAACTGTGCATCTTTGCATCTGCCCACAGCCACAGGGTTGGATTGCTCAAGGGTTGTGCTGAGACCCAGCAAGGCTAGAGGCTAGTTTCGAAGCTGTAGCTCAGGCTGAGTCTCAAGGCGGGCGACGACTGGACGGCCAGACCGGCGAGCTCTTGACAGGTTTGTGGCCTGATTGTTTGGATTTGGTGCTTTTCACCTGTGGATGCGGAATGAAGCCATGTCAGAGGGGTTGTTTGTGTTTAAGCGTGCATGTTATAGGCTATGGGAGTGATAATCTTGCCTCTCCCCCTCTGAGTTCAGGAACAATCAAAGAAATAAGCAAAGGTGCCAAGCAGGCTCCTGATGGGCACCAGCGAGCTTGGGGACAGAGCAGTCCAAGCATAGAAACCCTGGCAAGCCTGGCCCTTCCTAGAAAGTCCTTTCTCTCTCTCTTCCACCCTGGTTTGTTGCTCCATATACAAAAAATATTTGAATGTCGCTCTTCCGCCCAAGGTCAGCCCTGGGCAGTGGGTGGTGGGGGTGACACCCGAGTCTGCTGGGTGCCTAAGGATCTCCATCAGTTAGATGGCCAAGATGAGAGGGGACGACAACCCGTACCTCATGTAGGCTTTCCCGCAGCAGGTGTTTTTATGATGGGCAAATTGGGCTTCCAGCCTCTCGGTTTCAGGGTTTCCTTCACCCGACTCCCCAATGTGCCCGACCTCCCTGGGCACCTAGGATGTCCACCTGCATCTCAGCGAGAGCTGCCACGTCAGGAGCCCGTGATTCACTAGTTTTTGCCAGTTGGTTGTGATACACAATGTCAAAAGTGTCATTAAGGCACAGCCGAAGGCGCAAGCTGAGAGGAAAAGACTCCACAGTTAAGAGGACATGCCACCACTGCCACCCAATTTAAACTGCCGCAGGCTGACAAATGAGAAGTCGCCGTGTTTGGACGGTCCCAACATCCAGTCCCAAGGAAGCTTCAAGCCGAGTGGCCAATCCACATGTTGGACTACAGTACCCAGAAGTAATTTCGGTACTATGATATATTTTCGCGACTCAATAGCCTTGCAGGCCTGCGGAGGAGCTTTGGGGGCGGTCGCCTGTGAGCATGCGCAGAGAGACTATGGGCGCGTGGTGCTCACGCTTTGGGTGTCTTGACTTTTAAGTTTTTCCGCTGGTTTCAGGAACGCGACCGGCAGCCTCGGGCAGGGGAGACAGGACTGTAGGTCAGAGAAGAGACGGCGATTGGCCGCCGGGAATCCTCTGAAGCAGGAGACTGCCCTATCCAGGTTACCCTTCCCAAGGGGAAGCCAGGATCTCCTTCAGAAAGCTGAGGCAGGGCCGGGGCTGGTGGCTCACGCCTGTAATCCCAGCACTTTGGGATACCGAGACGGGCGGAAAACCTGAGGTCAGGAGTTCAAGACCAGCCTGGCCAACATGGCGAAACCCTGTCTCTACTAAAAATACAAAAATTAGCCGGGCGTGGTGGCGGGCACCTGTATTCCCAGCTACTCGGGAGGCTGAGACAGGAGAATTGCTTGAACCTGGGATGCAGAGGTTGGAGTGAGCCGAGATAGCGCTACTGCACTCCAGCCTGGGCGACAGAGTGAAATTCCGTGTCGAAAAAAACAAAAACAAAAAAAACCACTTCTGGAGGTGAGACAACTCCTGTGTGAACACGAGGACGGAAATGACGCCCACCCTCGACCCAGTGCCTCCCGGACTGACTTGCCACCCCAACGTGGTTATTTTCTATTTTTATCTTTTTCAGCAGAAGATGACTCAAGACCGGCCTCTGCTTGCCGTGCAGGAGGCCCTGAAGAAGTGCTTCCTGGTGGTGGAGGAGCAGCAGGGCCTGTGGCAGAGTGCCCTGCAGGACTGCCAGCCCCTCCTGTCTTCCCTCAGCAACCTGGCGGAGCAGCTGCAGGCCGCACAGAACCTGCGGTTCGAGGATGTGCCGGCGCTTCGGGCCTTCCCAGACTTAAAAGAGCGGCTGAGGCGCAAGCAGCTGGCTGCTGGTGACATCGTCCTGGACAAGCTAGGGGAAAGGCTGTAAGCAGCTCCATAGTGCTCTTTCCTGGTGGAAGGATTTTAAAACGAGGTGTTTTATATGTAGCTAGTATCAGTCCAGAAGGTGTTTTTCTCCTTGAAAGCGTGGCATTTGGAGGTATCTCAACCTTCCTCACTTACCATCTGGGGCAGTGAGACCTCTGTCAGAAAGCCATTTTCTGGCATTTTCCTTGTCAGAGACTAGGCATGGCAGTGGTGGGCTTAGTGGAAGTCACAAAAGAAGAACAGAAAAGGAGCAGAGAAAGCCTATTAGCTCTGCCCTATAGTTTTCTTTGGTAAAAGGCAATGAGGAGCTGTGTAAACTTAGTAGGTGCTAGAGCTAAGGGCTTTATATATATTACATTATAAAGGCTCTTCAACATATCTGTGACTTTACTGCACTTAATTCCCTGCAGGTAGGAAACTGAGGCTCAAGCAGATTGCCCCTGGTGACACAGCCAGAAAAGGGTAGAGCTGGGATTCTAACTCAAGTGTGCCTGACCCAAAAGCTAGAGCTCTTAATCACCACTTTGTTCTGCTGTAGGTTGGTGTCTTTGTGCCCAGTAGTAGCACGTCTCCAAGTTCTGATATGCTTGTTGTCAGACCCAGTATCTGTGTTACAGATTTTTTTTTTTTTTTTGAGACAGGGTCTTGCTCTGTCACCCGGGCTGCAGTGCAGTGGCACAATCACAGCTCATTGCAACCTTGACTTCCCTGGTTCAAGTGATCCTCCCACCTCAACCCCCCAAGTACCTGGGACAACAAGCGTGCACTTCCATGCCCAGCTAATTTTAAATTTTTTTGTAGAGATAGGGTCTCACTATGTTGCCCAGGCTGAGAGTTATAGGTTATTGAGGACAGAGGAGAGACAGGGCATGTGTGGCCTTTCCTTGAACCAGAACAAAAGAAAGGTCCAGTATATAGAGTCTGTGCCATAGACTAATAGGAAACTGTCACAGATGAGGACTTTCCTTTTATTTATTTGTACAAAATACATTCATTAGGCACCTTGTGGGATGCCAAGCACAAGGTGCCAGGAATACAACAATGAACCAGACTTAGTTCCTGTTCTTAGTTGAATAGAAGAAATAAACAATCA
Source organism: Macaca fascicularis (assembly GCF_037993035.2). Classification (NCBI taxonomy): domain Eukaryota; kingdom Metazoa; phylum Chordata; class Mammalia; order Primates; family Cercopithecidae; genus Macaca; species Macaca fascicularis. The sequence goes on from NC_088375.1 coordinate 197,234,603, forward strand.
GTGAATTAAATTGTGGGATGTCCTAAGATATTGATAAGTATGGCTTGTGTGGAGGGGGGAAGCTTCTGGGGAGGAAGTGATATTAAAAACCTAATGGTTGAAAAGGTGTAAACAGAGTCAAGACGTGGGTGTGAGTAGTGTGCATAGAGAATAGTATGACTGGCCCGGCACGGTGGCTCATGGCTGTAATCCCAGCACTTTGGGAAGCAGATCACTTGAGGTCAGGAGTTTGAGACCAGCCTGGCCAACATGGTGAAACCCCGTCTCTACTAAAAATAAAAAAGTTAACTGAGTGTTGTGGTGCACTCCTGTAGTCCCAGCTACTGGGGAGGCTGAGGCAGGAGAATCTCTTGGACCCGGGAGGCAGAGGTTACAGTGAGCCAAGACTGTCCCACTGCACTCCAGCCTGGGTGACAGAGCAAGACTCTGTGTCAAAAAAAGAGAAAAGTATGACAGGAGCAGAGGCCTGATAACAGATGAGATCAGCTGAGTATGGCAGCTCAGCCTGTAATCCCAGCACTTAGGGAGGCAGAGGCAGGAGGATCACTTGAGCCCGGAAGTTTGAGACCAGCCTGGGCAACATAGTAAGATCCCATTCTCCACAAAAAGGAAAGCAAAACGAAAAAAAGATGAGACCGAGTATGGTGCCTCACACCTGTAATCCCAGCACTTTGAGAAGCTAAAGGCAGGAGGATCATTTGAACCCAGGAGTTTGAGACCAGCCTGGTCTCAAAGCCTAGGCAACAAAGTGAGACCCTGACTCTATAAGAAATAAAAAAATTATCTGGGTGTGGTGATGTGCACCTGTGGTCGCACAGGGCCTACACAGGGGGCTGAGGCAGGAGGATCACTTGAACCCAGGAGGTCGAGGCTACGGTGAGCCATGTTTGTGTCACTGCACTCCAGACTGGGTAACAGAGTGAGACTCTGTCTCTAAAAAAAAAAGAAAAAAGATAAGATCAGAGAGGTAAAGCAGCTCAGGAAATGATGGGTAAGTTATGTAGAGGATCATATGGTTCCCAGATCTATCTGTCACCTCCGACAGAGTCTCACTCTGTCACCCAGACTGGAGTGTAGTGGCACAATCTTGGCTCACGGCAACCTCTGCAAGATCACTGCAACCTCCACCTGCTGGGTTCAAGTGATTCTCCTGCCTCAGCCTCTCAAGTAGCTGGGATTACAGGTGCCTGCCACCACACCTGGCTAATTTTTGTGTTTTTAGTAGAGACAGGGTTTCACCATGTTGGCCAGGCTGGTGTCAAACTCCTGACCTCAAGTAATCCACCCTCCTCAGCCTCTCAAAGTGCTGGGATTACAGGTGTGAGCCACCACACCTGGCCTATAATGACATTTATATACCATTGTATTAACAGAACAGGTTTACTGTAAGTTGTATACTTTTTTTTTTGAGATGGAGTCTTGCTCCATCACCCTGGCTGGAATGCAGTGGTGCGATCTCGGCTCACTGCGAACTCCGCCTCCTGGGCTCACACCATTATCCTGCCTCAGCCTCCCGAGTAGCTGGGACTACAGGCACCCGCCACCACGCCCGGCTAATTTTTTGTATTTTTAGTAGAGACAGGGTTTCACCGTGTTAGCCAGGATGGTCTCGATCTCCTGACCTTGTGATCCGCCCACCTCAGCCTCCCAAAGTGCTGGGATTACAGGCGTGAGCCACCGCGTCCAGCCTGTAAGTTGTATACTTTTAAAGGGTGAATTTTATGGTATGTGAATTATATCTCAATTTGAAAAATAGAACACTGCCTGTCAAAGCCTACCACCCAAGAGGCACTTGGTTTTTTCTAGTTCAGTGGCTTTCAGACTTTGGACCTTGACTTAGAGGAAGAAATATTTTATATCATTCATAGACACACATACATGCATATATCACTGGACTGTTTCACGAAACAATATGAGTGCTTTACTTAATATTTTGTCTTTTATTTATTTTTATTTTATTTTTAGAGATAATTTCACTCTGTTGCCCAGGCTGAAGTGCGGTGGTATGATCATAGCTTACTGTAGCCTCTAACTCCTCCTGCCAGTGTCCTGAGTAACTGGGATTCCAGGAGCATGCCACCATACCTGGTTAATTTTTAAAAATTTTTGTAGAGACCGTCTTGCCATATTGCCCAGGCTGGTCTCAAATTCCTGGCTTCAAGCTGTCCTCTGGCCTTGGCCTCCCAAAGTGCTGGGATTACAGGCATGCCATTGTACCTGGCTTTTTTTTTTTTTAAGTTTTAATTTTAAAAAAATTATATTTACTTTTGAGATGGAGTCTCGCTCTGTCACCCAGGCTGGAGTGCAGTGATGCAATCTTGGCTCACTGCAACCTCTGCCTCTGGGTTCAAATGATTCTCGTGCCTCCCAAGTAGCTGGGTCTGCAGGTATGTACCACCACACCTGGCTAATTTTTGTATTTTTAGTAGAGGCAGGGTTTTGGGACATTGGCTGGTCTCAAACTCCTGACCTCAGGTGATCCACCTGCCTCAGCCTCCCAGAGTGCTGGGATTACAGGCAACAAGCCGCTGCACCCAGCCCCTTTCTTGAGTCTTGAGCCACCCCTACATCCAAGGCACCGTCACTAATCTCCTTAGACCAGTGGTCTCGACTGGAGATGGTTTTTCTATGAGGGGACATTTGGCATCATCTAGAGGCATTATTGGTTATTATGGCTTATGAAGGGTATAGGTGTGGTTTACTCCTGTCGTTTAGTGGGTAGAGGCCAGGCATGCTCCTAAACGTCCTACAATGTACAGGGCAGCCCTTCACAACAGAGAATCATGTCCAAAATATCAGTAGTGCCAAAATTGAGAAACCTTCCTTTATACCTGTCTCATGATATTGCCTAACGTCAGACTGTTTCTTGCAGAGCCATCCTCCTCAAGGTGCGAGACGTGGTCAGCAGCCATGTGGAGCGAGTGTTTCAGATCTATGAGCAGCATGCAGACACAGTTGGCATTGATGCTGTCCTGCAGCCTTCAGCAGTGAGCCCCTCTGTGGCTGACATGTTGGAATGGTTGCAGGATATTGAGAGACATTATCGAAAGTCGTATCCTTTGCACACATTTCAGGTCACGGCCAGAGCTGTTCTAAGTCTTTCAAATTTCAGTTTTCACAAGATTGGAAAACTGTATAGTTTGAGTCAGTTCTCTTTGGTTCCTGAACCTGGATTCTTCCTGCATTCCTTTGTATAATCCTTCCTCTAATAATTTACTGAGTCCCTGCTACCTGTCAGGCACTGTTCTTGGTGCAGAGAGACAGGCATTAAAAAAGGAAAGTAGAGTGCCAGATGGCGATAAGTGCTATGGAGAAAAATAAACCTGGGAAAGTGAGGAGTGAGGGTGGGGTTGTGATTTAAAATAGGGTGGTCAGAGCAGGCCTGATGAGAAAGTGATATTCGAGCAAAGATCTGAAGAGGGTAAGGGAAAGAGCTATTTGGGGAGAGAAAGCTACTAGGCAGAGGAAACATCAAATGCAAAGGCCTTGAGGTAAGAACATTCCTGGTCTGTTCAGGAAATAGTGAGGAGGCTAGACTAGAGTATGAGGAGGAGCCTAATAGCAGGTGAGGGTAGAAAGACGGAGGGGCTCGACTTTCTAGGGCCTTGAAGGTCTTTGAAAGAATTTGGGGTCCGGGCGTGGTGGCTCATGCCTGTAATCCTTGCACTTTGGGAGGCTGAGGTGGGAGGATTGCTTGAGCCCAGGAGTTTGAGACCAGCCTGGGCAACGTGGTGAAACCCCATCTCTACAAAAAATACAAAAATTAGCCACGCGTGGTGGTATGTGCCTGTAGTCTGTAGTCCCAGCTACTCGGGAGGGTAAGGCTGGAGGATTGCTTGAACTGGGGGAGGTTGAGGCCGCAGTGAGCTGAGATTGTGCCACTACACTCCAGCCTGGGTGATAAAGTGAAACTCTGTCTCCAAAAAATAATAATAATAATAATAATAATTTTGGGCCAGGCATGATGGTGTGCAGCTTAGTCCCAGCTACTCAGGAGGCTGAGTTGGGAGGGTTGCTTGATCCTGGAAGGTCAAGGCTGCAGAGAGCCATGATCGCCAGCCTGAGTGTTATCACCAGCCTAGGTGACAGAGCAAGACCCTGTCTCAAACCGCCCCCACCCCCACCAAAAGAAAAAGCATTTGAGTGACAGAAAAAGCTCTTAGAAACTTTTGATTAAGGAGTAACAGGATAAGACCTATGTTTTTAACAGTATCATTCTGGCTTCGTTCTAGGGTAAGATTTGGGGTAGTAGGGGCAAGGGTAAAAGCAGAAAGACCAGTTAGTTGAAGCTCTAACATTTTTCTCTCAAAAAATTTTTTTTTGCCTAGGAGATGGGGTCTTGCTGTGTTGACCAGGCTGGTCTTGAACTCCTGGCCTCAATGATCCTACTACCTTGGCTTCCCAAAGTGCTAAGAGTACAGGTGTGAGCCACCATGCCTGGTCTCTCAATTCTTGTCTGATACCTGATTTTAGCCTTTGGCTTAGGTTTCTGCCTTCATGTGAATTTTTCTTGTCTCCAGTCTTGACTTTTGGTTTCCTGCAGATGCCTCCAACTGGATTGTTCTTGGAACTGCAAACTCAAGTTTAAAATTGAACTCCTCAATCTAGCCGTCAAATTCAGCCCCCTTTTCCTTGAGTTGTAGAATCCACCCTATTTTCTCTTTTATTTATTTATTTTTTGAGACAGAGTTTTGCTCTTGTTGCCCAGGCTGGAGTGCAGTGGCATGATCTTGGCTCACTGCAACCTCCACCTCCCGGGTTCAAGCAATTCTCCTGCCTCAGCCTCCCAAGTAGCTGAGATTACAGGCACCTGCCACCACACCCGGCTAATTTTTGTAGTTTTAGTAGAGATAGGGTTTCACCATGTTGGCCAGGCTGGTCTCAAACTCCTGATCTCAGGTGGTCCTATCAGCTTGGCCTCCCGAAGTGCTGGGATTACAGGCATGAGCCACTGCGCCCAGCTTATTTTCCCTTTTAAATGTGTTAGTAGCAGCAGTAGTAACAGCAACAGGAACATGGGTAGAAGGAGCAAGAACTGCGGCTGACATTACTAAGCACTTGCTATGTGCTAGAGTGTTTACACAGTCACTCGTCAAGTCCTTTCCCTCTGTTTCCCTGGTGCTTCTTTGATTTTCCTTCTCTGTCCCCTCTGCTGCTTACATGGCTTCTTACCTCTCACTTGGATTCTTAATTGCATGTAGCCTCTTGACGGGTTTCTCTGTCTAGTTTCTTTTCCTCTAAGCTGACTCCAATTAATGACCTCTATTTCTTCAGGAAGTCTGGCTCTGATCCTGCTCCTTAGGATCAGAATTGTACTGTACAGTATAGGAATAGCTCCTGTTGCTAATGGGATAAAGTTCAGAGCCCTGCCTTGGTACTCAGTGTTCTTTCTGTTCTGGCTTAGCCCACCTTTCAGCCTTTCTGACTGCTTTCCATGTGGTGTCCATGCTGAGCAGACTGGAAGATTTGCTTTCCCTGAATTCATTCTATGCGTCTGTGCCTTCATTTGTGTTTCCTACCAGCTGGGGTGTCCCTGCTTCCTCTGAATTGGGTGTATTTATCCTCTGAACCTCCACTAGCTTTACCTCTCATGTCACTTTTGTTCTTTCTTTTCAGGATCTGGTTTTGTCCTCACCATGCTGAGATCCCAGATTTCAGAGATGGTTTCATTTCTCTTTCCCTGTAGCACAAAGCCATGTTAGTAAACAGTTGCTCAGGAAATATTTGTAGCATAGGTGAATCAGGCCCACCTGGTAAAATGTAAGGATATCTGCACTTTCATTTTTATAGCTCCCTCTGGTTCTCACCAGGGTGTTTTTTTAACTTCAGCATATTTCATTTTCTTTTGAGCAGTCCTTAACTTCCAGAAAGGTACCTGAATAGAAAGTATCTTCTTTCCTCTATCCGGTGGGGAGACTTGGCAAACATCCAAGCTTTGCCCAAGGCCTGGGACCGAATTTCAAAAGACGAACACCAAGATCTTGTACAAGGTACTGGTTTGTGTTCTTCCTTCGTGTCTCCTCTCCTCCTTTCTCTCCCTGTGGCTTACCTCTTTGGAAGCTTTAGGAAGGTACCCTTGCTGTGCCTCTGTGTTTTATGTTCTCGGGAGAGGTGATGATGCCATTTTTTCTTTCTTCCTATTTCAGATATCCTATTGAGTGTTTCCTTCTTCCTGGAACAGTAAGGAAGCTGTGCGTATCTGGAGACCATGGGCACCACAGTGGAAGACTGACATTCTAAACCCTGATGTTTTTAAAGAAACGTCAGTATTTCAGTCTCACATATTTGAAATATCAGTGCCTTGAACCTGAGGACTGGGTCTTGGGGAGGATTAGTGCCTAGATGTCTGATGTTGGAGCTGCAGCATGCCAGGCCATGGCTGAGAGTATGTGAGCCACACCTTGCCCTTTTCTGAGGCTCAGGGAAGTGGATGGAGATAGAGACACAGCAGGAAAGACGGTGCTGAAGAACATAGTGCCTTGCCTCCACTGTAGACTTGAAGAGGTGGGGAAGCAAGGACAGGAGGCAAAGAGCCACACTGCCTTTGGCATCATCCAGAGCATTGTCTGGTTGACACCAGGTCCTGGTTTTGTGTCTTTTGTCAATATCTGAATCCTTGACAAAAGAAAAAGTGATTTTGATGATTTAAAGAAATAAGGGTGATTTTGACAGAAAATATATTTTAAAAATAGTGACCAATTGCAATAGTTATCCTCAAGCCAATTTCCAGAGCCTGCCACCAGGGGGAGGTGGTGCAGCATGAATCATTCTGAATGCTTTGTCTTTGAAGTGTTCCCCTATTGCTGTTACTGTCTCAGAGGAAGTAACTGGGCATGGTGAGACTCCTGACATGACAGGAGGTTTTTTGGCCAAAGCTGGCATCTGACTTGCCACATTCCTCTGAGTCTGTAGTACCTGCAGGGGTGGGAGAACGCCAGCCCAGAGTCAGTCCATCAGGGTTACATTTCCAAGGCCCGCTGCCTTCATCTATGTAATGGCTGTGTTACTTTCAGACCTTTCAACTTCCCAGGGTGTTGTAGAAATCTTGGTCATTGAATGTAAAGGGACTTAGTAAAGGGTATAGATGTTTTTAAAAAATGAAAATAACTTTTTTTCTTGTAAGTGATAAGCTTTTATAAAGATCATAGGAAAACTAGAAAAAAATGTAAAATGTAGAAAATTGTAAAACAAACTTCATTAGAGATATTTTGATATGTATCTTTTCAGTGTTTATTTACAAATTTTTTCTTTTAACATAGATAGGGTCTCACTATATTGCCCAGGTCAAACTCCTGAGCTCAAGGGATCTTCCCACTTGAGCCTCCCAAAATGTTGGAAACACAGGCGTGAGCCACTGCTCCCGGCTAATTCACAAATTTTTTTAAAGGACAAACATGGTATCATCAATACATACTGTTAGGTTGTCTTTTTTAAAAACCTAATATAATTTGTTCATCTTTTTATAAATATAGCTCAACACAGTTATATTCCTTTTGTGAATGTATTATATCTACAATTTACCTTTTTTCTTACATTTTACATGCATTTTCCCAAATCTTTTTGTTTTCCTATCTGTAAAAGTAATACATTCTGATTATGAAAATTTAAAACGCTACATAGAAATGTACTATTATCTATCTGCCAGATAATTATTATTAATAATATGTATTTATTTTTCTAGGAATTAAAATCTATCATATAAGTATTGCAAATAAAACTTAAAAAGCGTTTGAGCGTCAAGTCTTATGTGGGGCTCTGGGGACAGAAATAAAAGAGAGCCCTAGAAAGGCTCACAATTCCACCAGGGAAAGATGAATGTGCAAATAAATCACTGATATCTTGTGGAAATTTTGGTTTTGATTCTGTAGGTCTGGGATGGGGCCCAGATTCTGCATTTCAAACGAGGTCCCAGCTAACGGTCCAAGGACCAGACTTTGGATGGCAGAGATTTAAGTTGTAATACAATAATAAAAGTGTCAGAGTTAAGGTAAAAACAGGTGCTATGGGAGAATAGAGATGATAACTAATTGCCTGTGGGACTCCTTGATGACAGTGACATTTGCCGTATGCCTTGGAGGGAATTTTACTTGGGGCTAGGAGAGGGGTGCGGGGCATTCCATGCACAGGAGACAGTCTAAACAAAGGCCGTGTTTGAGGCAGAATGGAAGCCAGCACTTGATGAAAGTTTGCTGTGTGCCAGGCATTGTGCTTGTTGCCTTTACCCTCCAGAACTGGCAAATAATAGTTCAGTATCGCAAATAACGAGTTCACAGATGGATGGAAGGATGGCAGGAAATGGGTCAGTAAGGGTGGACTGGAACCAAACTGTGAAGAGGATTGTGAATCCCAGCTCAAGTGTTTGTATTTTGCTCTACAAATGGGAGTTGCTTGCTTATGTGTATGCATGTGTAATAAAGAGGTTTTTAAACCTCCCTCATGGAAGCAAGTAATGGCTAAGTAGAAACAAGCATGTTTATGGTGCTAGTAATAACTATATAGTATTGAAGTATAATTGTTACTGTTTTTATTTTGTTCCCTGTTAGTATTTTGTCTGTTAAAATGCCATATTTTTCATTGTTCTTTTTAAATTTAAAATAAATTTTATATTTTTGAAACAGAGTCTCACTCTCACCCAGGCTGGAGTGCAGAGGCATAATCTCAGCTCACTGCAACCTCTGCCTCCTGGGTTCAAGTGGTTCTCCTGCCTCAGCCTCCTGAGTAGCTGAGATTACAGGTGCTTACCACCATGCCTGGCTAATTTTTGTATTTTTAATAGAGACGAGGTCTCACCATGTTGGCCAAGCTGGTGTCGAACTCCTGACCTCAAGTGATCTGCCTGTCTCAGCCTCCCAAAGTGCTGGGATTATAGGCGTGAGCCACCACACCCAGCCTGGTTTATTTTTTAAGTGATACATCAATATTGTAAAATAGGTATGCAAGAGCATACCTATTAGGCTGGGCACAATGGCTCTTGCCTATACTAGCACTTTGGGAGGCCAAGGTGGGAGGATGGTGTTTAGACTAGTTGGGCAACCCTGTCTCTACAAAACAATACGAGCCAGGTGTGGGGATGTGTGCCTGTAGTCCTAGCTATTTGGGAGGCTGAGGTGGGAGTTTCCCAATTTCCTTCCCTGAAGGCAACCAATATTGAATGTTTCTAGTGTATCTTTCCAGAAATACTATGCCTGTGTGAGTGTGGTGGGTAGGTATCCTCAAAGACAGCCCCCAGTGCTCCCACCTCTGGTATTCATGCCCTTGTGTACTCCCCTCCCCTTCCAGATGGACTTTTTTTTTTTGAGACAGTCTCGCTCTGTTACCAGGCTGGAGCGCAGTGGCGTGATCTTGGCTCACTGCAACCTCCACCTCCCGGGTTCAAGTGATTCTCCTGACTCAGCCTCCCGAGTAGCTGGGACTACAGATGTGTGCCGCCATGCCCAGCTAATTTTTGCATTTTTAGTAGAGACAGGGTTTCACCATGTTGGCCAAGATGGTCTCGATCTCTTGATCTCATGATCTGCCTGCCTCTGCCTCCCAAAGTGCTGGGATTACAGGCATGAGCCACCACACCTGGCCACAGATATACATCTGATGAATAAAATACTACAAAAGTGGTAGGATGTTACTTCTGAAATAGGTAAAAAAGACTTCAGCTTCCATCTTGGGTGCTCTCTGTCTCTGGGATCACCCACCCTGGGGAAAGGCAGCTGCGATGCTGAGGCAGCCCTGTGGAGAGGCTCATGTGAGAGACCAGTGCCTGCCAACAACCATGTGACTGAACTTGGAAACAGATCCTCCCTCCCACAGTTGAACCTTCTAATGGGTCCACAGCCCCTGCTGACAGCTTGACTACAGCCTCTTGAAGACCCAAGCCAAAGGCAGCCTGCTAAGCGGTGCCCGGATTCCTGATCCATGTAAACTGGGATAATAGATGTTTTAAATCACTAAGTTTGGGGACCATTTGTTCCACAGCAATAGATAATCACTACATCAAAAAAACCTCCATTTTTATATGAAGGCTAACATACCATATACCCACTTTTTCACCTTGTTCTTTCTTACTGTATCTTGGACTTCGTCCTATATATATAAGAGTTTCCTAACATTGTTTTAAACAGTTGCATAGATTTCTGTTGTGTGGGTAAACCATAATTTACTTAAAATAGCCCCTTAGGGTGGACATCTGTTTCCAAAGTCTTCATACCTATTGGTTTTTATAGTAGCAACCCCCCTGTACTCCCACTCTTGTTCATTAGGCCTCCCCTCCACCCCCTGGAATTTTCCATTTAGCTAATTCCACTACCTTCCAACAACAACAGAAAATAAATTGTCAGTATCTTTTATTGGAATCATTAAATTGATAAACGAATTCAGGGAGAGTCACCACAATGGGAATACTTCTGGTGCTCCTCCTTTATGTATGCCACTGGCTTATGGATGAAGACACCAATGTGAGTTCTGTTCTGTTTTCCCTCAGGTGGGTCAGAACCCCTTTCTCTGTCAGTGTAAGACAGTCTTGGGATGAAATGAAGAATTTTGGTTTCCCTCTATCCTGTCCCTCCCCATCCACATCTAGAAATTGACCTTCAGATTCTTCTCTCAGAGTAAGGGTTGTCTCAAGGTGCTGGGTTGCCTGGGCCCTAAAGAGAAGGTCTCCTGTCTGCCCAAGGAGAGCCCCGGCTTTATGGGGACTGTATTACACCAGTCTTTAAGTGGGATGAGAATCCAGATGCCTTCCCAACCTGCTCAAACACTGGATCGTTTATAATTCCATTTCCCTATGAGAAGGGAGGAAGAGCGCACATTTCAGGGAGTAGGTTTGGGGATGAGGGGAAGGAGAGAACCTAGACCTGGGTTCAAGTCTCAGCTCAGCCTTTGCTAGCTGTGTGATCTTGGGCAAGTAATTTCCCCTAAGTCTGTTTTCTCATCTGTATAATGGAAGTGATGATATGTCCTTACAGGGTTGTAAGGTTTAACCAAGAGGAGATAGTGAAGGCTTTGGGTACATTTATGAGCATTTAAGGAACTGAAATTCACTTAAGCTTTATTAGCCACTCACTAACTGTATAGCTCTGTGCTAGGCTCTTTAACATCTTTCTAAACCCTAACAAATATTGAAACAAGTATGCTTACTTCCATTAGGTAGATGAGGAGACCGAGACAGAGACCTGGTAAATTCTCTAAATGCCCACAGCTTGTCACTGATGTTGCCAGCATTTGCTCCAGGGCTTGCCTGGTTCTGGTGAAAGGTGCTTTCCCCCACACCACTGTTCCTTCTCTGCCACAGAAGGCAAGAGCATGCCTACCATCTACTCAGCTGTAACAAGGGTGAGGTTTTCTGATACCCAGTCCTGCACAGGACATGGATCCTGCAGTGCAGAGCTACCTCCGTAGGGCTTGGCTGTGGCACACAAAGTATCCAAGCCTCTTCCAGGCCAGCCACAACCTTGCCAGTTACCCTCCCTTCTGATCCCATAGCCAAGAGGGTTGGAGCAAATCCTAGCACAGTCTACCAGAGTCTTACACTTTTGCCCTTGATTTCAGGGCCTGATAGGAGAAAGCCAGTGATTCTGAAGGAATGACAGGGGTACCCCTTCCAGGCACTCTCCTCCTCCCCACCCTTCCTGGAAGGCTCCTTCTTGGTTTCCGCATAGACCAAAGGAAAGTCATTTTTCCGAGACTATGGGGCCCCAGCCCAGAGATTCCAATCTAGTATGTGCGGGGAGGGGCTAGATATCTGAATCCTTAATAAGTACCCTTCGTTCTGTTGCAGGGTCATTCCTTCAGAAAGAGCCTTCATCCTGAGAAAAAGCAGCAGTTAGCACAGAGATTGATGGCTGGGTAGAGTAGCCACAAAGACTGCCCTTCTCTGGGGAAGAAACGCCTCCATAACTCCCTCGCTGCACCTCTTTCCCCCCTTTTTATTTATTTATTTATTTATTTTTTTGAGACGGAGTCTTGCTCTGTCGCCCGGGCTGGAGTGCAGTGGCCGGATCTCGGCTCACTGCAAGCTCCGCCTCCCGGGTTCACGCCATTCTCCTGCCTGAGACTCCTGAGTAGCTGGGACTACAGGCGCCCGCCACCTCGCCCGGCTAGTTTTTTGTATTTTTTAGTAGAGACGGGGTTTCACCGTGTTAGCCAGGACGGTCTTGATCTCCTGACCTCGTGATCCGCCCGTCTCGGCCTCCCAAAGTGCTGGGATTACAGGCTTGAGCCACCGCGCCCGGCCTCTTTCCCCCTTTTTGTTGCCAGTTCTGAAGTCCAACGGGTACCTCGGCATTGCTCCCCCGGCCCGTCTATGCTGTTTGGGGTGGGATAGTCATAACTTATGTATAGGGGACTTGAGAGTCTGTCGCATCCATATCCATTCATTCTGAGGCCTCCCTGTGTGCCCAGCACAGAACTCATCATTAGCAATACAGAGGTAAATCAAAGAAGTCCATGATTTAGTAGGCCACGCAAATCTGCAAGCCCTTCGTGAGAAGGGCTGTTGTGAAGGATGTGTGGGGAATGCAGTGGACGGAGAGAGTGACTGATGGTTTTTGTGGGTTTTTGTGGGAGGCGAGATAGTGGAATGTGAGACTAGCTCCTCTGTGAGTTAAGTTTCAGCAAGAGTCTTCCCTCTGGTCTCTAGTAGAGTAAGTGATGGGGGTGGGGGTCAGCGTGTCCTGTTGGTCATCATGTGAGCGGGGGACAACCCTCTCTGCTCTGGCTCGTCTCTTCTGATTGAAACGTGTGGAGCAGTTCTTAATTTGCACAGAGAGCCCAGACTAATAAATTCGCTACTCAATTGCAATTCCCACAGTGCATTTATAGGCAACAGCTGACTTTTATCAGCTAGTTTGTTCTTTCATATAAGCAGAGTTTTATGAGGGTCTCCTGAGCTGGCTCGTAACGTGATGAAACGTCTGCAAAACTCAACCATAAATCCCTGGCACCTGCCAAGCAGAGGATGCTGTTTTCCAGGCACATTTTGTCCAGCTGGCGGCTCTGTCCCCTTGCCCAGTTTGCATTTTTGCACTTGTCTCTTTAAACTTGGATTTGTTTTTCAGTTCTCTGCGGCCTCTTTAAAGGCAACTGAAAAATGAGGGGTAGGAAAAAGGAACTAGAAAGTTACGTCTGTGCTAAAAATTACCCCTGGCTTATGTTGCTCTGAAAGCCAATTTTGATCCCACTGTTGAAACAGAGACATCAGGCTTCCCAGCCACATGAACCCCAGGGCAGGGGACAGGAGGCCGGTGCCAGCCGAGCCCGTTATTAATACTTTGATTCTTTTCTGGGCCATCACCCTTTGTACTTACCAAAGGCCCCTACCCTCAGTTGTCAGTTTTGTAAATTAAAGAAACAGCTCCAGAGGCCTTTTCCCCAGATGGTCTCCAAGCATGACATCTTTTCCCAGCATTTAGAGCTCCCCTAACACAGAGAGATGAAATTTAAATGCCCTCTCTCCTCCAAATAGGGCGAGACCTGTACTCTTGGAGAATGCTGGGTGGCTGGGGTGGACTGGGTGGTTGGGAGAGTTACAAAGGCCTCAGTGGTGCATCTAGGAAAGGTTGAGTGTGGTCCTGGCTGTGTCTCAGGATTACCCACCTGTGTTTATGGGTTCTCTTCATTTTGATCAGACCATTAGGTCAGAAGGCTGCTGTGGCTGCCCTTCCTGTGGCCTTATCCCTTGCTTGCTTTCCCCAGCTCACACTTCAGGGCTGGCTTCATGTGCCTGTGACCCACGCTTACAAGGGTTCCCAAGGCTGGTTTCGTGCTCTGCTGTCATTCTCGAAATTCTGAACAGTTTTCAAATAATTTTCCTTTTGCACTGGGCCCTGCAAATTATGTTGCCAGTTCTGCCCAGCTTCTTTCTGTACCTACTGCTTGTAGCTGCCCCAGCACTGTGGACAGACCCTTTCTTCTCCAAGTTTAAGTCTGAGCCTTTGCAGAGCAGGTTAGTTACCTGTCATTGAGGCATCTGGCCTTGTCCCTCTCCCAAAGGCTCCCTGTTATCCACTATTCTGGCTACGGCCAATCCCATTATGTGACAGTATCTCTACAGGCCCTAAAGAGGTGCCTGTCAATCCCAGCTCACTAAGTCATCTGCAGCTGCTCCTGGCCCCTTCTTATCATTTTCCAGAAAAGATTTCCAGTCAATGCACTCTGCTGGGAAGAAGCTGCCTGCTCTTATGGAGGAGCTGGGGTCTTTGCTAGAGAAAACATCCCCTAACTTCCACCTCCACCTCAAAGGCAAGACATTGTTTCCTGCTATGGGAAAGAGACCCACTTTCTTAATTTTCCAAGCCCCACTCAGACACCATCTCCTCTGTGTTATCTCTTCTTACACCCCTAGATGAAAATAACCTTTTCTTTCTCAGCACAGTACTTGTACTTCCCTTTACCACTTAATTTTTAAATTCAAAAAAACTAGAGACAGGGTTTCACCATGTTGTCCAGGCTGGTCTTGAACTCCTAGGCTCAAGAGATCCACCTGAGCTGGGCTGGGTGCGGTGGCTCACACCTGTAATCCCAGCACTTTGGGAGGCCGAGGCGGGCAGATCACTTAAGTCCAGGAGTTTGAGACCAGCCAGGGCAACATAGTGAGGCCCCATTTCTTAAATAAAATAAATAAATAAGTAAATAAACAAAAGAAATCTGCCTACCTTGGCCTCCCAAAGCACTGGGATTATAGGCATGAGCCACGACACTCGGCTTATTTTTTTTTTTTTTATTTAAATCCAGTTCCTGCAGGAAATTTTATTTTTTTTCTTATCCATTCTTATACCCCTACCAGCTCAGCAAGGGGCTCAGCCCCATCTGGGAATTGAGCCAAGTGGTAGAAACGGTGCAGGGGCCTTTGCAGCTGCCTGGCACGGAGAAGGTGGGCTCTGCTCTACCCGGTGGGATGGTGCAAGGGGTGGCAGTGGTCTCTGGCAGAGCTGGCTGGCTGCTGGTAGCCACGGCCTCCTGTAAAGCCGCGGTATCCTAGAAAGATTGTGAGCTTCGGCAAAATCCTGGCTCCACCCACCTAGGATGTGGGCCTTGAGTTTTACTGCCCTTACCTGTAGGATGAGGATAAGAAGACCCAATTCACTGAGCTATTTTGAAAATGAAATGAACTAATTCATTCAAACCACAGAGGATGAAGCCCAGCACACAGTAGGTTCTTAATTAATTATAGGTTTTATCCTCCCCCTGGAGGAGGACTTGGGGCTGAGGCCCATTTCCTCCTCTGTCAGGTACCAGCTGGGCTGAGGGTGTAGTCACTGGCTACCTGGGAGCTCGGCTGGCTGATGGAAGTGAAACAGGGAGAAGATGACCCCTATTCCAACAGCAAAGACCCACAGACCACGCTGGGCAGAGCATCCTCCCTTTCCCAGCCAGCCTGGCTTGGGTTCCCTGGCAAGGCTGGCGGACCTAGATCCACCCGGCATTGCCACACTGGCGGAAATGGTGATTACCATCTGAGCCAAACCCTAGGACTGTGGCGACAGCCCTGACGGAGGCCCAGCCACCACATCAAGGACACGGCTCCACCCTCCTCTCAGCATCCCCTCCCTCCCCAGGCTTCCCCGCCTCCCTCCTTCCCAGAGAACCCAGGGTGTAACCTCTCCTCGAGGCCAAGGTAAGCCACAGCCCTCTGTGGCTGCTTCTGTGTGGTGAAGGTCCTGGGCAGGGAGTCGGGACATCGGAGTTCCTGACCCAGCTCTGCCACTCCGGTGGGACCTGAGTGTGTGACTTGACCTCTCTAGACCCCAGGGTCTTCATCAAACAAAGAGGGCGGGTAGGCAAAAGTTTCAACATAGAGCTGCTACAAAAATGAAATGGGCTAATGCATGTAAAAAGAGCTTGAAATCAGGGCTCGGCACAGTGGCTCACATCTGTAATCCTCGCACTTTGGGAGGCTGAGGCAGGAGGATTGCTTAAGCCCAGGAGTTCGAGACCAACCTAGGCAACATATCAAGAACCTGTCTCTACAAAAAAATAAAAAATAAGCTGGATGTGGTGGCATACACCTGTAGTCCCAGCAACTTGGGAGGCTGAGGTGGGAGGATCACTTGAGTCCGGGAGGTCAAGGTTGCAGTGAGCCATGATAGCACTACTGTACTCCAGCTTGGGTGATAGAGCAAGACCCTGTTTTGTTTTGTTTTGTTTTGTTGTGTTTTTTAAGAGCATGAAACCATGTCATAGAAATAGAAGCAATTTTCCTCTGAGAAGCAAAAGGATTTGGGAGCCAATAAGAATAACACTGTGATTGCCACTCCTGGAAGTTTCTCAACTTCATGCTTACTCCTAGCACTTTCACATCCATTAAAAAACCCTGCGAGGTAAGTGCTATTTCCCCTGTTTAACAGACAAGGATGCTGATTTAGGGGGATGGTGGTCAAATGACTTCTCAAAGGTAACATAGCCTATCTGAGATTTTAACTCTGATCAGACTCCAGGCAAATCACCTACCCTCTCTGTGCCTCAGTTTATTCTCCTGTGCAGTGGACACCATTATTCCCCTCTGAGAACCACTGTGATGAATTGAACCCATGTGTGAAAAGCACCTGGCACAAGTGCTGGGCAAATTTTCTTCTCTTGCTCGGAATCAGGAATTCCCGCTACGCATCTTAGCCTTAAGAGCTGCTTTGGGTTGGATGATCGCTGACTCCAGCCTTTCTGGGAAGTTCTGGTGATCGCTCAGTGCAGGAAGCATTGCCCAGGTGGGAGCACAGGCGTGTCAATTCCCGGCTACACTTCAGCGCCCAGGCCATCCAAGTGAGCCTCCTCCTTGCCTGGGGGAATCTGGGGACCTGCATCATTTCTATCTCTGTCCACTGAAATCATCATTGTTCCCTGCAAGTCTCCAAAGCACCAGAATCCTGCATCACAGCAAGGGGGAAAATGCTCCCAGTGCAGCAAGCCGTGCAGACGTGTTTGAGAGAATAACCAGCGCCGTCTGTGCAAGCGGCCGATCCCATCTCTTTGATCCACAGCCCGGGACCAAGGAGGGTAGTTCTCACCCACAGAGAGCTGAATAGCTTCCTCCGTCCAGTTGCCCTTGGGCCTGGCTGCCTGGTCCAGCAAGACAGAGTTGTCCTTATTTATATCCTGTGTAACTCTGGTCCAGTGAAGAATAAACAGTCTCTCCCTCAGTGAGGATTTAAGAATCTAGACCAGTGGTTCTTATTCTCGGCTGCACATTGAAATAATTTGGGGAACTTTATAAAACACTGATGTCTGGGTAGACTCAGGTTCACCCCCTAAGATTCTGGTTTAATTGGCTGGGATGCAGGAATTTTAAAACCCCCTCCCTCACAAGTGGTTCTAATAGAGAGCAATGGCTGAGAACAACTGCTTTGATACAATTCATTCATTTAAAGATCTTTGACACTGTGTGTCAGGCACTGTGCTGGGCTCCAAGGTGAACAAAGGAATCTGGGTTTTGTCCTCATGGAGCTTGCATTCTAGTGGGGAGGAACAAAATTAATTAGGAATAAAACAATTTCAGATGGTGATAAGGTCTATAAAGACCATGCAAGCCGGGCACACGGCTCACACCAGTAATCCCAGCACTTTGGGAGGCCACGGGGGAAGAATTACTCGAGCCCAGGAGTTTAAGACCAGCCTGAGCAACATGGGGAGACCCTTGTCTCTATAAAAAGTAAAAAAAAAAAAAAATTAGCCAGACTTGGTGGCACATACATGGTTCCAGCAATGCGGGAGGCTGGGGTGGGAGGATCACTTGAGCCTGGGAGGTTGAGGCTGCAGTGAACTGTGGTGATACCACTGCATTCCAGCCTGGTTGAAAGAGCAAGACCCTGTCTCCAGAGAAAGAGAGAGAGACAAACATGCAAGTAGTAACAGGATAGAATGACTTGAGGGAAGGGTGAGGGGACGGAGGGGCTTTCTGAGGAGGTGACTTTTGTGCTTAGACCTAAATGAAGTGAACTAGGGGGACGTGTGGATCTGGTGCAGCTGTGCTCAGCGCTGTCTGGGCACTCCAAGACCCTTTCAGGGGTTTTGCAAGTGAAACTTTTTATGATACTAAGATGCTATTTGTTACTCTCATTCTCTCACCAGTCAACAAGGAAGTTTTCAGGTGCCCTGTGATGTATGATGATGTCATCACTCTGACAGCTAATGGGAATTGTTCTTGAATATTCTCATGTTTGGGTTTTTTGTTTGTTTGTTTGTTTTTTGAGACCAAGTCTCACTATGTTGACCAGGCTCTTTTAGAACTCCGGGGGTCAAGCAATCCTACTTCCTCAGCCTCCCAGGTAGCTGGAACTACAGGCGCACCCCACTGAGACTGGCTTGTATTCTGTTTTTAAAAATCCTCCAATTTAATTTCTCTGTTGGTAAATAGTGATGGATATAACCCATATAAACACAAACGGACACTCTTTAGAGTCATCAATTATTTTTTCTAATTTTTTGGAAACAGGGTCTCACCCTGTTGACCAGGCTGAAGTACAGTGGCACAATCACAGCTCACTGCAGCCTCAACTTCCCAGGCTCAGGTGATCCTCCCACCTCAGCCTCCTGAGTAGCTGAGACCACAGGTGCACGCCACCACATCTGGCTGATTTTCTTTTTAGTAGAGATGGGGTCTTGCTATGTTGCCCAGGCTGATCTCGAACTTCTGGCCTCAAGCAACCCTCCCATCCCTGCCCCCCAAAGTGCTGGGACTATAGGCATGAGCCACCACGCCTGGCCTGGAGTCCTCAATTCTTTTTTCTTTTTGACCTCCCGGGCTCAAGCGATCTTCCCACCTCAGCCTCCTGAGTAGCTGGGAATATAGGCGCTCTTGAGTAGCTGAGACTACAGGTGCACACCACCACGTGTGGTTAATTTTTGTAGTTTTTGTAGCGATAGGGTTTTGCCATATTTCCTAGGCTGGTCTCAAACTCCTGAACTCAAGCAATCCACCCACCTCGGCCTCCCAAAGTGCTGAGATTACAGGTGTGAGTCACCATGCCCAGCCCCTCAGTTCTTAAGAGTGTAATAGAGTCATGGGACCAAAAGTTTGAGAACTGCTGATCTGGCAGGAGAGCCTTCCAGAGAGTCCAGGGGTGGGAACCAATTTGGTGTATTCAGGAAAGTGCAGGAAGCAGGGCAACCAGAATGAAGAGAGAAAGGGGATGGAAGCACATGAGGTCAGAGGGGAAGGCAGAGACCAGCTCTGCAGGGACCTAGAGGACGATTTCAGGCAGAGAAGACTGGGAGGCTGTCCAGGTGTGAGATACCAGACCAGGCTACAGTGATGACAGCAGAGATGGAGAGAAGCTGATCCCAGAGATATCTGGAAAGTTGAATCAGCAGGACCTGGTGATACATTTGATGTAGGGAGAGTAAAGGTGGATGGCTCCAGTTTGCTGGCTGTTGAGCAAGGCAGGGACAGGTGGGGAATGGGTGGGTAGGGGAGACAGAATATGAAACATGGGGTTGGGGACATCTGCTGGCTTCTTCGATGGGTTTGGAGATCACTAGAGAAGTCAGGGCTGGAGTGAGGATCAAGCTTCGGGAGAATGTGTGCAGAGAGGAGAGGCATCCGAGGGGCTTTGCTGGGGAAGCCCAACCTGCATGATGTTGCCCAAGGAGATGGCAGAGAGGGTGAGAGGAGAACCAGCAGGTACTGGGGGGCTGGAGCCAAGGAAGGAGACAGAGGAAGGAAGAAACGGAGGTGGGGGAGGAAGGAAGAAAAGAAGGAGGGAAGGAAGGAAGGAAGGAAGGAAGGAAGGAAGGAAGGAAGGAAGGAAGGAAGGGAGGGAGGGAGGAAGGGAGGGAGCGAGGGAGGGAGGGAGGGAGGGAGGGAGGGTTCGAGGTGATAAAGATGCAGAGAGGACACGTAGGATGAGGACAGGCCCATATAGACTGTGGCCTCTGTAAGAAGAGTTTCTTGGAAGTGGAGGCACAGCAGCTAGTTTGCAGTGGGTTGAAGGGTGAAAGAGATGAGGATATGGAAGTGATGCATGTAGAAAGCCCTTTAAGAGGGAAAGGAAGAAGGCAGTAGCTTGAAGCAGATGCAGGGGGCACTTGGGAATGGAGGAGACAGGACCCTGTTCTGTCAGCTGAGGGGCAGAAGACAGCAGCGTGGGAAGGGATGGTTGATGGCACAGAGTTCCCGAGCACAGGTGGAGAGGCTGGCTCAGGACCAGGACAGGGAAGGACGGAAACCTGACAGTGAGTTTGAGGGGTGAGAGTGTCTTTGGGGTGGCAGGTAAGAGGCAAGGTCATTTGCTGAGGGGTACCAGGGTGGTGTGGAGGCTCCAGGGGAGGGGAAGGTATGGAAAGGCCCCTAAGGATGCTGGATGAGGAAGTTGCTGGGCTTAACAGCAAGCCTGGGTTTGGGACTTTCTGTCCCTCACCCATCATGAACCAGGTGGTCTCAGAAAATCCAAAGAGCTCCTCACACCTTCCCCAAATGTTTCCCAGTTATCTTCTCCATGCTGGGAGGAGATGGATGGAAGAGGGGTGGGAATGAGCTTTCTGACTTGGTGTGGGGAAACAGGTGCCCAGTGGAGAAGAGGAGCTCTCACAATGCTTCGGGAAGCAGCCAGGATGGTAACATGGATGTCCTGGCTCCCTGAATCCTAACCACTGGCAGCCATGCCTGGAGCAGGATCCTTTTACCCCTCCCCATGTGGGCTTCCTCTCACCCATCAGCCTCATGGTTCCTAACTCTTTCTTCTTTTTTTCCTCCTCACCACTCCCCACTACATCCAACCCCAGCATAGAAGTCCCCAAGATGGTGGTACTGTCCAAACCTCTCATGAATCTGCCCTTTCCTCTCCCTTCTCCCTGCCTGGACAATTGCTGGCCTCTGCCTCCAACCTCTCTCCCTCCAGCACACCCTCTGCCAAGAGGATCGCTCTAACATGGAAATTGAGACACGTTGTCCTCTTGCCCCAGAAGACCTTCAGAGGTTCCCGGGGTCTTCAGCCTGGTGTCCAAGGCCCCTTGTGAGCCCCTGAGCCCCTCGTCTTCCCGTGCTCTGCAATATGCCCTCCTCTGCACCACGCCTTTGTCACGGGGGGTCTGTCGCTGGGAATGCCTTCTCCCTTCATCCATCTTGGGAGGTTCCGTTTACCTTTCAGTTTAAACATCACCTCCTCTATGAAGTCTTCTTTCACCACCAGGTCAAGTCACCTCCCTCGTCCGAGTCCCCAGAGTACAGTAAATCCTCACTTAACGTTGTTGGTAGGTTCTTGGAAACTGACTTTAAGGGAAACAACATACAGCAGGTCCTCAAATAACAGCATTTTGTTTCATTCAATGTCCATGAGGAAAATATTGGTTTTGTTATATGTTATTTTGCTTAATGTCAGTTTCCAAGAACCGATTGACGATGTTAAGTAAGGACTGACTGTATCACACGCTCCAGTATCATAACCCACCCCACTTTCGGGTAACTGGCTATTTATACGTCCATCTCCTTTCCCTGGACTCCTCCAGGACAGGGGCCAGGTTTGCTCCTCTTTTCTGTCCCAGCCAGGAACAGTTTGGAGCTTTGTGGGTGCTGGAATAAATGAATGAATGAATGAATGAATGAATCAATCAATCAATCAATCAATCAATCAATGTTCTCATGGATCGTGTGTCTTCAATGTGGGAATCTTTTCTATAGCTGTCTTTAAAAAAATGGTTTTATACAATCCAAAAATGCATAGGGACTCAAAGACCCAAGAAGGGACTTTGCAGTGCACGTGGAAGGGGACTCAGCCCCGCTGGAGTGTGCACAGAGGACCACTGGCAGCTTCCCAGGTTCCCCTGAAGAAGGCCTCCTGAGGCCACTAATCAGGACCCCTGGGGAGTCCTATACTACCAGCTGAGCTTCTGGACAACACAGGCCCGAGAAGCACTGATGGCCGGGAGGCCTAAGGGAGACAGCAGTCACTCATCAACCCAGACTGGCAC
The DNA here is from genome assembly GCF_037993035.2 of Macaca fascicularis. NCBI lineage: Eukaryota > Metazoa > Chordata > Mammalia > Primates > Cercopithecidae > Macaca > Macaca fascicularis. The sequence goes on from NC_088375.1 coordinate 197,256,491, forward strand.
AAGTTGCCCTTGCCCACAGGCAGGGGGCTGTATGGGAGGAACCCTGCTCCATGAGGCCCTGGCTCCCCGAGCCTGCGTGACAGCCTGGACAGTCACAATGGTTGTGCATAGTCACATCTGCAGGTAATTTCTTCATCCATCTGCATTGGAAGGGATCTCATTCAGTTCATTAGAACAACACCCTCTGTCCCAGTGCCATCTCTCAGGCGGGAGGGGCTGCTGCGTGCCCTGGAGAGCATGCTGCTCGGGTTCCGTGTTGGAACCTTCTGTCTCTTAGTGGGCTCTAATTGCATTAGGAGTAACCATGAGGTCAGCGGGCATGCTTGTTATAGGCGGCCTGGCCTCCAGCCGCCTGGGTGCGTGCACAAGGAGCTCCCAGGCCGTGCTGTCTGACATTTGCGATCGTTTAATGGAAATAAGTTCCATCTTGGAGCTCTGCTCAGCCTTTCATACAGCAGCCAAACTGTCCTCCTTGGACAGTACATAAATCCTGCTGGCAAGTCACTGGGCCAGCTCGCCTCCTGGAGCTGGTTCCCTCCCGGAGCTCGGCAGGGTGCAGCTGTTTGCACCCCAGTTCAGGAAAGGTCCTGGGGTGCTGATGGGGTGCAGGGGGGAGGAGAGCACTGTTTTGGGAGCCAAATTCCAGAGGAGCAGCTTCCAGGCTGGGCAAGTTATTAATGCTTAACTCTCTGAGCTTTGGTTTTTCTCATTTGTAAAAGGGGAAGGTTGATACCTGCTTCTCTTAGTTATTCTAAGAATTAAAGGCCCAACGATGCCTGACACCCTGGAGCTACACAGAATGTGATTTTTTCCATCAACCATGTACTAGCTGTGTGACCTCGGGTGAAGCACATAACTTCTCTGTGCTCCCATTTCCTCACCTGTAAAATGACATCATGGCAGTGCCTATGTCATATGGCATTTGTGAGGATTATGTGGGGCAACATGGGTAAGGCGATGAGAACGGTGCCTGCACGTGAGAAGCGCTCAGTGCACATTGCTGTCACTGTTTTTGCTTCTTTGTAGGACACGGCTCTGGAGCAAGGCCAGGTAAATACATGACTTGGGATGGTTTGGCAGCTGATCCTCTCCTGGCAGGGTTCTAAGCTGAGAAAGGTTGCAGGTTTGGAGGAGAAAGAGGGCCAGTGAGAATACTGAGTTCCAGACTGACCAAATATCTTGTTCCTTTAACAGATGTTTGTGGAGGTCCTACTGTGTGCCAAGCACTGGGTTAAATATGTCAAATTGACAGGGATGTCTACCTGGTTACTGGATATTCATGTGATCTGTTGATTTTATTTTTCTCTTCATTGGGCTATTCACTTATTTATAAATAAATACCTCACTGATGCTGCCGCAGCTGAGCTTCGGGGTATACTTCGATGGCTCCCAGGTCCCAGGATTTTAGAGTCCAGCTCTTGCTCTGTTCACCATCTCCCCCTTTTTCCAGCCTAAGCAGAGACCTCCCCTCTTCTAGGAAGGAAGCGCTCCTGAGGCCATTAACCAGGACCCCTGGGGAGTCCCATACCACCATCCCCTCTAGACCAGGTGAGGTGTCCAGACCTGATTCTTTGTCTGTCACAGCACTGACAATGCACTATCTTGAAGTTTTCTGGTCACTTGTTCCTGACCGGGGATGGACAGGCACTGTGTCTCTTGCTCCCTGCTCTCTAGACATCAGTGAATGCCCAGCACCAAGGACATGCTCGACCAATATTTGTCAAACACAGGGATGAGCACGGACTTTGGGCCTGCAGCTGGGCTTAGGAGTAGGGCCCCTGAGAGGTGACCTGCCTCTGTCTAAAACAGCCCCTCAAGACCACCCACACACCTAGGCCCCATAGAATGTCTCCAGGGCCAACGAATTCACCACCTTCCTCCCACTCCTGTTTCAGTTTCTAAGCCCGTTGGTCAGGAAGTTCTTCCCAGTGTCTACCTAAGTCTCCAGGAATAACTTCGGCCAATTGTCCTAGAGCCAAACAGCATGGAGGCAGAGGGGTGTCCTCCCCAAATGCCTCCCCTTGCTTCCCCAAGGAAAAGAATGCACGAGGAACCAGCACAGCAGGGTGAGGAGGATGGGGGACAGGTTAGAAATTGAACTGACAGATGTCCAGTGCATGTTCCCATGGAAATACAATGTACTTGTAGTGAACAGGGCTTGGCAAAGAGGGCCTGCATCTGATCTGAAATGCAAGAGCTTTCCTAGCGGAGAGGCACTGGCAGCCAAGAAGGGTGAGCTCTCAGGTCATGAGCAGCCAGGCATCCCCCGAACGTGGCAGGTGCACCGGGAATCTTGGAATACCTACCAGGCACAGCGGAAGAAGCAGACAGGGTGGGCGTTTCCAGACCCTTAGCCTTCCCAGGCTGGGTTGAGAGAAGACACCCAGGCTGGCCTGGACAAACAAAGGACCGTGTAGCCTGGGCCAGGACTACTCACTATTGGACAGGCCAGAAAGAAGGGGCCTCTAGCAGGGCTGCCCTGCAGGAAGGAAGGACCTCATCTGCAGTCTGGGTCAGCCTCAAAGGCAGGAGCTCTCCAGCCCAACTGCATGCAGGTCCCTGCCATCCTCACTGCCCTCACCCGCAATGTTCAATGCCACCTTGTGCTGGGCCCAGAGAGATCAAACAACTTTCCAGGGGCTCTGGGAACACCAACCAAAGCCCTTCTTCCCAGCTCTCCACTCCCTAAAGGACCATTTCTAGCCTCTCTCTGGTTTTCCTGAAGTCTCGCTGGTTACTCTAATCAGAGGGTGGTGGGACCACCTCTGGGCCAGGAGGCCAGCGACTTGCAGTCAAGTTCCAGCTCTGTGTGATCTTCACAAGTCCCATCTCTCTGAGTCCTGAGTTATTTCACCTCCATAGAGTGGCAAAGAGCAAAGATTTTTAAATGCTTTTTATATTTGTTATTTTCTTTGAGAGAGAGTTTCGCTCTTGTTGCCCAGCTGGAGTGCAATGATGTGATCTTGGCTCACTGCAACCTCCACCACAGGTTCAAGCGATGCTCCTGCCTCAGCTTCCCAAGTAGCTGGGATTACAGCTGACCGCCACCACACTCAGCTAATTTTTGTATTTTTAGTAGAGACAGGGTTTTACCATGTTGGCTAGGCTGGTCTTAAACTCCTGACCTCAGGTGATCCACCTGACTCGGCCTCCCAAAGTGTTGGGATTACAGGCGTGAGCCACCGTGCCCAGCCTATTTTTATTTTTTAAAGAAGTAGAAACCTTAGTATTGTGGAGAGAAATGTGAGGAATGTCAACATGTAAAACAAAGCGGGACTGCTCTGGCAGGAGCCCGGGAGCCTGGGGTCCTGCCTGCTCAGCCTCCTCTCTACCTCTGAGCACCTCTCCCACAGCCACAGACTGAGAGCCATGGCACTGCTGGACAGCTAAGGGACTTCTTGTCCTTAAGCTTAATAGGGGCTTCCAGGTGGGCTAGGACTGGGAGGTCCGAGGGCAGTGCTATCTGCTGGAGAGACGACAACTGGCTCACTAGTGGGGACGGGCGAGGGCAGACCCATTGTACCTTGCTCATGAAGACATTTCTCAAGGAGAACTAGCTTCCTGGGGATGGTTGCGGCTCCGGCCGAAGGTGCAATATGAACCACCTCCCTCCCGGAGCTGCGCATGGAGGCAGGCAGCCACCCAGACATCCCTCAGCAAGCTGCCAGGGTCACACCGCCTGGGGACAGGAGACCCGTGTGATGACCCCCCATAGGCGCCTGCACCTTGGGCGGGATAGCAGGAAGCAGATGCAGAGCAAAGCGGGGAGCATGGAGCCCCTTACCTAGAAGTGATTGGAGCCCTCGGGTCCGGCCTTACTATCCCCAGGGAGAGCAGTCGTTGGGAGTACCAGACCAGGCCCTGCTGCCAGCCTCTGCTCCGGAAACCCCCTCATTCCACGGTGTCTGCTTAATCCCTGTTAACAGTGGGCTGACCTCCCGCCTCCGTGGCCTCACACTGGGCCTGCCCCAGATCCTCACAGGCCTCCTTCGAAAAATAAATAAATACTTTCTCCATTATCCCATTAGCAGCTTCACAGGTTTTTCTGCTATTAGTTCCCAGCTCCAGTGAAAGTGGAAACACGTGTTCCAAAGAACCTCCGCTTGCCCACCAGCCACCACGGGGCTGGTGCTACACTCGAGGCAGGCGCTGTGCCTGGCCACCTGCAGCTGCCCACTGGGGAGAGTGGGGGTCAGAATCCGTTCAGCTCCCCCCAAAATTCTGCCACCTTCAGCATAAACCAGGGGTCTCCACACAACTGGGCAAGGAGCTGGGAGACACAGCTTCTGTGTGATGCTCTTCGCTGGCTGTGTGTCTTCTGGCAAATCTCATTATCTCTCTGGGCCTCAGTTTCTATTTTATTGTATTTTATTATTTTGAGACAGAGTCTCGCTCTGTTGCCCAGTCTGGAGTGCAGTGCTGCAATTTTGGCTCACTGCAACCTCCATCTCCTGAGTTCAAGTGATTCTCCTGCCTCAGCCTCCCAAGTAGCTGGAATAACAGCCGGGCGCCACCATGCCTGGCTACTTTTTTTTTTTTTTTTTTTTTTTTTAGTAGAGACGGAGTTTCACCATGTTGGCCAGGCTGGTCTCCAACTCCTGACCTCAAGTGATCCACCTGCCTCAACCTCCCCAAAGTGCTAGGATTACAGGCGTGAGCCACCATGCCCGGCCTCAGTTTCTATTTTAAAATGGAGATTATAACTCCTCTTTTTTTTTTTTTTTTTGAGACAGAGTCTGGCTCTGTCGCCCGGGCTGGAGTGCAGTGGCCGGATCTCAGCTCACTGCAAACTCCGCCCCCCGGGTTTACGCCATTCTCCTGCCTCAGCCTCCCGAGTAGCTGGGATTACAGGCGCCCGCCGCCTCGCCCAGCTAGTTTTTTGTATTTTTTAGTAGAGACGGGGTTTCACCGTGTTCGCCAGGATGGTCTCGATCTCCTGACCTAGTGATCCGCCCGTCTCGGCCTCCCAAAGTGCTGGGATTACAGGCTTGAGCCACCGCGCCCGGCCTATAACTCCTCTTTTAAGGACTAGAGGATCAAAATTATCTGAACGGACAAGAAAGGGTCTTCAAGTGCTTTGCCAGTGGGGATGGGGTACTTGGGAAATGTCTTACTCTTCTGGCCTTTGCTGGCCACCTCTGCTTCTTCAGATATAGTAAAGGATGCAGGCCGGGCGCGGTGGCTCAAGCCTGTAATCCCAGCACTTTGGGAGGCCGAGACGGGCGGATCACGAGGTCAGGAGATCGAGACCATCCTGGCTAACACCGTGAAACCCTGTCTCTACTAAAAATACAAAAAACTAGCCGGGCGAGGTGGCGGGCGCCTGTAGTCCCAGCTACTCCGGAGGCTGAGGCAGGAGAATGGCATAAACCCGGGAGGCGGAGCTTGCAGTGAGCTGAGATCCGGCCACTGCACTCCAGCCCGGGCTACAGAGCAAGACTCCATCTCAAAAAAAAAAAAAAAAAAAAAAAAAGGATGCAGCCAGGCCTTCCCTCACTGCACTGCCCTACACCCCAAGAGAGAGCCTTTGGGAGCTCAGACCCCTGGGGTTGGCTACCTCCCTTTTGGTGCCTAGTGCATCCCCCTCCCCATGGCCACAGTTCTCTGAGAAGGTTCTAGGATGCTCCATCATTGGCTCCTCAAGGTGAGGCAGGGCGCTGCCCAGCTGGCCTCAGCTAACACCCCCACAATGCCCAGTGCAGGCCCTGGCACAGAGCAGAATCAGGCTGGGAGCTGCAAATGTTTGTCTTCCGGTTCCATCTCTCGGCTCCTTTTCACTTCCTGTGCCTGTGGCCCCAGGCAAGGTGGGCCCAGGTGTGCAGGAGTGTGGCCTGCTCTGGCTGCCCACTGGGCACCTGGGACTTGGGTGGACAGGCAGTTAGTCTGTGCAGAGTCTGTCAGCAGTTGGAATCTGTTGGCAGTTCCTGTGAGGCCACTGCTCTGCCTTCCCATTTCAAAGGAGGTGGGACTAAGTCCTAACTCAGGCCATCTCTGGAACCCTCTGTCCCTTGGCTCCCACTCTTCTGCCTGCCCCTTCCCTGCAACTCCACCCTGCTTCACTTCTCTTGTCTGTGAGCTTCTTGAGACAGAAAGGGTGTCTTGTTGTCCCTTGGACATGCTGTGTTCCATTCAATGCCAAATTGGAACGGTGGTTTTCTTATGGATTGGCTGTAACCTTGAACAAGTGACCTAACTTCTCTGTACCTCTAATTGTCTCATCTTTAAAGTGCAGATGCACATTGCATTGCTGTGAGGGTCTAGTGGGATAATGCATTAGCACAGTCCCTGGCACCTTGTAAGCCCCCCAGAGAATGAGCTGTTGTTCTTACTCCCTATCCTGGCAACTCAGCAGCACAGCTTGCTAGAGGGTAGTGCGCAGCAAATGAGCATGTGAATGCATGCTCAGTCCTAGGCCCTGGCCCTCAGCCCCTCCCTCTGGTTCCTGGCCAGGTGGGAGATGCTGTCAGCTCTGCCAGAGTGTGGTTTCCCAGCATGGGAAAGGCTGTCCGGACACCTGGGAACAGCAGGATGACTGTGCCTGGGCAGCCCCGGGGGCCCACAGTCTCTCTGGGCTGAAAGGAGCCCAGAGTGCATTCCTGGGTGGAGAGCTGGATTGGCCTCCCTGCACCGTGGGACTTGGCCTCAGTGTTCGTCTGATGAGTTGGCCTCATCTTACCAACCCCACGGCTCCTCTCTGTGGGTCCATTTGAGCAGCCTGGCAGCAGCCAGGCCTCCTTTCCCGGCCCCCTGGGAAGCCCCCCTTCTCACCTATCAACCAGCAGCTCTCATCCCCTTGGTTCTCCCAGAGGTTGGACCAGGGCATTTTTCCACTCTGACATGCTAAGCCCCTGCCAGAATGAACCACCCATGTAGGGAGAGGTGAGGCCGGGGCCGGACTGAAGGATGCTGTGACTTGCTTTCTCCATCTTGGCCAATGCTGGCCCTCAAGGAGGCAGAGGCGGGAGTCCTGGTAACCTTCTCCCTCCTGGGATCCTGGGCTGTCTCTGGCTAGAAACCAATTAGGCACTTTGGCATCAGGTGCCTTTGCAAGCCAGGATGGGGGTGGGAAGGCCCAGCCCTCTCTGTACCGATGTTGGTAGGGGGCTGGGCACGGCCTCATGGGGAGCTGGCCTGGACACAGCAGAGGCAGGCGGCTGCACCGCCTGACCTCCTGTGAGTCCAGAGGCTACCATTCTGTGATTGATTCTCCCCTCGGAGCCTCTGGGCTGCTCTCCTGGGAAAGCCGCAGGTCTGGGTCAAGGGGAGGGAGTCTGGTATGGACCATATTCAGGGACGGATTAGCCGGGGGAACTGCTCCCACCAGCAGGGAGGGGAGAGAGAAAGCTTGTGAGCTGGAGAAGGGGGGCCCAGCACCGAGACACTCCCTCCATGACCCCAGGCCCGTGCAGAGCTGGTGTCTGTGGTGGGGGAGGGGGCCGCCCCTTTTCCCAGGGTACTGGCTGGCCGTGGAGCCCAGCACTTTCTCAGGCCCTTTATTAAATTTCTCAGGAGCAAGAGGGGAGGTTATCCCTCCCCTTCTTCCCCGGGCTCCCCTCCTTTTGTCTCCCTCCCCAGGAGGGTCGGGAAGGAGCTTTTCTCATTATTGTGGTTATTAAAAAATAAATGAGGCAGAGACAGAGACACAGAGGGAGAGACAGAGAGGCTGAGAGACAGAGGCAAGCCAAGAGAGACAAAGAAAGACAGACAGACAGAAGACGGAGCTAGGAAGACAGATGCAGAAGGAAGTAGACACAGAGAGACCAAGAGAAATGGGGGAGAGGTCCAGGGCAGCTTGGCATGGTGGGAAAAACAGGTTTGGGGACTTTGAGCTGCGTTTAAAGTCACACCTGGTACCCAGTCGTGTGGGCTTGGGCAAGCTACTTCATCTACTTGAGCCTCAGTTTCTCGTCTGCAAAATGGAATAATAATCCTTACTTTGTAGTATCAGAAGCATAGACAGAGAGACAGAAGGGAGAAGGGACAGAGAGAGCTCAGTGGTGCCTGGGAAGCCCCCACTCCCCATGAGCAGAACAGGACTCTGAGTGGCAGGACCTCTTCCCTGGAGATGACTGTTTCTGGGGTCCAGGCTCCTCTTCCTTATTCATCACTTCACTTCTATGAGCCAATTCCTGGCTACTAAGTGGAAAACAAACTGGAGTCCTAGAATGTTCACCTTGACCAGGTGCTCACACCTGGAATCCCAGCACTTTGGGAGGCTGAGGCAGGCAGATCACTTGAGATCAGGAGTTTGAGACCAGCCTGGCCAATATGGTGAAACTCCGTCTCTACTAAAAATACAAAAATTAGTCAGGTATGGTGGCATGTGCCTGTGGTCCCAGCTACTCTGGGAGCTGAGGCAGGAGAATCACTTGAACCTGGGAGGTAGAAGTTGCAGTGAGTTGAGATTGTGCCACTGCATTCCAGCTTGGGAGACAGAGTGAGACACTGTCTCAAAAAATTAAATTAAATTAAAGTTAGCCGGGCGTGGTGGCGTGCGTCTGTACTTCCAGCTGCTTGAGAGGCTGAGGTGGAGGTGGGAGGAGGGCTTGGGTGCGGGAGGTCGAGGCTGCAGTGAGCTGTGATTGCACCACTGCACTCCAGCCTGGACAACAGAGTGAGACGCTGTCTCAAAAAAAAAAAAAAAAAAAAAAAAGTTCACCTCACGTTGTTGTTTTTCCTTTTGTCTCCCAAACTAAAGAACCTGACCATGAGCTTTGGAGGCAAACAAACCTGGCACTGAATTCCAGAAACCTACTATGAAGTTTTTAAGGGCAAAGGGCTAATATATGTTGATCTCATAGCTTTTTTTTCTTAAATAACTTTCTTCAGGTATAAAATTCACAGGTAAAATGTACCCACTTTAAGTGCACAATTCAATGAAGTTTTCGTTTTTGATTTTGAGACGGAGTCTCACTCTGGCACCCAGGCTGGAGTGCAGTGGTGCAATCTCGGCTCACTGTAACCTCCGCCTCCCGGGTTCAAGCGATTCTCCTGCCTCAGGCTCCCAAGTAGCTGGGATTACAGACATGCACCACCACACTCGGCTAATTTTTCTTTTCTTTTTTTTTTTTTTTTTTTTTTTTGTATTTTTAGTAGAGATGGGGTTTCACCATGTTGGCCAGGCTGGTCTCAAACTACTGACCTCAAGTGATTAGCCTGTCTTGGCCTCCCAAAGTGCTGGGATTATAGGTGTGAGCCACCGCGCCCAGCCCTATTTTCTTTCTCTATAGATTTGTCTTTTCTGGACATTTCATTAAAATAAATCATGCAGCATGTGGTATTTTGTGTTTGGCTTCTCTCAGAATGCTTTGAGATTCCACCATGTGGCCCACTTCATCCTTTTTCACCGCTGAGTAGTAGTCCACAGTGTGGATGGCCGTGTACTATCCCTTCACCCACTGATGGACCTCTGGGTTGTTCATAGGGTATTTTAAGGGTAGAATAAGACACTGTGTGTAATGTAATTGGGTCAGTAAATAGGTCATCTTACATGGGTTGAGGAGAGAGAAGGAGGGGAGAAATTTCTTTGCAGACTAACTACGAGGCAGGCACAGATGGAAGCACACTATAGCCATTTCCTTCTTACACCACAACTTTGGGGTAGCAGTAAGTACTATAATCCTCTCCATTTTGCAAAGGAGGCACGCATGGCTTGGAGAGGGGATTGTGACTGTCTTGTCTGAGGTCACACCCAGTAAGTGAGGAGCTGGGAGCTGAGCCCAGGCGGTTGGCCCCCACCCTGCAGCTTCTCCTTGGCTCTGCCTGCCCCACACCCTAGGGAGCACCAGGGGAAGAGCTGGAATTCCCGCAGGCTTCCTGCACTCAGCACCCAGCTCTTGCCTCCACTCACACGGCCTGCTCCTTTGCCTTTGCTTTTCTTCCTCAGCATTGGCTAGGAAACTCCCCCATGTCTTTTCCCTCCTCGACGTCCCTGTAGCACCTCCAAGTGTGGAGCACCTGTGATATGCCAGGCACTGCTTCCCAGGTGTGGCCTTAGAGATCTGCTGTCATCCTCAGGTCATCCTTGGAGGTGGTTGTGTTGGCACAAAGGCCCAGAAAGTTTCAGAAACTTGCCCAGGATCAGAGTTCGTGAGCAAGTTGTGGAGCCCGCATTCCAATGTCTACATCTGTTTGATTCCAAAGGCCACTCTCTCTCTCTCCCCTTCTGTGCTCCTCCCTCCCAGAGGCTGGAGCTCCACATCTGGCTCCCAAATGACCCCCCAGGAGGGAAGGCGAAAGGCTGGGGACCCTGTGGTAAGGGAAGACAGAGCAAGGGAGGGCGGGGGATACCAGAAGGGGTGGGCAGAAGGGCCAGCTGGCCTTCTTCCCTGTAGCTTGGAGGCCCTCCCCGGGATGGCAGAGTGCGGGAGCTGCCCTCTCCTCTCCTCCCAGCGTCTTCTGGGAGACAATGTGCTTCTCATTAGGCTGGCGTTGGGTTTTGCAAACCGGACCTCTAAGGGTGAAGGTTTGGGGGTGTGAGGAACTGCACATCTCTGCACCTCACATCTCCTGAAGGGGAGAGCAGTCAGGCCCCTCCTACTTCCTGGGTGGCTCTCAGCCACGGGAGATGGCTGTGCCCTCACTGGCACCGAGTGCTAGCCCGAGGGGAGAGGAGTCCTTGAGAGGAGGGGCTGATCGGCGTGGAGACAAGTGAGATGAGGCCATGCTGACGTTATCTGCTTCACAGGATGGACTGTCCACCTCTGGAATCCTCTAGGACCACCCACTCTTCTTATTAGGCCTCCCCCAAAGCAGAGTCATCTCTCTCCTGACACTGGGGTCCCTGAGGGCTGAGGACTCTCCCTCAGTCTTCCCCACACCCCACGGGAGGGCTGCGGAGCTGCGGTGGAGGGGCGCATGCTGCACCCCACCCTGTGCCAGCAGCATTGGGCTCACAGTGGGGAAATTGAGTAATGAGCGTGTAACCGAGTTAGGCCCATGGGAGCCTCCGAAGGCTCCGGTTTCCAGTTTCCTCCCCACCCAGTGTGTCTGTCTGGGTGACTGCAAGGGGCCAGGATGCCACCTTCTCAAACCTTCCAAAATGCTCTCCGAGAGTCTGAGCCCTGCAAGGCAGGGCTGCCAGGGGCGGGCAGGGTGTGAATGTCAGGCTGCCGGAGCTCCCGGTCACATGTCACCGCACATAAACACGCCCCGTCACAGTCACGTAGGCACACGGAGACCCATGTGAGACCCTCCCTCCAGTTACTGACATGCACACACTTACACTCACACACACACACGTGTGCCCCCCAGGTACTAACACACATGGACACACAGAGACAGCCACCCTAGGGAGGCACTTGAGAGTCTTACAGCCAGGTGCGGTGGCTCACGCCTGTAATCCCAGCACTTTGGGAGGCTGAGGCGGGAGGATCGTTTGAGGTCAGGAGTTTGAGACTAGCCTGGCCAACATGATGCAACCCCGTCTCTATTAAAAATACAAAAATTAGCCGGGTGTGGTGGCGCGCACCTGTAATCCCAGCTACTCCGAAGGCTGAGGCAGGAGAATTGCTTAAACCCAGGAGATGGAGGTTGTAGTGAGCCAAGATCACACCACTGCACTGGGTGACAGAGTGAGACTCTGCCTCAAAAAAATAAAAATAGAGTCTCTTACACACTCAAGCACACTTCTGTGGGCACACTCAGGCATGTATATGTCAACCCACAACTGGCACACGCACACACACTGACACCTGTTCACAGTCCACATGGCTGGGGCACACCACTTCAGACACACTCGGGCGTGTCCTCAATCTCAGTGCAAGCTCAAGTGTGAAGAACCCTCAGGTTCCCAGCTGGGAGGAGCCTTGAAAGAGCACCATGCCCAGGCCCTGCCTGGCAGGCCCTCCCTCCAGGCCTTCCCAGCTGTTGTGACATCACCCAGGGAGAGACCTAGCCTAGTCCTGGCTCCAGCCTCTGGAAGTCCTCATGGCATCTGACTTTTGTCAGATGGGCCTTGTTGATCTGGTCCTTTGGGAACCACCTCTGGTGACTTGAAGTCTCAGGTGCTGGAGCCCAAGGCTGACTCTCAAAGGTAAGGGGCTCTGGGAAGGGGTGAGAGGGCAGGAAGACTCTCAGGGGTGGCGGGCAGGGGCCTTGCCAAAGAGAAGCATTGGCTTGGATTAGGGAGGACACCTTCTCCCATGCAAACTGAGAACCTTTGGTTTATTTGTTTACTTAAGCAGAAGGAGCAAGAAGCCCAGGCGCTCTGACCCCATGGTGTCTTCAGCAGACAAGGAAGGTGCAGGGGTAGAGACCAAGGCCACAGCAGGTTAGGGAATCCGAGCCCCAGGAAGGCTGATCTGAACCCCCTAAGCTGGGCAGGATGGCTTTTGGTTGGTGGCCGGGGAGGGGTCCTGGGTTTTGAGGGAGGGAAGAGAGCAGGAACCAGGGCAATGTGAAGAGGAGAGGCCCCATCATGTTCCTGGCTACAGGGACCAGAATGAGCAACTTGAGGAGGAGCCAGAACAGGATCTACCAGCTGTTGGGGCCTGGGGCCTGAGCTCTAGGCCACTCAGTCTCCATGAGTCTACCTTTCATTCAATCCTACGTTAGAGCTTTCCTCTGGCTCCCAGAGCTGCTGGGCTGCAACTCGTCTCTCTCTATCCTAACAACTACCTGTCTCCCTCACCAGGCGGTGACCTTATTTTATGCCATTCATTCATTCGTTATCAGCTAAATAACCTGAGGCCTAATTACCTTCTCTGAAACATGGATAATAGTATCTTTCTCATAGGATTATTATTTTTTTCTTTTTTTTTGAGAAGGAGTTTCACTCTTGTCTCCAGGCTAGAGTGCAGGGGTGTGATCTCAGCTCACTGCAACCTCCGCTTCCCAGGTTTAAGCAATTCTCCTGCCTCAGTCCCCCAAGTAGCTGGGACTACAGGCACGCGCTACCACGCCCAGCTGATTTTTGTATTTTTAGTAGAGACAGGGTTTCACCATGTTGGCCAGGCTGGTCTCGAACTCTTGACCTCAGGTGATCTGCCCACCTCGGCATCCCAACGTGCTGGGATTACAGGCATGAGCCACTGCACCCGGCCCCTCATAGGATTTTTAGATGGAATGAATTATTATGTAAATCTCATAGAATACCACCTTCACCAGGTGCAGTTGACTCACACCTATAATCCCATCACTTTGAGAGATCAAAGGAGGATTAGTTGAACCAAGGAGTTTGAGACCAGCCTGGGCAACATAGTGAGACCCCATTTCTACAAAAAAATTTAAAAATTAGCTGGCATGGTGGTGTGCACCTGTAGTCACAGCTACTCAGGAGGCTGAGGTGGGAGGGTGGCTTGTGCCTAGGAGTTCAATACTGCAGTGAGCCAAGAGTTATGCCACTGCACTACCTTCCAGCCTGGGTGAAAGAGTGAGACCCTGCTTCTAAAAAAAAAAAAAAAAGAAGAAAGAAAGAAAAAGATAAATCACCTCCTGGCCCAAAATTAATGCCACACATATATTAGCTTTAAAAACCTAACCAGCCCTATGCCAAACATTTGATAGGCACCGGGTATATGGCAGAGAATAAGGTAGACACAGTGCTGCCCTCAACAAGCTCAAAGTCTTAGGGCCTCGGGGACAGGGTGGGGAGTCATCCTTGACCAAGTGACTGAGATAATGTGTAATGACTATTGTAATGGGAGAAGCCAGGATTTTTACGGGAGCACAAGGCAGGAGGTCCTAGCCCAGGCAATGGGTTGGGAAAAGGCTTCCTGAGGCAGGAACTTCCAAGGTGAGACCTGCAGGGATGAGTAGAAGTAACCAGGTGAGGATGAGGAGGAAGGGGCTCCAGGCAGAAGGCACAGTGTGCACAAAGGCTTTGAGGTCATTATCAACTCCAGGGTCTAGCCTATGGCCTGGCCATACCAAACTGCCAGTCAATATTTGTTTTTGTTTTTGTTTGTTTGTTTTGAGACAGGGTCTGGCTCTGTCGCCCAGGCTGGAGTGCAATAGCATGATCTCACCTCACTGCAACCTCTGCCTCCCAGGCTCAAACTATCCTCCCATCTCGGCCTCCCAAGTAGCTGGGACTATGGGTGCACACAACCACACTCGGCTAATTTTTGTATTTTTGGTAGAGACAGGGTTTGGCCACGTGGAACTCCTGGGCTCAAGTGATCCTCCCGCCTCGGCCTCCTACAGTGCTGGGATTATAAGCTCTGCTGCGATACCAGACCAGTCAATATGTGTTGACTGGAGCATCGATTGCTTACCAGCTTCTGCATTTCATCGCATGGGATCTTTGTAGCAAAGATGGGAGTTAATGTACACCAATTTCACAGAGGTGATGCTCAGCAGCTTACAGAGGTGGCCAAGGTCACATAGCTCCGGGATCTGTAGTAAAGTCAGGACTGTCTACCTTCTGTCATCTGGCTTTGGGGGTTCAGGGGAATGTTTTCTTTGCTGCTACTGTAGAGAACCACTGAACAGAAAAGACCCGGGCAAGAACTGGCAGGCTAGGGACAGGCTCCCAAGGCTCTCTCCTTTGAAGCACAGCCCCTGGGGTCTCTGAGATCAAAATCCCTGGAGCCCAAGTTTCTGGAAGACCTTTGTCCATCCTGAGCCCTGTGGTCTGTCCTCCTCCCACACCAGTCTCTTGGGGGCCTGGACTAGAGACCCTGGTTCCCTGGGCTCACTTCTGCCCATCTCTCCCTCTCTGGGGTCCCTGGGTGATGCATCTGGCTCCTGTGAGAATAAAGCCTCTGGGTCACCACTTCCTGGGTAGTTCTTAGGAATGTGCCTCTGCAGCAGTGGCAGATGTGGGCTTGGGATACAGTCGTGATGAGGGTGGCGGTGAGGCCTGGCAGAACACCCTCTGTCTGACACAGCTGAGCTCCCTTCTCCAGGCCCCTGCCTGCTTCCACCAGCCCCAGTTGTAATAGTCTCACCAAACCCTTCAAACCAACACATCTGGGGGAGGCGGACGAACAGTGCATCTCGCTTTGGAACATTTAAGGCAAGTAAGCTCTAGGGATCTAGGAGGCCCCATGTGTGCATTGAGAGGTGTGGGGGGTGGGGTGGGGCGGGCAGTGCAGACGCCAGGCCCAAGGAAAGGCAGGGGCAGGGGGCAAGAGCCTGGTTTCTGACCCTGAGCCCCATTGTCTGGTTGACTGTCAGCCTGTTTCCAAGTTAAAAATGCTTCTTCCTGGCCTGGCGTGGTGGCTCACACCTGTAATTCCAGCACTTTGGGAGGCCGAGGCGGGTGGATTTCCCGAGGTCAGGAGTTCGAGACCAGCCTGGCCAACATGGTGAAACCCCATCTCTAAAAATACAAAAATAAGCCAGGTGTGGTGGCACGCACCTGTAGCCCCAGCTACTCGGGAGGCTGAGGCAGGAGAATTGCTTGAACTTGGGAGGCGGAGGTTGCAGCGAGCCAAGATTGTGCTATGGCACTTCAGCCTTCTCCCTTCAGAGGGAGATTCCATCTCAAAAACAAAACAAAACAAAACAACAACAAAAAAACAACTTCTTCCTTAGGGGGCCAGGTCCCAGACCAGGCCGGCTACACAGACTGAACACCAAGCCCACTACACAGATAGGAAAACCAAGACCACGTATGCTAGGGGTGCTAAGGGCAGGTCTGTCTTCCCTTCCTCCCAGGGTAGTCTGCCCTCCCCGGGAAAGCGGAGACCAGTCTGTCTGTCCTTCCACTCACCCATCTTCGGGCCACTCTCAACCCCCAACCCCTCTAAACGCCCCCTGGAACCTGTCCCCAGCGACCCCCTTCTAGGGAATGTGATGAAAGGTCTATTTATTATACTTCAGCTCGGACAGTTGTTTCAGATGTTTCCAATTCGTCGGACTGCTCAGACATCTGTTCCTGGTTGAAGGCAGAGAAGAGAAAGAAAAAAGGAAAAAACTCGATGCGTTTCCCACACCCTCACTCAGATGCACACAGACTCGCACATCCCCTTGCTCTCTCTCCCTCCCCAAGACCCTCGCAGCAGGCTCCCTTGTCCTCACCCACACTCACAGCCTCACTCACTTTCACTGCAACCATAGCCTGTGCTCAATGCAGCTCCCAGGTTTGTGCCGAGACGCTGATGTGCCCACTTTCCACCCTCGCCTACCCCACGCAGCCTAGTGTGCACACTCACGCCTACACCTGTCCCCTCTCAGAGCCTCACACCCCCATTCCTAGGTCATGGTGAGGGTTCCTATGGTGGAGGGCCTGGACCGTGTCTCGAATTCCAGTCAAGACCCTATGAAGTGGGCTGTTATCTTCCCTACCTCCAAGGGCTATTGTGCTGGTTAAAATCTTGCATGTTAGGCGCCTGACCTGGCAGCAAGCTGGCACTCTGAGAGTGTCTGTCATGGCTCCTGGTGGCATTTCCCCCTTCCCCTATGTACAGACACACGGCCACACATGTATTTGCTCCTACAGTGGGGATTGAAAGATTCCAGGGTCCCAGGGAAACTTGAGGTTCTGTGATTCTTGCCCCTCACACACAGATGTATAAGCTGCACATGCATGTGTGCTCAGCAACCTGGTCTAACACATGCATGGAGGCAAACAAATGCACACATACACTCCTTAATGCACACACACTCATCTGCACACTTGCACACATGTACACTCTCTTGCACTTGCACTCTCCTCTCAGCTCACACATGCACACTCAGCTCCGCACATGGAACACCCAGCCAAGGGACCAGGGATCGGAGGGGTGGAGGGAGGCCTGAGTTCATGGGGACCAGGCTGGACTTGCTGAGGTGGGTCTGGGGGAGGAAGTCAACCGCTCCCTGCCTCCTAGGCAGACTGGGTGCATTCTTGCAGTGGGGACCTGCCCCACCCGACTCTGGGGGCCAGGGGTGGAGAGGTGCGGATAGGAAACCCCTCTCCTAGTGCACTGCCATGTGCACTTTAGTCACCTCTGGAGGAACTCTGGAGCAGCAGGTAGAAGGGGAGGTTCTAGGGGGGTGGCAATCAGCGGGGGTGAATGGTCAGAGTGATGACTCCCCCATCTAGAGTTCATTGATTGACACCTCCTGTCTATGACCCCAATCCCCAGATCTGGGCCATGAGCCTGGAAACAAGAGCACCTCTCACTGCTCTCCCACCTCCTCCAGTTCCACCAGCCACAGGTGGCTTTGGTCAGACCAGCCCAGGACCTCCTCAGCCTGGGGCCTTCCAGGCAGGCTCAGCTGACCTCTCCACTAGGCCCCCTGGCCCTCCAGCATGGGCATCGTAGCAGACTGCTGTGAGGCTGAGGCACTCAGAACCAGAGAGCAGGAGGAGGGGCCTGTGGGGTCCACCATGCAACCTCCCACTTCTCCCAAGCTGCCCCTCCATCTGTCTGGGAGTCGTAGTCCCTGCTCCTTCAACCCAGACCCCCAAAGCAGGTGGAGGAAGTATTGTCCTTGTGTTAGATTTCAATGACCCCAGAACAGCTGGGAAACCCCCTTCCCCGCCAGAACCAGCTCAGCTTTTGTGTGTTGGGGGCCTGAATCCGAGTCCCACTTGGGGAGGATCCCCTCTTCCCCAGCCCCGTCCCTCCCACTGCTGGTGCCTTGGGGCCTTGGGCCAACTGGGGCCTCCTCCTCCTTCTCTCCTCTGTCTTAGAGTCAATGCTGGCCTTAGAGTCGGACAGAAAAGACTTGGGCTCAGCTCCTCTCAGCTGCTGACCTGCTCTGTGATTTGCTGCCAAACGCGTAGCCCCTCCCAGCTTGGATGTGCTCCCCTGCAAAGCGGGTAGGGTAGACGCTTTATGGAGAAGACCCGTTTACATCATGGTCTCCAAAGGGCCTGGCGGTAGGTGCTCAGTGAGGGCTGGTTGACTGGATCCTGGAGCCAGGTAACCTGTCCCCACTCCAGGGCAGACTGCACCTCAGGAATTCCCTTCTCTGGCAAACACTCCCCTTTAGGCCTTCACCTCAGTGGGAGGAAGCCCTGCCTGGACAAGGAGGGGCAGAATCCCAGACACCACCCTCTTGCTTTACCAGCCTCCTTCAGTTTTCCTATCATCAAATCCCCAAGGCCAAGGGCAGCATTGCTACTACTATGCTTTTACCTATTGCTCAACTGCCATGTTTGCAGCTGTCTGCCCACCCTCTTCCTACTCTTGAAACAGGAGCCAGAGGCTTCTGCAAGGTACTGGGGCTGGAGTCGAGAACTGCAGATGGAAGCGGGAGAGAAGAAAGAGGCTGCTGCCTGGCTTCTCACCCACGACATACTGCTGGGTGTGAGGAGACGGTGAGAAATAACCGTTTTTTTGAGCACCTGCTGTGTGCCAGGCATAGAATCGGGGCCACATGTTAGTATGTATGTACCAGAATGTAAACTCCATGAGGGCAGAGATTATTCTGTTTTGTTCACTGTTGTAACCTTAGTGCCTAGCACATGGTAAGAACTCAATAAATATATGTGGAATAAATGAATTTGTACCTGTTATTCTCATCATAACTCTATGAGGCAGGTATAATTATTATCACCATGTTACATGATCTTCAGCTGAGACTCAGAGAGGTTAAGTGACTTGCTCAATGTCACACAGCCAGGTAAGTGGCAGAGCTGGGCCTATCTGACTGTAAAGCCCTTGCTCTGCCCACTGCACTCTTGAGCAGGCCCAGATGACCACAGCTACTCCGTGTGTGTGTGTGTCTCTGTGTGTGTGTGTCTGTGTGTGTGTGTCTGTGTGTGTGTTTCTGTGTGTGTGTGTCTGTGTGTGTGTGTCTCTGTGTGTGTGTGTGGCTGTCCTGGCGTGGGAGTATCATATCTTGGAGGCTCATTGACTATACAAGTCCCATGGTCACACATAGAAGCTGTCATGTGTTCTTGTGCCTCAGTGTGACCCCGAGGCTCCTGTGTAGATGCTGCACACGGAAACCTGCTCTCCACTAGGCCCACATCCGTTCACCTGCACAGTCCCTGGATACAGACCTGACACAGCATGCAGGGTGCAAGACATAGGACAGGGCCCCCAGGCCTCTCTGGGGCACCTGTGCCCTAGTGGACCCTTTCTACCTCTCTTGGCCTAGTGCCCAGAGAACATGAAGGTGTATGCACATTTACACTCACACATGGCTTGCATGTGTGCACACATGTCTGTGCTAATGCACGTGTTGGGTATGCATGTGTATCCCTGTGAAACGGAGTCGCTTCTGCCTCAGAGATCCTGGCCTGCCCCACTTCAGGGTTCAACTCTTCACAGACAAATCAGGTACCTGGAAAAGCTGGACAAAGTTTCTGGAAGAAATCAGCTTTCAGCCTGGTGCAACTGGGAGGGTGCTTCACAGAGGGGCAGCTGGGGGTGGGGACAAGCCTGGTGAGTCCAGGCATGGAATGGAAGTAATGCCTTGGCTGGGAGTTAGCAAATCCCAACCCTCCTCATCCCCTTCCAGAAAAAGAGGAACACAGCAGAGTCAAAGTGAGATCACATACACACTCAGAACCATGCAGACACACATGCATAGACACAAGCACACACCCATGCTCATTGATTCACACACACACACAGATTTACATGTACAACCATGCACACTGCCTGGACGTACATACTGATGCAGGTTCATATTACTGATAGCAAGAGGATGCACACACACCTGACAAGTACTCACATCCACAGACACACACAGCATATGAACAGTCCCAGCATAGGAGCCCGGCCGGAGCCTGCTTGCTCCACCTCCTGCCAGTCACCCCGTCCTTCCACCACCACCTCCCTTTCCTTAAACCTGAGCTGGTTCAGGATGAACTGCACTAGAGGGCTGCACTGAGGCCTTACTCTGCAGGAGGGGGTGGGGATGGGGCTCTCCATTACCCACCCCTTCCCCACAGAGGCCAGGGGCCAGAACACCTGAACCTGGTTAGCTGTCCAGCCTACCCTGTGTAACTCATGTCTGGGGCAGGCTGGCAGGAGGAAGGGCTGGCACGAACACTTGGGGGACTTGGACTCAGTCACTCCCGCACTGCCAGGCCAGGCCAGCTCTCAGCTTGGTCTCCAGGGAACCCAGGACTGAGCCCCACCTCCCCCACTGCCCATGGCACCTGCCTGTCACTGATTTCCTTGCCTCTATGCCATTCCCCTCCAGTCTGCCCTCTACATTGCAATGGCAGTGACCTGTCTCTCCCAGAAACCAGATTGTGCAACACCCCTACTAATAAAAAGAATTTCTAATTGCCCTCTGGGTGAAGAAGTGACTCCTTAACGCGGCTCTCAGGGCCCTCCTTGGCCAGCCCCTGCTCACTGAGGCTTCACCTCTCCTTACTCCCACTCATGGCAGACACCCCATGGTCACCTGCTTCCTGTGGGTTTCTGATGACAACTTACCTGCAGCCTCCAGGCCTTCCCACAAGCACTGGGTCTCCATAGGAGGCTGTTCCCTTCTACTCTTGGCCTGACCAACTTGTGCCGTCTGATCCCAGCTGAGAGTCACTTTCTCCAGGAATATTGATTCCCCCTCCACTTCTGCTCAGGGCTCCCACTGCCTCCGACTTATCCCAAAGGGAGCAGTGTCTCTCAGAACTGTCTCTCCTGTATTACGTGCTCGTCACCTCCTCTGCACTACCTCTGAGGGCAGGGACCATTTGTCTTATTTGTTTTCTAGCTTTAGTTTTGATTTAGTTTAGAACTTAAAATATAGTAAGTGCTTAATAAATATTCATTGAATAGTCACAGCTTCTCAGAGATGATGAAAAAGGAAGAAATACTAATTGAATAAATGAAATAAGTGAGTGAGAGAATAAGTGCTTCACGCTAGCTCACAGATACCCTGGTTGTGTTTAGAGGGGCTGAGTGATTAGAAGATAGGGTCTTCAGCTGGGCATTGGACACCTGGGTTCCAATCCCTAAGTTGGAGTGTGAGCTTGGCTGAGTCACCGCCCCTCACTGGGCCTGGTTCCCTCCTCTGTGAGGTAGACGAGAGCTGATGGTCAGGTGTTTCTCAAGTGCCCAGGGTCTCAGGCTTCCCAGTTATGGGCTCCACAGTCAGGGTGGGGTTGGTTCTTGTTTTCTGGGAAGGGGAGAGGATGTGGTGGAGAATCTGACTATGCTTATTCTACGTATTCTACAGAATGAAATCTGACTCTCAGGCTCAGCCTCCAAGGCCTTCCACGATGCAGTCTCAGTCCAATTGCTTCCCCTCATCCTATGCAACACATAGACACACTTATTCTCTCTCTCTCTCTTAGACACTGGGCAGAACAACAGCTTAGCCAAGGCCATGAGTCCAACCCAGCAAGGAAAAGGGGCTTGGGACTTGTACCAGCTGCCTGTCGCTGACCTGGGCTTTACCCCCAGCAACTCCACGTGATGGAGGAAGCACAGGATATAAATCCAGGCTTGACCACTACAATCAGTGTGCTCATGGGCAAGTCACTTAGCCTCTATGTGCCTCTGTTTTCTTATCAGCAAAATGGAAATGGTGATGCCTTCTATCTTGGGGAGCCTTGCTCAAAAGAAGTGACAGTGTCCATCAAGTGCACTTTTGCTGGGTGAGCCTGGAGAAAATTTTATTAGAAATCTACTTTGCGGCTGGGTGTGGTGGCTCACGGCCATGGTCCCAGAACTTTGAGAGGCTGAGGCAGGAGGATTGCCTGAGTCCAGGAGTTCGAGACCAGCCTGGGCAACATGGCAAAACCCTGTCTCTACAAAACATATAAAATTAGCCGGATGTGGTGGACTATAAGCCTGTAGTCCCAGCTACTTGAGAGGGTGAGGTGGGAGGATGGCTTGAGCCTGGAAGGTCGAGGCTGCAGTGAACTGTGATGACACCACTGCATTCCAGCCGGACCACAGAGCGAGACCCTGTCTCAAAAATCAAAACAAAACAGCCGGCATGGTGGCTCATGCCTGTAATCCCAGCACTTTGGGAGGCCAAGGCGGGTGGATTACCTGAGGTCGGGAGTTTGAGATCAGCCTAACCAACAGGGTGAAACCCGTCTCGACTAAAAATACAAAATTAGCCGGGCGTGGTGGCACACGCTTGTAATCCCAGCTACTTGGGAGGCTGAGGCAGGAGAATCGCTTGAACCCATGAGGCAGAGGTTGCAATGAGCCAAGACTGCGCCATTGCACTCCAGCCTGGGAAAACAAGAGCGAAACTCCATCTCAAAAAAAGAAAAAGAAACAAAACAAAACAAAACAAAACAAAAATAAACAAAAAACACGACTTTGTGGTCAGACCCCTGACAAAGGTCTGAGAGAGGAAAAGTCCGAGATACAGTTGCTACCTACTTTTTTTTTTTTTTTTCTTGAGACAGGGTCTCGCTTTGTCACCCAGGCTGTGGATCTTCCTCTTCCTGGGTTCAAGTGGTCCTTCTACCTCAGCCTCCCAAGTAACTGGAACAACAGGTACACACCACCATACCTGGACAATTTATTTTATTTCTTATACAGATGGAGTCTTGCCATGTTGGTTTTGCACTCCTGGCCTCAAGCAACTTCCTGCCTTGGCCTCCCAAGGCCCGATGGGATTCCACACGTGTGCCACTGGGTCCAGTTTGCTGCCTACTTTTTGAGACTCATGGTTTACCCAGGAGATGCATACTCAGGAATCCTGTGGGAGAGAATAATGTAATCTCAGATAAAAAGCAAACAACAGGTTGGAGGAAATAGTTACAATTAACGTGACAAGCAAATAGTTAATATTCTTGCCATATAATAATCTTACACAACTTAAGGGGTAAAAACCCCACAGAGACCCCAGTACATTAATGGGGTCTCATGATAGAGACAATGAGGGCAAATAATATGGATAGCAAAATCCACAAGCCAGAAATTATAAATATGTAGTGGTGGGTATTTGTAAAACACATTTCATCTCATCGATAATCAAAGAAGTGCAAATTATTATTATTATTATTATTATTATTGAGACAGAGTCTCACTCTGTTGCCCAGGCTGGAGTGCAGTGGCACAATCTCGGCTCACTGCAACCTCCGCCTCTCAGGTTCAAGTGATTCTCCTGTCTCAGCCTCCTAAGTAGCTGGGATTACAGGCACCCACCACCATGCCCGGCTAACTTTTGTGTTTTTAGTAGAGATAGAGTTTTGTCATGTTGGCCAGGCTGGTCTTGAACTTCAGGCCTGAAGTTATCCCCCCACCTTGGCCTTCCAAAGTGCATGGATTACAGGCGTGAGCCACCACACCCAGCAGAAGTGCAAATTAGAGTTACAATAACATTTCCATCTTTTTTCTTTATTGAGAATCCCCAATGTAGGTACTATCATAGTGAAAAAGGCAAGCTCGTATACTGCCACCGTTTTCAGTCATTAGTTTGATATTTATCAGGCACATACCACATGCCGGACACTGTTCTGGAGGCTGGAGAGCATGTTTGCAGTGTGGACAAAAAGCCTTGAAAGTACTCACAGCAGCACTGCAAAAATAAATCGAGTTTATAGCACTAACCATGGACAAGGTTGAGCCAGGTGGTATTAACAGTTCACAGAGGCCAGGCACGGCTCACACCTATTTAATCCCAGCACTTTGGGAGGCCAAGGCGGGCAGATCACGAGGACAGGAGATTGAGACCACCCTGGCTAACACGGTGAAACTCTGTCTCTACTAAAAATACAAAAAATCAGCTGGGCATGGTGGCGGGCGCCTGCAATCCCAGCTACTCGGGAG
Organism: Macaca fascicularis; assembly: GCF_037993035.2. Taxonomy (NCBI): domain Eukaryota; kingdom Metazoa; phylum Chordata; class Mammalia; order Primates; family Cercopithecidae; genus Macaca; species Macaca fascicularis. The sequence continues at coordinate 197,280,064 of NC_088375.1, forward strand.
GCTGAGGCAGGAGAATGGCATGAACCCGGGAGGTGGAGCTTGCAGTGAGCTGAGATCGAGCCACTGCACTCTAGCCTGGGCGAGAGAGTGAGACTCCATTTCCAAAAAAAAAAAAAAAACAGTTCACACAGACGTGGATCCAAACCCAGAGGCTGCCACTGGGCCACCTTAGGGGAGCTGCCTAATTGGCCAAGCCCTCTATCTCCTTGTCTGTACAATGGGGATAATAATGTACCCCAGTGCTCACAGAGTTGTCGTGAGCACAAAGTAAAACAACAGGTATAAAAGATCTGGACTAAAGTGAATCCTTGGCCAGGTGTGGTGACTCACGCCTGTAATGCCAGCACTCTGGGAGGCCGAGGCAGGTGGATCACCTGAGGTCAGGAGTTCGAGACCAGCTGGGCCAACATGGGGAAACCCTGTCTCTACTAAAAATACAAAAATTAGCCAGGTGTGGTGGTGGGCGCCTGCAATTCCAGCTATTTGGGAGGCTGAGGCAGAAGGATAATGGCTTGAACCTGGGAGGTGGAGGTTGCAGTGAGCTGACATTTTGCCACTGCACTCCAGCTTGGACAACAGAGCAAGATAACATATCTAAAATAACAATAATAATAAAATAAATAAATAAAAAGTGAACCCCTGAATAATAATGTTTATTTTGCATTATTTATCACTGAGAGAAAAACCCACCCACATCTCTAATAATGGAGGAGAGGATAAATGTGTGTCGCTACTCACCATTTGCTGTGTCACCTAGAGAAGCCATTCAAAAGGGTTCTTGAAAGGATCTTTAATGCCATAGCTGAATACTTGCAAAGTAACACTTGATCCAGACGTATGTGACGTGTGATACAATTGTTGCCAAGCAGCATATCTGGAAGGAATGAATTCTACCACAATGGAGGGATTAGGGTAACTCTAACCCTCCCTTATGTTTTCTAAAAAATCACAAATTGCTCTTATAACTGGAGACTAGTTATATATAATTACATATTATGTATAATATACATTTACATATTATATATAATGTATACTTACATATAATTAATGTTATATAACACAGTTAACCATTAATTTTAATAATGTATTGCCAGAAGGGCCTTGTCAGGCAGGGAGTAAGAAAGGTATTACCATGTTTGACACAGACTTGTTAAGAAACTTCAGGTTTATTAAAACCAGGGACATATCTTACTTATCTTTGTTTTCTTGGCACATTGCTGGAAACTAATCAATCAATCACTGAGAAAATGTGGATCTGCAGGCTTTACATGCATTATATCAGTTCTTACGACAACCCTGTAAGGCAGAAATTATAATTATCACCATTGGACACATGAGGACACTTAACCTATCAAGTTCAAGAGATTTGGCCAGGAGTAGTGGCTCACGCCTATAATCTCAGCACTTTGGGAGGCTGAGGCAGGTGGATCACCTGAGATCAGGAGTTTGAGAACAGCCTGGCCAATGTGGGGAAACCCTGTGTCTACTAAAAATACACACAAAAAAAATTAGCCGGGAGTGTTGGTGCATGCCTGTAGTCCCAGCTACTCGGGAAGCTGAGGCAGGAGAATTGCTTGAACTCGGGAGGTGGAGGTTGCAGTGAGCCAAGATCACGCCACTATACTCCAGCCTGGGCGACAGAGCAAGATTCAGTCTCAAAAAAAGAGAGAGAGAGAGACAGAGACAGAGAGAGAGAGATTTGCCAAGATCGCAAAATTAAAAGGAGCAGGGCACAGTGTCTCACACCTGTAATCACAGCACTTTGGGAGGCTGAGGAGGGAGGAGTGCTTGAGCCCAGGAGTTTGAGACCAGCCTAGGCAATATGAGACCCTGTCTTTCCAAAAAAAAAAAAAAAATAGACAAATTAACCAGATGTCACCACATCTGGTGGCATGTGTCTGTAGACCCACCTCCTTGGGAGGCCAAGGCGGGAGGATCATTTGAGCCCAGAAAGTCAAGGCTGCAGTGAGCCATGATGGTGACACTAAACTCCAGCCTGGGTGAAAGAGCGAGACCCTGTCTCAAAACAAACAAAAACAAACAAACAAAAACAAAACAAAACAAGATTAAGAGGTAGAGCTGGGATCGGACCCAGGTTTGTCTGACTCCAAAGTACCTCAGCTGTCTTGCTCTGCTGTGCCATGGGTTAACATGGAGACCGACGGTGGAGGGAGATGACAGGGAGGCAAAGACCTCTTCCCAAGGCGCTGAGATGGCCAATAGCAGATCCAAGGGCTCAGCGTGAGGCTGCCTGGAAGAGTCAGGCTGTGTCAGAGGCAGGAAATGGAGAGGAGCCAGTTTCTGGAGGAAGAGTAATCCAGCTTTTCTTAGGTTGAATCTGAAGAACTAGCAGGATACATGTGCTGGAAATAAGCCGCAGGCAACTTAAAGTATTGACTGGTGTGAAGATAAGAACCAAGCTGGAGATGTATTTATTAGGGAGCCAGAGGACTCTGAACTAGTAGCTGAAAAGGTGGTTGGAAAAGACGGAACTCATGTCAGTTGAGAGCTGAGCTGGAGTGTGTGCTCAGTGCTTTGCACTACTGCGGACATGTTTTGGGGTGCCTGCCCAGTCATATTTCTTTCTTTGGGATGGTGTCCCATCCACAGTCCCTTCTGAGGGCATATGCCCAGGCAGCCACACAGGGCTCATGACCTCATCATCTTGTCCACAGGTGATGGCACCAGGGGTCAACAAGGTGTTCAATCCAGGGCAACTGGACTCTCTCTCCCTGGAATGAGGTTTAGGCCTCTGAGAGACAGTAGCTACGAAGCAGCTACGCCATAAGCTCACAGAGAGTTGAGGCCATTTTGAGCCATAAGTGACCATGTGGAAGCAGAAGCAGCTAGTCTTCAGAGAGAAGGCCCAGCTGCACAGAAAAAAGTGGTGATAAGGGACCATGCTGCCCCCGGAAGGAGTGATGCAGGGTGATAAGCAGCCTGTCTCTCCCACATTTTACCCTCTCCTTGGATGTTTACCAGGTTGTCTGTTACAACCTTCCAATAAGCCTCCTTTTTCTTGAACTGGCTTGAGAGGGTTTCTGTTCCTTGCAACCACATGGCCTTGAACTAAGACATGAACAGTGCATCTTAAGTGTAAAGTTCCTGGTGCAGTGCTTAACTCATCATTGGCCACTAAAAACTGTAGCTATTTTTATTTCCTTTGCTCCTCAAAGAAACTTGATGAGTCAAAAGGTATTATTATACCCATAGTGAAAATGAGAAAACTGGGACTCATTGACATAGCAGCACATACTGGTTGAGTTCCAGTGCTGGGGATTCAGGAAAGACAAGGTCCCAGCTTTTTTTTTTTTTTTTTTTTTTGAGACGGAGTCTCGCTCTGTCGCCCAGGCTGGAGTGCAGTGGCCGGATCTCAGCTCACTGCAAGCTCCGCCTCCCGGGTTCTTGCCATTCTCCTGCCTCAGCCTCTGGAGTAGCTGGGACTATAGGCGCCCACCACCACGCCCGGCTAGTTTTTTGTATTTTTTAGTAGAGACGGGGTTTCACCATGTTAGCCAGGATGGTCTCAATCTCCTGAAGGTCCCAGCTTTGAAGATGCCTGCATTCTTATGTAGCAGGCAGACAACAAACAAATTTAGGTTGAGCATCACAAATTCAAAAATCCGAAATCCAAAATGCTGCAAAATCCAAAACTTTTTGAGCACAGACATGACATTCAAAGGAGATGCTCTTTGGAGCATTTTGGATTTTTGATTTCTGGATTTGGAATTCTGAATCAGCAAAATGCAAACATTCCAAAATCCAGACAAATCTGAAATCAGGAACACTTCTGGTCCCAAGCATTCTGGATAAGGAATGCTCAATCTACAGTGAACAAGAAAACGTCAAGCAGAGATAAGGTACTATGAAGGAAACAATATGAGATGATCTACTAGAGCTACTTTAGACAACAGAAAGCCTCTCTGAGGAGTGACTCTTGAGCTGAGACCTAAACGACAAGAAGGAGCAGGCCACATGCAGGTCTGGGAGGGGGCACTCAGAGCAGAAGGAAAAGCAAAAGAAAGACTTTGGGGCAGAATTGGGTTTGGTGCACTCAAGGAACAGCAAGGAGGCCAAGGTGGGCAGAATGAGGTAGCAGGGGTAGGTTCCTGAGGGTTTTATAAGTCAGGTGAGATGTCTGGCTTTAATTCTAAGAGCAATGTGGAACCACTGGAAGGATTTAAGAGTACTGTGGTAGACAACTCTCCAAAGATGTCTCCATTCTAATCCCCCAAACCTGTGAATATGTTACCTCACATCACAAAGAGATTTGCAGATGCTATTAAGGCTTGAGATGGGGAGAATATCTTGGCTTATCTGGGTGGGCACTGTGGAAGCACAAGGGTCCTTATAAAAGGCGGGCAAGAGGGTCAGAGTCAGAGGAGATGTGAGAACAAAAGTGGAGGTCAAAGGGATGCAAGGAGGGGACTGTGAACCAGGGAATGCAAGTGGCTTCTAGAAGGTGGAAAAGGCAAGGAATCAGATCTTCCTAAGGTATCTGGAAGGAATGCAGCCCTAACAACCTATTTTAGACTTCTGGCTTCTAGAACTGTAAAATAATAAGCCTGTGTTATTTGGAGCCACTAAGTTATAATTTGTTATAGCAGCAATAGGAAACCTGTACAAGTGCTATGATCTGATCTATATTTCTAAAAAATCACCCTGGCTGCTGTGGATTGTGGAGGAAAAAGGGAAGCTGAGAGATAAGCAGCAGGTCTGAGGCATCACCCAAGCAGGTGACAGTGGTGCTTGGACCAGGTGATGGAGTCTGACACATGGATCCACTCTGGAGGTGGAAGTGAAACAATTTGCTGATGATCAGGAACGGGGAATAAAGGAAAGACAGCAATCTAGAAGAATGACTTCTTGGGGTTTTAATCTGATTATCTGGATAGCTGGAGGTGCTGTTGATGGAGGTGGGAAAGACTAAGGGACAGGCAGGTTTACAGACGTCGGGAGACTTGGATAAGATCATCCAGCCAGCAAGTGGCAAACCTGGAACTAGAACTTGGGTGTCCTGACTCTCAGACCTCATATTTGGATCTGTGAGACAGATTTCACTAAGGAAAGAGTTTGGAATTTTTTAAGTTAAGATTTATTTAGCACCTACTCTATTAGTCAGGGTTCTCCAGAGAAACAGAGCCAATGAGAAAGAGAGACTGAATTTTAAGGACTGGCTCACATGAGTATAAAGGCTGGCAAATCCAAAATCTGCAAGGATGAGCTGGCAGGTTGGAGACCCAAGGAAGAGCTGGTATTGCAGTTCAAGTCCAAAGCCAGAATTTCTTCTCGCTCAGGGAAGTTCATTCTTTCCTCTCATGGCCTTCATCTGATTGGATAAGGCCCACCTACATTATGGAAGGTAATCTGCTTTACTCAAAGTCTACCGATTTCAGTATTATTCCCACTGAAAAAATACTTGCAGAGAAACAAAAAGTACAATGTTTTTCCCATGGCCTAGCCAACTTGACACTTACTTTTCTTACTATTGGGAATTTCGCTTTCTGCTATATTAGTTCATGGTTGACAAGAAAGGCAGATGGCCGGGAATCACCCTGGGTTTGTCCACAGTTAACGGCTGGGAGGGCAGGTGGACAGATATACAGGGAAACAGGAACCAGGACAGTGGAGAGAAGCATTCCAAGAAGGTGGAGGTGTCAAGAATTACACAGGGATAGAGAAGGAAGAAGACAAAGGAACCACAGACTGCGGTGATAAGGAGGTTGTTGCTGACCTTAGCCGTGGATCATGCCGGGAGAGTGAGAACTGTGGAAAGGAAGGGGACTCTTTCACATGGAAGGACTGGGAACTGGAGTCTAGCACAGGAACATGCGAGTAAATGGCTACAAAATGCAAAATAGGGCCAGGTATGGCGGCTCATGCCTGTCATCCCAGTGCCAAGGTGGGAGGATCACTTGAGGCCAGGAGTTCAAGACCAGCCTGAGCAACACAGTGAGACACCATCTTTACAAAAAAAAAAAAAAAGTAAAAAATTAGCTGGGCATTGTGACACGCACCTGTAGTCCCAGCTGCTTGGGAGGCTGAGGTGGACGAATGAGCTATGATTGTGCCACTACACTCCAGCCTCAGTAACAGAGTGAGACCCTGTCTCTAAAATCAAAATAAAACCAACAAACAAATACAACATATACTGCAACAGAAAGGAAGCTGTGATATGAAATAGTGGGGGAGGCCCTTCTAACAAAATATTTTTTAAGTGGAGATTGGAAGGAAGAAAAGAGGCTGGGCACAGCGGCTCATGCCCACTCCCAGTACTTTGGGAGGCCAAGGTGAGAGGATTGCTTGAGCCCAGGAGTTTGAGATCAGCCTGGGCAATATAGTGAGACCCCACCTCTATTAAAAAATTTTTTTAATCAAAAAAAAAAAAGGAAGAAAAGAAATGGCCCATATGAAGAGTTATGGGAAGGACAAGATGGCAGAGAACCCGTGCAAAGGCCCTGGGATGAGAAAGAGTCTGGAATTACCAAAGAACTGAAAGAAGCCTGATAGGGCTGAAGTAGAGAGAGAGGCGATGTATGAAGCTGGAGGGATGTAGCCTTATAAGGGATGGTGTTTGAATTTGGTTCTAAGTGTGATGGAAAATCACTGGAAGGTTTAAGCAGGGGAGAAAATGATGGGATCTGCTTTATAATTGTTAGTGTACTCTGGCTACTGCGTGAAGCCTGTGTTGGTGGGGGATAGAGTGGGAATGGGGCAACCTGGAAGGGACACTAACAATTGTCCAGGTAAGCAGCAAATTTGGCTTAAAGCAGGAAAGTTTCTGGGGGCAGATCCAACAGAATTTGCCAATAGAATGGATGTGGGAGGTGAGAGAGAGAAGAATGCAAAACAACTCCCAGTTTCCTGCTTTATCAGCTTCATCGCTGTTTCCAAGGAGAAAATCTGGGGAGAAAGAGGTTCTGTGCAGGGCTCAAGAGTTTAAGTTTAGGGGCAGGGAGTTGAAAGGGGTCAATCTTGGCCATCTTAGCTGCTTGATGATGAGGGCTAGGAGGGGGTGAGGGGCTGGGAGGGGCTGGAAGGGGAAGTCTGCATGGTCATCGTGGGCTTGCTGAAGCTCCAGTGGAGGCTGGCTGTGGATTTGCAGTGGCACTGTCCTAGGTAGCTGGAGGACTGTCCAGAGGAGCTCAGCAGGAACTGGCAGGGGGTTTGTGGGGCAGTTAAGATGTGGAGGCAAGGCCAGTGCAGAAATCGTCATCGGGCAGGTGAAATGCCAAGAATCTGAATTAGAAGGAAGGGCATGAGAGATTGGGAGCAGAAGGTTAGAGTTGGGGGTCTGAGGATCTTGAAGCCTATGATTTCAGGGATGGAGTAGTTTTGGTGAGGTCAAGAGGGGGTGGTCATGTGAATGGGAGACGAAAGTGGAGTGGACAAGAGTATCGACCTAGTCCAGGAGGTCCCAGAGGTGTTGGGAGTAGCACTGACATAGAGAATGAGGTCCCCAACGTGATGCTTGAGTCTGCCACAGAGAAGAGGACCTCAAGACAGATGCCAAGGTCCTGTGTGAGCAAAGAAAGCACAGCAGGGCATGAGGGAAATAACCTAGGTGAGGAGAGCAGGAAGGTAGAACAGGAGGAACAGTTACAAAAGGGAGGGCAGGGGGGTGGTGTGGAATGAGGCAGATGCCACACCCTCGTGAGGGAGAATGAGTGGTTTTGCCAGACTTTGCTGGGCAAAGGGGGTGGCATCCCTGGTGTGTGTTAGAGGACCCCGAACTCACTCACAACAAGGTGGAGAATCTGATAGGTGTGTTTCTGCTGGTATGGGGCTCCAGAGGACACAGCAGGCCCCCTGGGAGGAAGGTGGAGAGAGAGGAAAGAGGAGGAGCTGGGCAGTGTTCTTGGGAATGATATACTTTATTACTGCTTACCGGGGCTCCTCATTCCCTTCAGTCTCACCTCTTCAAATTCAGCCTTCACTAGAGCTGCAAGACACTTCTAAAGCACAACTCTGGTCCTGCCTTTCTGCCTCAGCGACACTCAGGGGCTGCCCTTGCCCTCAGGGTAAAGTTCCTGCTCTTTGGCCTGGTACCATAAGGTCCTTTTGGAAAGACCCCATCTGCTGCCCTCTTCCCCACCTCTCCACCTCTCTCATCCAAAATATCCACGACGCAGAACTACTTACAGCACTAAGGGCAACATGATGCAGCAGGCCTCCGGGCCCTTGCACCTGCCATTCCCTCTGCCTGGAACGCCTTTTGATCATGTGTGCCTAGAAAATGCCAATAAATCTTTCAAGCATTTCTTCCCTGAAGAAGCCTTCTCAGATTCCCTCAAGGAGTCGCGGTCACCCCTTACTTTGTCCCACCACTCTGCCTCATTTACCCTTTCACCAGGCTCTTGAGTCTGCCTTCCTCACTAAACCAGGAGTTCCTTAGGAAGACAGACAGTATGATACTCATTTCTCTAACCTCCATTTCCAGCCCTGTGCCTGGGATACAATAGTGCTCAGTTGATATCTAATAAAGTCACTAACCAAATTATAGCTAATAAAAAGAGCCAGCATGTACTAAGTACTTACAATAATTCCTAAGCTTGTGCTAAGCTCTTTAAATGCATTATCTTAGGTCATCCCTATAAGAACTGTGGTGGGTTAATATTGTTACTATACCTATTTAACAGATGAAGAAACTGAGGCTCAGGGAGGTGAGGTGACTTGCCCAAGGACATTAAGCTAGTCAGTGGTAGAGATGGGCTTCAAACTCAGGGCCAATTCTAGTGTCCATGCATTTAGCCATTATGCTATATTGCCTCCATGAAAGAAAGGATGACAAGATCTAGCCTGGGCAATGGCTCATGCCTGTAATCCCATCAATTTGAGAGGCTGAGGTGGGCAGATCATTTGAGATAAGGAGTTCGAAACTAGCCTGACCAACATGGTCTCTACTAAAAATACAAAAAAAAAAAAATTAGTTGGGCATGGTGGCGTGCCTGTAATCTCAGCTACTTGGGAAGCTGAGGCAGGAGAATTGCTTGAACCTGGGAGGCTGAGGTTGCAGTGAGCCGAGATCGCATCATTGCACTTCAGCCCGGGCAACAGAGCAAGACTTCTTCTTCTTCTTCTTCTTCTGAAAGAAAGAAAGAAAGAAAGAGAGAGAGAGGGAAGGAAGGAAGGAAGGAAGAAAGGAAGGAAGGAAGGAAAAAAGAAAGAAAGAGAGAAAGAAAAAAGAAAGAAAGAAAGAGAAAGAAAGAAAGAAAGAGAAAGAAAGAAAGAAAGAAAGAAAGAAAGAAAGAAAGAAAGAAAGAAAGAAAGAAAGAAAGAAAGAGAAAGAAAGATTTCAGAGAACAACAGAGTTATGGAGACTAGAGTTTGCAGGGGAGCCTGTAAATTGACCATAACAAAGTCAACTTTTTCTAGAGTAACAGTAATGATCACAGATGCCATTAGTTTTCAATTCAAAAGCCTTCTTCAGTGCTGACAGAGTTCTGCTTTTGTCTGTGAAGACTCTTCCACAGGTAATTCAGGTAAATCCTTACTGGTCTAAACTAATTTTAGCAGCGTGATCCCTCTTGTCTGTGATTGGTTCATTGGTGGGCATGTAATCCCATTAACTATTAAAAAGAGACAGCTGGACTTGATTGCTGGACTTGGTGGGTGAAGATGTGGTGTCTGGAGCTCCTGCAGCCATCTTTTCTCATGAGGGCTGTGACCAGCACACTGAGGGTGCTAGAATGAAAATATGGGAAAGAACTTGATTCTTGATGGGGTTGTTGAGTTACTAGACCATTCCTATATCAGCCCTTCTTGATGCTCAAATAATAATTCACTCCTATTGTCTAAGCTAGTTTGAATTGGTCTTCTATTTCTTATAGCTGAAAGTATTGTGATACAGTGACAATGAAGGTGGTCAAATAATTCTTGTCTTGCAAAGTGGCATAAAGTGTGAGGAACTTTCCTAATCTCTAGGAGCTACAACCCTGGCCCAGGTCCACTGACCTTTGGTCTCTAATGAGAATGATGATCTTGGCCTGGGTAATTACAGCTAGTGACCTGTAACATCATCTGAGTAAGCCTGCAGGACCTACAAAGGTACAGTCCTGGTCATCTGGAGGTTCAGTTTACTGAATGTTGGTTAAGTATGTCCATGGTGCTGGGATCATAAGGACAAATCAGACACAGTCCCTGACCTTAAGGAACTCACACTGCAGTGGAAGAGACCATCATTGACCAATGATGGGTGATGTACAGGTCTACACAAGGTTTGGAGGCTGACATTTGAGGTGGTCAGGCGAAATTTGGTACAGACCTTTTGAAGGATGGCACAAGAAGGATTAGAGAAAAAGACATTTCTAAGCAGAATGCACAGCATATGCAAATTTAGAGCAACACAACTTTCCCAGGGAAACTACTCATTTGGCATAACCTGAACGGGGCTGGTCACTTGCAGGTTGTGTGTCTCTGAGCAATTGACTTGTATCTGAGGCTCTGAATTTACATTTATGAGAAAAAATGGGGGGGGGGGGAAGAAAAATAAAAAAGAAAGGAATTACAATGGTTGCAAAATTAGGTAACAGAATATATATGCAAAACACAGAGCTTGGCATACATTAGATGCACAAGAAACATTCTTTCTTAGTCACCCATTATTGTCACATGGTTCTAATTCATTATCTTCTGTGACCCAGGTGGCTTTCTTCCCTTTCTCACTCATTCCTGAGCCTAGTAGCTAGGCCCCCCAACTTCCACAGACTTTTCCTCAGGCAGGAAACCTGAGCCCACTGCCTGGCCTAGGACAGCTTCTAGGGCTGTGTGGTTTGTGTTATTTCTTCTCTTTTCTCTCTCTCTCTCTCTCTTTTTTCCTAAATGCAACAAAATAAAACCAAACAAAAAGCCCAATGCCTGGCGTGGCTTGTCAGAGAGTTATGCAAGTGTGTAAAAAAATAAAATAAAATAAACATTGAGTTTTCGGCATTTGGGGCTGTTTGATTAGACACGGAGCAGAGCCAAGGGCCGGTTAGATGCAGGGAAGGCTCAGGGCAGAGGGGAGAGGGGAGGGACTTGAGAGGGGGTTGGAGGTTGGAGGGGGCCCCTGGACCAACTCGGAAATGGCTGTTTGCCTCCTGCAAACTTGGCAATGCTCTGGCTGAATGAACCCAGACACTGGGCATTTCGAACCCAACTGCTCCACTTTTTCTGGCTACCCACCATCCCTGTTCCCTGGCCATCAGGACACTCTAGGGGTCATTACATCCATTCTCCTGTCATCGTAAATGACCCTGTGCCCTTAAACTCAATAGTCAGGGTCCCCCCTTCTCTCCTAAGAGGGAGATTCCACAGCCTGTCTTGATTACTCACCCCCCCCACACACAATCAGTACATCTTTTCTGCTCTAGCTTAACTCCCACTAACTATAGTTTTAGCCCATTTTCCTTTCCCAATCTGAAGTGAAGTTGGAGAACAGCTGTTTGCCACTCTAAGAAGTGAGTCTCTTTCCCTCCCTTCTTCAGGCTTGACTTCAACATCATCTGGGTCACTGCAGGTGTCTGTAGCTGTTCAAGACTCATTCCACAAACATTTATGGAGTTCCTACCGTTAACCAGGAGTTTGTAGCCTTCATTTCATTGAACCCTCAAAACAGATAAAACTTTGCGATTCAGAGAGGTTAAGTAACCTAGGCATGACCACACAGCTGGTAAGTGATAGAGCCAGACAAGAATCTAAGTGTTATTCCATGATCTCCCTCACTCTCACCTACCAGCTGCCTCTGGAGGTGTCCTCACCTCGGTGCCCAGGATCTGATAGCCTTGGTATTTCTTCTGTACTGGGAAGATGCACAGATTTGACCCTGAAGGGGGAGAGGGTGCGGTCAGGACCACCAGGCCCTGTTGAGCCTGTTCCTTGTCACTTTCCAGGTTCCTGATGGGGAAACTGGGGTTTTCACGAGGGTCTCCGGCCCCAGTTCTGACCCCAAGATGAGCGGAGTTGTTGCGGAAGCGGAGTTGTTGCGGGTTCTCTGGCTGCGTGGAATCCCCGGGGCGCGGGGCGTGGCAGGGGACAAAGACAGAGGGTCTGCCCCACGGTCCCGGGGACTTGTCCCTCTGCCAGTCCCGCGCTCGGAGCGCAGGGCGCCAGCTTCGGGCAAGGACGTGCGGACTCCCGGGCCGGCGCTCCAGTCCATTTTTTCTTGCGGATCCCTGGAAGGGGGGCCGGCTCGCGGGTGGGACTGCGAAGGGGGGGATTCCCTCCCTCGTGCTCGCAGAGGACTGGCCCCTCTCCGGGCTGGGAGCTCCGGCCGAGCGGAGGCGCGACGGAGAGCACCAGCGCAGGGCAGAGAGCCCGGAGCGACCGGCCAGAGTAGGGCATTCGATCGGGTACTGCAGAGAACCAGGGCCGCTCCGGGCCGCCCCGGAGGACCGATGCGCCGGGTGGGGCGCTGGCCCCGAGGGCGTGAGCCGTCCGCAGATTGAGCAACTTGGGAACGGGCGGGCGGAGCGCAGGCGAGCCGGGCGCCCAGGACAGTCCCGCAGCGGGCGGGTGAGCGGGCCGCGCCCTCGCCCCTCCCGGGCCTGCCCCCGCCGCGACTGGCAGCACGAAGGTGAGTCCCCTCGTAGCTGCCCCGTCCTCCTCCCCAGCGCCCCCTTCCCCGGGAGCTGGGGCGCGGCGGGCCCTCCCGTCGGGGCTGGTTCGAGCTCGGTGCGGGGGGGAGACAGCGAAAGGAAGGGGAATGTGGTCGCTCTCCGGTCGGTGATCGGGAGAGGGCACCTCCTGCACTCCTTCCTGTAAGTCTGTCGCCCCCGTCGGCCCTCAATCGAGCAGGCAGCCCCCTCCCCTCTAACTCCCCATCATCCCGCAGCCCGGGTGATCGTCCTCACTTGCAGTCCTGAATTCTCCAAGTCCACCAGCCCTGTTTACACCCCCCTCCAATCCAGAAGTTCTTGATCCCGGGTCGCACTGGTTTGGGTTCCCCCAAGTTCCACGGTCTCTGGTAACCCCCACCCCAGTCCACAGCCTGGGCCTGGGTTCGACGTGGCAGGCGGCACGCGCTGTGGCCCCCGGTGCGCAGCGAAGTGGCGCGGCTCCCTGGCCCTCGGGGTCTGGCGCTCAGGAACCGAAGGTATCGCTTAGTTGGGGAGAGGTGGGAGCTGTGTTCGCCCGGGACTCGCAGGAGGGCCGGGACGGACTTGGGGTGAGGGTGCTTGGGGGCGGGAGTTTTCTTGTGAAACTGGCCTCTCAGACGTGGACAGCTCTCTTGGCTCTTGAGGGCCAGCCGGGGGACCTCAGGTCCGCGTCTCCCTCGGCACCTGTTGGGGCCTCTGGGGGATGGTGGGGGAGGGAATAAGAATGTGCGCGCTTGCGGGGGTGATGGAGGGTTGAAGAAGCCATCCTCCGCTGCCCTTGCTTTTGGGGGCCGGGGCACGGCCCCCGCACCTGGCTTGGCTCCGACCGACAGGCTAATCCCGACAGGTCGGACAGGCACATACTTGGTCCCGCCCCCCGCCCGCAATTCTTCTGCCCCCGCCTGCCAGCCTGCTAGGAGGCCAAAACTCTGCAGCCCGCAGCCCGCCCGGGGAGGACTAATGAGAAATTATCTGGATAGTTTACATTTTTGGGTCTGTATCGGACACCTGATGGAGTACCACTTTATTCTGAAGGTGTTGCAGGCAAGAAGGTGAAGGTGATTCCAGCCCCGTCCCTGGGCTGAGTTTCTGCCCTCAGCTCCACCTGCAGCTGTGTTCCCCTCCCCAACCTGTGTCCTCCCCTCTGAGGCCCATGTGGCCTCTCTCTTTGGTCTTCCGTCCCAGCTCTGCCTCTGCCCCCAGCCCCGTCCCCACTTTGCAGGTCCACCCCACAAGCTGGATTGTGCCTCACACTCCGCAGCTCCCTGCGGGTTGCCCTGCCCTCCCCACACCCAATCCTGGGTAGCAAACCCTAGGGCTGGTCCCTAACTAGGTCTGTAACCCCTGACCCTTAACCACTCAGGGCCAGGTCTCTTCCCCTGTAAAATGGAAATAATTCTACCTTCCTTCTTCCATTGTGAGGAGTAAAGGAAGACCTGGCACATGGCAGGTGGAGGGAGGCATCCAACGAGTGTGAATCCCTAACCCCCCACAGTGGCAGAGACAAATACCCTTTCTTACCCCTACCAATACCTGAGGTACTACCAGCAGTCCCCATTCTATCTGTGTAGAGCGAGCCTCAAAACATAAACTGCCAGTGCCATATAACCCAAGGCCCAAAGGAAATCAGACAGAGGACTCTAAGAGAAATGAGGCAGGCTGCTTAAAAGGGAGTCGTCAGCTCCTATCTCCTCTCTCAGCCCTAGTCCATGCTATCCGTGTCTGCAAGTGTGCGTGCCTGTGTGTGCACATATGGGGTCAGGGACTAGACGCAGGAACATGGAGCCACTGAGGCAGGGACCTGTGGCCCTCTGGGGCTTGGTGCTGCAGGGTTCCTAGTCTAAGACCTGTCCAGCATTTCAAATCAGATTTCATATAAGATCCTGATTTTCTACTCCTCTTTTGAAAAATCAGAAGATCTGTCAACAATCAGTCAGAGCTGAACGGCATATGCTCCCTTTAGATGGGTCATTTACCCTCTAGTTTACCCCCTCCACATCCAGCTTCAATCGTACATGTCATTTGTACCCCCTGGTGTAGAGGAACTCTTAGCCCCTTTACAGGGTTGATTCTATATGTACCTTTTCAAAAAGTGCTTGCAACTCTTCCCATCCCAGAGGTGAGGGAGGCCAGTGTCACTTGCTTCAGTGAAATTTACATCTGGATCCTCCTTACGATTTCCCAGCTGAGATTGTGGTTTCCTGGTGATTCAGGTGGGAGTGGGCCAGAAGATCAACGCTGGCAAGGACTGGGTGAGTGTGGCAGGGGTCAAGCTGAAACCTAGGACCTGGGAGGATGGAGAAGGAATTCAGAGGGAGAGGAGAGGGAGGAAAAAGAAGGGAGCTAACATTTGCTGAGCACTCACCCTCAATTGCCAGGCACCATGACAGGTGGGCACAAGGAATGCAGAGATACATAAGGGAAATTCTGTGCCCCCAAAAAAATGCCAGGGATATTGATCACGCAGTGAGTCCAAAGTCTTTCAGATCCAGGGTTAACACCAAGTTTGTCTGATGCAGTGTTTGTCAACTGTAAGGATTCATGGAACAGATCTGCCAGGGATTCTCAGACCTTAGTGTGAGAAATGCTGCAATTAAAGGCAAATCCTATCACTTTGAGTGATCGCTTTGGTGTCAAGGCAATCAACCATAAAGATAAATGCCAATATGGAAATTGCATAATAGTGCCCAGTATTAAGGTTAGTATCCAGATAATACAGAGCATGTTCATATTGCCTTTTGAATGATCATTAGAATATAGACACAAAATGAAGCTTTGATCACAACAAATACAGCAAATATTATTGAGTCATCACTATGTGCCCAGCACCATTCTAAGCAGTTTTATGTATTAAGTTATAAACAGCAATAACCTTCTTTCAGATAAGAAAACAGGCTCAGACCAGCTAAGCAAGGTAACACAGCTAATAAGTAGCAGAGCCAATATTCAAAGCCAGGCAGTCTGACTCTGAAGTTTATGTCCGTGACAATCACGCTGTACAGCCAGCCTCTGAGACTACATTCTTGGGCCTGAAGACCCCAGTTTGATAAACTCAACTGGACATCTATAATTTGTGGGTGATAGAAGTGTGTAGTGGGGGCTGGGGAGGATACAAATACTTTGGTAAATCAGGCAGGGAGTACTGGAGGGGCGTGCAGAGGTTGGCAGCTGACGGGCATTTGGGGATGGCTGGGGGCATCTCCGCTGGCTCCGGCCACAGCACCAGGTGGGATCCATCAGCCTCATGTAAACACTTCTCACAGGCAGCTTAACCACTTGAGTGTGTCTGGCCTTCAAAGCCAGCGGGAGAGGCCAAGGAGGGAGGTACTGAACTCCCTTAGGGGATAATGATTTATCTCCCGTGCAGGTGGGCTTTGCTGGGGCCTCCCTGAGAGGTGAGGGGGTGGACTAGCACTGAAGAGCCTAGAGAGGAAAGGATTAGGATGGGGGTGGGAGGGGCATCTCCACTCCAGCACCTCAGATTTCTCATTCCTGAGCCTGAACTCTCTGACTCTCAGCTAGCCTGTGACATAGTCATGCTTGTCCCCATTCTATAGACGTGAAACTGAGGTTCAGCGAGGCTGCACGACTTGTTCAAAGGCATCTAGCCAGTGGAGGGGAAGGTGATGGCTCCCTGGCATCTACAGAGCCTCTGTGCTATTGACCTGCATGTTCTGTTGTGCTGTGGGTGTGTGTGGGAGAGTGTGGGGTGTACGTGGGCAGGTCACTGCTATGAAAGAACCTCGGGAGCATTGGAGCATGAGTGTGTGATCCCGTGAGGGGGCAGCAGGGTTTTCATTCTCACTCCCAGGTTGGGCTCAGATGTCCAACTTCCCAGACACATCTGATTCAGGGGAGGGACCGGCTCCCCTGCCCCCATCACCCCAGCCAGCCAGCAGGTCCAGAGACCTGGCTCTCGCTGGGCTGGGGGATTATCCCCATTCTCTGTGTCTCTGGCCAGGGCGGGCATTGCTGCCTCTTTTATCCTCTCACAAAGGCCAGGCCCGCCGGGCCTGCTGTGTCAGAGTTTCTGTGGCCGGGGGAAGCCTTACTTCCTTTTCTCCCGCCAAGCCCAGAGGGCCACGCAGAGTCTGCCAGCTTGCCGGGGGCCACTGCTCTAGCTACAGGACAGGTGAAAGGCACATGGGTGACTCAGCCCCAGGAACAAAAGGCTGAGGGGTCACTCATGGAAGGACAGAGAGAGAGAGCTCCTCTTCAAAAGAGAGGATATTACTGCAGCATGAGGTCTGTAGGGTAGACTTAAGGAAGGACTTCCAGTTAGAGCTGGACAACAGGAAGCAGGGGTGGGACCAACTGGCTCCCGTTATTGAGAAATCATCAGTGATCCACAAGTTTGGTTTGAATGTCCGCCATATTCTGGCTACACAGGTTGCCGGCTCCAGTCCCAGGTTAGGGAGTTCTGCAAGATAGGAAAAGGAGCGGATTTCTTCTAGAAAGGTGCTAGGTAGGTAACTCATAACGTCCAAACATTTTGAGCTCCCAGTCTTCTGGGTAGGGCAGGAGGCATAGGTGGGAGGGTTCATAGTACTACAGAATTAACCCTTCTTTCTCCTCCCCTCACAGGTTGGTTTTTGGAGTAGTCCCTGCTGATGTGACAAAAAGATCTCTCATGTGATATTCTGAGGTACCTTTGAGGAAGTCTGTCTTTGAGGACCTCCCTTTGACCTGATGGAGAACTGGGCGCCCCACACCCTCTCTGTCCCCAGCTGAGATTATGGTGGATTTGGGCTACGGCCCAGGCCTGGGCCTCCTGCTGCTGACCCAGCCCCGGAGGTGTTAGCAAAAGCCGTGTGCTGTCCACCCTCCCTGAGACCACCCCTCCGACCAGGGGCCTGGAGCTGGCGTGTGACTATGCGGCTTGGGCTGTGCGTGGTGGCCCTGGTTCTGAGCTGGACGCACCTCACCATCGGCAGCCGGGGGATCAAGGGGAAAAGGCAGAGGCGGAGTGAGTAATGGAGCGTGGTGGGCCACAGCTGGCCTTGGAAGTGGGAGGGGGCCACCCGGGAACTAGGGGTCTTCAGGAGTTTTATTCCATGATGACCCTTGCAGATTTCCACTCTGTCTATTACAGCTTTGTAGATTACTCAGTAGATGATCCTGTTTGTGGATTATTCAGTTGGTGGATTAATTCGCTGAGATTACCCACTCTGTAGATGACTCACTTTGTCTGTTTTCCCCTTTGTAGACTCTGCTTTCTAGATTAACCCCTCTCTTGTGAGGATCCAGTTTGTGGATTACGCCTTTGTGGATTATGTGCTTTGACATAACACCAGCTTTGTGTGGTATCCATGGAGATGCTTCCCCAAACCCCCTGCCCTGGGGCTCCTTTTTTGGGTAAAGTGCAGCCATCAACCCTTCTGGGTTAGGAGCTCTGCACAGCTTAGCACTGGGTAACAGGGCTTCCCCTGCCCAGATCATGGGGCAGGAACAGTGGAGTAGGGAGGATCAGGAGACTGTCCACTGCTGTGACTTTTAAACCACGCCCAGTGGGATTCAGGGAGCTACAGTGGCATCGAAGGGGAGACAAGCAGGCAGGGGTCTGGCCTGACCACCCTTCAAACCAGAGCAGTCTCACTTTTCCCTGCTTTTGGTAATGAGCATCCACATGAGATGTCGTTGGAAGAGAGGGTTCTCATAGCTTAAAAAGAAAACCAAAATCCTATCATTGTACAGATGCTAAGAAAGGGGAAGAAACAGGTCTAACGAAATACAGTTGATGTTGGAACCCAGGTCTCCTAATGCCTGTGGGCCCAGTCTTCTTGAAAGCCGAATTTGATGGAGTTCAACGGTAATCTGTCCCCAGCCCCTTGATAGGCACTCCTCAACCTCTGCTTAAGGTCTCCAGTGATGGGACCCTAGTGCTGTAGGGGTGGCCACTGTGTGTGAGGGGCCCACACGAGGGAGAGGGTGGGGGACTCCAGAGTCCCAAGTCCTCATCTGTCTTTGGACATCTGCCATGAGAAGATGCCGTGCCCACAGGTAGGAGGTCTTCCTGAAGTCTAGCCCAGCCCCCTCTTGCTTCATGTTTCCCTGCAGACGGAGGCCCCCCAGTAAAGGTTGAAAAGCAGTGGGGTTTTGCCAGGGCTTCACGGGAGCAGCCAAGGCCAGGACTCAGCGCAGGGAGAGAAGCTCAGAGAACTGGTGAAGCTGAAAATCCCTGGCTTAACAAACAATTAGAGACAGTTAGGTTTAATCAGCAGCAAGGCCTTGATTTTCCTCCCTTCTCATCTGTTGTGGCCAGTATTTTGGACTCCATGGGCCAGATGCGGTTTAGCGGTTTATAATCAGTCTCCTCTATTTCCGAAATGAGAGAGAGAGAGACAGAGAGAGAGACAGAGAGAGAGAGAATAGGAGGAACCATTCACATTCAGGCAACGTGCACGTGTGCTTAACGCTGACCCTCACGCATGCAGAGCCTCATGCCCGGCTAAACCAGAGGTCACGGGACCTGAGTTCAAGTCTGTTGTATTGAAAAGGAAAGGAAGTACTAGACTTGGCATCAGAAAGGGCCTGGTCCTAGCGATGGTAAATCTCCTGCAGCAATTTTGATGTGCTTGCTCACTTTTCATACGGCCACATCTAACAGCCATGGCAGCACATGAGCCAGTTTTTATTACCCAGTGATGTAACAGACATCCTTGATGGTAAGAGGCAAGGGTTGGGAGAGGTGTGGAGACAGGCTCAGGGGTGCAGGGAGGGATGAAGGTTGTGCTGTTTGTCAATACTTGTCACATAACAGCCATAGTCATCGCAATCAGGAAGCTGAAATGTAATGTAAAGGAGGATAGTAAGGCTTACATGAGATTTTATATATATATATATAGAGAGAGAGAGAGAGAGAGAGAGGAAAGAGAGAGAGAGTTTTGTTTTATTTTGTTTTGTTTTGTTTTGAGATGGAGTCTCGCTCTGTCACCCAGGCTGGAGTGCAGTGGCACCATCTTGGCTTACTGCAACCCCCGCGTCCCAGGTTCAAGCGATTCTCCTGCCTCAGCCTCCCAAGTAGCTGGGATTACAGGCACGTGTCACCATGCCTGGCTACTTTTTGTATTTTTAGTAGAGATAAAGTTTTGTCATGTTGGCCAGGCTGGTCTCGAACTCCTGACCTTAGGTGATCCACCCACCTCATTAGGTATATATTTTTAACACCTTTGTAAAACATCAAGTTCTGCGTAGACTCTGGGTGCAAATCATTATTATATAAACAATGTGTAGACCATTTTGCCTTAGGGATTCTGGGGAAGTAGAGAAGGGAAGAAAGAAGACCAAGACACCTGTGTGTGCCTGGCCTCTCGACAAGACAAGCTTGGAAGGGCACTGGGTGGACCTGGGGATGGGGGTAGGTGTGCTATGTATGAGCCTCAGGGCTGTTGACTCTGGCTGACAGTCCTCAGCTTCAGGGTAGGAGGGCCACCAGAAGCCACTCAATCTAAATCTCATTCTGAGCTATTATACACCAGTTTTGAAGCCAGACATGTCTGATCTCAGAGTCTGAGTGATGGTCTGCCTGCATGGAGCGAGAAAAATTGAGCAAAGAACTTCTCTTTAGCTGTGAGTGGTGAAGTCCCCTTGAAGTTCCCCTCCTCCATTCATTGAGGACCCTGCCCCTCCCTGAACTCCTGTTCACTAAGCCCCTTGTCTTCTTGCTAGCCCTCACCCCTGATCTGGGGTCCCTGCACCTTCCTGAGCCCTCATTCCCACTCATCCCTTGCACTGAGTGTGCTCCTTCCTGAGCCCCTTCTCCTCTCTGATTCTTGGGCCCCGTGTCTCAGTCCTGCCTCCTAGGAAGCCTCCATTCCTTCATTGAGCCCTGACTTCTCCAGAAGCCAGGAGCCCGCTTTGTGCCTCTTCTCACAGCCCCATCCTCCATCCAGAGCCTCTGCCCCTGCTGCACTGACAGCCTTACAGTCCCTCATCCCTCACTGAATCCCCGTTCCTTCCTTGGCTCATTCCACAAATGTTTATTGAGATCCTGCAAGCTGGCCCTGATCGCAGAGATGAATCTCGCGGGCGGAGGCTGCAAGCGAGTGGGGGAAGACAGAATGTCAGTCCAGTTCAGGAATGCTGCACGGGAGAAAACCTGAGGGCATGGAGAGCCCCGGGGAGTTGGGAGGAGGCACAGAGTGTTCCTTTAGGAAGTGGGGCGCAGCTAGGAGTAGCTGGGGAAATGAATTATCAAGGGGGTTCTGGGGAGCCCTAGGATTTCCACTGGGGAAGCTGTGCTCATATGTTTTCTGTTGGAAAGAAGGGTTCTGCTGCTAAACAAGCCATCCAGAACCCACTAGGACAGAACAAGGAAGCTGTCTGAGGCTGAGGGGAGGGTCCAGGTAGAAGACACTGCAGGGTAGAGGTCAGGTCATTAAGCTCTTCACACCTGCCAGGCTGAGGAGTTTGGACGTGGCCTGACTCCAGCTACAGTGGGTAAGGAGGCACTGAGGCTTTCATCAGGGAGCCCAGAGCCCAGCTGCTGGGTGGGGGAGGTGGCTTGAGGTGGGAGGCAAACAGCCCAGGTAAGAAAAAGTGAGGATCTAAACTAAGCTCGCAGTTGAGAGCTTAGTTTAGAATCCTGGGTCTGGCTGGGCATGGTGGCTCACGCCTGTAATCCCAGCACTTTGGGAGGCTGAGGCAGGTGGATCGCCTGAGATCAGAAGTTCGAGACCAGCCTGCTCAACATGGCGAAAGCTTGTCTGTACTAAAAATACAAAAATTAGCCAGGAATGGTGGTGTGCACCTGTAGTCCTGGCTACTCGGGAGGCTGAGGCAGGAGAATGGCTTGAACCTGGGAGTCGGAGTTTGCAGTGCACTGAGATTGCACCATTGCACTCCAGCCTGGGTGCTAGAGCGAGACGGTTTCAAAAAAAAAAAAAAGAGAAGAATCCTGGGTCCTACCAGCAGGACATACCCAGGGCTTTCTGAACGTGCAGGTCTCAGAAAGCCACAGGGATAGATCCACCTCCTGGGACAGCGTGTGGCCTGAGAGGGGCCCTGGCCTACTCACTTCCTCAGTCTCCTGGCTGAGGCCCTGCTCCCTATCCTCTTGCCCTCGCCAACTGAACTCAGGTCTCTCTTACCAAACCCAGTTCCTCCAAGACTAGATTCCACCCCAAAACCAAGATCATCACTCTCTGGGTCATGGTGAGTTCTCTCCATCCACCACTGTCCCTGACCCATCTCACTTGAGTCCCTCATCCATGTTCCATCCTGGTCCCTCCACTGTAGTGAATCTTCATTAAGATCCATCCATACACCACCCTTCATCTCAAGCCTCTGTCTCACTCACCATATCCTCAATCTTATAACCTTGTGGAGCCTTATCCTTTACTGAGCTCCCATTCAGAAATGATGGGCTCTGCCTGCCGAAGCTCTTTCTAGTGAGAGAAAAAGACACGTTAGCAGATAATATCAATACAAGGTGACGTTCGTCATGACAGATTCAAGTACTAGGGGTGTGGGAACACATAGAAATACTCCATTGAGACTCTGCAGGGAGGTGAGATCAGGAAGACTTCCTGAAGGAGGTGACTTTAGTTCTGAGGCTTGAGGGAGTTGGTCAGACTCAAAAGGAGGTGGAGAGTGTTCTGGGCAGAAGGACCAACTTGAACAAAGGCACACAGGTGTGAGATAGTGTGACATGTCCAGAGAAACAAAAATGGTTTGATATTGCTTAGGAGTGGTGCTGAGGGGTAACGTGGATGGGATGAGCCCACAAAAGCTTTTAAGGTCAGGCAAGGAGCTGGGTCTTAATTCTGTAGGTGATAGGGAGCTATTGATAGATAAGAGGAAGGAGTGTAAAACAATCAGATTTTTAGTTTAAGAAAGATTCCTGGGGATGAAGAAATTGGGAACTGGAAGAAATGAAGCCCCTAGGGAGGAGGAGCAGCGATCCAGAACCATTCTTCAAGGGGTGTGGGACTGAGCTGCCCTGGAGCATTGCCTCATCATAGCCACAGCAACTTAAAAGAGCTTTGCATAGGATGAAGGAGGCTAGGAGAGGGGGAATCGGGGGCACAGCCTTGCCCTGCTGGCTCAGTGAAGTGGGCTGGAGAGCAGGGTGCTTGGGAGCTGAGGGAGGTGGGGTTGGTGGGGGGCAGTGGTTGGTGGAGAGGGCAGAGCTGGGGGTGCTGAAGAAGGCAGGAAGGAGGCTCCCCTCCCTGCAAGCACCCCTCACCCTCAGAGTCCACCTGGCCTCCTCAGCCAGGCTTATAGCCCTGCAAGGCTGCTTCCCCTGCACAACCACCATAACAGGCAGCAGCAGGAGGGAACTTTCTTGCTTTTGTTCCTTCTTTTCTTTTAGAGAGAGGGTCTTGATCTCGCTATGTTGTCCAGGCTGGTCTCAAACTTCTGGGCTCAAGGTATCCTCCTGCCTCAACCTCCTGAGTAGTTGGGACTACAGCGTGTGCCACTGTGCCCAGCTAGAGGGGAGCTTTCTAAACCACCAACCCAACGATGTCCTTCCATTGGTCGCTTCCCTCACCAAGAGAAAGAGAGAGAGAGAGAGAGAGAGAGAGAGAGAGAGAATATATAAAGCTCTATGTTCTTTTTTTTCCTTTTGAGGTGGGATCTTGCTATGTTGCACACGCTGGTCTGCAACTCCTAGACTCAAGTGATCCTGCCTCAGCTTCCCTAGTAGCTGGAATTACCGGCACATGCTATATAAAGCCCTATTTTCCATGCCATGGTCGATCCAGGATTATCAGTGCCTCGGAAGCTTTGCACTGGCTGTTCCTCCTGTGTGGAACGCCCTCCTCCCCTAGGCTTCTGGGTCGCGGAGTGCCCTCTGCCTCTCTACATCCAGATGTGTAACCAGCCCTGCCTCCCTTGTCCTTGGTGGGCCTTTGTGGCTATACCTCCACGTTCCGGCTCCTAGGAGCCCTGAGCACCTGTGAGGTGTGCACTAAACATCTGTGGAATAAATAAGCCTTGGTTTTCCTGCTCTGAATCATTATGCATTTCCCCCAAATATGAACCATCTTCCTTGGACCCTTCCTTCAAGGGCACATTCTCATTGTCGAGCCCCCTCTCTTGTTCCCCGATCCCTTCACTGCCTCTCTGAGCTGAGAACATCCTGTGCTTTCTGTCCCCCTTGATAAACATCCCTTTCCTTATTGAACTGACCCCACCTGTAACTGAGCCCCCATTCCTCTTCTGAGCCCCCAAACCCTCATGGAGCTCAGCTGCCTGACCCCCTTGTCCCTGACTGCAGCCCCTGGTCTCTCCCCCTAGCCAAGGCCAGCCTCAGCGTCTGAGCCCTATGTCTTGATGCTCCCATTTCCTTGTGTCCTTGGGTCTCTACTCCATCAATGTCCCCTGCCTCTGAGTCTTGTAATCACATTCCCCACCCCCAGCCGTGCTCTCCCCTTCTCTGTCTGTGATCTCTGATTTTCTCTGTTGCCTTCCTGGCTTTATCTCCACTCCTTCCCTTCCACTCACTCCGAAGCCCACTGTGGTTTGGCTCTCATCTCCACCTCTCCATCAAAACTGCCCTTCTCAAGGTCACCTAATCAATGACCACTGAGAGTCAAGTCTTGTGGATTTGCTTCAGAGCTCACTGGCCTTGCTTCCTCCCAGCCCTGGTCCCTGAATATCTCTCCCTTTTCAACCTGATTCCTGGCACCTCTGTCTCTCAGTCTCCTCCCAGCTCTCCAAGGATCCTTCTCCACTTCTTTCCCGAGCCCCTCTTCCTCTTGCATAGCTGTTAAATGCAGGTGTTGCCTGAGGCACCACCCAGGCTCTTCTGCTCCCACAGATCTAACTATCAGCTTCTTTTTTTTGAGTCAGAGTCTTGCCCTGTCATCCAGGCTGGAGTGTGGTGGCTCAATCATAGCTCACTGCAGCCTCAAATTCCTGGACTCAATCAATCCTCCAGCCTCAGCCTCCCAAAGTGCTAGGATTACGGGTATGAGCCCCCACGCCAGCCAACAGCCAACTTCTTCAAAGAAGTTGAAGTTCCTGACCTTCCTTTCACTGCTGAACCACTGCCTCCTGCTGTCCACCCCACCACCCCACTGAGACTGCATTTACCAGGGCCGCCACCACCCGGTTGGGCTCACATGACATCTCAGAAGCAACTGTCTTGTTGATGCCTCCCTCTTCTGAGTGCACTCTTCTCTCGGCTCCCACGATGCAATATACTTCCCAGTGTCCCCTGCCTGTCTGTTGGCTCCTCCTCTGCCTCTTAGTGTACTAAAGACTTATCTGTCCTTCTCTTCAATGTCCAGTTCCTCTTCTCACTCCCCAGACCCACTCTTCTTGCCATCTCATGGACTGGCATGCCTTTGATGACTGTACGATGTTAAGAACTCCACTTCTCTTTAGCCAAGCATGGTGGCATGTGACTGTAGTCGTAGCTACTTGGGAGGCTGAAGCAGGAGAACCACTTGAGCCCAGGAGTTTGAGGCTTCAATGAGCTATGTTTGTGACACTGCAATCCAGCCTGGGCAACAGAGTGAGATTTCATCTCTTAAAAAAAGAAAAAAACTCTTAAAAAAAAAAAAAAAAAAAGAAAGAAAAAAGAAAAAAATAACTCCGCGTCTCAATCTCCAGCCAAAATAGTTCTCTTGAGTTCCAGACCCACGTGTTCAATTGCCTAACAGACATCATTCCCTGGATGTTCCACAGGAACCGCAAACTCAACTTGTCTAATACTTAGCTACTCATCATTTTCCCACCCAAACCCCCTCCTCCTCCTGTGGTTCCTCTCCCGGGGAAGGGCTGTTATACAAGCCCAGCATCTCAAGGTCACCTTGCCCCTGCCCCTCACCCCCTCTTGTTGAATGCTTCGCCCTGTCTTGTTGACCCTGCCTGACCATCTCACGTGTGTCTACTCCCTCCCCTCTCCTTGGCTCAGCCCAGCTCTCCTGGACTGGAGTTCTAGCCTGGGAGTCTTCCTGTCTCCACTCTTGCCCTCGGACAATCCATTCTCGACTCTACCGAGTGATCTTTCTAAAATGGAATCCTGACTGTGTTTCCTGTTGTAAACCTCCCACTGATTCCTTCTGACCTTCAGGATAGGGTGTGAACTCCTTAATCCAGGCTCAGGATTCTTCCTCATCCAGCCCCGCTTCCCTCTCCAGCTTCCTGCCTCATCACTCGCTCCACGTTCCCGCCATGCTGACCTGATTCCAGATTTCCTTCCCCGGGTATGCCACACTTTCTCTGCGGTGCCATTGACGGCGCTGAAGAAAAATGCACACAGGGACTTGTTGCTAGTGGAATGGAAGGTGGGCAGCAGACCTGAAAGGGCGCCTTTTGCAAACCTGTTCTTAGCACGGGTGATAATGAAGGAAGAAATGAGTATGGCAGCATCGCTGGAGAGGGCTGCAAATGGGACGCCGGGATAACTGCCGTTACTGAAACTAAGGCAGAAACCTAGAAGGCGCATTCACGTCAACAATGAATTAAATCAAAACAGTGCATCGTAGACGATTTAATATCTTTGAAGTGGAAGTGGTGCCTAAAATAGATAATGACTCGTAAATTTGTAACACAACTGAATAAAGGCCCAGAGTAGAAAAATAATCCGAAGTGCTCTCTCATAACTTCAATGTCGCATTTGGAGTATTTTTGCTCATACAATGATTCTACCAACAAGAATGATCGTGATTTTTATTTTTATCTTATATTATTATTATTTTGAGACAGAGTCTTGCTCATCACCTAGACTGGAGTGCAGAGGTAATCTTGGCTCACTGCAGCCTCTGCCTCCCGGGTTCAAGTGATTCTTATGCCTCAGCCTCCTGAGTAGCTGGGATTACAAGTGTGTGCCACCACGGTCAGCTAATGTTTGTATTTTTAGTAGAGACGGGGTTTCACCATATTGACCAGGCTGATCTTGAACTCCTGGCCTCAGCTTCTCAAACTGCTGGGATTACAGGTGAGAGCCACCTTGGCCAGTCTATTATTATTTTTTGTAATAGAGACGGGGTCTCCCTATGTTGCCCAGGCTGGTCTTGAACTCCTGGGCTGCAGCGATCTGCCCACCTCAGCCTCCCAAAGTGCGGGGATTACAGGCATGAGCCACCACGCCCGGCCCATAAATTCCATTTTCCAAAAATATATAGTTTCCGTGCCACCTCATATTGTCCTACCCTGGGCTCCCTAAACTTCGTTCCTCTGCCTGAAACACATACTGGCCGAGAAATTTTGTTCAAGTAATTTACCTTTCCATTCCCTCATCTATAAAAATGTGCATAATAGGTCAAGTGGGGTGGCTCACGCCCGTAATCTCAGCACTGTGGGAGGTCCAGGCAGGTGGATCACCTGAGGTTGAGAGTTCAAGACCAATCTGACCAACATGGTGAAACCCCATCTCTAATAAAAATACAAAAAATTAACCAGGCATGGTGGCAGGTGCCTGTAATCCCAGCTACTCAGGAGGCTGAGGCAGGAGAATCACTTGAACCTGGGAGGCGGAGTTTGAGCCACTGCACTCCAGCCTGGGTGACACAGCGAGACTCTATCTCAAAAAAAAAAAAAAAAGATAATAAAATTTAAAAATAATAACAATAGTACCTACCTCATGGGTTGTTGTAAGGATTAAATGAGTTAATACTTGTCAAGCACTGAGAACATTGCTGCCACAGAGTAAGTGATCAACATTTAGTAACACACTGCCGCCACTGTGGTTATTGCTGTGTTGTTGTGATGATTTGGTGTTTGTTATCATCTTCCTTCCTTCGGTTGCTCTCCTTCCTAACTCCTCCATGTTCTCCTGTTCTGAAACCAGGAATGATTCCTGCATCATAGACTCACGCCAGCAGCTGCCCAGAGTGGACATCGTCATCTCTCCTTCTCAGGGAAACACATGACATTCAGTATTTTGCCCACCTTCCC
Organism: Macaca fascicularis; assembly: GCF_037993035.2. NCBI lineage: Eukaryota > Metazoa > Chordata > Mammalia > Primates > Cercopithecidae > Macaca > Macaca fascicularis. The sequence continues at coordinate 197,307,489 of NC_088375.1, forward strand.
AGACTGGGAATCTGGCTTTGGGTCCTGATGACTCTGAAGCCGGGGCTCTGGGTCCACTACCCTGTACCATCTCCCACCATCTCTATTCTGATTTTCCCAGCTCTCTGCCTTATGCCTGTATCTGCCGCTCCTCACTGCCTGGCTCTTGTTTTGTTTTGTTTTGTTTTGTTTTGTTTTTTTGAGAAAGAGTCTTGCTCTGTCACCCAGGCTGGAGTGCAGTGGCATGATCTCAGCTCACTGCAGCCTGTACCTCCCAGGTTCAAGTGATTCTCCTGCCTCAGCCTCCTGAGTAGCTGGGATTACAGGCGCCCACCATCACATCCAGCTAATTTTGTGTATTTTTAGTAGAGATGGGGTTTTGCCATGTTGGCCAGGCTGGTCTTGAACTCCTGATCTCAGGTGATCTACCCACCTCAGCCTCCCAAAGTGCTGGGATTCTAGGAGTGAGCTACTGCACCCGGCCGCTGCCTGGCTCTTGTTGCCTTCTTGATCAAGTTCAAGTTATAAAGACCGTTCACCACTCCACTCCCACTCCCATCTCCACCCCATGTAACTACTTTCCTTCCTCTCCTTCCCTCTCACCTTGCTTCTCTTGCCATGGGCTTCTTTTCATGTCTGGCCCCACGGCTCACCCACACCCCAGGTCAAACATCTGGGAATCACCCCAGGCTCCTCCCCACGCCTCTTTCCTCTCTGCCTGTTAGCCACGATGTCCTACGGGTTGCATTTCCCAAGCATCTCTCAAATCTGTCTTTTTTCCCTCTATCCCTGTGGAACAGAATTTTAAGACGTTCTCACTTTTCTCACCTGGATGATCTAGTCAGCTTCCTCCCAAACAGTTCTTCCATCTCTGGTCTCCACCCTGGCTCCCAGAGACAATTTCCCAACATGTAAATTGGACTAGGTCTCATCCCTGCTTAACATGTTCTAATGGCTCCCTGATGTTTAAACAGTCTGAGAAGGTCCCAAAACAAGTGTTCTGTGGCCAACATGCTTGGGAAATGCAGTTCACTCTGTGCCCCGCTCAGAGAGTCACTGCACACGGGAGAGTAATAAAGCTTCCATTAGGCCTGCAGTAAAGAAATCTGTTTAGATTTGTTTGACCCACTGGTTCCTGGTCTTACCTGACACAGTAGCCTTTCTCCACATTTTCCTATTCACGGTTGGGGGAATCAAGTTGTAAGGAGTACTTTTTGGGAAATGCCATCTGGCAGAATCAAGTTCAAGTTCCTTAGCATGATATAAAGATAGAAAACCTTACCTTTCACCACTCGCCTCCTATTCCCATCTCCACCCTAAGTTATCTGCAATTCCGCCTTTCCCTAGTTTTACACCTTTGTGGTCCTGCTCCCTGAGTGCCCTTAATTCTGCTTCCTAAAGGACACATCTGTACAAATTATCTAAGACGTGGCCTCAATGACACCTCCTTTGTGGCTTGTTTCCCTCCTTCTTTTTGGCTCCACTATTGCTTGGCCCTGTGACTGTCAGCATTCACCTATTTGTGGGTCTGTCTGCTCCACTGAAAGTTCAATTCCTCTACAGAGTGGCTTGTCTGCCTCTGTCCCCAGGGCTCACACTGTGCAAGGTCTATGGAAGGGGCTCCGTGAGTGAGATCAAAGATCCTGAGACTCAATGCTGGGATGGAAAACCACGAAGCCTCCAAGGATGGTTCTCTTTTTTGTTTGTTTGTTTGTTTTTTGAGACAGAGTCTTGCTCTGTCATCTAGGCTGGAGTGCAGTGGCACAATCTCAGCTCACTGCAACCTCCGCCTCCCAGGTTCAAACGATTCTCCTGCCTCAGCCTCTAGAGTAACTGGGATTACAGACGTGCGCCACCATGCCTGGCTAATTTTTGTATTTTTAGTAGAGATGGGGTTTCACCATGTTGGCCAGGCTGGTCTCGAACTCCTGACCTCAGGTGATCCGTCCGCCTCAGCCTCCCAAAGTGCTGGGATTACAGGCGTGAGCCACCACGCCCAGCTTCAAAGGATGATTCTGAGCCAGGGTTTCTCAGCCTCAGTGCCATTAACATTTTGGACCAAATGATTCTTTTCTGTGCCTGATGCATTATAGGATGATTAGCAGCATCCCTGGTCTCTACCCAATTGATGCCAGTAACAACCCCTTTCCCCAGGTGTGATCATCAAAAAGGTTTCCAGGCATTGCCAAGTGTTCCCTAGGGAGCAAAATCATCCGTGGTTGAGACCCCTGTTCTAGACATAGGTTATTCCAGTTGTCTTTGTGTTTCTGGGTAGGTGTTCCTTTTCTGTTTCACTCTTTATCCCTCTTGCCCTTAAAACTTTCTCGGAAATTTAAAAAACCCTCCTTCTATACCTAAGACTGACTCTTTTGTGCTCTGGGGAGAGTGGAGAAATTCCAGGAAGGGTGCAGCTTGGGTTGCTTCTCTGGGGATGGCGGAGCCGGCCTAGAGAGTGAGCTCATGTCGTGCCTGGAGCTAGGGAGGCACATGGGTCAGCATCTGTTGCTAGCTCTCTGGAGAAAAGCTACTGGGAAGGTGTATAAAGCAGCCTTGCAGACAGCTGCCTGCCTGGCCTGTGCTTTCTGAGAAGCATATTCCTTCTGTGGAAGGAAACGCCGATCTAGTCACTTCCCATCCTTGTCAGAATCTGGATAGGTGAGGTTCTCTCCACAGCCGCCTTCTCATCCCTGCTCCACCTTTGCAGTCAGTGTCGAAGGGAGCCAGGCCTGTGCCAAAGGCTGTGAGCTCTGCTCTGAAGTCAACGGCTGCCTCAAGTGCTCGCCCAAGCTGTTCATCCTGCTGGAGAGGAACGACATCCGCCAGGTGGGCGTCTGCTTGCCGTCCTGCCCACCTGGATACTTCGACGCCCGAAACCCCGACATGAACAAGTGCATCAGTGAGTGTGGGCAGGGCTGTCGGGGGCAGGGGGCACTAGAAGCTCTGGACTGAGGGAGAGTGCTTTGAACCACTGGTGGCTGGTGAGAGGAGCAGAGGGGGCTCTGAGGAGAGGAGATGAGGCGCCGATTCAAGTATCCAGCCGCACACTTCCACCTTGGTGTGTAAATACTGGAACCCTGTCTCCTCCCTTCGCACCTGCCCCTACCTGTATTCCCACAGGTTACCCTCCATGTCCCAACCTGTCACCCAAGCCACAGCCCTGAGTGCCAACCTCTCCCACCCCATCCATCCAATCATCAGAGCCTGTCTGTCATCTCTTGTCTGTCCTCACTGCCACTGTCCTCCCCAGGCTCCCAGCACCTTGCTCCTGGATCATTGCAATAGCCTGTTCATCTGTCCTCCAGCCTTCATCTGGTTCCCTGAAACCCACCTTCTGCACTGCAGCCAGAAAGACGCTTCTGAGACACACACCCTACCCCATCACACTTCTGGGATACACAACCTATCTCATCACACTTCTGAGACACAGAACCTATTCCTATCCCATCACATTTCTGAGACATACAACCCATCCCATCACACTTCTGCTTAAAAACCATTGTTAGCTCCACATGGGCTGCAGGGGAATCCAAGCTCAGGCAGCCTGCTCTTCCACTCTCTTCGCTCCCTGGTCTTCTGGCTCCTCATTTCCACACCAGCTACAGCTCCACGTGCTCCAAGGCACACGCTGCCATATCTCCATCCCTTCTCTGTAGCTGCAGCTGCGGTGTGCTGGGGGACACGTGTGAACACACTCAGGGAGACAATGCCAGTGCCCCCACCACCTGTTCAGTGCCTTGCCATTTAGAATGCATTTGCAGGTCTCATATCAGTTGAGCCTCACAACAACACTGGAAGGGAGACAGGACACAACTGATGGTACCCTTTTCAGGGCTGACAACATTGAGGCCCGGAAGGTAAATGACTGGTCCAAGACTAGACTGAGTTCTGAGCTCAACTCTGCTACTTCTTCATTGTGTGACCTTGAGCACGTCTCCACCTCTCAATGCCTCATCTTTAAGGGTTCTTACCCCCTAGGGTTGTTGTGAGACACGCAGGTAAAGCTCTTAGTGTCTGGCACTCAACAAATGGTAGCTGCTATTGTTCTTATTTTTGTTCTTATTTGACTGGCAACCAAACCCAGGAATCAGAGCACCAGGGAGGGAAGGAAGAAGGGAAGGAGAGAGGTGAGGCTGAGATAAGCCTGGAGGATGGTGGGAGTTTTTGAGGATGCAGGTGGGACCCTGGGAGCTACCCTCTTGGTCCTCAGGGTCCTTGGGGTGGGGAGCTCCTGCTACGCCAGCTCCTAGGAAACTGGCAGCGTGGGCTTCAGGTGCCAGAGCCTGGGAGGAAGTCAGCCCCGCCTGCACTCTGGGAAGGAGAGATTGTGAAAGACCCTGCCTGCTTTCAGCCAAGCCCTGGAGGACCCACCCTGCTCCCATTCCCCCAGAGGAGAGAACTGGCAGCAGAGAATCAGGGAGGGACCCAGGAGTTCTACCAAGGTGGTTCCTGGAACTCAGCCTTGCAGAGGGAGAGGAATTTGCCATAGGATGGCTTCCCCCTCCTCCGTGCTGCCCCAGGCAGGAAGAGAACCACAGTTTGGAGTATTGTAGATGCCCAGCAATGAGGGAAGAGGAGATCACACAGCCACTCTCTGGGGGGCCATTCTGCCCCTCAGTTCAGCTCTGTTTAGGGTGGCCCTGCAGATGCTGTGAGATGCTGAAACACTCCTGTCCCACCCCCACCAAGCCCAGAGGGCCCCACCCTCCTCCTCTGAAACTGCTCTCTTGAGCCTCACCTTGGGTTCCAGGGGCTGAGACTGGCTTCATGTTCAAGTTGGCTGACGGTGGCTAGAGTCCCAGCCAGCCCTCAGGAGCAGCCGCTTCAGCTTCTTCTTCCCTGGCCTGCCACTGCCCTTCCTTTCCCTTTCCTCCCGAGATTCCTCTGCAGTAACTGCAGCTCTAGGCCAGGGTCCTGCCTTCCATGTAGGTGGATGTAGACAGAAGGGAGGGTGTTGGGGCTGGGAATGAGGGAAAATGTTCCTTCTAGGTTGGGCCAGAAGCCCCCAATTTGTCCTCTCCTCAGAATGCAAGATCGAGCACTGTGAGGCCTGCTTCAGCCATAACTTCTGCACTAAGTGTAAGGAGGGATTGTACCTGCACAAGGGCCGCTGCTATCCAGCCTGTCCCGAGGGCTCCTCAGCTGCCAATGGCACCATGGAGTGCAGTAGTCCTGGTAAGCCATGGCAGGCACTGTGGGCAGAGGGTCCAGGACCCCAGGAGGAGGGGCTGGGTAAGGGTCTGGCCAGAGAGTGGGTGGGCTGGGGTACTGTGCAGGGAGAGCTTACCCTACCACTCTTTTCTGGGTCTCCAAGGACTCTTCTGCCCTCTGGACTAAAGATACCTGCAGCCTGAGGTCCAGGCAGAAGGCAGGTGGGAGATGCTCCCCTGGGCTATTCCGGACCAGAGGAGGAGATTTGATCCCCTCCTCCTTGTCCTACTCTCCCTTCCCTTCTCTTCCTGCCAGCGCAATGTGAAATGAGCGAATGGTCCCCATGGGGGCCCTGCTCCAAGAAGAAGAAGCTCTGTGGTTTCCGGAGGGGCTCCGAGGAGCGGACACGCAGGGTTCTCAATGCCCCTGGAGGGGACCATGCTGCCTGCTCTGACACCAAGGAGACCCGGAGGTGCACAGTGAGGAGGGTGCCATGTCCTGAGGGTGAGCTGCAGCCTCTGCTCCCTTGGGGTCAGCGCTCAGGCACCAGCCATGGCAGGTCCCACCATCTCTGCTTCCTGCCCATGGTTCAGGAGAAAGCTTCAGGGCAAGGCCAGATGGGGCACCCACAACTCAAGACCTCATGCTGTCCAATCCAGATGCCATGTCCTGGCAGAGAACAGGGCCCCGGAACTCTGCATGGTGGAAGCTGGAAGCTTCTGTGGTCAATATCCTTCCAGTTTCCCCATTTCTTCTGAGCTAGTGGATGTTCATACTAGAAGGCCCCTCGGAGGCCGGATGGGTGGGCGAAAGAGGCACTAAGACCCAGAGAGCTGTAGTGATTCCACCAAAGTCACACAGCCTGCAGTTGGCAAGGAGGTGGCTGCTGCTCTTGCCTGGCCCCAGAGGTGGCTGGTGGCGGGGAGGGAATGGGGGCAGTCCTGCCTGTTCTGAGGGTTGCACTGAATACCTGGGAAGTGCTCTTGGTCCACTGGGATCCAAGATCTGGGGAACCCATGAGGAAGAGGATGATGTCTTGTGTGCCTTGAGGGTTGGGGAGTGAAAGGGCTCTTGGGCTGCCTCTCAGTGCTCATGCCTCAGGGTCCTCTGAAGTGGCTGCTGTCAGAGGAGGTCACCATGACCCAACTACCTACAGGCAGCATCTCCAGCCTCCTCCCTGCCTCCCCTTCCGGCTTCCTCACACTCCCCTCCTAGGGCCTGTGGCCATGCCCAGGGGCTCCCTGCACATCCTTTGTTGATTCTTTCTGCTGTCTGGTTGTTTCAGGGCAGAAGAGGAGGAAGGGAGGCCAGGGCCGGCGGGAGAATGCCAACAGGAATCTGGCCAGGAAGGAGAGCAAGGAGGCGGGCACTGGCTCTCGAAGACGCAAGGGGCAGCAGCAGCAGCAGCAAGGGACGGTGGGGCCGCTCACATCTGCAGGGCCCGCCTAGGGACACTGTCCAGCCCCCAGGCCCATGCAGAAAGAGTTCAGTGCTGCTTTGTGTGATTAAAGCTTTCCTGAACTGGAACATCGGGGGCAAAGCATACACACACGCTCCAATCCATCCATGCATCCATAGACACAAGACACACACACTCAAACCCCTATCCACATATACAACCACACATACTTGCACACATGTGTGTGCATGTATACACACACAGATACCCCAAACACACACACACACATACACACCTGAGGCCACCAGAAGACACTTACATCCCTCGGGTCCTGCAGTACACTCTTGGTTTCTGGAGCTCGCCATGGCCGTGTCAGAGACCACACTTTCCAGCATCTGAGACCAAACTGCAGAGGGAAGCCTTCTGGAGAAGCTGCTGGGATTGGACTAGCTAGTGTGGCAGATGGGAGCCAAGCTTGAGGACTGCTGGTGACCTGGGGAGAAGCCTTCTTCCCATCCCGTTCAGCACTCCCAGCTGTGTGACTTTATCGTTGGAGAGTGTTGTTACTCTTCCATGATACGTATCAGGGCTAACCTGACTCTGAAAACTGCCTTAAAGGTTTATTTCAAATTAAAACCAAAAAAATCAACGACAGCAGTAGACACAGGCACCACATTCCTTTGCAGGGTGTGAGGGTTTGGCAAGGTATGCGTGGGAGCAAGAAGAGAAAGGGAATTTCAAGAGACCCCAAATAGCCTGCTCAGCAGAGGGTCGTGCAGAGAAGGAAGAAAATGTAGGGGCTGCTCTGAGGGTGGTAAACAGGCAGTCTATATCCTTGTTACTCAGAGCATGGACCGGCAGCAGTGTCGTCACAGGGCAGCTTGTTAGGAAGAGAATCTCAGGTCTCATTCCAGACCTGGTGAGCCAGAGTCTGAATTTCAGCAAGATTCCTGATGATTGGCGTGTTATATAAATGTGAGAAGTGCTGCTCTAATTCTCCTTAAAGGATGGGAGAAAGGGCCCCGGCCATGTTGCAGCAGGAGGGATTCTGGTCATCTATAAAGGAGGACTTTCCATCTGGGAGAGGCAGAATCTATATACGGAAGGGCTAGTGGCACTGCCGGGGGAAGGGAGTGCATAGGCTTCCAGTGATGGTTGGGGACAGTCCTGCCCAAAGGCAGGGCAGTGGATGGAATAACTCCTTGTGGCATTCTGAAATGTGTGCCAGGCTCTGGACCAGGTCCTAGGTTTCCAGGGAGGAGCCAAACACAGGCCTTGCTCTTGTGGAGCTTAGAGGTTGGTGGGGAAGAAGATAGGCATGCATCGAGGAATCGTACAAACACATATGTAACTACAAAAGGTTGGTGTCAAGGGCAGGCGACCACTGGCATCTGTGCATAGCTATGAAAGTTAATAAAACAGAATAAAAATAAAATACTTTCTCTCAGGGAGGTGTCTCAGAGGATGTGATATTTGAGCCTAACTCTGAAGGATGGGTAGAAGGATTTAAGACAGATTGCTGCTGTCCAATAGAAATATGTGAGCCACATATTTAATTTAACATTTTTGGGCCGGGCGCGGTGGCTCATACCTGTAACCCCAGCATTTTGGGAGGCTGAGGCGGGCGGATCACGAGGTCAGGAGTTCAAGACCAGCCTGACCAACATGGTGAAATCCCATCTCTACTAAAAATACAAAAATTAGCCCGATGTGGTGGTGTGCATCTGTAATCCCAGCTACTCGGAGGCTGAGGCAGGAGAGTCGCTTGAACACGGGAGGTGGAGGTTGTAGTGAGCCGAGATCGCGCCACTGCACTCCAGCCTGGGCAACAGAGCGAGACTGCCTCAAAAAAAAAAAAAAAAAAAAGGCCAGGCAGGGTGGCTCACGCCTGTAATCCCAACACTTTGGGAGGCAAAGATAGGAGGATCACTTGAGCCCAGGAGTTTGAGACCAGGTTGGTGTGCAAAAAAAAAATTAAGTAATAAAAAAAGAAAATATTTCTCTAGTAGCCACAGTATAAAAAGGAAAAAGAGGTGAAATTAATTTTAATTACATCTGTTATTTAACTATATATATGCAAAGTATTATCTTTTTTTTTTTTTCTCATAGAGATGATGTCTCACTATGCTGCCCAGTCTGGTCTTGAACTCCTGGGCTAAAGCGATCCTCTTGCCTCAGCTTCCCAAAGCGCTGGGATTATAGGCATGAGCCACTGCACCTGGCCCCAAAGTATTATCTTTTTAACATGCAATCAAGGTAAAAAAAAATTATTAGTGAGATCTTTTACATTTTTAAAACCAAGTGTTCAATGTTCCGTGTGTATTTTTACACTCACAGCATATCTTAATTTGGATGCTAAATTTTCACTGGAAATACCTGATCTGTAATCACGCTGCATAAAAACTAAAGTTGAAAAAGAAGATACACATACCCAAGTTGTTTTGAGAACACTTAGCAGTTTTTCTGTAACTGAATGATGTATCTTTTTAAATTTTAATTTTAGGCAATTAAAATTAAATAACATTGGCAATTCAGTTCTTCAGTTGCACTAGCCATATTTCAAGTGCTCGATAACCACATGTGGCCAGTGGCTACCATGTTGGACAGCACAGTTCTACAGACACAGCATATGCAATTGTCCTGTAGCAGAAAGTAGTTTGGCCAAGGGACTGAAAGAAAGCCAGTATAGCTGGAAGGTCTCGAGGGCAAATGAGTTCAGATGATTCTAGAAAGATTGCCTGGAGTTGGTCCTTTATTCTCAGAGCCAAGGGAGGCTGCTGAAGGGTTTTAAGCAGTAGGCCAAAACAAGTAGATTCGCATTTTGCAAAGATCACTGTGTCTGTAGCTTGAAAGACAGATTAGGGAGAGGTTGGTTAGGAGGCTGTTGCTGTCATCTAGGTGAGAGATGTTGGAGATTTGAACTAGGGTGGAGGCAGTGGAAATGGAGAGAAGTGAGCAAAATCAAAAGGTATTTGGGGCATAAAGTTGACAGAGTTTGGTGATGCATTGGATGTAGAAGAAGGGAGAGATGGGGAGGGAGTTATCAAGGACGAAATCTCTGTTTCTGACTCAAACACCCAGACAGATGACAGTGCTGTGTTCTGAGATGGGAAACCTGCGAGATGACAGTGCTGTGTTCTGAGATGGGAAACCTGCGAGGAAGACCAGTTTGGGAGAAGAAGGAAGAATATAAATGTGGTTTCGACCACGTTGAGTTTGTAGTACCTCTGAGACATCCTGGTAAAGATGGTGAGCAGACATTGCTTAGACATAAACACAGGTTTAGTTGTACAGGCAGAGTTCAAGCTGGAATGTAAACTGGTGTATGGAAGGCAGTCGAGGCTGTGGATTTGGAAGAGGTCAACTGAAAAGACAGCACTGGGTGAAGAGAGGAGTCTGGACCCATCTCTAATATAAAGACCCTCTAAATATAAAGATCAGATCACCAATGGTGAGTTAAAGGAGAAGCAGGCAAGAGGAAATCCAGGGGAATATCAGGCCCCAGAAGCTAGCAAGAAGGAGGGAGAGATCAAGCAAAAGAGGACTGGAAAGTGACCGTCGGACTCAGCAACATGTGTGCCAACAGAAGCTTAGCAGCAGTGTTTGGGGAGGGTGATGGAAGCAGACAATTCCTTAGCTGTGAAAAAGAGGAAGAGAAATACGACAGGAGCTAGAAAGAAATATGAGTCAAGAGAGACCTTTTTTCGTTCAATGGGAAAGACTTGATGGTGTTTAAAACCTTCTGGGAGGGCTGCACTTAAGAGAAAGCAGTTGAGTACATAGGCAAGAGAAGGGGAAATCAGTAGTGGAAGGTTCCATTGGGAGGGATTGCTCTGCAGGAGCAAGGAGAGAGTGATGCAGGTGTGGGAAGGCTGGGAGGTGAGGAAAGTGGGGGATTTCATGTCTGTGCATCTGCAGGTCTTGTCCCTTCTACACCTGTGATCTTCACTGCCAGTCACAGACTGCCCACAGCCAACAGCCCCTCTTCCCTCACTCTTTACCTTGTCTCCTCTCCTTGACCCTGGCTGTGTCTTTGCAAGTTTCTCTGTGTCATCCATCTTCCATCTCTGTGTTCTGTCTTTGCCCCTCTCTGTGTCTCTAACTCTGTCTTCTCAGTCCCTCTTTTTGTCACCCTGATCTTCTCTGTTCCCACTTCAGCCTCTGACTCTATTTTTGTGCACCATTGATTATCTTTGTCCTTCTGTTTCTCACTTTGGGGCATCAATCCTCAGTCCCAGTATGTCTTGGCTGTCTTTGGCTCTGATGTGTCCCTGACCCTTAGGCTCTTGCTACCCAAAGTGTGGTCATGGACCAGCGACCTTGGCCTAAAGAATCTGCATCTGCCTTGTAGGAAGATCCCTTAGGAAATTTGTGCAGACATTTAACAATTTGAGAAGCATTATCATAAGCTTTCCTCTACACCAACATCAAAGCAGAAATTCAGAATCTTAGCAACATCAAAGAATGAGCTGAATCCTCCAGTTATCTCCTGCCATCAACTCTGTGATGCTCTGAGCCATCCCGCTTCTCTACATCACATCTTTGAGCCACCTAAAGCTGCTCTTGAAGTCCTAGGCAGCTAAGACAAGGTACATAGTATGCGTTTCAGGAAGTCCTGAATCCACTGATGTATACCCCACACTTGAGCTTCTACATCTGCAGAATTACTGGCAAGATCATCTGATACTGATACACTGGGTGCTTTCAGATGCGATCCCAGTACTTTCCAAAAAAACAATTAGCCCCACCTGGACCTACTCGTATCTGTCTCACCCTGTCCTGTTTTGAGCTGGAGAGGGATGTGTGTTTCAAAACCTGCTCACAACCTGAGAAGCAGCCCACCTGAGGCAGAGACCATAAGGGCTGAGAACAGCCCAGAGTTGGTCCAGACATCACACCCTGTGCTTTTTAGGATGAGTGAGTGCTGGAGAGAGGGAATCTATGTCAAGATGTAGAGCTGCCTAACCCTATTTCCAGGTTTAGGCAACAACAGCACATGATTGTATGTGGTTGTTACGTGCCCACATTGTTATTTGGAAAATGTTAGCTTTTTCCTCTACAGGGCCACAGATTTGCCCAGACTAACACATTTCTGGCCACCGTATGCAGTTCCAGCTCTGGTATGTTTCAGATCAAATCTCCAGAGTGTAGATTTGTTTTCCATTTCAATATTTTGGGTGATGGGGTTGTGTTTTCTGGATTTGTTTACTTAAGTGGGGATTTTTTTTTTTCTTTCTGGTTTGTTTGGTTTGGTGTAGGAGGACTGAGAGGGAATTTAGGAAAAGGGTCAGCTTCTTGGGCTCTATTACAAGTCCCTGATGCAGGGCCAGCAACCCAGGTGCTGGCTTTTTGTATCTCACTTCTCCAGCTGTGGTCCAGACAAGATTTAAATGGGCAACAGGTGGAAACTCAAGTGAACGGTGATAAGGTAGGAGGAAAACAATCAGAGAGAACAGGTTTCATTTTTAAGGACTAAATGGATTCATTGCAAAAGGGCTGGAATACTGTCTAGTACTGCCAGTAAAAGTGAGCCAGAACAAAAGCCTAGTTATAGGGGAGTAGAGAAGATCTGAAGATTCGGTGCCTCAGGGGTTGCTGAGACGTGAGCATACCAGGGTTGGGTGCACCTGCTTTGGTGTGGCACACCTCCTGGCTCTCCCAAGAGAAAGCCACCACACGGGGAACAATAAACAGGTTTTGGCTGGAGGCTTGGTTGAAGCTCCTTTAGCATCAAGAATGTGAGGCCGGGCGTGGTGGCTCATACCTCTAATCCCAGCACTTTGGGAGGCTGAGGCAGGAGGACAGCTTGAGGCCAGGAGTTCAAGACCAGTCTGGGCAACATCCTGAGACCTTGTCCCTACAAAAAAGATAGAGAGAGACCTGCACTAAATAGACCCTTGGGTGAGCTAGCATGGATGGGGACAGAGGGAGAGTTAGTAAATCTGGGCCCCTTCCTTTCTCTGTCACCGCTAGCCTACCAGGTTCTTGGTGACAAGAGACAAGGCCAGTGGCTAGAGAAGGTGGCTTGGGTTCTGCCCCAGAGCCTTCCAGAACTTAAGTAGGAAATTGCGAAACAGGGCTACATTTTGAAAGAGAAAGTATGTGAAAAATGGTTCCTCCCTCGCTCGTTTGCTCTCCCGGAGCTTGGTGCAGGGAGGTGGGTGAGATAGATTCCTGGCTGGACTCAGTCTGGTGTGGGAAAGAGGCAGAGCTGAGTCCTTAGGGGCCCCTCAGGCCAGGTCTCTGCAGCTGTCAGCCTTTGGTTATTGATCCTTGTTATTGGGATGCACTTTTTCCATCTGTCGAGCATCGGCCTGGTCCATGGAGAAGGCCAGCTCCTTCTTCTGGCTGAGTTTTGTCTCCTAAAAGGCCGGCTTCTGAGGGCTTCCTCTGCAACCCAATATGTACCATGGACTGCTGATTAAATACTTGGAATGTCTTCAGGGTGAGCCAGGCCTGTCCATAAAATGGGAGGCATTTTGGCAGTTCCAAGGCCCCTGGCACCCAGTCTTGGCCCCGGCCTGGCTGTCTTCTTCAAGGAGCTGCGGTGGGCCTCCCGCCAGAATGCTTCCCTGGGAAACATCGAAGTGAGTTAAAGTCAACAATGAGTTCATCTCCAAAAGGAATAAACTGGCAGCCTTCAGGGCAGGAGAACAGAAGCAGGGGGTGGGGGAGGGACAGGGACTGGGGGACAGAGGAGGGGGATAGGTGATGCTGTAACAGCCAGGTCAGATCCAAGCCTGTCAAATGAGCTAGCAGCGCAAGGAACAAAGAGAGGTGCTTTCCCGGGCCAGTCCTGGAAGGCTCGCTTGGCAAAGGTGACGATGAGGGTGTCACAATCCCAGGGACCATGGAAAGTATTCTCCTAAGGATTTGGAGCTGGAGCAGGACACTGAGATGGAAAGAGGCTGTGGCGGTTGGGTGGGTGGGGCAGTGAGCTGTGGCCCTGCTGACCCAAGCCTGCCCCGGGGGGATGTGAGGATGGCCATTCAGGCAGTTGAACTCCACTGTCTCATCTTGGAGGACTTGAAGAGGGAGGACTCAATGCTGAGGCCAAGTGACTAGCAGGCTCACCATGACAGAACCCAACATTTTAATCTAATCATTGTTCCCATCAGATTTATCTCTGAGGGCTTTACATGTGGATGATAGTTCCTGATTTGAGCCAGAGTCTCGCTGCTACACTCTTCGCTGCCTGGGGCACGAGGAAACCACACCCTAAAGGGTATTGGACTGCCCTTGGCACACTTGGGCCTCAGGATCCAATGGCGTGGCAAGCTCAAAGTGAGCACTGCCCTGGGATGGGCCTGAAGCTGGAGCCACCTCTTTGTGGGCCCCAGAGTAGAATCCCAGCCTACCCAGCTACTTCCAGGCCTGGGCTCAGCGTGGAGGAGGGCAGCAGTACCTCCCTACTTTGGACAGAAAAGTCTGATAAAAAGCTGCCTGTTCCAGGTTGAGATACACATAACCCATCTGGCTCAGACTTCGGATATGCCCCAGGGGCTCACGGACTCTGGCAACAATTGCCTTGAGTATATACTTGGCCTTTCTCCCAAGGGCAGGACCATTGCCGATAGACTGTGCTTGATTTCTCTCATGCCCGCACATTCATTCTCACAAGGTATTTTATTGTACGAGGTATTTGCCTACCACGCATAGTTACAATTCTTTTCCCACCACCAAACCAACAAAACGTCCACAGACATTGCATCTCAATTTCTCACAAACACATTTTCATCGCATTCCCATGGTTTACCCTTCTGTTTCCCTCTTTTTTTTTCTCCCACTTTTTTCAAACCTGTTTCACCCTCCTGATCCTCCTGATCCCTCTCCATGCTGGCTGACTGGCTTCTCTGCTCTCCCAGATGGCCTGTAGCACCCCATCCACTACTCTCCTTTGTCTTCCTTTTTTTGCTTTCCTTTGGCTGTGTGGCCACAGGTTCTTCACAGCCATGGCTTGCCCAGTCCATATTTCTCCTGTATATATGACCAATTGCATTTGTCTTTTGGTATCACAGGCTAGATGTTTGTCAAGTGAATGAATGGACCAATCCCTCTTGGATGGGAATGTTCTTATATTATCCCTGGAGATGATAGTTTTTGATGGTGCTTACTCCTTTTTCCTTCTAGAAGGAAAAATGAGGCCAGCATCAAAGCTCAGTGGGGCACCAGGCCAAAAGCAAAGCAATTTTGATCTTTCTGTCATTTGGCCACAACTGTTGATGGCAACCCAGATTTCTAGGCCCATCTCCTGCCACTCCCATCCCCTGCCCCATCTACTCTTCTACTTAGAATTACTCACTGGTGCCCAATAAAAATGCACTTTCAAGTTCCCATACCTTTGTCTATGCTGTTCCCTCCCCCCAAAATGTGTTTCTCCCTGCTTTCATCTGCAGACCTTCTACTCATATTTCTTACCTAGATGGAATTACCCTTCCTCTGTGAAGGAGGCCCCTCCGCAGTAGCTGCTCCTCCTATATGTTTTTACGGACTATTTCACCTTTATGACATCCATGTCTGCATCCCACGGCCTAAGATCAGCTCCTGAAAGCAGAGACTGTGCGATGTATTATTGCATTCCTGTTCTTTCCCAAGTCTCTTGAGGCTGTGGGTATAGTTGGAAATACTCTCATAGCGCTTACACTATGTGCATACATGTAGCGCTTACAGTACTACACATTGACACAGTGCTTACACTATTCTAAGCCTTTTACTCGCATTGCTTCATTTAATCCTCAACACAGGCCTGTGAGGTAGATACCATTATTAGGCCCATTTTACAGATGAGGAAACTGAGACACAAAGAGGTGAAAGGATGTGACCAAGGACACACAGCTAATAAATAGTGAGGTCAGAACTGGACCTCAGGTAGTCTGGCTCAGCTACCACTTGGCTATGTGAAAACTTGCATTTTCCATGTGCTTTTCCATACCTTGATACCATGATATGCAGCCTGGTGAGTGTCTCATTTATTGGCAGGAGGGGATTCTGAGGGTTGGATCATATATGCTTATAAATAACACTATAGGGCCTGCAAGGACATCCATCCGCCCCTGCCTAGCCTCTCGAGCCCCTCATCAGCATGCATTGCTCACAAAGCTATTCAGACTACCTGCCAGTATGTGCCCCTGTGCCATGCTGCAGGGGCTGCCTCCAACACGCCTGAAGCTGCTCGCACTTGGTGTAGCCCCTAAAGACCATGGTGCACCAGAACCATGCCGGGCAAGTGGACCATCTCCTCTACTTTCTGTTGTGCTTTGCTTCAAGGTCACCAAAGTTGCTTTCACAAAGACCGTGGACAAAGGAGCACTTTGGATTTCTGCCTGAAGTTCCCTTCAGCCAGAAAAAAAAATCCTGGGGCTCACCTAGGAGACTGACAGATCAGTGCTGCTCCCCTGAGACTTGCTTTTGTCCTCTAACACCGCCTCTCTCCCCATGAATTTTAAACCTCTGCAGAGAGCCCCCTGCTGGTCCATGAAAGTATGAGCTACATCAGGTGTGGAGTGGACCCCTCGTTTGAATGCCCAGGGTAGAAAAAATGAAATATACCTCTACAGTGGGATGGGCAATGTTCACTCTCAGAGAGCAATGGCAAATAGATAGTGAATGGTCAATTCCCTGTCTCTTCAATGATCAGAGCACACACCAGTGCCCTAGCACAGGCGGTTGTAGGCAAGTGTTTTCTGTAAAAGGCCAGGTAGTAAATATTTTAGGCTTCACAGGCCTTTTGTGGTCTGTCATGTCTACTCATCTCTGCCTTTGCAGTGCAAAAGCAGCCATAGACCATATGTAAACAAATGGTGTGGCTGTGAACCAATAAAACTTTATGAACCCAGAAGTTTGAATTTCATATAATTTTCACATGTTACAAAATATTATTCTTATTTTGAATTTGTTCAGCCATTTAAAAACATAAAGACCATTCTTAGCTTGTGGGCCACATAAAAACAGCAACTGGTGGGATTTGGCCTGTGGGCTGTAATCTGCCTACCCCTGCACTCAGAGATAAGCTACTTGGTTTGGTTCATGCCTTTTCTTGACGTAGGAGAGTGGGGAGTATACAGCAAAACCTGAGTCCCCAGGTCCTGGGCACAGTGACTGGGCATCTTGGGGATTTGCCCAGCTCTAGCTAGAAGCAAAACTGACAACTTTAAAGTCTCTCACATAGACTTTTAAAGCATCTAGAAGGGGCTGGGCGCAGTGATTCATGCCTGTAATCCCAGCACTTTGGGAAGCCGAGGTGGATGGATCGTTTGAGGTCAGGAGTTTGAGACCAGCCTGGCCAACATGGTGAAACCCTGTCACTACTGAAAATATAAAACTTGTCTGGGCATGGTGAGCCAAGATTGTACCACTGTGCTCCAGCCTGGATGACAGAGTGAGACTCCATCTCAAAACAAACAAACAAACAAACAAAACCATCTAGAAGATTCCTCCAACCTGGGTTGCACAGTGAGTAGGAAGGATTGCTTTTCCCAAAGATGAGGAAGTGGTAGACTTATCTTTTTCTAATCGGAGTTCTAAAAAAGGAAACACAGCTAAAGGTTTTGACCAGTTCTTCCTCTGCTGCTTGAGAAGATATTCACCCTGACTTTCTTCCATACCTTTGCCTGAATCTCTATTTTAGAAATAAGATTTTGTTCCTAGTCTAGACTAAACCAGACAGAAGAGCAAGAGGGATGGAGGAGGTCAATGAAAATCTCAGTGTCTTGCTGGGCGGAGGATGCCCTTAGGGCAAGACTGACCATCTGACAGACAGAGCTCCACTGATCTGTTGGTTTTAGAAGGGAAGTTAACTTTTCAGATTCTTTAACGTGACATTATTCCACTGGAAACAAACCAAGGGACCTGGATAAAATTTTTAAAAAGTGTTTTCTTAAAGAAAAAGGAGGGAGGTGGGCAGGAGACAAGGAGGTAAAGAATTATACAAAGATTTGGTCTAATGGCTTCAAAATCAAAAGGATCCCTGGACAGATAGGTATCAAGTGTAATAGGAAACACACTGATCCTGGGGAGATGACTTAATATAGGCCCTCCAACCTCCTCAGAGCTTAAACAATTATCTACAATTTGGAATTATATTTTAAATTCCCACATCAGTGTGTGTTCTGGATCCACTTCTCAGGACAGAGCCAGCAGTCTTGAGTTATCTAAGCCAGGCTGAAAATTAGAGGCCATTAATAGTATCTCATAAAAGGGCTTCTCAGATTTTCTTGAGCAGAATATGCCGAAGACCACAAGGGATTTGGTGATAGGAAGGAGTGAAATGCTTCTAGTTATTTTTCCAAAGCTTAATCTGGGGATCTTTTTGAAGAACTCCTACCCAGCAGTGAGATGCATGCCAAGACTAATACAGACTGTTTCTCCCACTTAGAAGTGGTGACCATAAAGATAAGTTTCTCGGGGTTCCCAGAGGTGAGTCACCTAGCCATTTTTACAGCTAGCAAGCCCACCAGTTTGCTATATCCTTGTCCAAGAATTTCCCAGGTATCCTAGACTGAAAACTGAGGGTAACTTGGCCTATGAAGCTCCAAGTTAATACACTTTACTTTTCTTTTTTATTATTATTATTTATTTATTTGTGGCAGTGTCTCACTGTGTCGCCCAGGCTGGTGCGCACTGGTGTAAATCTTGGCTCACTGCAACCTCTGCCTCTCGGCCTCAAGCAATTCTTGTGCCTCAGCCTCCCTAGTAGCTGGGATTACAGGCATGCGCCAACACGCCCAGTTAATTTTTGTATTTTTAGTAGAGACAGGGTTTCACCATGTTGGCTAGACCTATCTCGACCTCCTGACCTCAGATGATCTGCCTTCCTTGGCCTCCCAAAGTGCTGAGATTACAGGCATGAGCCACCACACCCGGCCGAACTTTTACTTTTCTTATACTTGAATTTGCTTGTAGAACTGTTGAGGTTGTATAACCAAGGACTCACTTTTTTGTTTTCTATCAATGAAACAAAACAACAAAACCCTGTAGATATATATTCTGAGCCTTTCTCTGTTCTTCCAGAGTCCCAGAACCTAGCAGTTGGGGACTAGGACTGTTTCATATTGGGCAGCGGTCATTCCAGGGGCCCAACTCTTGGCCTCAGCAGGCAGGGGTCAGTGCATCATGGACTTGCCAGAGGAGAGACACAAGAGGCCTGAAAAGAGCAGCTTCTGCTAGCAGTTCAATTGGGAAGTATAACCCAACAAGCTGACACTAATTAAGAGCTAATGGCCTTACAATGGAGCATTGCCAAAGGGTAACCCTCCAGCTGCAGCATAAATATCAAGGCATTTGGGGCAGAGCCAAGACATATATTTTCAGAGTACATTAGACACTGCAGCAGCCTTCCTCACCCTGGCTCTGCTAAGAACAAGATGATTTAAGATAGGTAGGAAAGAAGCTGAATCTTCCAGGGCTGTCTTCTGGTCACCTGGCCAGAAAGCCTCCGAGTGACTCTTGGAAAACACTTCACTTTTGTATATACAAGAATCACTTGAGGAGCTTGCCAAAATGCAGATTCTCTTGGCCCCACCCCCAAGATGGTCTGATTTTGGAAGCTCTGGGATAAAACCCAGGAATCTGCATTTTTATTTTATTTTATTTTTGAGACAGGATCTCACTCTGTCGCCCAGGCTAGAGAGTGCAGTGGCGCAATCTCACTGCAGCCTCCACTTCCCAGGCTCAAACGATTCTCCACCCTCAGCCTCCCAAGTACCTGGGACTACAGGTTTGAGCCACCACGCCTGGCTAATTTTTGCATGTTTTGTAGAAACAAGGTTTTGCCATGTCACCCAGGCTGGTCTCAAACTCCTGAGCTCAAGCGATCCACCTGCCTCTGCTTCCCAAAGTGCTGGGATTCCAGGCATGAGCCACCACGCCCAGCATTTTTAAACAAATCCCCCAAGTGTTTCTGATGCTTGTGGTTCTCAGACCACACTTTGAAAAACGCTGCTTTAGAAGCTGCTGCTATTTGCCCATTAGACCCCAGTGACAAACTTTTTACAGAATGAAGATAAAGTGAGGTCAGGGCCGGGCGCAGTGGCTCATGCCTATAATCCCAGCACTTTGGGAGACTGAGGCAAGGGGATCACCTGAGGTCAGGAGTTCAAGACCAGCCTGGCCAACATGGCGAAACCCCGCCTCTACTAAAAATACAAAAATTAGCTGGGTGTCCTGGCGGGTGCCTGCAATCCCAGCTACTCAGGAGGATGAGGCAGGAGAATTGCTTGAACCAAGGAGGCAGAGGTTGCAGTGAGCTGAGATCGCGCCATTGCATTCCAGCCTGGGTGACAGAGCAAGACTCTGTCTGGAAAAAAAAAAAAAGTAAGGTCAGGATTGTCTGCTTCCTGTGAAGACCCCAGTCCAGGACATGGCATTTCCAGCCAGTCTCCATTAAGGTCTTCTCATTCACACAAACCTGTGGTTACCAGGAGCAAGATTTGAGGGGATGAGTAGCTAATCCTGGATTTTGAGAAAAATAGAAAGCATCCCTGGCCAGTGCAGTGGCTCACGCCTGTAATCCCAGCACTTTGGGAGGCCAAGGCGGGCAGATCTCGAGGTCAGGAAATCGAGACCAGCCTGGCCAACATGGTGAAACCCCGTCTCTACTAAAAATACAAAAATTAGCCAGGTGTGGTGGCACATGCCTGTAATTCCAGCTACTCGGGAGGCTGAGGCATGAGAATTGCTTGAACCCGGGAGGCAGAGTTTGCAGTGAGCTGAGATCACGCCACTGCACTCCAGCCTGGTGACAGAGCAAGACTCCATCTCAAAAAAAAAAAAAAAAAAAAGCATCCCATCTGCATGATGTGTACCATGTCCATGATGCTTCCATATACCATAACTCATATGATCTTATTGCAGCCTTTCAGGGTAGTTAAGTTATTGCATCTGTTTTAAAGCTGAGGAACTGTAGACCTGGAGGTGTAGCTTGCCTTTGCTGGTCAGCATGACATCAGAAAAGAGAGTGAAAAATAGTCACTGCATTACAATGAGGCAAGCAGGGCAGGCAAATCAAACCAGTAACTTAAGCTTGACCTACCTTGATCAGGCTTTTTATCTGCTGGTAGAATTGACGTTGGTTGTCAAGATCAGCAAATATTGTTGTAAAAGGATTGATAGGTCAGATTATAAAAATAGATGGAAAGTTTGTACGATAAATGCAAGCAGAGTATGAGAACAGGAGAGAAACAACCCACCATATCATCTGGGAAAATGAAACTCCTTGGCAAGACTTCACAACAGCCTGATTCAAAATTTCATAATGAAATTATGTCTCTGATCAAAGCCTGAATGAGCTCATAGGCTGATTTTTGCCATCCGTGTTTATTCTGGTTTGCACCAACTTGAGGCATCAGAAACACATTAACTGAATCTTCTCTCTGGGAGGAGGCTATTGTACCCTTGTTTTGGGGATCAGAGGGACAGTGTGGGGTGGAAGAGGGCATCTTCACTGAGCATGAAGTTTTTTTCCAAATAGCTCTCAGGGCTTCCCTAACACAAGTCAGGGTCAGGGCCTTCCCAGCAGAATTGCATTTAATCTCATGATACTTGCCCTTGGGGCAAGGAAAGCGAAGCTCGAGGGACAGAAGGTATTTCCAGCTCTTGCCTATGACATGGCCTGCTTTTGCTCTAAAAAGAATGTTTCGGGGTTTGTTTCAAACTCGGAGAAATAAAGACTCAATCATCCCCTGCTCAATTAGAATACCTCACTTTATAACAAGTTGTTCGTTTTTATGAAATGAGCTACACTGCATGTATCCACCCTTCCTCTTGCCTAACCATCTCTTTTCTGGCCTATCCAGAGGGTACAAAGATGGCCACTTCCTGACAATTTGAGGTACCAAAAAAGAGACAGGGGCCAGGCGCGGTGGTTCACACATGTAATCCCAGCACTTTGGGAGGCCGAGGCGAGTGGATCACCTGAGGTCAGGAGTTTGAGACCAGCAAAGCTCGAGGGACAGAAGGTATTTCTGTCCTGGCCCGTGTGCCTGTAATCCCAGCTACTTGGGAGGCTGAGGCAGGAGAATTGCTTGAACCCAGGAGGCGGAGGTTGCAGTGAGCCGAGATCCTGCCACTGCACTCCAGCCTGGGCGACAAAAGCGAGACTCTGTCTCAAAAAACAAAAACAAAAACAAAAAAATAAAAAAAATTTTAAAAAGAGGGCTTCTTGGTTGAAACACTGGCATCTAGAAACTTTATTTTGGCTGGTAGAAACAGAAATCACTGGGTCTTAATGCCTTCCTTCACCCTCAAGGCAAGAGACATTCCCATCTACTCATCCTTTCATTTAATGAATATTTTTTGAGTCCTTTGTTTCAGGTGCTATTCAAGTCTTAAAGACACAGCAGTGAACAAATTTACAAGGTCCCTGCTTTCAAGAAGCTTACATTCTAGTTTGAGGGAAGCAGCCAATAAACTGGTAAAAAAAAAAAAAAAATTCAACTAGTGATAAATGCCATGAAATAAATAAAACAGAATACTGTAACAGAGTAACTGTGAAAGGGTGAAAGGTGGCTGATTTAGACAAATCAGACAGGAAAGAGTTCTCACAGTACGAAGGGTCACCAGATAAAATACAGAACGTACAGTTACATTTGGATTTTAGGCAAACGATGAATACTTTTTTAGTGTAAGTATTTTCCAGGCACTATTGGAGGTGTACTAAAGAAATGTATTCCTTTTTTTCCGCTGAAATTCTAATTTAATTTGGTGTCCTGTATTTCTATTTGCTAATTCTTGCAGGCCTACCAATAGGTGATATTTGAGCTGAGGATTGAATGACCACCTATGCAAAGATTCTGGGAAAGAGTGATTCAGGCAGAGAGAATATCCAGTGTAAATGTCAGAATAACCAGAGGGAGGGAGGTACACATGAGATCAGATAAATAGGCAGAGGCCAGATCACAGAATCCTGCAGGGATGGCAAAAAGTTTGAATCAATCTCTGTCTCTCTCTGTTTCTCCCTTCCCCTTTCCCCTACCTGTCATTCTAAGAGTGATGATAAGCCGCTGGAATTGTAAGGAAGAGGATGACACCTTCTAATGGATATTTGGCTGCTGTGTGGTCGGCAACTTTTGGAAGGACTTAGAAGACAAATTCAGAAGACAAACTTAAGCTTGTGTCATTGGCAGGGGAAGAGGCTTCTTTATTTGGAGGTGGACCCAACTGGGAGCTCTGGGCCACGCGTTCAGGGTAACTAGGCGGTTGCTATGGAGGGGCAGCTTGGCGGTTGCTAGGGCTGGAGCGGGCTGGGGCTCCACGCAGGGCGACGCCTAGGTGTCTAGGGCGGGGGAGGAGCCAGGCCGATAGTGGCGCGCGCCGCGCGTTCACAGGAAGTCGCTCTGGGGCAGGGAGGGGCGCGAGCGGAAGTGACGTAGGTCGTGCACACGTGGTCCGGCGTGGTTCACGCGGGTCGCCTCGGCCGGGCCTGGGTAGATCTAAATTTGTTTCCCCACGTAAGCCGGACCTCGCACTCCGGTCCCGGTCTCGTCGCCAAGATGGTGAAGCCCAAGTACAAAGGACGGAGCACCATCAACCCGTCCAAGGCCAGCACAAACCCGGGTACAGGCGGCAGGGCTGATCGAGGGTGGAGCTTGGAGGAAGTATAGGGAAGGGCTCCGAGGACTGGAGGAGGAGGGTTACTTGGGTGGCATTGCTTAGAATGACTATGAGCGGGGTGGCTGTTGGGGATGAAAAGGGAAAAAGGAAAGCAATATTTGTGATGGTTTCTTCTCAGGGGGGCACTGAGGAGGGCTGACATTGCACGCCTGGCAGGCCAAAGTGTAGTCAACTGGTCTAAAGTCAGGGAAAGTGAACACTCAGGCTGGCAGCCTCGGGTCCTCTCCAGTTGAGAGATGCAGAGAAAGTCAGCTTGAAAATGGGTATTCGGGCCTTTTACACGTGATCATATTTGCCGGTCACCTTAACTTTGACCTTTAAAATGAGAAAGGGATTGTAGTTTTTGCCCTTGGAATTATTCTATCTGGTAAAGTGCTTAGAGAACCCTACAAAGAAGTCAATATGATCATTGCAGTAAGGCTGTTTTGGAGATGTGTGTAAGTTTTGGCGAAGTTCCACCTGTAGGATTAACAAGACATCCTGTGGGAGAGTTCTTTCCATTCAAGTTTAATTAATAAAACTTTGTTTTAAAATATGATTTAGAATTTTTGACAATTTTAATGCATGTTGAATGTTTACTCCGGATTGATAATAAATTATTCACTTTGCACAAACTGGAATCTCAGAATGTTAGACCCCAAAAGTCCCTTAGAGATTATGATTTTACAGGTAAAGAGACTGAATCAAAATGCAGGAAGTGGCTTGTCATAACTGCAACAGTTAGTGAGCAGTAGTAGAGCCGCCAGTCTCTACTGTTAGAGAGTAGGAGAGCCAATGGGCTGTGGTTTCAGTCTGTCTTCTACTGCATCACTTCAGGACCAGACAGGTAATTTAAAGGGCTCCCAGTTGGGTGTGGGCTCAGGCTTGTAATCCCAGCACTTTGAGAGGCCGAGGCGGGCGGATCACCTGAGGTCAGGAGTTCAAGACCAGCCTGACCAACATGGTGAAACCCCCTCTCTACAAAAATAGAAAAATTAGGCCGGGCGCGGTGGCTCAAGCCTGTAATCCCAGCACTTTGGGAGGCCGAGACGGGCGGATCACGAGGTCAGGAGATCGAGACCATCCTGGCTAACACAGTGAAACCCCGTCTCTACTAAAAATACAAAAAAACTTAGCCGGGCGAGGTGGCAGGCGCCTGTAGTCCCAGCTACTCGGGAGGCTGAGGCAGGAGAATGGCGTGAACCCGGGAGGCGGAGCTTGCAGTGAGCTGAGATCCGGCCACTGCACTCCAGCCTGGGTGACAGAGCGAGACTCCGTCTCAAAAAAAAAAAAAAAAAAAAAATAGAAAAATTAGCCGGGCATGATGGCGGATGCCTGTAATCCCAGCTACTCGGGAGGCTGAGGCAGGAGAATCGCATGAACCGGGGAGGCGGAAGTTGTAGTGGGCTGAGATCGCAACACTGCACTCCAACCTGGGTGAAAGAGCAAGATTCCGTTTCGGGAAGAATAAATAAATAAATAAATAAATGGGTCCCAAAATGAGAAGCTAGGCTAGTATTACCCTGCTCGTTTGTTCTTCTCTTTCTCTTTGAGATGTAAGGCAAGAATTGCTGTGTTGAATAAACAAAAATCAAACATTAAGAAACTGGAACACATATATATCAAAATTATAGTCTCCATGGTGCCTTGCATGGAGGAGGCACCCCATATTTGTTAAATGGAGGCACAGAGGTAGGTATCTTCGTGGTTAAGACCACAGATGTGATAAAATGCTCGTGTTCAAATTCTGGCACTGCCATTTAGTAACGGTTTGACCTTGGGCAAGGTGTCTGACCACTGTGCCTCAGTTTCTCACTCTGCAGCATGGAGATAATATATCTATAGGATTATTGTATGGATTAAATGAGATGATGCCTATAATGTGGATAGCCATCATAAGTGCTCAAAAATATTAGCTGTTCTTCTTCTCAAATACAATCCTATCGAAGATCAAAGGTTGGGTCAGCTTTGTCATACCATATAGCTTCAAGTAATAATTATTGGAACAACATGGAGAAAGTAGAGATTTTTGTGGTTGGTGGTTTCTTACCTAATTTGGGTGAACTACTTGTTGCATTTTAAGCAATGACTTGTTGGTTATACTGGTTGGTTATCAAATAGTGCACTGTGTACTTCTGCCTTTTGTAGATCGAGTGCAGGGAGCAGGAGGCCAAAACATGAGGGACCGGGCCACCATCCGGCGCCTGAATATGTATAGGCAAAAGGAGCGCAGGTGAGCATTGGGTGCTGTCATCCTTTCTCTTTTCCTTCATGCCCTTGACCGCTAGCTGAGACTGATTAAGCCTTTGCTGTTCTCACCCCCACTTCCTCCAAATAAGAGTTATATATTCTCGAATATAATTGTATATGAATGTCGTTAGGATAAATGGTTAATTTTTGGTTAAGGGCATGGGTAGCTGGTGGTGAAATAGTGATGGTTTCACAGTACTCAAAAGTGGAGGTCTTGTTTCTCACAGCCCTGACCTTCACAAATGGCGCATTAAATCTCAGCGTTAAATACGGCCAGATATAACAAAACCTACAGGACTATGGGTAGGAAAGCCACCAGAAAATGTGTTTTTTAATGCCAAAATGTAGATCACAACATTGTGGCACTTGGACACTCATCACAACTCCGAGTTCTGCTGAGGTAGCCTCTACCACAGGGATTTGCTGAGTGTGGCATTCCGCTAGCTGGTCTTAGTTTGTTTGGTAATTAGATTCTCCGTCTCTGTCTGTTCTAGAAGATGTGACTAAAATACAAATGTCAATTAACTTATTATGCGTTAGTCATCTACTTTGCAGTTTGTTTTAGAATTTGGAATCCCAGCGTAAATCACCCTCTACTTGAACAATTCATCTAAAACAGCCTTCGAATAGTTACCCAAAAAACTCAAGTATGTGTTTTTTTTTTTTTAAAGTAAACAGTAAACAGATTTTTTAAAACGTCACCGTTGTTATTCATCTAGCAGAAATCATTACGTGCTCTGTTGCAAGAGGTTAAATGGCTTTTGGGCAATCTGTTTCAAATGTAGAAGTACTTTGTGTTTACTGGAATTGGTATTTCATGATCATTTAAAACCAAAGTAAGAAGTCCTTTTGATGGAAAATATATTCTGTAAATCAAACTTTGCTGTTGCCATTCTTCTGTTGTCAACCAATATCTGTTCTTTCCTCAATTTAGGAACAGTCGTGGTAAAATAATTAAACCCCTGCAATATCAGTCAACGGTGGCTTCTGGCACAGTAGCAAGAGTAGAGCCAAATATTAAATGGTTTGGTGAGTATTATCCCCTGCTACTTTGCTCTACAAAATGTATGCTGAATGGAAACGGCTAGGATGTTTAAATATCTAAACGATAGGAGTTTTTGGTGAGTGGAACTGTCAAGGATTATCTGAGAAAGGGATAAGAAAAAGTACTGGGAAAAGTAGTGGTGGTAGATTTAATAAATAACTTCTTTTTGAAGAGCGCTCACCATTAGTAATTGTAATTGAACCCTCTTAAGCAGATAAGACCGTCCTTAATGACTAGCATTCACAGACCTTAGAATGCTCATCTTGATCTTTTATGCTTGCCTGGAGAGATACTGTTTGAGAGGTGGCCTTGTAGGTGTTTGTGCATATATCCTTCAGGGTAAGTGCATTAGCCCAGAGTTCCTCTGAAACACTTCTTAATGGAGTTTTTATTTGAACTTGGGTGACAATTAAAGGGTCTCACTGTTGAACCTTCCAACAGTGAATAGAGTATCTTCAGTCACAGGGTGATCACGGCTTCTTCCTTGGGAAACTCCCTGTTCCATTTCAGTCTGGGCTTTTAACTTTGCCCTTAGCCACTGGTAATGTATGGGCACTTTAGATGATCAGACCCCAGTGTTTGCTTGGTGTTTGACCTCTGTCCTTGGGGGCAGATGGCAGCTACCTTTGAGTCTCTTATACTTTTGGTAGGATACTTCCTAGGAGCTGCAACACAGAAAGGTGTCAAAGAAAACTCTGCAGAGAAGCATTTAGCATGGCTGCCGGGTACTGTGACTCCAGATTAGACTGCCTGGGTTTGAATTCTAGTTCTGTCATTTATGTGCAAGTTATTAAGTCTGTCTGTTCATCAGTTTTCTCATCCCTAACAGAGAATAAGATGAAACCTATCTCACAGGACTGTCGTGGTAATCAAATGAGTAAATACAAGCAAGGCACAGTGGCTCATGCCTGTAATCCCAGCATTTTGGGAGGCCAAGGCTGGTGATTCACTTGAGGTCAGGAGTTCGAGACCAGCCTGGCCAACACGGTGAAACCCCCATCTCTACTGAATATACAAAAATTAGCCAGGCATTGTGGTGGGCACCTGTAATCCCAGCTACTTGGGAGGCTGAGGCAGGAGAATCCCTTGAGCCTGGGAGGCAGAGGTTGCAGTGAGCTGAGATTGTGCCGCTGCACTCCAGCCTGGGTGACAGAGTAAGACTCTGTCTCAAAAAAAAAAAAAGTAAATACATATAAAGTGCTTAGAATAGTACCTAGCAAATAGTGAGTATAATATAAGCATTCCTTGCTACCATCATTACCACCTTGCTGTTTTGCATTCATGCTGCAGCATGCTGTTTAATTGAATGCTTTTCAGGATCTCCCTCACAAGGTGTTTTCCAGGTGGAACAAGCAGGGCTCTGTCTTGTTCCCTTGCATGGATTCATTGGTTAATGAATCATTAACCAATTGATTAACCAATTGAGGTCCCTTTGGATCCTCATAACCCTAAAAGTGGTAACTATGACTCAGGTTTCAGTGTTTCAAGATTCTCTGTCTATACTGACTGATCAGCTGTGATTGGCTCCAAGTTTCTCTGCCAGATCTAGCAGGAAGTAGGACATTTGTCAGATCTCAGTTCCATTCCACGCTATTTATTTCTCAGTTTCATTTAGTCAGGAAACGGCTTGGAAAACTATTGAAACCTTTTGTGGGTCTGGGTTGGTGGAATAGTTCATAGTGTGCAAGTGCAGGAGAGGCAGTTTTTTGGGTTTTTTTCCTCTTTTAAGTTTGGAAATAGCTCCAAGGGATGGATGGATCAGGTACTTGGGTGAGTGAGGGTAATTTAAAATCTTGCCTTTCACCGTGTCAGTGGAAGATGAATGTGCAAATATGTATTAAGTGGCAACATTCTTTATTTGTAAAACAGGAAACACACGTGTGATTAAGCAGTCATCATTACAAAAATTTCAAGAGGAAATGGATACAGTTATGAAGGATCCATACAAAGTTGTCATGAAGCAAAGCAAGTTACCAATGTCTCTTCTCCATGATCGAATCCGGCCTCATGTAAGATGTAGGATATCCCTGGCGATGGAATTTCCTGGGCAGACTCCTTGCAGCTCCCTCTCTAACATATTTGTCTTTTGTTTTTCTTAGAAAATAGCAATTTCAGTGTAGCAATGATGAACTTCCTAAGACCTCTGTTTTCATCTTTTCACGTTTAGTATGAAGTATGGTAGTGTAGTGGATCAAAGCACAGGTTTTGGAGTTGAGACCTGAATTTTAATCCTTGCTCTATCCATTCCTGTACCCTTAGTTGGGTTTCTCTATGAACTTGAACTTCTTTGCTTTGAAAGTATAAATAGGCTGGGCGCAGTGGCTCACACCTGTAAATTGGGAGGCCCAGGCGGGCAGATCACTTGAGGTGAGGAGTTTGAGACCAGCCTGACCAATAAGAGGAAACCCCATCTCTACTAAAAATACAAAATTAGCCAGGCATGGTGGTGCATGCCTGTAATCTCAGCTACTCGGGAGGCTGAGGCAGGAGAATTGCTTGAACCTGGGAGGCGGAGATTGCAGTGAACCAAGATCGTGCCATTGCACTCCAGCCTGGGCAACAGGAGCGAAACTGTCTAAAAAGAAAAAGAAAGTATAGATAACCCACCTCCTTGGGTTATTGGCTACAGATGAAACGTCTGTAAAGCACTTGGTCCGTAGTAAGCACATAGCACACCACCTAATAAGAGCTAAATTGATAACAGATATTAGTAATATTATTTATTATTATTTATTTTGGTAGGCAAACTTGTTTTAAGTGGTAATTCCATCAAACATTGGGACAGCGTAGAATTAGGATTGAGTTGGTAGAACTTTGGTGTTGGGTACGTTCAGCTTTTGTAAGATCCTTGAGATTTCTTCTCAGCTGAAGGAAGGGGTGCTGGTCTCATTGGCTGTCAGTTGCTGAAGTTTGAAGTACGGTAAGGATTCAATCTGGGTTGAATGGAATGAGTTTCACACAGAACAAAGAAAGAGTCTGATGTTTGTCTGCTCATTTTTACTTGCATTGAATAATAATTCCCAGAAATGTAACCATTACGTAAGCTTCAGTTCCGATATGAGGAGGGGAGAAAAACATTGACATGCGTACGTGGGTTAAATAGTTCAAAGAAAAGTGTTTACTTGCAGAACAAAATAAAAACTAAGGCCTGGTTATTGCCTCAGGTTTTGTCAGTTATGTTTTGTTTTATGATGGACTAGAAGAATGGCACCTATTAGTGGAATGACTGTTTTCTTTCAGGGGAACACATGAGTGTAATTCATGAACCACAGACAAGTTGCTCATTTCCCTTGTTCTCTTTGTCTGTTCTCCCTAAAGCCATCTTTTAAGCAACTATTGAATCTTGTTTATGAGAAGAACAGAGAGGCTCTATCATGGATTTATTGCTTTGTTGCCTGTTCTTGTCAGCGCTTCTAAAATTTAGTGTTTAAGTATCTGGTATGTAGAATGAAGGGTCTACAGTTGCACCAGTCAGCTTCTTTGTTGATGCAGAAAGCTACTCAGAGTAATTGATGCGTTTTCTGCTTTGGTCTTGAAAAACCTTACCTATTTTATTTTAGTATGATATCTATTACTTATAAAATCTAATTCTGAGATTATTTTGCACAGTGGAGTTAGATCAGATATGCATATTCATCTATATGTGTTTTAGAACTACTGTATTTCTGTAGCAATACAGTAAGAGTACTGTAACTTTGCATATGTACTTTATTATATACTGTATATTACTGTATTATACTTATTAATGTGTAGATTTATAGGCAAAGCCTTGTGTCCTGTAACTTATAGGTTAAGAGATTTTGAAGATAATTTTGGTCACACTTGATTTTACCCAGTGACATTAGAACCTGTTTCTCATGTAAAATGAGCTGCTTCTGTTTGGGGATGCTCCCGAGTGGAACATAGTGACTAAAACTAAACTGAGTTGTGGGTTAGAGCATCTGAGAAAATGAAAATAGTTTAAGGATCTTTAGAAGTTGGAAGAGGGGATCCGTTAAAGTTCAGAAGCCATGGGGGCTGCTCTATCATCCTCACAGCTTTTGGTAGTGGTGCTTACAGAGGAGCTTGTGCTAGGGGGAAAAGGGTGATTTTCTTCTTTTTTCTTTTTTGATATTGTCTGCCGGCTGTTAACATTCTGTTATGTGATAGATCCTAACTCAAACTTTGACTTTTATCTTGCTTCAGAAATTCTTATGCCTGTTACTCCTATACAGGCACATCAAGTTCTAGTTAGTATCAGGTTCCTTTTATCACATCTAAACTATTATTTTGGACTTTGGCTAGATGTTTTTCATCTGAAGACTTGCCATGTGCATTTAATAAAAACGTTACCTAAATTAGGGAAAATGTTATCTGAAACTAAAATGCATCTTACAAAACAAACAATTCCTTTTAGCCATGAAAGAAATTAACTTCCAAGAAAAAGTTGGCATTTACAGTTGGTTTAAAAAAACCTCACAAATTTGAGTATGATTGTCCTTGATAAAATCTATGAATTTGGCGAATTTTATGCACTTGTTTGAAAGCTAAAAAAAATGGTGGAAAAGATTAGTTAATTTTCATCGCTGTAGCCTTAATTACATTTGACTAAAGTTTATGATAAATGAAATAAAGCAGAGTTTTTGGGAAGTTTTTGCACAACTATTCATATTTACTTTATTTGTATTACTTTTGTATCTCTCCAAGGAAGCTTACAGAACTTCGGAATAAGGGTACCAGTGTTTGTGCCATTTCAACAAGTATTTCTGATTTGAAACCAGACTGAAACCATGTTTTTATAGATTTGGGTATGGGTTGAACCTTGGAAAAATAAAATCAGAAAGTCTTTCCTAGGTGGGTGTTTAGCTTTTCGCTTTTCCTCAGTGCTTTTCTTAATTTTACCTGTTATTCTTGTTTCTCTTCAGAAATCGAAGGTCCACATTCTTGAAACTGAAAGTTTTGAAACTACATTTGGCCCTAAGTCACAGAGGAAGCGACCAAACTTATTTGCAAGTGATATGCAGTCTCTTATCGAAAATGCTGAGATGTCCACTGAGAGCTATGACCAGGGCAAGGATCGTGATTTGGTAACTGAAGACACTGGTGTGAGGTAGTTTCTTTGTTTGTTTGTTTGTTCGTTTGTTTGCTTTTTGAGACAGAGTCTCGCTCTATTGCCCAGGCTGGGGTGCAGTGGCACAATCTCGGCTCACTGCAAGCTCCACCTCCCTGGTTCATGCCATTCCCCTGCCTCAGCCTCCCGAGTAGCTGGGACTGCAGGTGCCCACCACCACGCCTGGCCAATTTTTTGTATTTTTAGTAGAGACAGGGTTTCACCGTGTTAGCCAGGATGGTCTCGATCTTCTGACCTTGTGATCCGCCCACCTCAGCCCCCAAAGTGCTGGGATTATAGCATGAGCCACTGCGCCTGGCCTTTTTTTTTTTTTTGTGGATAGAGTCTCGCTCTGTTGCCCAGGCTGGAATGCAGTGGCACGATCTCGGCCCGCTGCAACCTCTGCCTCCCAGGTTCAAGCAATTCTCCTGCCTCAGCCTGCCTCCATGCCCGGCTAATTTTTTGTATTTTAGTAGAGACAAGGTTTCACCGTGTTGCCCAGGCTGGTCTTGAACTCGTGAGCTCAGTCAGTCCACCCACCTCGGCCTCCTAAAGTGCTAGGATTACAGGTGTGAGCCACCGCGCCTGGCCGAGGTACAGTTTTGAAGTTCATGCAAGTCTCATCATTTGCTCTTCTGCCACAAAACATTTTCTTTCAAGTTATTTTGCCTGTGTGAAGCTCAGTGCTTTAATTTATATATGGAGCTGTCTTCTTCCCTCAGGCTAGAGACATTGGTGAAATTGGGGCTAGACTGAAGATGTCTAATGCGGCTTGATAAAGGTCTCTCTTCATTCCCAAAATAAATAAGATTTTCTTCATTTATAATCGTAATACACCAGTCATAGACAAATTAGGAAATATAGTTAAGTTGGAAAATGCAACACAAAGAACATAACTCATAACCCCATTGCAGATATTAAGCATTGTTAATGCCTCCGTGAATATGCGGGGCTTCCTTAACTGGAAGACTCTGAGTTCATAGATGGCCTTTAAGGTTTCTTTGACTCTTTGAAGAAAATGTGGAAAATTTGTGAGCATACCTAAAGGCGGTGGAGTTTTGTCTTTTTGTTTGTTTGTTTTGGGGAGGAGAAGAGGAAGTGTCTATAACTTTCATCATATTCTTGTAGGGATCCATACTCAAGAATCAGTCACTAGCTGGCTGCAGTGGCTTACCTGTAATACTAGTTTTCTGGGAGGCCAAGGCAGGAAGATCACTTGAGCACAGGAGTTTGAGACCAGCCTAGGCAACATAGCGAGACCTTGTCTCTACAAAAAATAAAAACTTGGCTGGGCATAGTGATGTACCTGTAGTCCCAGCTACCCAGAAGGCTGAGGTGGGAGGATCACTGGAGCCCAGGAGTTTGAGGCTGCAGTAAGCTGTGATTATTAGGAATACGTTTCTATGTCAGTACATAATCAACAATAATATAATATTTATTGTCAGAGTGGTATTTTGTTTGTTATGGCCAGTATCGTTGTTGGACATTTATACTGTGTATAGTTTTTCCTTATGGTGAACAACACAAGGGTGAAGCATCAATGTGACCACATCTCTTTCATCCTTAATTATTCCCCAAAGATAAATTCTTACGGAGCAAATCGTGGTATCAAAAGGTATGCATGTTTTTTGATAGGCAGCTGCCACATTGCTCTTGAGAAAGGTTTAATTTCATTTCCCTTGGGTAGTGCTAGAAAGCTCTCATTCTCCATCTATCTCATGTCTCTTAAATGAAGTGAAGGTTTTGCTGTCTTAGTGAAGAGGCATTGTCCTTTGACTGCATCAGTGTTATTACCTCATTGCTATTGTCAGCCCATCTTCAAGCATTGGGCCAACTAGAGATATAATGTCAAGCCATTTGAGGCCAAGCAAAAAGAGGCAGTGAGTTCATCTATTTATTCTTAGAATTATTTGAACTTTCGTTGGCTTTGTATTCTGCTGATTTGAATTTTTCCTCCCGCAAAAGGTATAGTAGGTAATGGAGTAAAGATAAAACTATTTTTGTTTACCTTGGATAAATGTCCTTGAGACTAGTAAATGAACAGATTCTAAACCTTATCAGAAAAATACTGCTTTATATGGGAGCTATGGAGTATAGGTTGTGATTCAGCTCCTGCCAATTCCATTTTAAAATTCTTTTAATTCTTCTTTTTCTTTTTTTTTTTTTTTTTTGAGACAGAGTCTCGCTCTGTGCCCAGGCTGGAGTGCAGTGGTGCGATCTCGGCTCACTGCAAGGTCTGCCTCCCAGGTTCACACCATTCTCCTGCCTCGGCCTCCCAAATAGCTGGGACTACAGGTACCCACCACCGTGCCCGCTAATTTTTGTATTTTTAGCAGAGACAGGTTTCACCATGTTAGCCTGGATGGTCTCGATCTCCTGACCTCGTGATCTGACCGCCTCGGCTTCCCAAAGTGCTGGGATTACAGGCGTCAGCCACCACACTCGGCCTGCCATTTTATAATTCTCTGTGATGTACTGCTTAATTCAGTCATGCTTTTTTTTTTTTAGTTTAATGTTTTATTGTGGTAAAATATATGTAACAAAAAATGTGGCCGGGCGCAGTGGCTCACACCTGCAATGCTAGCACTTTGGAGGCTGAGGCGGGCGGATCACCTGAGGTCAGGAGTTCGAGATCAGCCTGACCAACATGGTGAAACCTAGTCCCTACTAAAAATGCAAAAATTAGCTGTACCCGGGGCGAACACCTGTAGTACCAGCTACTCGGGAGGCTGACGCTGGAGAATTGCTTGAACCCGGGAGGCGGAGGTTGCAGTGAGCCAAGATCGCACCACTGCATTCCAGCTTGTGCGACAGAGCAAGACTCCGTCTCAAAAAAAAAAAAAAAAAGTACTCTTCTAACCTTTTTTTTTTTTTTTTTTTTGAGACGGAGTCTCGCTCTGTCACCCAGGCTGGAGTGCAGTGGCGCAATCTCGGCTCACTGCAAGCTCCGCCTCCCGGATTCACGCCATTCTCCTGCCTCAGCCTCCCGAGTAGCTGGGACTACAGGCGCCCGCCCCTGCGCCCGGCTAATTTTTTCTATTTTTAGTAGAGACGGGGTTTCACCATGGTCTCGATCTCCTGACCTTGTGATCCGCCCACCTCGGCCTCCCAAAGTGCTGGGATTACAGGCGTGAGCCACCACGCCCGGCCTCCATTTCCCCTCTGCCCCCAGCCCCTGGTAACAACATTCTACTTTCTGTCTGTTGTGAATTTCACTGGTTTAGGTGCCTAATATAAGTGGAATCATACAGTATTTGTCCTTTTGTGTCTGGCTTATTTCACTTAGTATAATGTCTTCAAGATTCATTCATGTCATTGCATGTGTCAGAATTTTCTTCTTCTTTTTTTTTTTAATTAATTAATTAATTTTTTGAGACAGGGTCTTGCTGTGTCACCCAGGCTGGAGCAGTAGCCTGCTCACGGCTCACTGCAGCCTCAACCTCCTGGGCTCAAGGAGTTCTCCCACCCCAGTCTCCCCAGTAGCTGGGACTACAAGCATGCAACACTATGCCCAGCTAATTTGTGTATTTTTTGTGGAGATGGGGTTTTGCCATGTTGCCCAGGCTGGTCTCGAACTCCTGGGCTCAAGCAGTCTGCCCTGCTTGGCCTCCCAAGGTACTGGAATTACAGGTGTGCACCACTGAATCAGCTAGAATTTCCTCCTTTTTAAAGTTGAATGCTATTTTGTTGTATATATGTGCCACATTGTGTTTATTCATTTATTTGTTGACAGACATTTGGGCACACTTTTAAAATTCAGTTTGTTTCTGGTCCATCTCCAACTGGGTTTGATACTGTTTCTTTTGGTACATTGACTTTACCCTAAAGCATTCTTTTAGTCTTAATGGTGCTTCAGTTGCTCATTTGGGGTGCTTTCTTATTTAGAAATGAAGCTCAAGAAGAGATCTATAAAAAGGGACAGTCCAAAAGAATATGGGGTGAGCTCTACAAGGTACGACTCCTAAATTCCCTCCCATTGAGTGGTTCCTTTGGCTTTCGTGATTTTGTAGAAGAAAACTGATTTTGATGTATTGAACCTCTGTTGCCCAGAGTACAGGTACCACTGCCTGTTCCATCCTCTTCCTTCTACAAAGAAACTTGAAAGACATACTAGCATTGATCTAGAGAACTGCATTGTTTAAAGTACTTGTATAAGAGTAACAGCTATCTTTTATTATACACTCATATAGTTATTACCTGTCAGTATTTTTTAAGATTTCCACCAAAGTGATATTCCTGTTTAGATTTATCATGCCTACTTAAAGTCACATGCAACATTTTAAGTTATTTAGTCCACCCCACTCCTTTTATAGATGAGGACTCTTGTCTAGAAAGGTTTAATGCTGTACCTAGCTCAACTAGCTTGTTAGTGAAGGAGGCTTTGTGTATCTTGATTTCTGATCCAGTGCTCTTTAACTGGCAGAGGTTTATGTCCATGCACTAATAATAACAACCTTCAGAAGAAAAATTTTCAAGCATAATCATGTAATTAAATAGTAACATAATAGAAAACGAGTACCGTGAAGGCAAGCTAAACTTTTCAGTTTTTTGTGAAATACACAAAACCTATAATATTACAAACTTAAAGATTATATTACAAACTTAAAGAAGTCTAAGAAGTAATCCATAGTAGTTCAGTAATCCATAGTAGTTAGGAAATAAGTTGAGTTTCATCTAAGCTAGTTTTCCTGTTTTAAATTCAACAGGTTTCAAAAACCACAGGATGAAAAACCTTTTGAATTCTGATCGCTGGGCCTTGAGATTAACTACAACCAACTCTGCCCAGAGACCGTTTTGAAGTTGTCTCTAAATGTTATTATTTTATTTTCCCCAGACTCCCTTAAATGTCATCCCTCTTTTATTTGTACTGTAGCAAACCATTTTTGCCTCTCTGAATTTTCAGGTGATAGATTCATCAGATGTTGTAGTTCAAGTTCTTGATGCTAGAGATCCAATGGGCACTCGTTCCCCTCACATTGAAACTTACCTGAAGAAGGAAAAACCTTGGAAACACCTCATTTTTGTACTTAACAAATGTGACCTTGTTCCAACTTGGGCAACAGTAAGTACAACTACTCAACCAGAATAGACTATTAAGACATCTGTCAATAAGTCAGTTGTGGGTTTTTAGGCTAAAGTGTTGCACTGCTGAGATTGTAGTAATGGGAGTGCTCTCGTTGGAAATACAAAAGTGTGCTCATTGATGGTGGGCGGAGGCACCAGGAGACAGCTGCTGAGGCTACTGCCTGCTTCACATTATGCTCCATTAATTGCATTTAGTAACAATGAAGACATCTTTTGGAATACTGTTTTGTATTTATAAGACAAGACAAAGCATTAACCATTATACTTGGAAAAACCATTTCAAAGAATTGTGGCTAACATTTTCCTTAGACAACATTATATTTGAAACAGTTCTGTAATTCAAGCTCTGATTCTTCCACATAATGTAAATAAATGAACTGCAGTTTACCAACATGTTTTCGTCTCTGCCTCTAGAAACGGTGGGTTGCTGTCCTCTCCCAGGATTATCCGACACTTGCTTTCCATGCAAGCCTTACTAACCCATTTGGCAAGGGAGCATTCATTCAGCTTCTGCGGCAGTTTGGAAAGGTATTGAGCCCTGATCTGTTTCTCCTGGAGTTGTGTAGCTGTGAGTTGGTGTAAGAATCTGTCTTGCCACGGCATAGCAGAAAGTTACCAATTTCTTAACTGGACATGGTTGCGCAGATCTGTAGTCCTAGCTACTCAGGACACTGAGGCAGGAGGATCGCTGGAGCCCAGGAGATCAAGGCTACAGTGAGCTATGATGGCAACACTGCACTCTAGCCTGGGTGACAGCAAAACCCTGCCTCTACAAAAAAAAGAAGATGTGGCCAGGCGTGGTGGCTCATACCTGTAATCCCAGCACTTTGGGAGGCTGAGGCAGGCAGATCACAAGGTCAAGAGTTTGAGACCAGCCTGGCCAATATGGTGAAACCCTGTCTCTACTAAAAATATAAAAATTAGTCAGGCGTGATGGCATACCCCTGTAGTCCCAGCTACTCGGGAGGCTGAGGCAGGAGAATCGCTTGAACCCGGGAGGTGGAGGTTGCAGTGAGCTGAGATTGTACCACCGCACCGCAGCCTGGGCAACAGCGAGACTCCATCTCGAAGAAAAAAAAAAGAGAAGATGTAAAACTTCCAGAGTTGTAAAAACCCACAGAGTGTCAGGATTATAAGAGATTCTGAAGGGTTTTCTTGCTCAGCCTTTGCCACCATCCGTGACCAGTGTTGCTTCCATTTCTGCCACAGCCCTGGCAGCTGACATTTCATGCTCTGCTGGGCTTTCCAGGCCTGCTGTGCCTCCTCTGCCCATGGAGCCCATTCAGCTTCTATCTCCTCTGGTTGGAGAGGGCCCTGCCAAAATTCAAGCTTCAGATCCCTGGTCAGATGTCAGCTCCTGAGGGAAGCCCTGGAACCAGACTACCCTATCAAATGTTCTTAAAGCTTCATGCTCTGTACCTGTCATTTTGAATTTGTATATTTAAGTTAATTCTACCTGGCTTCTAACAAAAGACACATGTCTGCTGTCCCACCCTTCCCCACTGTATAGAAGCAAATGCTTCCAATAGTTAGCTGTTCTGTTATTTTTCTCCATATTTTTAGTACATGCTTAGGATTTTTTGTTGATCTGTGCCTACTCCCCCACCCCCAGTTTAAGATGCTTATTAATTTCCTACTATGGAAAATGAGGATTTGCTTTCTTATAGCCATCCTCCCTCTGTTGTACTTCCCCCTGTATTGTTAGATGCCATTGTTGGGTTACAGTATTATTCATTCAGTGTTGGTTGGTTGGTGGTGGTAGTGGTTGTTGTTTTAATTTGGAAAGGAGAGCTTTATTTCTCATAAAGGGTTGCAGCCTGCAGGGTGGCCACTCTAACAGGCTGGGAAGAGTAGCCTTGGCCATTCAACCTTTACACTGTCATGACTGTAACATGTTAGTCACAGCTGATCCACATGGTGTGCTATGAGTATAATTCCTTTCTGATCGAAGCTTTTATTTTCACTGGTGTTACTTTGCTGTGTTCTATTTGCATCTGTCACTATCATGTTACCAAATTCTCTGATACAGTAGGAACTCTCAGTGTTTCCAGGCAGCACAGGTAGTTCCCTTCGGTGGCCAGCACTCCGTCTTCTGCAGGGCTGGCCACTCTCCAGGCTGCTGCAGCGTCGTCTTTCTGGGATTTCCTTTCACTGTCATCCAGAGAATTCCCATGGCTGTTTTCCTGTATGGGAACTCTTGTTCATAGGACCTCTTTTCTTCTTTTCTGGTTTACTCCTTCCTTTCGATGGGACATATCTTCCAAAAGTTTCTTTAGAAGGAATACTTGGAAAGAACATTTTTGAGATGCGCCTTGCATTCTGAGAATATCTTTATTAGCGTCTTTATTCTACGCTGTATGCTGTTTTCCTCAGAATACGGAAGTTACCACTACACTGTCTTCTGACTTCTGAGGAATCTGAGGCCATTCTGACCCCTCATACTTTGTGTGGCTGTGATGTCTCTTTTTGAGACAGGGTCTTGCTTTGTCACCCAGGCTAGAGTGCGGTGGCGCAACCTCAAACTCCTAGGCCCAAGCGATCCTCCTGCCTCGTTTTGGCCTTCTGAAGTGCTGGGATTACAGGTGTATGCCACCACGTCCAGCTGGTCTTTTCTTATTCTAAAATTTAAAATTTCTCTTGTTCTAAAATTTCACAGTGATGTGTTTTGAAGTGGGGCTTTTATTGCTTAGTGAGCTCGGCATTCGATGAGACTTTAGTCTGATATTGTCTTACATTATTTCTTTGAAATTTTCTTTCCTCCCTCAGTTGTCTGTATTCTTGTTCAGAAATTTGCTTTTACCTCCTGGTTTAATATTTGAATTATATTTTCTTTTTTTTTTTTTTTTTTTTGAGACGGAGTCTCACTCTGTCACCAGGCTGGAGTGCAGTGGCACAATCTTGGCTCACTACAACCTCCGCCTCCCGGGTTCAAGCAATTCTCCTGCCTCAGCCTCCCAAGTAGCTGGGACTACAGGCGCATGCCACGATGCCCAGCTAATTTTTGTATTTTTAGTAGAGATGGAGTGTCACCATGTTGGCCAGGATGGTCTTGATCTCTTGACCTCGTGATCCGCCTGGCTAAACCTCCCAAAGTGCTGGGATTACAGGCGTGAGCCACCACACCCAGCCTATATTTTCTTTCTTTTGGTACATATATGACATTTTCCTCTATTTTCTGGGTACTTTCCTTGTTTTCTTGAGACAGAGTTTTGCTCTTGTTGCCCAGGCTAGAGTGCAATGGCACAATCTCGGCTCACTGCAACCTCCACCTCCCAGGTTCAAGCAATTCTCCTGCCTCAGCCTCCCGAGTAGCTGGGGTTACAGGCATGCGCCACCACACTTGGCTAATTTTGTATCTTTAGTAGAGATGGGGTTTCTCCATGTTGGTCAAGTTGGTCTCAAACTCCCGACCTCAGGTGATCTGCCTGCCTTGACCTCCCAAATTGCTGGAATTACAGGCGTGAGCCACCGCGTCCGGCCACTTTCCTTGTTTTGATCATCCAGCTGCCCTATCACAAAATTTATTTTGCCAATCACTTTTAATTTTTAATTTCTGAGAGCTCTTGTTGAAATCTGATTTGCTCTGCCTCCTTTTGCATCTTATTTCACAGTCACAGTGTCTTCTCTCTCTCCAAGAACGTTAATGATGTTTTGAAAATTTCCTGTCTACATTGATTCTGTTACCTCCAAATTTTTGTTTTTTGTCTTTTCTGCTAGAGTCACACTTAAAAATTTTTTCTTTTACTTTAAAAATTTTTTTGAGACAGGGTCTTATTCTGTCTTAACCCAGGCTGAAGCGCAGTAGTGCAATCATGGCTCACTGCAGCCTCGACCCCCAAGTAGAGTCACACTTAAATGTTCATTCTTGATTCTCTATTTACATTTAAGAGTAAGGCATTAGGCCAGGTAGAGTGGCTCATGCCTGTAATCCCAGCACTTTGGGAGGATGAGGCAGGCAGATCACTTGAGCTCAGGAGTTCTAGACCAGTGTGGGCAATATGGCAAAACTCCATCTCTACAAAAAAATAGAAAAAAATTAGCAAGGCATAGTGGTGCATACTTACGGTTCCAGCTACCCAGGAGGCTAAGGCAGGAGGATTGCTTGAGCCCAGGAGGCCGAGGCCGCAGAGAGCTGTGATTGTGTCAATGCACTTCAGCCTGGTGACAAGGAAAGACCCTGTTTCAAAAAAAAAAAAAAAAATTAAGGCATTAAAAAACTGATGGGTTCTTTTTTTTCTCCATGGAGTAGCCTTGTTGACTGATAGACTTCATTGTAGGGTGATTTAACAGGGACTCAAATTTTATTTATTTATTTATTTTTATTTTTATTTATTTATTTTTTTAGATGGAGTCTTACTCTGTTGCCCTGGCTGGAGTGCAGTGGCCCGATTTTGGCTCACTGCAACCTCTGCCTCCTGGGTTCAAGCAGTTCTCCTGCTTCAGCCTCCCAAGTAGCTGGGACTACAGGCAAGCACCACCAGACCTGGCTAATTTTTGTATTTTGAGTAGGGTTGGGGTTTCACTATGTTGGCCAGGCTGGTCTAGAACTCCTGACCTCAAGTGATCTGCCCACCTCAGCCTCCCAAAGTTCTGGGATTATAGGCATGAGCCACTGTGCCTGGCCGGGACCCAAATTTTTTGCTGGGAGGACATCCTAAAGATACCATTGTCTGTAGGTCTTTTTTTTCTTGGGCTTGTGAGTTTCCCCAGAAGAGAATCTTTCAATCTCTAGTTCTAGGGGTATAGAATCCTGGCTGCTAGAGTTCTAGAAACTCAAAGGGAATAGTAGACTGGGCATCTCACTATTTAATACTTACATTTTCAATTAATCATTCTGGGAATACTGTTATCTCTAAATCCAGGATCCCTTTCAAGTCTGAAGATTACAGATGCTTTCAAACATGTGACATTTCAAAAAATCCAAAAGCCTATTTCATAGGCCCTGGATTTCTTTGAGAGTAAAGAAGTTGTGTGCCCACGCTGAATGAAGGAGGGGATGGAGAAGTGTGGCTGCTTTGGCAGACTATCTGCTGGTCCTTGTTTTCAGCCCTATCTTAAGAGGGATACACCACCAATTCCCAGGGCTCTCTGTGATTCATTGTCATTATTATTGCTGGATCTTTAGTTTTTCTGTCTTTACAACCACTTAGCTTTTATGTTTTGTAGTGGACCAAGTTTGATACTACTTTTAAGCATCTAGTATTTTGTTTAACATCATTTTAGTTTTCGTTGTCTCATCTCCATCCTATTCTCTGGTTCAGTATGTTTGGTTCTGTTGGTTTAAAAGTGTTAATGTCCACTGCTGTCATTCTAGTGGAGTTAGTGAGGGAACGGGGTTAGCATGTATGTTCAGTCCACCATCTTGAATCAGAAGCCTCCATTCGTTTGTAGGCCCTCTTCTTGATAGCAAGAAGACTTCTTGAGACTTTTGCCCAGTAGTCTAACTTTCAAGGTTGCCTTTTTTTCTTTTGTTATTTATTTTTGGCAGTGGAAATGCAGATGTATTACGCAAGGAAAAGGAGGGGTGAGTTGTGGCATTGTCCAGTTGATGAATCTGTTCAGATTCTTTTTCCCGAAGATATTTTATCAGTAGATGGTGTTGTCCTAAATCAGTGACTAGCAAGCTATTTTTCTTCTTCTTTTGTTTCTTTTTTTTTTTTTTTTTTTTTTTTTTGAGACTGGAGTCTTACTCTGTCACCCAGGCTATAGTGCAGTACATGATCTTGGCTCCCTGCAACTTCGGCCTCCCAGGTTCAAGCGATTCTCCTGTCTCAGCCTCCCAAGTAGCTGGGATTATAGGCATGCACCACCATGCCTGGCTAATGTTTGTATTTTTAGTAGAAACGGGATTTCATCATGTTGGCCAGGCTGGTCTTGAACCCCTGACCTCAGGTGATCCGCCCTCGGCCTCCCGAACTGTTGGGATTACAGGCGTGAGCCACTGCCTTCTTTTGTTTCTTGACCTACATACTTTTAACCTTAACACATATAAGGATCATTTCACATGCATGACTGAGGAAATGACTCACCTCTGATTTATTAATAAGCTGATGTATCCAGCTCACTCAGATTATGTAGGTGGTGTGTATCTAGGCTTCAGATCAAGTTGTATCAACAGCTTTGCACTGTATTCTTGATATTAACAAAGTAATATAACCTGCTTGTCCAAAGGGATACATATGACTGCATGTATGTGCTGCGTGTTCTCTCTTTGAACAGTTGCACACTGACAAGAAACAGATCAGCGTTGGGTTCATTGGCTATCCAAATGTTGGCAAGAGTTCTGTGATAAATACATTGCGTTCTAAGAAAGTTTGCAACGTGGCTC
Organism: Macaca fascicularis; assembly: GCF_037993035.2. Lineage (NCBI taxonomy): Eukaryota > Metazoa > Chordata > Mammalia > Primates > Cercopithecidae > Macaca > Macaca fascicularis. Next base: position 197,350,399 of record NC_088375.1, read on the forward strand.
CCATTGCAGGTGAAACAAAGGTATGTTTGGCGCAGGGTGACCTTACCTCTGCATATTTTATTTTCATAGAGGGTGATTGGTTAGGACTTGTTGATTTCTCTCTGCTTCTTTTGAATGCAGACCACCATTAGGAGTTTAGCTCTCCATATAATAGTTTGGAACATATCAGAGTTGTTTCTGCCCACTTTGGTAAGACTGAGAGTACTTTATATGCCACCGTGTGGCTTTGGCGTGTGTTGGTTAATGTGATTCATATTTAAATCTGTTTTAAATGGTCACTCCAGCTTTTTATTTTGATAAACAAAACTAACCCAAGAATATTTGATGCCTGGGTTAAGAAGCCTCAACCTTAGGGTAGGTTCTGAAAGTTGGGGGTCATATCCTACAACACAGAGTGGGGAACAGCATGGTTTTGCTTAAAGACAATGAGATCAAGCAGTACTAAGCTCTCAAGAGTACTTTTAAAACTCAGGGAAAGGTTCACTGGGTATAATTGCACAATACTAGATGGAAATCCTGTCTCTGCGTTATTTTTAGACTCTTAGCTGCTGGAAACTATAGTTTACACTTAGTGGAAGTATCTTGTGCACGGCACAGATGAGACAGTTAGTAGCTTAATTACTTAGCAGGTTGCTTTCCTTTGACTCACCCCTTCCTTCTTTCCAGCATCATACATGAGCATCAGGGGTTTGTGCAATTAGACTCTTAGTGTTGGATACAGGACAACTCTGACTTTTTTCTGACTTCAGGTCTGGCAGTATATTACTTTGATGCGTCGGATATTCCTGATTGACTGTCCAGGTGTGGTTTACCCCTCTGAGGACTCCGAGACAGACATTGTGCTAAAAGGAGTTGTGAGTATTTGGCCCCGATAGGCTGTTTGTGTTTGCGGGGGAGTGTTCTGTAGGGAACCCTGGATACCTTTCCTTTTCACTCATTAAGAAGGCAGTTTGGGGTCAGCCTGTCTGATCATACTTTAGGAACATGATGCTGAACAGGGCAGCCTCTCAGCATAAGCTGTTTGAGGAGTTAGTGGAACCATGGGCATATCTGGTCAATATCATGCCACAAAAGAGTTTGTAGTTTACACACAGGATCCAAAGGGAAGCAGGGCCTGTTTATGCTTAGCAATAATTCATCTTCGTGGGTTTATGGGTTGAGTCATTTTGGAACCCAGTCATTTCCTCACTTGTTTCTGAATACGACCGAAAACTGTAAATGGTTCCACTTAACCTTGACCATGCTTCTGGCTATACATACTGTGCACATTCCTCCTCTCCTTTCTTAAACTATTCCATCCTTTTTGTGTCCTGGGATGGGCAGGCTTTTAACCATTTCTGCAAGTGAGTAACATGAAGCATTCCAAGTTTAAACTGTTTGTGGCAGCCACACAGTTAGTTTGTGGTGAGTGGGGATTAAAGCTGAGTTCTGGGCTCTGTGGCTATGGTCAGCTTTCAGCAGTGCTCCTTGCAGCCGACCATGTCTAGCCACCTCAGAGACAGGCTCCTGCCAGTCTCCACTAGCTTTGTGATGTTGAAATCTATTTTCAAATAGTGCTGCAAAGGACAGTGGGAACTTCACTGCTTCCACAGCAAAGTTTGTAAGTGGGAGATTTCCTATTAACATTTAGGTTCAAGTGGAAAAAATTAAGAGTCCTGAAGACCACATTGGTGCTGTACTTGAACGAGCAAAGCCAGAATATATCAGCAAAACATACAAGATTGATTCTTGGGAGAATGCTGAGGACTTTCTTGAGAAGCTTGCTTTCCGGACTGGGAAGTTACTAAAGGTGAGCCAGCGTTTATGAGAATTTAGACTGATACCTGTTGCAGGCATATATGTATATGATATGGGCCTTTTGTTGGTATGCATGTATGAGCAGTGTGAAACTTGTCACTTAAGTGATGATGAACCCCTGGGACAACTGAAATACCCTCAAAGTCGTAGGTGGTTTTGGTCCTTTGAATTTAATTGGGAATCTCTTCGTGACCTTTCAGGGTGGAGAGCCCGACTTGCAGACTGTGGGTAAGATGGTCCTCAATGACTGGCAGAGGGGCCGGATTCCTTTCTTTGTCAAGCCACCCAATGCAGAGCCACCTGTGGCCCCCCAGGTAAGAGCAGGGTGGGCCCACCTCTGGGGAGCATGGGTCCTGACCTGGATATGGTATAGCTTGTCATCGCCTCTCTTCATAGAGCATGTTTTCATTCAGGGGCAGTGTCTCTCGTTTTATTATTTTTTTTAAATATATAAAAATATTTTTGCAGCCAGGCACGGTGACTCACACCTGTAATCCCAGCACTTTGGGAGGCCGAGGTGGGTGGATCACAAGGTCAGGAGTTCCAACCCGACCAATATGGTGAAACCCTGTCCCTACTAAAAATACAAAAATTAACCCAGCATGGTGGCACGCGCTTGTAGTCCCAGGTACTTGGGAGGCTGAAGCAGGAGAGTTGCTTGAACCTGGGAGGCAGAAGTTGCTGTGAGCCGAGATCGTGCCACTGCACTCTAGCCTGGGCCACAGAGGGAGACTCCATCTCAAAAAAATAAAAAAAAACTTTTTTTTGAGGGTGAAGCACTGTTTGGGAGCCCCTGCTGGACCACGGCGATCACTCCATCCTCTCTCATTCTAGAGTGCCAGTGCCAGTGCCATGGCCTTGCTAGGGGGTGCATTTGGAGACTAATAAATAGACGTATGAGAGAAGACGAAGCTTAGATACTAGTCTTCAGGGCCTTGGGAAAAGAGGGCTCATTAAATAATAAGTGATCTTCTGGTACCTGTATCTTTTCTTATGCTTAAAAAACAGAATCATTGCTAAGATTCATTTGTTTAACAAACATTTATTAGCATCGACTATGTGCCAGGCACAGGTATTATAGGAATGAAAAACAGCCCTGGCCCTCAAAAAGCCTGTGATCCAGTGAGAAAGGAGGGTGGTACTATTGATAGTTGGAGAAAGAAGTCTGATGGCTGGGGCCAGAAGCTTTCCTACTGTCCCCATTTCCCTCACCCTGGCAGTGGACTGTCAGAAGCCTCAACATTAACGTTTTGCCTTTCTAGTTCTAGGACCTTTTTCAGAACCCAGCCAAGTCTCTTGAAATGGTGGCTTCAAATTTTGCATCTATGCTTGCTAGTGTTGTTGGGTCCGTACAGTTCTGGTTTCCTCTTACCTGACTCCATTCCAAGTTGCAGTGCAGCTAGGTATTTTCAGTTGAATGTATTCTGCAACATTTGAAAGTTAGCCTGAGCCGGGCGCGGTGGCTCATGCCTGTGATCCCAGCACTTTGGGAGGTTGAGGCGGGTGGATCACTAGGTCAGGAGTTCGAGACCATCCTGGCTTTACACGGTGAAACCCTGTCTCTACTAAAAATACAAACAATTAGCTGAGCGTGGTGGTGGGTGCCTGTAGTCCCAGCTACTCGGGAAGCTGAGGCAGGAGAATGACGTGAACCCGGGAGGCGGAGCTTGCAGTGAGACGAGATCACGCCACTGCACTCCAGCCTGGGTGACAGAGCAAGACTCTGTCTCAAAAAAAAAAAAAAGAAAGCCTGAAACTGAGCTTAATTGACTTTCTTCCGTCTCCTTGCCCAAACCATCAGACAACCAAGCAAAAGTTTCTCCTCCTCTTCATGTGTATTGCATCATTCATTCATTCATTCATTCACTGATACATTCACTCAGCAATCCCATATTGAGTGTCTCCTATTGGCCACGGACTCTTTTGGGTACTGGGGGTGCTGTGGTGAGAAACTGACAGGCTGCTGCTGTCCTGCACATACATTCCAGCAAGGGAGTGTGTCGTTTCTTCTGACACCAAATACATAGTTTTTTTCCATACTAGTTTTGCAGTTCCAGAAACCAGCTGAGTGTCCCAACAATTCAGTTCAGTCATGACACTAACTCCCAGAGTTAGCACAGACCCCACAAGTTAAGGACTAGGTCCCCTGCTTCAGATGGCAGCTGTGGGCTATCCCCATTTATGCCCAGCTAACTACAAATTCTGGGGTTCTGGAGTTCGATAATTTGCCAGAAGGGATCCCAGAACCCGGGAAAGTGCTGTGTTTACAATTAACAGTGTATTATAAAGGATGAAACTCAGTCACAGCCAATGAAGAGGTGCACAGGGTAAGGCATGGGGAAGAGGCACAGAACTTCCGTGCCCCCCCCGCACACTGATGTGTTCGGCAACCCAGAGCTTTCCAAACCCCATCATGTAGGGGTTTTTATGGAGGTTTCATTACATAGACATGACTGATTAAATCCGTGGCAGTTGGTGATAGGCTTAATTTCCGGTCTCCCTTCTCACCTCTGAGCGGCCGAAAGCACCAACCATGTGGTCAACTGCTTGGTCTTTCTGGTGACCAGCGCATCCCCCATCCTGAAGCTATCTAGGGATCCATCATGAGTCACCACATTAGCGTCAACTCAGGTGTGGTGGAAAGGGGCTTGTAACCAATAACAAAAGATACCCATCACTTGGGAAATTCCAAGGGTCTTAGGAGCTCTGTGCCAGGAAGTATGGTATTTATATCACAGGGAGACAGTAAGCAGATAAATATATAATGTCAGGAAGTCTTGCGTGCTGTGAGGAAAACTAAACCAGGCTAAGGGGTTTGGGGGAGATGAGAAGTACTTTATGTGGGGTGGCCAGGGAAGGCCTCTGAAGCAGTGGCACTTCAGCAGAGCTCTTAATATGAGACAGGAGCCATGCTAGTGTCTAGGGAGAATGTTCCAGGCAAGGGGAACAGCGCATCCAGAGCAGCTGGGGCAGGAGTGTGCTCTGTGTGTCCTGATGCTGAAAGGAGGTCACTGTGGCTGGAATGTCATGGGCCAGGGGAGGGTGTCATGGTGGAAAGCCATTGGAGGGTTTTGAGTTGGCAGCTGGATTCTAGGGTCATTCTGGATGTCTGTATCACTGCTCTCTTGGGACCCTGTGTGGAAACACTGGCATTGTCTTCAGCCCTTCCTCCATATCTAGTCAGTAAGTGTAGATAAGTAGTTCAGATAATTCTTAAGAACTATTGTAACCGTAATAGATTTGTTGCCCAGTGCACACAGCAAGTCAATACGCTGAGACACCACCAGGTTGCATCAGAGAAAGAAGTTTAATCGTAGGGTCACCAAAGGAGGAGATGGGAAGAATCCTGAAATCCATCTCCACGAAGAGTTTGGGGTTCAGGTTTTTAAAGGGTTCTCCAGTAGGCTGGAGTGAGGATCATTGATTGGATGAAGAGTGCAGGGTGAAGTCATGGGACAGGGAGATGAAGAAGCTGTGTTCTCATGCAGATCCCATTTCTCTGGGGATCTTCAAACTGGTTGCTGGAGGTAGGGATCTGAAAAAACATTGTAAGCAATCCTTAAACAAAAACTTGATGATTCTAATGTCAGAGATCTTGCCTGTAGGAACAATGGAGATGCATATCAGTTCTTACATAGTCTTATGACCCAAATGTCAGAAATCCTATCTGTAGGGACATTGGGGATGCAAATGGTCAGTACCTAGTGTTCAGGGACTTTTAGCAACAAGGATATGGGCCAAATTGCCCCCTAATTAGTGCTTAATTATAATTTCTATCCAGAACTTGGCAGGTACTTCTTGTCAGCCTGTCGGAGGCAGTTTCACTATCATGTGCCTTACTCTGTGATTCTGTTTTTCTCTTTTTGGTTGAGGGCAGAAACCCCTTCAGAAACTGAAAGCCAAAAATTGCCCTTCCTAGAAAAATGTATATGTAAATTTTGTGTGTGGTTTCCTGAATTTTATAGTTCTGTACTTATTTAGTGATTTGCCTGGCCACTTTTGACTTGAGAACATCACTTTAAGTTCTGAGTTTTTGTTGCAAGGATAAAGTGATATTATACATGTGAAACACCAGTAGAAAGCTTGGCACATTTTTGTCTTTGCAGTTACCTAAAGCAGGCCAGTCATTTCAGGGTCCCCAGACTTAGTGCTCTTATGAACTCTCTTCACTCACAGAACTCCCCCTCCTTACCTTATACTCTTGCTTCAAGATGCCTCCTCTTTTAGTCTGTTTTGTGATGCTGTAACAGAATACTGCAGACTGGGTAATTACAAAGAACAGAAATTGTTTCAGCTCATGGTTCTGGAGGCTGGGAAGTCCAGTATCAAGGCACCAGCGTCTGACAAGGGTCATCCCATCGTGGAAAGTGGGAGGACAAGAGCAAGCAAGAGAGAGTCAAACTTGCTTTTATAACAAACTCACTGTTTTTTTTTTGTTTTTTTTTTTTTTTTGAGACGGAGTCTTTCTCTGTTGCCCAGGCTGGAGTGCAGTGGCACGATCTCGGCACACTGCAACCTCTGCCTCCTGGGTTCAAATGATTCTCCTGCCTCAGCCTCTTGAGTAGCTGAGATTACAGGTATATGCCACCATGCCCAGCTAATTTTTGTATTTTTAGTAGAGGTGGGGATTCACCATGTTGGCCAAGCTGGACTTGAACTCCTGACCTTGTGATCCGCCCACCTTGGCCTCCCAAAGTGCTGGGATTGTAGGCGTGAGCCACCACATCCGGCCAACAGACTCACTCTTAAAATAACTAACCCACTCCCAAGATCACATTAGTCCATTCATGGAGATGGAGCCCTCATGATCTAATTACCTCTTATTAGGCCTCACCTCCCAACACTTGCTGCATTGGGGATTAAGTTTCTGTATCAGTCCATTTTCATACTGCTATGAAGAAATACCTGTGACAGGTTCATTTATGAAGAAAAAGAGATTTAATGGACTCACAGTTCCACATGGCTGGGGAGGCTTCACAATCATGGCAGAAGGTGAAGGAGGAACAAAGGCATGTCTTACATGGCATCAGGCAAGAGTGCGTGTGCAGGGAAAATGCCCTTTATAAAACCGTTGGATCTCATGAGACTTACTCATCACAAGAGCGGCATGGGAAAGACCCACCCCCATAATTCAGTTACCTCCCACTGGGTCGTTCCTACAACACGTGGGGATTATGGGAGCTACAAATCAAGATGCGATTTGGACACAGCCAAACCGTACCAGTTTCCAGTGTATGAATTTTGGGGGATACATTTAAATCAGAGGACCTCCTCAAATGCCTCTCTGAGTACTGTTCTAATCTTTCACATCCAGCCTGGCCTTCATTTTTATGTAGTTGTGTGTGCTGATTTTGCATGTGCTTGTATCAGCAATTCCCTTTGGAAGGTCTAGGGAGCCTTGCTTGTCTATGGTAAATCATTGGTTGGTTTTAATGGTTTAAATAGTCTTAGTTGGCTCATCCTATGGAACTACACATATATTCCTTTGATCCTAGTACTGGTCTCTGGGCTTAATGTACATTGGTTTAAAAACAGATTAATGAAATGACTCAAATTTGGGTGTTTTCAATACCGTCCCTTAGTCCTGAGAAGAGGACTGTTTAAGAGCAAGGTGTGAGTTCAGAAATTCCATTTTTCATTTTCTGATTCTATTTCTCTCCCCCATTTCCACCCTTTAATAGCTTCCACCCTCCCCATCTTTGGAAGTTGTCCCAGAAGCAGCCCGAAAGAATCCAGGAAAGGAAGTCACAGAAACTGCAGGTGAGGGGTCAGAATCCGTCATTAAGGAAGAAACAGAAGAGAACAGTCACTGTGATACTAACACAGAGATGCAGCAGATTCTCACACGGGTTCGGCAGAACTTTGGTAAAATCAACGTGGTGCCTCAGTTTTCTGGGGATGACCTGGTTCCTGTGGAGGTGTCAGATCTTGAGGAAGAGCTTGAGAGCTTTTCTGATGAAGAGGAGGAGGAACAGGAGCAACAAAGAGATGATGTAGAAGAGTCTTCCTCGGAGCCTGAGGAGGAACATGTGGGAAACGACACCAAAGCCGTTATTAAAGCCCTGGATGAGAAGATTGCCAAATATCAGAAGTTTCTAGACAAAGCCAAAGCCAAAAAGTTTTCAGCAGTCAGGTACTATTTTCATCTTCTCACAAATTGCAGATTATTCGTTCCTTTCCCGAAAATTTGCCATGAGTACCGGAGCCATATTTTTACCTGGGGTTATTGCCATTTGTTTGTTTGATTAGGTTTTTTGTTTGTTTGTTTTTTGAGACGGGGTCTCGCTTTGTTGCCTAGACTGGCCTCACTCTCCTGGTCTCAAGCAGTCCTCTCATCTCAGCCTCCTAAGTAGCTGGGACTACACGTGTGCACCACCACATTTGGCTGTTATTGCCACTTTTAAAAAGTGAGCTGTAAATTTTGTAAAATTCAGCTGCCTGCAGTATGAGAAGCTTTAGAAACACCCAGGGAGGTACAAATATGTTGGGTGTTGACTTCTTCCACTGGTGATAACTACATGGATAGGAGTGGGGTTTCTTGAGTCTGTGAGTTTGTCGCAGGTCTCCAGGTCAGCATGTGATTCGGGGGAGTGAGAGGAGGAATGTTACTTTGCTTTTCTGTTTCAGAATATCCAAGGGACTGAGTGAAAAGATATTTGCAAAACCTGAAGAACAAAGAAAAACGCTGGAAGAACATGTAGATGATACAGGTGAAGATAAATTATTTCAATCATTTAGATATAATTTGCGTCTTTAGAGTTTTGAGAAACCTAAGTTCACTCTCCAGATTATCTCAGTCATCCACATAAATGTTTGTCATATCTGGCAGATTACTTTAAATTTACATACTGTTACACAAATTGAATTATCCACTTTTCATTCTGCACATTTTTTAGGATTTAATTGGCAATTCAGGAAACTTCCTAGAAAGCATTCATTATTAACCTTAGAATCCAAGGGTGGGTCCACAGACAAAGAAGGGGGCGTGTTTCCTGCATTTATCCTTTCCTCCATTTGACCATCAGCTTCCACATTGAGAGTGTGGCTCAGGGCATCCTGACCTGGCGGCCTCCCCTTGGCCTGCTTTACTCACCACTCTGCTCACCTGCTTTGTCCACACTGGGTGACCTCCTTCTGATACATCAAGCTTGTTGCCACCATTGGGTTTATAGACAAATTTTCAGTAGAAAATTCCTGTTTGTGTATCGTTTGTATCCAGCACCTTCCAAAAAGGGAAAGAAGCGGAAGGCACAAAGGGAAGAGGAACAGGAACATTCAAATAAAGCTCCCAGGGCACTTACATCAAAAGAAGTAAGTGTTGTAGGTCTTAAGTGTGGCCCAAGTAGAGTAAATAGAACCCCAGTTGTCAAGACCCACTGAAACAAATGGTCTAGAGCTGAATCCCAAGAACCCCAGTCCTCGTTGACCTAGTTGAGGTGAGATAAATAGGGTCAGGGCTGGCCTGGTGGATGAAGGTCCTTGAGTCCATGTCATATGTTTTAGGAGTTTCTAATCAACATCTCCACACCAGTGGACTATCCTCTAGAGGAGTCAGTTTCTAGTCCCAAGGGAAATGACCTGATGAGCAGATCTGTTTTGGGCAGATCACTGACCTCTGTGAAGGACAGCTTTGGAGCTAAGCTGTTCAGAGCTGGAGTGGGCCTTCTGGGGAGGGGAGTGGTTAGCAGTGCTCAGTCTTGCTGAAGGGGACTTGTCAGGAGTGATGCAGAACAGATTCTCGCATTGGATAAGGGTTGGATCACATGTGGATTTGTAACTTGGAGATTCGTAAGTCACAATGGAAGAGTAACCTTAGGTCTAAGGGGGAGCCCTCCCTCATTAGCACTGCTTCCAGTAGCTGTGGAAGCAGCACAGGAAATAGAACACAGAGATGAGAAGCAGAGACTCCTGTTTTGTGAATGACTTTCAGGGTTTTTTTTTTTTTTTTTCTTCATCTTTTCTTGCCATTTTTTACAGCGGAGGCGAGCAGTACGGCAGCAACGGCCGAAAAAAGTTGGTGTGCGCTACTATGAAACACACAACGTGAAAAACAGGAACAGGAACAAAAAGAAGACCAATGACTCAGAGGGACAGAAACACAAACGCAAAAAATTCAGACAAAAGCAGTAATGTTTAAAAGGTTTTTATTAAATTATACAAAAACATGCAATTAGAAATTGTGTTTTCTTCCTGCCCCATTGGCATTTCTAAGGCCATAATGCATTTGTTCTGAGGTTTGACAGTTGAAGCCCTTCACCAGTGCTAGGGAAATAAAGCCTCCTCACCCTTAAGTATTTCAGTGATAAAAGTCTGAAAGTATAGCACTTCAGGTAGACTGTGGATGAACTAAGAGATTCATCCACAGTCACCCTGTCATATAAATGTCTGACAGAAATAGGGGACGAGGTCTACAAAATGGAAAGGGTGATATTTCTTTTTTATTGGTAATGAGTGATTTGGAATAGAAGCATACTGAACTGCAAATTTCAAGGACGTTAGTGTACATGGCCTGGGCTTTGAGATACAAGAAGGCTGGGTGCGGAAGAAATAGGAGACAGCTACAGTAATTTCTGCCTCAATGAGTCTGTGAAGTGGACCCACTTACGACACATACATTCCTGTCTTAGAGTCCTGGAACCAGCAGATCTCGTGGAAAGAGTTCTTTCCCATGGAAATGACAACACAGGCAGGTCATTTGAGTGGAGCCTTAAAATTCCTCAGGATACTGGATCAGGGTAAAAGCTGCCCCTTAGATTCCAGATGAGAATGTGTATGGTGTGTTGAGCTTGGGGAACACAGCTTTTCTGGGGGAACGACAGTGCTTCCATTGTGAGCCTTGAAGCTCACTGGACCCAAGACAGATGGCAGATGGAAGCTCTGCTAAGGAGAGTCCCTTCTCACACCTCTTTCCGGGGAAGCTGAGCATGTTAGTGCCTTTTAGGTCATGTTACTTGTGCAGCCTAACTGAAGGATGGAAGTTCTCTAGCTTACCACCCTAGCCCATCCTGCCTTGCCCCGAACTAAAGATTTATGTCACTCATTCAGTCTTCTGGGTCTACAAAACCAGGAGAGTGGAAGAGAAATACTAAAACGCAGTTGTCTAGCAGCCATACTCCAATCATTAGTCATTAGACCTGCATTTGGTTACCTCTTCAGTTGTTAATTAACATCACTACTTAGGGGAGTGCAGAGTCAGGGCTTGATTTTCTGCAGGATAAGGGGAACAGATCGGTGCTGGGGGAAGAGCTGAGTTGCAGACAACTCACAAAGGCCACTGTGACTAGTATTCCTTTCTGGCAAACATTTACTTTCTCCAAAGCCATAGGTTTGACCCTGCCATCGTTTCCTAACGTAGGCAGTCTGAAACCGAGGAGGAAGGGGTCCAGTTGACTGGCAAGTGTGGATAATACATTAGAAAACCAAAGCTCCAAAATGAGTTAGAAATGCATTCGAGCAGGGATAAGAAGATATTAAATAAGGAAGGCCAGAGGCCCAAGAAGCCCAAGTTAGTTAAGGTAGAAGATGAATTGTGAACTAAAAGTTTGAGGAGCAGAGAAGCAGATTCATTTGGCCAGAAGTAAGTATTGGTATAGAGTGATGACAAGATAGCAGTTACTTTCTTAGAATTTGAGCTGACAGATCCCAAGGCTGACTAGTAAGCCACACACTTAGATTAACAGGGCCACACCATCTTCCATTGCCCAGCCAGGAGCCTAGCTGGCAGACCTTAGGTGTTTCATGACATTGGAGCAATAGTGTGACTTCTGACAAATACCTAGGTGGTGGTTAGGGGAGGGTATAGCTTGCTCACTCAGGAAACGCTTTTTATTACAAAGGGCTTATGATGATTTTATTGGCTGCCAGAAGAACATAGTAAATAATCCCAAGTGTCTTGTTGGAAATTATCATGTGGAAATTATCACTTCTTTGGTGCAATAATGCCTTCCAGTTGGGCCTGAAAAACAAAAACAAACTCCATTAATACTTGAACCTTGCAGCCTGATACAAATAGCTAAGAGGTGATAAAAGTCTCTGGGAAGAATAATCCAAATGCTGTCACTCCAAGTGTTCTTTTTCCCCTTGATCCCCAAATCCATATTTTCTAGATTAGCTAATTTCTGGCTTGGCATACAAGCCAGAGTCTGAGTACATGAGGAGATGCCAGACCTGTCTGGTTTCCACACAATGGCTCTGGGTATGATATAAAGCATTGACAAGGATATTGAATGCATTGTTGTAAGGGCTTTTCATGGCTCAGATTTCAGGCCAGAATATGTCTGCTAAGTTAAATATTTGGCTCTCTGGCCGGGCACAGTGGCTCATGCCTGTAATCCCAGCACTTTGGGAGGCTGAGGCGGGCGGATCACGAAGTCAGGAGATTGAGACCATCCTGGCTAACATGGTGAAACCCCATCTCTACTAAAAATAAAAAACTTAGCCGGGCGTGGTGGCAGGCGTCTGTAGTCCCAGCTACTCCAGAGGCTGAGGCAGGAGAATAGCATGAATCCAGGAGGAGGGGCTTGCAGTGAGCGGAGATCACACCACTGCACTCCAGCCTGGGTGACAGAGTCAGACTCCATCTCAAAAAAAAAAAAAAAAAAATTGGCTCTCTTGTTTAAGATCCTGGGAGTTCTGCTGGGACCGGAGGTTTGGGAAACAGCAAATTTTCAGCCACTGAAACAACTTGACATCCAATTAGAGAAATGTTGCCAGTGAATACAGAGCTGTCCCTTTTTTTGGGGGGGTGCAGGTGGGGAATGGAGTTTTGCTCTTGTCACCCAGGCTAGAGCGTGATGGCATGATCTCGGCTCACTACAACCTCTGCCTCCCGGGTTCAAGTGATTCTCCTGCCTCAGCCTCCTGAGTAGCTGGGATTATAGGCGCACATCACCAAGTCCAGCTAATTTTTGTATTTGTAGTAGAAATAGGGTTTCACCATGTTGGCCAGGCTGGTCTCAAACTCCTGACCTCAGGTGATCCACCCACCTCGGCATCCTGAAGTGCTGGGATTACACGTGTGAGCCACCGCACCCCGCCAGAGCTATCCCTCTTTGCATAAAGCTTAAGACACTTGGGAGTTATTTACTATGTTCCTCTGGCAGCCAAAATAATAATACTGGACAGATCTGTAGGTAGGTCTAGCCTAGGGACAGCAAAGCTGCTTTATTTGCAATTGCAGTTTTGAGCCAATAAAAACAGCTCACTTCCTGTGTTACACGCCTGTAATTCCAGCACTCTGGGAGGCCAAGGTGGGCGGATCACATGAGATCAGGAGTTCATGACCGGCCTGGCCAACATGGTGAAACCCTATCTCTATTCAAAATACAGAAATTTGCTGCGCGTGCTGGCATATGTCTGTAATCCCAACTACTTGGGAGGCTGAGGTAGGAGAATGCTTGAACATGGGAGGTGGAGGTTGCAGTGAGCCGAGATTGCACTCCAGCCCGGGCAACAAGAGCGAAGCTATGTCTCAAAAAAAAAAAAAAAAGAAAAAAAAGAAAAAAAGGCTGGACGAGGTGGCTCATACCTATAATCCCAGCACTTTGGGAGGCTGAGGCACGTGGATCACCTGAGGTCAGGTGTTTGAGACCAGCCTGGCCAACATGGTGAAACCCCCATCTCTACCAAAAATACGAAAAATTAGCCGGCATGGTGGTGGGCGCCTGTAATCCCAGCTACTCGGAAGGCTGAGGCAGGAGAATCGCTTCAACCCGGGAGGCAGAGGTTGCAATGAGTCGAGATCATGCCATTGCACTCCAGCCTGGGCAACAAGAGCAAAACTCTGTCTCAAAAAAAAAAAAAAAAAAATTTAAAATGCCCACTTCTAAAGAATCTTTCATCCTGGAGATTGCAAGATTGCTTTTAAATGTTAGAAATATGCTAAGGTATTTGGTTTGCTCTTGTTGCTAATCCAGGAAGAACTGGGGAACTCAGGCTTGTGAAAAAGGAATATGGCAGTTAAGGAAAGCAGCCTCAGAGTCTGCTAAGGAAACAGATTCATCTATGGCTGTGAAAGTTTCTTGCTTTTCTTTTTGTTTAACTTTTCAGCAACAAGAAAAGTTCCAGTAGTGGTTAATAGAAAGCCTTCTTTATTGCAAATGGCCAGTCCTGCTGGTGTGTAGACCTAACAAGCCTGCCAATGTCAAGACTGTAAGGTTTCTATCTGAGTCTAGGGAGGAGAGGGAGATCCATCCAGGGTCCTTTGGCCAGGGCCATGGGAAAAAGCCACTAAATGTCAGTAGGCCATCTGTCCAGAACAGTGATGCTCAAACTTTTGCAAATATTAGAATCACCTGAGACCTTGTTAAAGCACATTGCTGAACCCCAACCTCGAATTTTCTGATTCGGTAGATCTGGGGTGGGTCCGATAATTTGTCTTGCTTAGTTTGCCAGGTGAGGACGATGCTGGTCTGGGGCCTACCTTTTGAGAACCTTTGGACCAAACAGCGGGGAGGTGCAGTGCCTGTAGCATGGCCTCCTGCCCAGCTGTGTCCAGCAGCCCCCTCCCTCCCGTGACCTCAGCCGGATAAAAGACCACTGCTGGCACTGGGCTTCTAGGAAGAGCACCTACGCCTGGGTTCCCCGACCACATTCCTGGGGAAGGTTTCTGATTTGAAATGGTTCTTCCTCTCAAAGGGCCCTGCTGCCCACTGGTTCTGACTTCTTCCCTGGTTATGCCCTGAAACAGTGCCTCGGAGGAGACAGCCATGGGACAGCACTACCACGCAAGCCAGCTGGAGCCCCGCTCTCCCCCAGGAAGCCTCCAACATACCAGCTTCCAGGGGAACAGAGTTTCACTTTTTGCCATATCCACCTCTTCCTTGAGGATGGGCAACTTTTTTCCAGGGAGAAGAATCCTCCACTAGAGAGCCAGGCTGAGGCGCCTCAGAGATTTGGAGTTGAGAGTAGAGACCCCCTCTGGAGCCCTCCCCTTCTCCCACCACCAAAGTCAGCTTCCTTTATTCTTTGGCAGTGCATGTGGACAAACAGTTAAAAGCCATGGAAAAGGAACCGAATGCCTGGCCCGTGGGGCTGGGTCTTGGGGCGGTGGGCACCTCCACCCCAGCCTGTGCGTTGATTACCTTCAGCTGCTGATTCGTCCGCTTTAGGAACTGAATCTCCTCATTGTGCTTCTTCTCCTCCACCTGCCGCCTCTCGCTCTCCCGCTTCTCGGTGGCTTCACATTTTGCCTTCTGCTCGTTCACTTGCCTCTCCAGGTCTCTCTTTTCCGTCTCCAATTCTGCAATCTGAGGAGAGAATGACCAGTCATCCTGGGATGTTGCCAGGTGAATGGAATGGTGTGAGCCTGGGTGGAAGGGACATGGGACATAAGACGTTGCCAGGGTATATACTGCCACCCAGTGGGAGGTCAGTGCCTGGCATGGAGCGTCCACAGCGGAGACAACTCTGCCAAGACCACCAGGCTGGCCATCATACTCAACCAGGGGTCCCTCACTGAGGTGATGCAGGTCCAAGTGTCGTGACTGTCAGGAGAGCACCTTAGGAGGCCAGAATGTAGTGCTGGAATGACAAGCACATGGCCCTGCGGTTTACAGAAGAGACGGGGCCCAGGGTCACGGTAAACCCCACTCACTTTCCTCTCCATGTCTGACTTCCCCTGCTCAGCCTGCAGTGCCTTCCTCATGCCAAATGCCACGCTGCTCTCGTACAGGGTCTGGTAGGCAGCGATGGTCATGCGGATCTCGTCCCGGACTCGCAGCAGCAGCAGCCCCCTCTCCGCACAGTTGATGGTGACCTCCCGGATCAACTCATCTTCCAATGCACACACACCATGAGATCAGACAGGGCGTGGGGAGGGGGCTTGCACTGTGTCTACTGCAAACACCCTTCCTCTTGGGAAGGACATTAGGGTGTTCTCGCTTGGAGACAAAGTACAAAGCCTCAGAGAAGGGCCTCAGGGAGGCTGCCCTCAGTGGCCCAAAGAGCCTTGCCATGCAGTGACTCCTCTGAACTTGGCACTTGTGAGTAGCACAGAGTCAGCAAACCTGGGTCGTCCAGGGCAAAGGAAACAAGAGGCTCTGGTTTGTTTGCAGCACTGGGTCCCCTCCCTTCTGGCCTTTGGTAAAAACTGGTTACTATTCAAAAAAACTTGACTTTTTCTGTTTAAAGATGGCAGCTGTTTTAAAGCAGCTGGGACATCCTGTGTGCCCCCTTGGCTGCACTGGTTTAAGGCTGGAAATGGCAACATCTAGAGCTTGCCCACCTATCTCCCCATAAATGCTGACCTGGAGGGCGAAGCGTAACAACACACGGATAGGGAAGCCTGCTAAACCCTGCAGCTGCCTGAGGGTTTGAAGGTGATTTGCAGATTGGCACCCATAAGAGCCAGTGAGACTAGGCCGGGGGACAGCCATTTGACACCAGCACTCAAGGAGGTGCATCTTAAATCTCTCGTGTCTGTCGGTTAACAACAAATCACAATATTTTTCTGGACCAAGGGCCAAATATTCGTGGATGGATGGATGTAAATACTGAACATTAATCTTTCTGACTAAAAAATTAGCACATGCTTATTACAGAAATCTTTGGAAAACCAGATGGAAGTTCTCGTTTTACTCCAAACATCTGCTAAGGGGGTGAGGAACTCAAGTTGCCAAGAATACAGTGGCTGGCAGCTGGAGGACTTGTAGAAGAGGTGGGGCTGGTGTAGGGAAAAGAAAGAGAGATCAGACTGTTACTGTGTCTATGTAGAAAAGAAAAACATAAGAAACTCCATTTTGACCTGTACCCTGAACAATTGCTTTGCCCTGAGATGCTGCTGATCTGTAACTTTGCCCCAACCTTGAGCTCACAGAAACATGTGTTGTATGGAATCAAGGTTTAAGGGATGTAGGGCTGTGTAGGATATGCCTTGTTAATGAAATGTTTACAGGCAGTATGCTTGGTAAAAGTCATCGCCATTCTCCATTCTCGATAAATCAGGGGCACAATGCACTGCGGAAAGCTGTGCAGGGAGTTCCAGGGCAGGGACCTCTGCCCTGGAAAGCCAGATGTTGTCCAAGGTTTCTCCCCATGTGATAGCCTGAAATACGGCCTCATGGGATGGGAAAGACCTGACTGTCCCTCAACCCCACACCCGTGAAGGGTCTGTGCTGAGGAGGATTAGTAAGAGAGGAAGGCCTCTTGCCGTTAAGACAAAAGCCTCTGTCTCCTGTCTGCCCCTGGGAACTGAATGTCTCGGTATAAAACCCGATTGTACATTTGTTCTATTCTGAGATAGGAGAAAAATCGCCCTGTGGTGGGAGGCGAGACATGTTGGCCGCAACACTGATCTGTTACTCTTTACTCCACTGAGATGTTTGGGTGGAGAGAAGCAAAAATCTCACCTACGTGCACATCCAGGCATAGTACCTTCCCTTGAACTTATTTGTGACACAGATTCCTTTGCTCACATATTTTCTTGCTGGCCTTCTCCCCACTATCACCCTGCTCTCCTGCCGCGTTCCTCTTGCTGAGATAGTGAACATAGTAATCAATAAATACTGAGGAAACTCAGAGACCGGTGCCGGTGCGGGTCCTCCGTATGCTGAGCACTGGTCCCCTGGGCCCACTTTTCTTTCTCTATACTTTGTCTCAGTGTCTTATTTCTTTTCTCAGTCTCTTGTCCTGCCTGATGAGAGATACCCACAGGTGTGGAGGGGCTGACCCCCTTCAGCTGGGAAGGGGAAGAGGGCAGTTAGCTGTTGCTGGGTGGGTCAGGCAGGGGGAGAAAAGGGGATTCCAGTATGAGATGGGCTCCAGCTCTAGGGTGCTCAGGCTTGGATCTGTGCTGAAGGTGAAGGGAAGGGAGCAGTAGGGTGTGTAGTGTCCACCCCTCACCTGGCTCACTCACCAAAACACTGTGAGTAGAGTTCCCTGCGGACAGGGCAGATGCCTGTTTCCCTGGCCTGCCGCTGCTGCAGCTTTAAGTCTAACTGCTCCTGGAGGTGCACCACGTCCATCCTGGTGCTAGGGGTGCTGGACACCTGCTGGATCCATAGCTGCGTGTCTTCCACCCACTCCCTGTGGCAGACACAGCGAGATTGAGCAAAACCCATTGACTCGAGGGTCCCCAGCACATGAGCAGAGAGGGCCCTTTGAGCCCTCTGCCTGAGCAGCAGTGAGGGGCAGCTTTGCCACCAACCCAGAATCCTCCATCCCTTGGGATGTGAGGTTCCAAAGCCACACCCGCTATGCTGCCTCCGTAGGGACCTCGGGAATGGGTAGGTAGTGGACAATTTCCACCACGGCAATGGGCCTCTGTGAAATCATTCCCCACCATTTCAGATCTTACCCTCCTAACATGTCGAAGACCGATTTATGGTTGTTGCTTGATCTGAACAGTAGGAACTACCCACCAACTTATGGGGTGGGAAACACAGGACATCATGAACCTTGTGTGAGTGAGAAAGAGGCAGATGTGTGTATCAGGGGTGGGGAGGTTCGTGAAGGTGTGTGCCTGCATAGGCCCCCACAATGAACCTTGTGGCACAGATGGCCAGGTTGTGGAATCACATGGAGGAAGTTTGAAGGCAAAACTGCCATGGGGGAGAGGATTTCTGCATCATTGGTGGGAGGGAATCAACTGAAAAGTGACCCCCATCCTTTGACCTCCACCTCAGAGGAGATGACAGTCTGTCTTTCACTGTTTTCCCTTTTCCTCATAGCCTTACAAACTGTGCTGTCAACTTATTACATAAAAATAGATGAAAAGGCATGTTGCTGCAGAAGAAAAAAGCAAGAAGAGGAGATCATGTTGGGCAGGGGTGCTGTGCTATAGCGAATTCTCAAGGAGAGCCTCCTGGAAGAAATGACATCTGAGAAAGACCTGAGTGAAGAAATGAAAGGAACCAGGAGAATATCAAGGGAAGAACATCTTTGGCAGTGAAAACACCAGCTGTCAGGGCCCTGTGATGGGAGAGTGAATGAGGCATTTCAGAAATAGCAAGTGAGGGCCGGGCGCGGTGGCTCACGCCTGTAATCCCAGCACTTTGGGAGGCCGAAGTGGTCAGATCACGAGGTCAGGAGATCAAGACCATCCTGGCTAACACGGTGAAACCCCATCGCTACTAAAAATACAAAAAACTAGCCGGGCGTGGTGGCGGGCACCTGTCGTCCCAACTACTCGAGAGGCTGAGGCAGGAGAATGGTGTGAACCCAGGAGGCGGAGCTTGCAGTGAGCCAAGATTGCGCCATTGCACTCCAGCCTGGGCAACAGAGTGAGACTCTGATTTAAAAAAAAAAAAGGAAAGAAAAGAAATAGCAAGTGAGGCCCCTGTGGATTCAGCACAGTGAACAGTGAACAAGAAACAGAGTAACAGGAGATAAGGTCAGGGATATATCATAGGCTAGATCATGCCACATCTTCCAGGCCATTGTAAGGACTTTTGATTTTAGTCTGAGATGGGAAGCCATGAAAGAGTTTTGGGCAGAGACTGGCATGATCTGACTCATGACTTAGGGGCTGTATGGAGGATAGATTTTAGGAGCAGAGTGGAAGCAGTGTTTTCAGACAGGAGACCATTGCAGCAGTGCGAGTGGCCACCAGTGACGAGAAGCAAGATGATGGAAGCAGAGGTGGTGAAAAGTGGTTGGATTTGGCAAAGAATTTGAAGGTGGAGCCAAAAGAATGTGACGAAGGATAGGACACATGCTGTGAGAGTGACCAAAAGGAATGAAAGGTGGTTTGAGTCCCTAGTAAAAAGTTCTCAGAAGACGGGGGAAGAGCAGACTAGGGGAGGAAGAAATTGCAATTTAGTTTGAATATGTTGAGTTTGAGATGTCTATTAGATAGCTTCATGAAGATAATGAGGAAGTAGAAGACTACATGGGCCTGGAGTTTAGTGGAGAGGACAGGGCTGGAAATACACATTTGGGAGCCATCAGCACATAGGTGGTATCTAAAGCCATGAGATTGGGTGACAGCATGCAGGAAACAAGGGTAGATTGAGAAGAGGTCTCCCACCAGCCTGCCAGGATCCAGCCATATGTAAGTTCTAGGAGCTCTGTGATACTGGGAGAAAACCCCAGCCAGGAACGGAGGCAGAGTGCCTCCTCCCACACTCCCAAAATCCACGATGCAAAAGCCTAGGCCTTCTCCCAGCCACTGCTCCTACTTTCTTACCTTGGGGGTAGTATGGCATTCAAGATTTCTTCTGCTTGCTTTGTAGGATCTGGGACACAGGGAGCTGAGGGGAGCTTGGTCTTGGGTAGCTGTGGGGCTGAACCTGAAGGTCCAGGCTGCTGGGGGCTGACTTTCAGTAGCCGAGCCTGAGATGAAGGCACAGGTGAGGGCAGGAAATGGTTCAGGAGCTCAGCTCCACACATTCCCAACCTGTAGATTGCTCCAGGTCTCCCGCACAGTCCTCCCCTCTTCCTAGCCTACTTTGGGTCGGTCTTCTCAGCAGAAATTATGTCACAGAGCTGAAGGAGGCTATGAAGTCTGGTCCCAACTCAATGCTTGAACAAGTGTTTCTGGCACATGTGCTCAGGCATGTGCTTTCACACCTCTGGTGATGGGGAAATCACTACCTCGTCTATTCTTGGATCCGGGTACCATGAAGAAGAGTGAGCCCCATCCATCTCCCTGTGACCTCCTTTCCCATCCTAAATCTGCCCTCTGGGGTCACACCCAACATCTGGGCTTCCTATACAATCCTCTCACCCTCCTTCTCCGACTTCCCAATTCCCTTTACTTCCAGTCGCTGCAATCCCTGTCCCTTGAGATTGCTGACCCTCAGTGCGGGAACGTGTCTTTCCCCATCGGAGTTTCGAGGCTTTGTCCCCTGAGGCCCCGTCCTTACCTTGGGGCTCCGTTTCTCCGTGTTCCGGCTCACCAGTACAGGGGTGTCGTACTTGAGCAAAGAATCTGCGGGGGGAATCATGGCGGCGGCGAGAGTAGCAGCCCAGCAGCTGCCCCGTCCAGTGTGGGCCTTGTTTGCCGTCACCATGGAAACCGCCCCTCACTCCCGCCCCCGCGCTTCTTGGCCTGGGCGGAGCTTCGAAGTGGGGCGGGGCCAACAACCGGCGAGTTTCATTCTGTGCCTCCTGGGCGGAAACCTCTTGTTCTTGGCTTCTTAGGCCTTCTGCTCACCGGTTCGTCTCTGTACTCTCGGAAGCAAGGAAAACGGCGGTTCGAGTCCCTGCGCTGCGTCTAGCTCGCGATTTGAATGAAGTGGGCAGATCACCTTTGCTGTGCCCCAATTTTGTCACCTGAAAAACAGGAGTCATCTCCTGACTCCTCATGAAGGATTAAGGGACAATTCCCAGAGGAAGTCATCTGGAGTTCCTAGGTTTTCTGAAGGGTTTTTTTGTTGTTGTTGTTCCCAAAATGTGTTTATTGAGATTGTTTCCCACTCATCTTGATTCAGGGTGCTTTTAGTGCTGCTTCCTCCTGAAGGAACATCCTTCTGTATGCCTTACTTTTCCTCCCGTAGGCTGGCAGAGGACAGTGGAGCAGCCAACACACAAAACTGCCGTTTGTGCATGGCTAAAGACTGGTGATTTTATAGCATCCTGGGCATTTCACATCCATGAAGTAGGAATTGGGGCTCCGCACCAGGCGTTTCTTCTTGTGTTTCCTCTTCTCTTCGGGGAAGGGATGAAGGAGATCCTTTGCAAGAGGCATGTTCTCGTGGGTAGGTCGTTACCGCCAGAAAGGGCTTGTTTTGTTTTTTAAATTGAGATGGAGTCTCGCTCTGTTGCCCAGGCTGAAGCGCAGTGGGGTGATCTTGGCTCACTGCAACCTCCACCTCCCAGGTTCAAACGATTCTCCTGCTTCAGCCTCCCGAGTAGCTGGGATTACAGGTGCCTGCCACCACATCTGGCTAATTTTTGTATTTTTAGTAGAGATGGGGTTTCACCATGTTGGCCAGGCTGGTCTCGAACTCCTGACCTCGTCATCCGCCTGCCTCGGTCTCCCAAAGTGCTGGAATTACAGGCGTGAGCCACCACGCGTGGCCTGAAGTATTTTTCTAATTAAATGGAGAAATGACAATGTAGGAGCCAATGGGAAACTTCCCCTTTGCCCCCTGAGGAGTCGCTCAAAAATCAGTTCACAAAAGGCAGATTAATTGGAGAAAAAGCATACAAATGTATTTAAAGTGTATACACGGGGAGAATCACAGCGTGATTACCCACCCTGAAAGGGGTTCAGAAGCTTATATATCCTCCTGGTAAAACAGACTTATGAGGGTGGGAGAAGGAGGAATTCTGTTCAGGGATTACTAGGCAGAATGAATTAATAAGGGAACAGAGATACATTTGTAAATAGTTTTTTGTTGTTTTTTTGTTTTGGTTTGGTTTTTTTGAAGACAGGGTCTCACTCTGTAGCCCTGGCTGGAGTGCAGTGGTGCCATCACGGCTCACTGCAGCCTCCAACTCCTGGGCTCAAGTGATCCTCCTATCTCTGCTGGGACCACAGGCACGAGCCACCAGCCCCTGCAAAATTTAATTTTTGTAGAGACAGAGTCTTGCTATGTTGGGCAGGTTGGTCTGGAACTCCTGGCTTCAAGCGTTTTTCCTGCCTTGGCCTCCCAAAGGGCCGGAATTACAGGCTGCAGCCTCCGTGTTCGGCTGTAAATAGCTACTTTTGACAGCATAACGGTCTCTGGTCAGGTGTGATTACATTCTTGGGAGGAGAAGAAAGAAACAATTATTCCTTTTGGTAGTCTGTATCTTAGGCAGATAAAGACCTGCGCTTTGGGAGAGATGGTGGGCACCGGGAAGGAACATTGAGGCTTCTTCAGTTCGGCATGTCAGTGCGCCATATTTTGGGGTTTCGATTTCTGAGCCCCAACAGCATTGCAAAAAGTTCAGGAAATAGAAGAGGAAAAGCTAATGATTTGCCCACGGGTTATCATCTCTGATTGCATTTCCATGTCTTCCTCCCTTCTATTTCCAAATGTAAATGTAATTATGGTTTGCGCACAATTTTGTATCCTGCTTTGTCGTTAACAAGTCAGGGTTTTTAAAGTTTGTAAATGGTTTACTAATGGCCACATAACACCCATTAATTTGGCTAACTTCCCTACTGCTGGGTATTTACATTGTTTCCACGTTTTGTAATTACCAGTAATGTGGCAACAAACAGTCTTGAGAGGTTTGCTTTTTCCCAGTTTTTTGTTGTTATTGTTGTTTGTTTGTTTTTGAGACATCTCGCTCTGTCGCCCAGGCTGGAGTGCAGTGGTGCGATCTGCGCTCACTGCAACCTGCGCCTCCCGGGTTCAAGCGATTATCTTGCCTCATTCTCCCGAGTAGCTGGGATTACAGGCGCGCGCCACCACACCTGGCTAATTTTTGTATTTTTAGTAGAGACGAGGTTTTGCCATGTTGGCCAGGCTGTTCTCGAACTCTTGACTTCAGGTGATCCGCCAGCCTCGGCCTCCCAAAGTTCTGGGACTACAGGCGAGAGTCACCACGCCCAGCCAGAAGTTTGTTTTTGAAACTTGAAACTCCCGCCACCCAAGCCGGTCACTGTGGCTACTCCCACTAGGGAGTAGTCACGTGTTTAATATCTGCCGCGAGGATTTCTGGGAGGTTGGGCACCCCGGAAGCGGAAGTCCAGGAGTCAAACTCGTCATTTCCTTCAGCTAGAGGAGCTCAACGGATCTGTTTTCTTTCGCTCAGCCAAAATCACAGAATGAAGGCGGTGAAGAGCGAACGGGAGCGAGGGAGCCGGCGAAGACACCGGGACGGGGACATGGTGCTGCCGGCGGGGGTGGTGGTGAAGCAGGAGCGTCTCAGCCCAGAAGTCGCACCTCCCGCCCACCGCCGTCCGGACCACTCCGGCGGTAGCCCGTCTCCGCCGACCAGCGAGCCGGGCCGCCCGGGCCACCGCGGGAACCGAGCCCGAGGAGTTAGCCGGTAAGTGGGGGAGCAGCCCAGGATGGACGTTGGGTTGGGCTCATTCAGAAAGGCGGGCAGGGCTAGCATCCGAAACAGGTTTTGAATGCTGGGCGCAGCAGCCCGGACTTAATCCTGAGGGACTGTTGAGAGTGATCCAGTCGTGCTTGTGTTATGCTTGCTCTGTCACTTGCCTTATAGCTCGGTGTTCAACGCCTAATGACACACCGGCAGGATCCCACTCCTTCATTCTTGTGTCCCCAGCACTTCGAAGAGTGTAGCCCAACAGATAGCACTGATAATCTGTTAAATTGGAATGAGATTTTCCCCATCCCGCCCACAAATGGAGTGTGGGCCTTGTCTTTCCAGTTACCTGCCAGAAAGGTTTTCACATCGAGGTCTAGGCGAGCTACCTAACAGAAACTGGAAAAATAAAAATAAAAAAAGTTACTTCTTGCTAGACTCATTTATTTATGCATTCATTCACCATAGTTTTACTGAGTGCCTATTTTAAGTGTGAAAGACTGCCCTAGGTATTGGGGCTGCAAGGGCGATTCAGTTAGATGATCTTCACCAGTGCCAAATTGGCCGTGCTCTAACCCTGAGACAGATGATTAAAAAAAAAAAAAAGTTTCAATAACAAGTATTATTGATAGGTTATAACAGTAATGTGATAGAGATTGGAGAGAAGAGGGAGGAGGCCTCTTTAAAGAGGTGCCATTTGAGTCCAGACCTGAGTGATAGGAATGATTCAACCTCTTAAAGATCCAGGCAGAGGAAACAACATCTGCAAAGAACTTGAAGTAGAATGAATTATGATTGAAATGGGAAAAAGCCAGTGTCGGTGGAGTATAGTGGTCAAGAAGGTGGGTGGTAGGAATGAGATGGCATAGGGAGGAAGTAGAACCACAGGATGGAGGGATTGTTCCTGATGCTAGGGGTGTTGGTAGTGAGGGATAAAGAATCAAGGGTGACTTCCGGATGGTGATGCCAGTTAGCAAGATGGCAAGGAGTAGGAGAGGAAAGGTTTTTGAAGGGTTGGAAATTAAGAGTTTTGTTACCTAAGTGAGAAGGTTCAGTAGACAGTTGTCTATGTGAGTATGGAATGCAAGGGAGACGTTAGAGCTAGGAAAATGAACCTCGTGACTCCTTTAATGTGATTGGCAGATACCTTCACAAAAGCAGTGTTTGTGTTAGTAGGTAAGCCTGATACTGGAAGCTAATTTTTATGGGGGAAGGGAAATTGCGATAAAATCCTGTGTACCATGCTCTGTATAGGTCCCCACCCAAAAAGAAAAACAAGTCCTCAGGGAGAAGAAGCAAGTCTCCTCGGAGTAAGAGAAACCGAAGTCCTCACTACTCAACAGTCAAAGTGAAGCAGGTAAGTGGATTGGGGTGTTTTGATGTTGGGTCCAAATTGAGAGCCTTTTCCTATCACAGCTAAAGAGGGCTGTGTGTGTGTGTATTGTGTGTGTGCGCGTGTGTGCACGCACACTCGCCTACATCTCTACCTGTACCTCCAATGGGCTTTTCTGAAAACTGGGTGTATTTCTTTTTTCTGCTTGTTTGCTTAAATTAAACTTTTTATTTTGAGATTATTATTGGTTCACATATGGTTGTCAGAAATAATTCAGGGAGATATACTCTTCCTGGTTTCTCCCAGTGGTAGCATCTATTCATAATAGAACTGTGGTACAATATCATCATCAGAATATTGACATCGATATAGTCAAGATAACATTTCCTTCACCACAAGGAATACCTCATGTTGTCCTTTTGTAGCCACACACACTTATCTCCCACTTTTATCCTTCCTTAACTTCTGTCAACTTCTAATCTGTTCTTCATTTCTATAATTCTGTCATTTCAAGAATGTTATGTAAGTGGAATCATACAGTATGTAACCTTTAGGATTGTCTTTTCTCACTCAGCAGAATCCTTTGGAGATTGATTCAGGTTGCAGCTCTCAGTAGTTTGTTCTATTTCATTGCTGAGTGGTATCCATATGGCATGGATTTAGCCACTTACTCATTAAAGAACATCTGGGTTGTTTCCATTTTTTGGCTATTACACATAAAGCTGCTATATACACATTTGTGTACAGGTTTTTATGTGAACATAAGAGTTCATTTCTCTGGAGTGCAATTGCTGGATTGTACGGTAGTTGCAGGTTTAATTCTTTTAAGAAATTGCCAGACTGTTTTCCAGAGTGGCTGTATTAGTTTCCTAGGGCCACCATAATGAAATACCATAGAGTAGGTGGCTTAAACAACAGAAATTCATTTTCCTGTAGTTCTGGGGCTAAAAGTCAAAAATTAGGGTGTTAGCAGGTTTGGATTCTCCTGAAAAAAATCCTCTTTCCTTGGCTTGCAGATGGCTACCTCTTTGCTGTATCCTTAAATGATCTTTTTTCTGTCCTGGTGTCTTTTCTCAGCCATATTGGATTAGGGCCCTGCCCTCATTTTTTAACTTAATCAGCTCTTTAAAGACCTTATCTCCAAAAACAGTTATTAATACATTCTGAGGTACTTGGGTTTGGTACTTTAACTTGCTAATTTTGGAGAGTACAGTTTAGTCCGTAACAGTGGCTGTACCATTTTATATTCCCACCAGCAATGTATGAATGATCCAGTTTCCCTGTATCTTTATCAGCATTTCAAGTTATCACTTTATTTTAACCATTCTGATAGGTGTGTAGTAGTATTTCATTGTGATTTTAATTTGCATTTTCCTTTTTTTTTTTTTTTTTTTTTTTGAGACGGAGTCTCGCTCCGTCACCAAGGCTGGCTTTGTGTGTGTGTGTGTGTGACCTGGACTGGAGTACAATGGCGTGATCTTGGCTCACTGAAATCTCCCCTTCCCGGGTTCAAGTGATTCTCCTGCCTCAGCCTCCCGAGTAGCTGGGATTACAGGTGCCCACCACCACGTCCAGCTAATTTTTTGTATTTTTAGTACAGATAGGGTTTCACTATGTTGGCCAGGCTGGTCTCGAACTTCTGACCTCGTGATCTGCCCGCCTCAGCCTCCCGAAGTGCTGGGATTACAAGCGTGAGCCACCACACCCAGCCTTGGACGTCTTTTCATGTGCTTATTTGCCATCTGTATGTATCTTCTCAGGTGCAATGTCTCATGTCTTTTGCCTGCTTTTTTTTCTTTTTTTTCTTTTGTTTTTCTGAGATGGAGTTTCACTCTTGTTGTCCAGGCTGGAGTGCAATGGCGTGATCTCAGCTCATTTCAGCCTCAGCCTCCCAGGTTCAAGGGATTCTCCTGCCTCAGCCTCCCAAGTAGCTGGGATTACAGGCTCCTGCCACCATGCCTGGCTAATTTTTGTATTTTTAGTAGAGATGGGGTTTCGTCATGTTGACCAGGCTGGTCTTGAACTCTTGACCTCAGGTAATCCACTCACCTCAGCCTCCCGAAGTGCTGGATTACAGCACTTTGCTGTAATCCCAGTATGAGCCACTGCGCCCAGCTGTCTTTTGCCTGTTTTCTAATAGTATTATTTGCTTTTTTACTGTTTAGTTTTTAAGAATTCTTTTTATATTGTAGATACTAGTCCTTTTGGGGTATGTGGTTTACAAGTATTTTTTTCCCAGTCTGTAGCTTGTCTTCATTTTCTTAACAGGGTTTATCTCAGAACAAAAGTTTTTTTTAATTTCAAAGAAGTCCAGCTTATCTGTTTTTCCTTTTATGGATTGTGCTTTTGATGTCATGGCTAAGAACTTTTTGCCTAGCCCTAGATCTCCGAATTTTCTTCTAAATTTTTTTTCTTAAAAGTCCATGATCTGTTTTCAGTTTCTTTTTAGAGTTTTGTTTTTGTTTTTGTTTTGCCTATGAATGTCCACAAACATCAACACCATTTGTTGAAAAGACCATCTTTCCTCCACTGAATTACTTTTGCTCTTTTGTCAAAAATCAGTTGGGCATATTTGTATAGGTCTATTTCTGGGATGTCTGTTCGGTTCCATTTGTCAGTGTCTGTCATTCTTCCAATACCACACAATCTTGATTACTATAGCTATATAATAAGTCTTGAAATTGTATGGACTGATTTCTCCTGTTTTATTCTTCTTTGTAAAAATTGGTTTAGCTATTCAACTTCTTTTGTCATCCATAAAAGTTTTAGAACAATCTTATCTCTATTTTTAAAAAGTCTGGGCAGGTCACAGTGGCTCATGCCTGTAATCCCAATACTTTGGGAGGCTGAGGTGGGCAGATGACTTGAGCTCAGGAGCTCCAGACCAGCCTGGGCAACATGGTGAAACCCATCTTTACAAAAAATGCAAAAATTAGCTGGGTGTGATGCCATGCCTGTAGTCCCAGCTACTCAGGAGGCTGAGGTGGGAGGATTACTTGAGCCTAGGAGGTTGAGGCTGCAGTGAACAGTGATCATACCACCACACTCCAGCCTGGGCGACAGAGTGAGATCCAAAAGAAAAATCTTGCTAGGATTTTGATAGGATTTGTGTTAAACTGGTGTTTGGGGGCAATAATTGACTTTTTACTATGTTAAATCTTCTAATCCATGAACATTGTGTGTTTCCCCTTTTATATAGATCATCTTTGATATATTTTATCAGTCGTAGTTTTCAGCATATAAATCTTATATATATTTCTTTGTGGAATGATTATAAAGGGTATTTTAAATGGGTGTCCACATGTTCATTGCTACTATATAGAAATATAATTCATTTTTGTGTGTTTATCTTAATCCTGTATCCTTGCTGAACTAATTTATTCTAGGTTTTTTTTGTTTTAGATTACTTGGGATTTTCTACATAGACAATCATATCTACAAATAGGGACAGTTTTATTTCTTCCTTTACAATCTGTGTGCATTTTATTTCCTTTTGTTGTTTGCATTAGTCCGTTTTCATGCTGTTGATAAAGACATACCCGAAACTGGGCAATTTACAAAAGAAAGGTTTAATGGACTTACAGTTCCACATGGCTGGAGAGGCCTCACAACCATGGCAGGAAGCAAGGAGGAGCAAATCACACAGAGATGGGGGCAGGCAAAGAGAGATAAAAGAGTAATGAGAACAGACACTCTTGCCTTATTCTCAATTTTGAGGAATGATAATTCAATCATCTTTTTTTTTTTTTTTTTGAGATGGAGTCTTGTTCTGTTGCCCAGGCTTGAGTGGCACAATCTCTGCTCACTGTAGCCTCTGCCTCCTGGGTTCGAGGATTCTCCTGCCTCGGCCTCCCAAGTAACTGGGATTAGAGTCTGGGCCAGTCACAGTGGCTCACGCCTATAATCCCAGCACTTTGGGAGGCCAAGGCGAGTGGATCATCTGAGGTCAGGAGACCAGCCTGGCCAACATGGTGAAACCTCATCTCTACTAAAAATACAAAAATTAGCCAGGTGTGGTGGTGGGCGCCTGTAGTCTCAGCTACTTGGGAGGCTGAGGCAGGAGAATCGCTTGAACCTGGGAGGTGGAGATTACAGTGAGCCAAGATTGCACCACTGCACTCCAGCCTGGGTAACAGAGCAAGACTCTGTTTTAAAAACAAATTTTGAAAGACAAATATAAAACAGTATAGCAACTACTTATATAGCATTTACATTGTATTAGGTATTATAAATAACCTAGCAATGATTAAAAGTATACAGGAGGATGGCCGGGCACGGTGGCTCACGCCTGTAATCCCAGCACTTTGGGAGGCCAGGGTGGGCGGATCACAAGGTCAGGAGATCGAGACCATCCTGGCTAACATGGTGAAACCCTGTCTCTACTAAAAATACAAAAAATTAGCCGGGTGTGATGGCGGGCGCTTGTGGTCCCAGCTACTTAGAAGGCTGAGGCAGTATAATGGCGTGAACCCGGCAGGCGGAGCTTGCAGTGAGCCGAGATGGCGCCACTGCACTCCAGCCTGGGTGACAGAGCAAGACTCCGTCTCAAAAAAATATATATATATATACACACACACACAGAGGAGGATATTCACCAATTTCTATATAAGGAACTTCAGCATCCTGAGATATCTTTTTCAGTTTTGTTTTGTTTTTTGATATCTTTTTTATCCACTGGGGATCCTGGAACCAATCTCCTGAGGATACTGAATGATTACTTTATTCTTTTCTCGACCTCTGAACCACCATTTTTGTGGGTTGGTTTTGTTTTTGTTTTTGTTTTTATTTTGTTTTGTTTTTTTGGTGAAGTGTCACTCTGTTGCCCAGGCTGGAGTACAGTAGTGTGCTCTCGGCTCACTGCAAGCTCTGCCTCCTGGATTTGAGTGATTCTCGTGCCTCAGCCTCCCCAGTAGCTAGGATTACAGGCACGTGCTACCATGCCTGGCTAATTTTTATATTTTTAGTAGAGACAGGGTTTCACCATGTTGGTCAGGCTGGTCTCAAACTCCTGACCTCAAGTGATCCGCCCGCCTCAGCCTCCCAAAGTGCTGGGATTACAGATGTGAACCACCGTGTCCAACTGAACCACCATTTTCGAAACAAATGTATTCATTACATGCTCATGGTAATAATACAGAGGTATGTAAAATATGAAATGAGAGTATGGTTTACTTCTCTCATCCCCAAAATTGCACCACCTCCTCAACCGAAAAACCTCCACCTCACTGGCCAGAGGTAATCACTATGATATAGACTCTCTGTCCATTATCACATGGCCTTCTCCCATGAATCTCTCTGTCTCTTTTCTTCCAAGGTCACCAGTCACATGGGATTAATGACCTACATTACTCCAGTATGACCTTAATTTATTACATCTGCAGTGACCCTCTTTCTAAATGAGAGGGGAGATAAACATTTGAGAGTCATCTGCATATAGATGTATGTAAAGTATTAGGATTAGATGAAATTACTAAGGAAATGACTGTAGATAGAAGAACAACCAACAAAGGACTGAATCCAGGGGTGATCCAGTGTGAAGAAATTGCAGTGACATCAGCAAAGGAGACTGGAAAGAAAGAGAAGCAAGAGAATCTGGTAACTTGAAGCCATTAGAAGGAAATGTGTTGAGGATACAGTGATTAACTCTGTTAGATGCTGCTGATAGTTAAGTGAAATGAAGACTGAGAATTGGCCACTGGATTTAGCAATGTGGAGGTCATTGGTGATCTTGACCAGCCATTTTACTGGAATAATAAGGGTGAGACCTGATTGGAGGGGTTCAAGGGAAGACAGAGGAGAGGAATTGGGAACTGAATTTTTTAAAAAAAACTATTTTCTTTTCTCTTTTCTTTTCTTTCTTTTCTTTTGAGACAGAGTCTCACTCCATCACCCAGGCTGGAATGCAGTGGTATAATCTCGGCTCCCTGCAGCCTCCACCTCTGGGGTTCAAGTGATTCTTCTGCTCCAGCCTCCCAAGTAGCTGGGACTACAGGCACATGCCACCACATCCAGCTCATTGTTGTATTTTTAGTAGAGACGGGATTTCACCATGTTGGCCAGGCTGGTCTTGAACCCCTGACCTCAAGCAATCCACCCACCTCAGCCTCCCAAAGTGCTAGAATTACAGACATAAGCCACCACACCTGGCCATTTTGACTTCTTACAGTGACTCTTAATCAGGGATAAAGGACATGATAAGATTAGTCCTGGTGAACTCAAGGCAGATAGCGGTGGCAAGCTTGTAAATGTTTTAGAGTAGGAAGGGTGGTTGTCTGAGGCTCTCTCTTGATGCATGTCTTTGCTAGGCTAGGAAGTCTAGAAAAACTTGAGTCCCACTCTGAGCAAGCAGGCCCTCACTTGAGCCCTGTGTATGGCAGGGAGCAGGGGAGGAGGTCTTAGTCCCAGTGCTTCCACTTTTAGGGTATTGTGAATAATGCTGCAATGAACATGGGTGCTCAAGTATCTATTTGAGACCCTGCTTTCATTTGTTTGGGATATATAAACAGAAGTGGGATTGCTGGATCATATGGCAATTCTGTTTTTTAATTTTTTGTGGAACTACTGTACCGTTTTCCACACTAACTGTACCATTTTACATTTTCCCACCAGCAGTGTACAAGGGTTTTGATTTTTCCACATCTTTGCCAATACTTGTTATTTTCAGTTTTTTTATGGTAGCCATCCTAATGGTTGTGAAGTCACCAAGAAAAATTTTTACTTTTTAATTTTATTTTTATTATTATTTTTAGAGATGGCGGGGGGGGTCTCACTGTGTTGCCCAGGCTGGTCTCGAACTCCTGGACTCAAGTGATCCACCTGCCTCGGCCTTCCAAAGTGCTGGGATTATAGGTGTGAGGCACTGTGTCCTACCTGCCTAATCATTTTTATTATTATTATGTATTTTTTTAATTAGGGGCCATGCTAATTTTTGTATCATTCTCATTTTCTGCCTAATCATTTTGGAAGTCTCTTGCTGCTCTCTCTTTTAAAATTTTTAACCTTAATTATCTGCAAACATTTTTGTATGTTACCTAGTCCATAGCAATAAGTTTTTTTTTTATTTTTTTGGTGGGAGATACCAAATGTATTTATTTGAAGGAATGGTACAAATCAAATAACTTAAGTGGGTGTTTTGGTACAATTTATAGAAAAGGCAAAGGAGACCCCAACATGCATGCACTGCCTTGGTGACCAGGAAGTCACCCCATGGCTATGGGGAAATTAGCCTAAGGCTTAGCTTTCATTATCACTGTCTCCCGGGGTGTACTTGTCAAAGAGATATTCTGCCAAGCCAGATTTGGGTGCCCCCATCTTGCGCAAGTTGGTCACGTGGTCACCCAATTCTTTGATGGATTTTACCTGCTCATTCAGGTAATGTGTCTCAGTGAAGTCACACAAATGGAGGTCATTTTGTTGGTGGCCAGTTTGTGCAGTTCCAGTAGTGACTGATTCCCATGTTTTTCCAAATGTAATGCACACCCCATTGCATTCAGCCCGCTCTCCCAGTCATCATGGTCTGGTTTCTTGATATCCTGACGGAAGATTTGGCCATCTCTTTGGCTCTGCATCTTCATTAGTTTCTCGGCATGTTCCATCTCCTCATGAGACTGGTGAAGAAAGTACTTGGCAAAATTCTTCAAAGCCACATCATCATGGTCAAAGTAGTAAGACATGACAGGTAGATGTAGGAGGCGTAGAACTCCAGGTTGATCTGGCGGTTGATGGTGGTAGTTCTGGCTCACCTGCGAGGGGGACGCAGTCGTGGTGGCAGTGGCTGCGTGGCAGTGACTGCATGGCGCTGGACTGGCGACGGGGGCCTTGGGACCGTCAGAGGGCCCAGTGAGGAGGTGACAGAGGGCTAGCTATGGGCGGCCAGCCGGGGTGGGGGACAAGAGCCCGGTTCCGTCCAAGCACTGTTGAACCAGGAAACCCCGGCGACTCTCCGCAAAGAATGTCTCATTTTTTCTTTTTAAAATAAAAAAATAATAATAAAATTTTGTACATGAATGAAGTCCTTGGGGATCTACATCTATAAGACTTGTTTCTTTTTTTTTTTGAGATGGAGTCTCTGTCATCCAGGCTGGAGTCCATGGCACAGTCTCGGCTCACTGCAACCTCTGCCCTCCGAGTTCAAGCGATTCTCCTGCCTCAGCCTCCCAAGTAGCTGGGATTACAGGCGCCCGCCACCGCGCCTGGTTAATTTTTTGTATTTTTAGTAGAGACGGGATTTCACCATCTTGGCCAGGCTGGTCTTGAACTCCTGACCTCATGATCCACCCGCCTCGGCCTCCCAAAATGCTGGGATTACAGGCGTGAGCCACTTTGCCCGGCCTCTTGTTTCTTTTTTTTTTTTTTTTTTTTTTTGAGATGGAGTCTTGCTTTGTCGTTCAGGCTACAATGCAGTGGCGCCATCTCTGCTCACTGCAACCTTCACTTCCTGGGTTCAAGCGATTCTCCTGCCTCAGCCTCCCAAGTAGCTGGGATTACAGGCATGCACTACCACACCTGGCTAATTTTTGTATTTTTAGTAGAGACGGGGTTTCACAATGTTGGCCAGGCTGGGCTCGAACTCCTGACCGACCTCAAGTGATCTGCCCCCCTTGCTCTCCCAAAGTGCTGGGATTACAGGCGTGAGCCACCATGCCCACCCTATAAGACTTGTTTCTGCTGCCTCTCATGCTCAGTGGCTTGTTTCCATTTCCTTGTGTGTGTCTAGTATTCTTTAGTATTTGAGCCCATGCTTAGAGCTCAAATCTGTTTTTTTTTCTTACCCCACTTTGGAGATTTTTTTCTCATTGGAGATTTTGCCTTGCTTATTGACAGCCCAACAATACATTAAAAATTTAATAAGTATCTAGTTAAATTTAGGTGGGAACATCTCTCCAAGTATTTCATCTGCCAAGTCTATATATAGAAATATCTGGTCTTATTGTGAAACTTGCCCCTTCTCTTTTTTCCTCTCTCATTTAACAATATATTAGATATCTTTCTATGTCATGATCTCTTTCTTTTTCATGGCTGTGAAGTATTCCTTTGTATGAATAGATAATAATTTAACCATTCTACCGTTGCAGGACATTAAGTTGTTTCCAGTTTTTTTATTATGAAATTACAGTAAACACATTGATATGTATGTGTTTGTGCGTTTCTGCTAGTATTTCTGTAGGATTGATTTCTATAAGTGGCATTAGTGGTTGATGAGATTTTGATTAAATACTGTCAAATTGACCTAAATAGGCTATGCTAGTTTATACATGTACCAGCAGTGACTGAAAATACCCATTTTCCTGTGCCTTCCTTTTTGACTGTAGATATTATTGATCTTTTTAATTTTACTAATTCAAGGAGAGAAAATTCATGTTTCTTTTAGAATTTGATGCATTGGTTATTAGGTTAAGCATATCTTCATGCATTTATTGGACATGTATTTCTTTTTTCTTTTTTTTTTTTTTTTTTTTTGAGACAGGGTCTCTGTAGCCCAGGCTGGACTGCAGTGGTATGATCATAGCTCACTTCAGCCTCGACCTCCTGGGCTCAAGTGATCCTCCCACCTCAAATTCTAGAATAGCTGTAATTTTAGATTACAGGTGCATGCTGTCATGCCTGGCTGATTTTTGTATTTTTTGTAGAAGTGGGGTTTTGCCGTGTTGCTCACGCTGGTCTAAACTCCTGAGCTTAAGCAATTCTCCTGCCGTGGCTTCCCAAAGTGCTGGGATTACAGGCGTCACCCACTGTGCTCGGCCCTTGGACATTTATTTCTTCTGAAAATTGTTCATTTTTCTTTCCTTTTTTGTTTTTGAGACAGAGTCTTGCTCTGTCATCCAGGCTGGAGTACAGTGGTGGAATCTCAGCTCACTGCAACCTCTGCCTCCTAGGTTCAAGCAATCCTCCCACCTTAGCCTTCTGAGGAACTGGAACTACAGGCATGCACCACTGTGCCCAGCTGATTTGTGTATTTTTAGTAGAGACGGGGTTTCACCATGTTGCCCAGGCTAGTCTCAAACTCCTGGGCTCAAGCGATCCATTGCCTTGGCCTCCCAAAGTGCTGGGATTACAAGTGTGAGCCACTGGCACCTGGCCATTTGTCAGTTTCTCTGTTGAATTGTTTCTTATTGATATAGTAATATACAGTAGTCCCCCCTTATCTGTGGTTTCACTTTCTACATCTGAAAATATTAAATGGAAAACTCCAGAAAAAAACAACTCATAAAGTTTAAATTGGTCACTATCCTGAGTCATTTGGTGTAAACTTGTGCTGTCCCACCAGGAACATGAATCCTTCCTTTGTCTGGTGTATCTGTGCTGTATGCGCTACCTGCCTGTCCGTCACTTAGTTGTCATCCTGGTTATCAGATAACTGTTGCAGTTTGCAGTGCTTGGATTCAAGTACCTTTATTTTATTTAGTAGTGGCCCCAAAGTGCAATAGCAGTGATTTTGGCAATTAGGAAGGCTAAAGAGAAGCTGTAAAGTGCTTCCTAAACGAAAAGATGAAAGTTCTCAACTTAAAAAAAACTTTTCAAATCCTATATTGAAGTTGCTAAGATCAATAGTAAGAATGAATCTTCTATTGTGAAATTGTGGGGAAGGAAAAAGAAATTCATGCTAGTTTTGCTGTTGTATTTCATACTGTAAAAGTTACAGCCACAGTTCATAAGTGCTTAGTTAAGATGGAAAAGGCATTAAATTTATGGGTGGAAGATGTGAACAGAAATGTGTTACGTTTGATGGCAGTCAGGTTCAGTACTATCCGTGGTTTCAGCCGTCCACCATACTTAGAATGTATCCCCCTAGGACTACTGTCTGGTTTGTGTTGCAGACATTTTCTACCAGGCTGATTTTTTTTCTTCTTTTCTTTTTTTTGAGAAGGAGTTTCACTCTTGTTGCCCAGGCTGGAGTGCAATGGCGCGATCTCGGCTTACTGCAACCTCTGCCTCCCAGGTTCGAGCGATTCTCCTGCCTCAGCCTCCTGAGTAGCTGGGATTACAGGCATGTGCCACCACAGCCGGCTAATTTTGTATTTTTAGAAGAGATGGAGTTTCACCATGTTGGTCAGGCTGATCTGGAACTCCTGACCTCAGGTGATCCGCCTGTCTCGGCCTCCCAAAGTGCTGGGATTATAGGCATGAGCCACCGTGCCTGGCCTAGGCTGATTTTCAATGCTGTCTTTTTCAAGAAATCATGGTATGTTTCTCCATTTCTTCAGATCTTTAAAAAGCCTCTATTTTAATGAATTTTTACAGATTTCTTCTTATATGTCTTTCATGTTTCTTAAGTTTATTCCTAGGTATTGAATTTTTTTTTAACTGTGGAAGTAGGATTTAAAAACTGTTATATTTTCATTTTTGGCATGAGAGAAAGCTAGCTTCTTTCTTTACATATCTTGTACCTGACTACTTAACTCTTAGTTCTATTTTCTGTATATTCTTCCCTGTAAGTTTTCCCATAGTTACCTTTGTTGTGAAAAGGAGGAAATTATTTTTCTTTCTCCTTTCTGGACTAAATAGTCTCTTGTTTTTAGGGCTCTGGACCTGGGCTTGTGCTATTAGGGCTATGGTTGAATAGCAGCATGGGATATCATTTTTGTGGCCTTGCAAGGGAACATAACCACCAGACATAATCTTATTTCTGTGGGAAATGTTGTTCTAAATGCCAAACTCCAAATTACAAAAGACCTTTTGAATATACCTCATTCAAAAAGAACAAGATTTGGGCTGTCTTTAGATTGTGCACTGTGTTAAAATTACAGAATCTGTTTGAATTTCAGGAGCGTGAGGATCATCCCCGGAGAGGACGGGAGGATCGGCAGCACAGGGAACCATCAGAACAGGAACACAGGAGAGCTAGGAAAAGTGACCGGTACAGACACCGGGGCCATTCCCACCAAAGGAGAACGTCTAACGAGAGACCTGGGAGTGGGCAGGGTCAGGGACGGGAGCGAGACACTCAGAACCTGCAGGCTCAGGAAGAAGAGCGGGAGTTTTATAATGCCAGGCGACGGGAGCATCGCCAGAGGAATGACATTGGTGGTGGCGGTAGTGAGTCTCAGGAGTTGGTTCCTCGGCCTGGTGGCAACAACAAAGAAAAAGAGGTGCCTGCTAAAGAAAAACCAAGCTATGAACTTTCTGGGGCACTTCTTGAGGACACCAACACTTTCCGGGGTGTAGTCATTAAATATAGTGAGCCCCCAGAAGCACGTATTCCAAAAAAACGGTGGCGTCTCTACCCATTTAAAAATGATGAGGTGCTTCCAGTCATGTACATACATCGACAGAGTGCGTATCTACTGGGTCGACACCGCCGCATTGCAGACATTCCTATCGATCACCCATCTTGTTCAAAGCAGCATGCGGTCTTTCAATATCGGTAAGTAACATGGAGGAAGAAACTCTAATGTGAGCAGAAACAATTGCTCAGTTAGTTAGGATTACTAAGATTTTTGTTCATACATATACAGAAGAATCCCATACCCCTCATATCTAAAGAGTATTGTTAATCTAACTTCCCTTTAAATAATTGTTTACATATTTATAAGAACATTATACTTTTAATCTATTTTTTGTTTTTTTGTGACAAGGTCTCACTCGGTCACCCAGTCTAGAGTGCAGTGGAGCAAAGACAGCTCACTCCAGCAACCTCTTGGGCTCAAATGATTGTCTCCCACCTTGGCCTCCTGAGTAACTGGGACCATAGGCATGTGCCTCTGTGCTCTACTAATTTTGAAACTGGTTCTTGATAGCTTGCGTGGGACATCTGTGATGATTCTCACAACAATCCTGTGAGAAGGATAGGACCGGTTTTTGGTTTTTTGTTTTTGTGAGACGGAGTCTCCTTCTGTGCCCAGGCTGGAGTGCAGTGGCGCGATCTCAGCTCACTGCAACCTCTGCCTCCCGCGTTCAAGCGATTCGCCTGCCTCAGGCTACCGAGCAGCTGGGAATACAGGCGCACGCTGCCACACCCAGGGAATTTTTGTATTTTTAGTAGAGACAGGGTTTCATTGTATTGGTCAGTCTGGTGTCGAACTCCTGACCTCGTGATCCACCCGCCTCGGCCTTCCAAATTGCTGAGATTATAGGTGTGAGCCACTGCGCCTGGCCCATTTTTTGTTGTTGTTGTTGGTTGTTGTTTTGTTTTGTTTTAACATGGTCTCCTGACTTTGAATGGACAAGTATTTATATCCCCATTTGACAGATGAGAAAACTGAAGCCCAGCAAAACCAAGTGACTTGCCTAACAAATGATCACTATAGTACAGTGGTCCCCAGCCTTTTTGGCACCAAGGACCGGTTTCATGGAAGACAGTTTTTCCATGGAACCAGGGACATGGTTTCAGGATTCAAGTGCATTACATTTATTGTGCACTTTATTTTCTTTTTTTTTTTTTTTTTTTTTTTTTTTTTTTTTTTTTTTTGAGACGGAGTCTCGCTCTGTCGCCCAGGCTGGAGTGCAGTGGCGCGATCTCGGCTCACTGCAAGCTCCGCCTCCCGGGTTCACGCCATTCTCCTGCCTCAGCCTCCCGAGTAGCTGGGACTACAGGCGCCCACAACCGCGCCCGGCTAATTTTTTGTATTTTTAGTAGAGACGGGGTTTCACCGTGGTCTCGATCTCCTGACCTTGTGATCCGCCCGCCTCGGCCTCCCAAAGTGCTGGGATTACAGGCGTGAGCCACCGCGCCCGGCCTATTTTCTAATATTATCTCATTGTAATATATAATGTAATAATTATACAACTCACCATAATCTAGAATCAGTGGAAGCCCTGAGCTTGTTTTCCTGCAACTCGATGGTCTCATCTGGGGGTGATGGGAGACAGCGACAGATCAGGCATTAGATTCTCCTAAGGAGCACGCAACCTAGATCCCACTTGTGCACAGTTCACAATAGGGTTCACGCTCCTATGAGACTAATGGCACCGCTGATCTGACAGGAGGCGGAGCTCAGGCAATAATAATACGAGTGATGGGGAGCAGCTGAAAATACAGATGAAGTTTGGCTTGCTTGCCTGTCTGCCCACTGCTCACCTCTTGCTGTGCGGCCTGGTTCCTAACAGGCCACGGACTAGTACCAGTCCATGGTCCAGGAGCTGGGGACTCCTGCCATAGTAGAACTCTGGCTCAAATATAGCTCCCTTGACTCTGAAGTCCAGGTCCACTGTTTTTTCCCATTTGGACAGGAACTGAAATATATTGAAATATAGGTTAAAGAAACATTGATTATAAACAACAGAAAAAAATGTATTTTCTTAACCACAGCAAGAGACTTTGGATTCTGCATTTCCACCTTTTGATCTTCCATGGATTCTCCCCACCCTCCAGTAACCCATTCTCACCTTTTCTACTAAATATATTTAAACTTCCAATTTCCCTTCCCAGGGCCATGCTTTCCCCTTGATTTCTTTGATTCCCTAGAATTTTAACTTGAATTATGCTCAAGTCAGGTTATTTACATCATCTAGGCTGTCTTAGCAAAGAGCTTCAGAGAGGATGGATGATCTGAGGCAGAAGTTTGCTCATAGGTTTCTCCTTTTTCTCTGCTAGGCTTGTGGAATATACCCGTGCTGATGGCACGGTTGGCCGAAGAGTGAAGCCCTACATCATTGACCTTGGCTCAGGCAATGGAACCTTCTTAAACAACAAACGTATTGAGCCACAGAGATACTATGAACTAAAAGAAAAGGATGTACTCAAATTTGGATTCAGTAGCAGAGAATATGTCTTGCTCCATGAGTCGTCGGACACTTCGGAAATAGACAGGAAAGATGATGAGGATGAGGAGGAGGAGGAGGAAGTGTCTGACAGCTAACAAACTAAGAACCCAAACTATTGAGACACGTTTTCCTTGTTGGAAGGCTTTGATTGACTCAGAGAGCACTATGGTGGTGGGTCCAACACTATCATGCTCTCTGTAATGCCTCTTACTGCCTTAAGTCTTTCCCCTGTTGCTGACCAGATTGTGTTACCATTTGAATACACTGACTAATGTTTGTTAAACTTTTTCTGTGGCACCTTGGCCACATGCCTGCAGGCATTTGTTTTCGGAACAGTCTCACCAATTACAACACACCGTGTTTTAGTAGAAGCGTTGTGGTTTTAGTTGGTGCTTTCAGAACTGCTGCCTAGGAAACTATAAACCCTTGGTTAAGGGTAAATCATGGCTTGTTCTCTTTGTACAGTTAACTTTATTTATATAGGTATTAAGCTTTGTGGACCAGGTGTTTTTCTTTTGGGGTGAACCCCTGAGCAGAGAATCTTACTAGGCTTTGGTTATCACCAAAACAACCTCCAGTATATACCAAAGCTTTGACCTGGTTGAGCTCTTGAGCTTAGAAGTTGATTTTGCACTTAGTCTTTTGGGGGTGGGAATGTACTGCAGTCAGTAAACGTTATTGACTGTTTAACTTAAACAGATGCTTTATGGCACCTGCTCAAGCCCGTGACTGTACAGAAGGATCCTGGTTGCTACCAGTGGGTGCTGATTCAGCATCACAAGTGACTGAAATTGGCCGTGGATCTGTTCTTTCTGAAAGAATTCCTGATTTCTCCATGGAGCATGTACACAACAGTTTTGATCATATTAACTGTACTTCAGTTTTGCATTTTTATTCAAATGTTATCTCCTTTTTTTTTCTTTGAGAAATAAACTGTCACTGATGTGGCAGGTTCTTTATTCTAATAACGTGTATATGTCTAAAGCAGGTTGTGTTGTTTACATTGTTTCTACACATTTCATCCTTTAAAAATTGTTCAGAGAGGCTGTATTTACCTTCCCAAGGTTGGAAAGCAGGGGAATTTCCCAGTTTCCTAGTTTTCCACCAGAGGAATATGTGTAAGTAGCAAAGTATTCGCTGCTTACATATAGTGTGTATGTATGTATATATGTAAATTGTGTGTTAAAGAGCTGATACTGATTTTCATATGACAATGTTAGGCAAAGGCCTCCCTGCATTTGTAGAGCAGGTGTTCATTTATATGTATTTTTGGGATAAAAAAATAAAATTTGTAAATATAGCCCCATTTCAAAGAGTAATGCTTTCCTAGCTTAGAGGACCTTGTGTTCATAAGTCTGTTTGCTGCTAATGGAGCCTTCTGTCAGTACTTTTGAGATAAAAATAGGTAGCTGTTTTAGAGTGTTGTGGGGAAGGT
The DNA here is from genome assembly GCF_037993035.2 of Macaca fascicularis. NCBI lineage: Eukaryota > Metazoa > Chordata > Mammalia > Primates > Cercopithecidae > Macaca > Macaca fascicularis. The sequence continues at coordinate 197,391,534 of NC_088375.1, forward strand.
TATATTGTTGGCCTCCAAGTCAGTAGAATAGCAGACGGTGACACACAGGTGGGTTGTGGGGAAAGGTGGTGAAGCAGCTCAATCAGTGTTACTACTAATTGTTCCTCTTGGGTTGAGACTTAGGATGCTATTAAATTTGATTGTTTTCATACCCATGTGTGCTCAGGGCTAAAGGTTGGCTAGTGGGAGGGGTAGCTGACTAATGTTCATTCAGAAGAAGTTAAAAGATCCTTTGAAAAGTGAACACTTAATAAGGTCATTAGATGAAACGTAAGTTGGGCCGGGTACAGCACGGTGGCTAATGCCTGTAATCCCAACACTTTGGAAGGCTGAGGTGGGCGGAGTGTAAGACCAGCCTGGCCAACATGGTGAAACCCCATCTCTACTAAAAACACAAAAATTAGCTGGGCATTGTGGCACATGCCTGTAATCCCAGCTACTCAGGAGGCTGAGGCAGGAGAATCGCTTGGACCCGGGAGGCGGAGGTTGCATTGAGCCAAGATCATGCCACTGTACTCCAGCCTGGGTGACAGCGAGACTCTGGCTCAGAAAAAAAAAAAAAGGTAAGCTGAAGGATGTGTTCTATTGGCCACTACAACTCCAATTTTTTCATTTTGATATGTGCCGTAGATCATATATATGTGCTTATCTGAAGTAGGTTTGTTTGGATGAACTTTTCTCTTGATCCAGACTGACCATTTTCTCTTGAGGATTTAAGCACTAATCTGGTATCTTACTGTAGGGCCTCCTTGTTCAGTTTGTGCTGCAGTAGCATTGCTTTGTGGTATCCTTGAGTTTTGCTACAAACTTCATCCTGGTGGGCACTGTGATAGATGACCACCTTGCCTACATTTTTCAGTAAGAAGACTTAATTATTTAGTCAGTTTTTGTCAGTGGAGGAATGACGTCCTGGATTGAGAAATTCTTTATGCCACATATCTGAGAAAGTGTTTTTTTGGTTTTGTGGGGTTTTTTTTGTTCGGATGGCGTCTCACTCTGCCACCCAGACTGGAGTGCAGTGGCATGATCTTGGCTCACTGCAACCTCCACCTCCCAGTTTCAAACGATTGTCTTGCCTCAGCCTCCCAAGTAGCTGAGACTATAGGCACCTGTCACCAAGCCCGGCTAATTTATATATATATATAATTTTTATTTATTTATTTTTTTTTTAAGTAGAGATGGGGTTTCACCATATTGGCCAGGCAGCTCTCGAGCTCCTGACCTTGTGATCCGCTCTTCTCAGCCTTCCAAAGTGCTGGAATTACTTTGGCCCGGCCTGAGAAGGTGTTTTGGCCCGGCCTGAGAAGGTGTTGTTTTGGTTTTTTTTTTTTTTGGTCTCGTTTTCCCTTACCCCTTTCTTTGAAGAAAGGGTGTCAAAAGGCATTACCTACCTCTAAAGCCAGATACCACCAGCAGACTTCTTAAAGTGGATATAATCCTAAAGCTTTCTTCTTCAATTAAAATTCATTCTGTTTAGAAGTTCACGTTCATCTTAGCTATTTGGAACTTCTTCATTCTCTATCTTTTCCCCCACAGTGGCTGGGCTTGTCTGCAAATCATTGTGTCAAAATCAAACTATTTTCAAAACAGCCCTTTGCTTCTGAGCCCCTCCCCTAAGTCCTCTGTCGGGGTCCACAGTTCTGCAGAGGTATGGGACAGAATCTTCAGATTTTACCCCTTGAGTCTCTTCCTAATCATATCCTGGTTCCCTCATTCTAACATTGACAAAGGATGACTCATTAAGTGCAACTGGTGATGTAACTTTCAAATACTTTTATTGTGTATGTCAGGTTGATTATCATTTGAAACAGTGCACACAGATGGTTGTATTTTTTTTTTTTTTTAACATCCTTCCCATTGTGGAAGTTATGGATCTGAGGAACAAAATGATGTCATGTTAATCGGAATCTAAATGTGACACAAACAACATGCCAACAATACCTGCTTGTGAAATAATGTTCTGAGCCCACAGTGTTCCTGGGTGTGTGAGTTTATATCAAGTGAAAAGGCTGCTTAATTGACATTAAAGTTTTGAAATGTAAAGCTTCATTTGGTCTCTTGGGTAAAATTTCCAGCGTATTTATCAAATAGGAAACAATTCTAAAAACAGTTGATTTGTTCACATTTACTGTAAAGTGAATTAATCCAGCCAGCAATAGTTGCATAAGTTTATGCAGTTGGTTTACAGCTAAGTTAGAAAGGGAGCGATAGCTGGGTGTGGTGATATGCGCCTGTAGTCCCAGCTACTTGGGAGGCTGAGGCAGGAGGATCACTTGAGCCCAGGAGTTTGAGACCAGTCTGGGTGATAATAGTGACACCTTATCTTTAAAAAACAAGTAAAACAGAAATAATTTGGAGATGGGCTGCACCTTGTGGAAGAGATGACAGTTGAGGTATACCTTAGAAAATAGGTTGCTTTGGAATCAGTAGTAAAGGAGGACGTCATGCCAGACTGAGCAGTCCAGGGACTAGCAGGACTGCAATGGACTGTGGATAAGACCCTATAAATTAAGTTGTTTACCTCAAGGCCCATGGCACGTCAGTGGTAAACCTAGGATGAGAAATCACCTCAGTCCTGGCTCAGTGATCTTCCTGCTGGACTGTTCCTGCCAGCAGAGCTTAGCAGAGAGATTTAAGGAAGGAAAAGACAACTGATTAATTAGGCTGCCCGATTCATAACTAGGGGGTTCAAGGAAATCACAGGAGGTGGGACTTTCTGCAGTAGAGAGTGGCTTAGGCAAATCCTCACCTCACCAAGTCACAGCTAGAGCTACTTGGAAATCATTATCTTGGTTCATAAAAATAGAAAAATATTCAGTAATTGGATGCCAAAGAACATGTAAACTGAGACTTCAATAATAAAACTGGCCAATATTGAGCACTTTCTATGTACCAGGCACAGTCCTCAGCAGTTTTTTTTTTTTTTTTTTTTTTTTTTTTTTGAGACAGAGTCTCGCTCTGTCGCCCAGGCTGGAGTGCAGAGGCACAGTCTCGGCTCACAGCCAGCTCTGCTTCCTTGGTTCACGCCATTCTCCTGCCTCAGCTTCCCAAGTAGCTGGGACTACAGGCGCCCGCCACCACACCCGGCTAGTTTTTTGTATTTTTAGTAGAGATGGGGTTTCACCGTGTTAGCCAGGATGGTGTCGATCTCCTGACCTCATGATCTGCCCGCCTCAGCCTCCCAAAGTGCTGGGATTATAGGCGTAAGCCACCACGCCCGGCAGTCCTAGGCATTTTACATGTGTCCTACTTCATATGTGAACTCATTGAATCCTCACAACCCAACAAGGCAGTCTTCAACTGTTGTTCCATTTTGCAGATGAGAAAACTGAGGCACAGGGACATTATGGTCACAGTGGTAGGTATGACTGGAATTTAGACCTAGTCACTATGGTTCCAGATGCTACATTCTTTTTTTTTCTCGCTCTGTCACGACCAGGCTGGAGTGCAGTGGTGCAATCCCCACTCACTGCAACCTCTGCCTCCCGGGTTCAAGTGATTCTCGTGCCTCAGCCTCCCGAGTGGCTGGGATTACAGGTATGCACCAACACGCCCAGCTAATTTTTGTATTTTTAGAAGCGACAGGGTTTCACCATGTTGGCCAGGCTGGTCTCAAACTCCTGGCCTCAAGTGATCCATCCGCCTTGGCCTCCCAAAGTGCTGGGATTACAGGCGTGAGCCACTGCGTCTGGTCCAGGTGCCACATTGTTAACCACTGTGATGTGTTGGCTCTCAGTCTTGAGATGTCTAAGGACTGGCCCTCACAGAGCAGTAACAGCAACAGCCACTGACACGGTGCTAGATAGGAGATGCATAGGGATTGTGAAAGCACAGAGAAGGAGGGTTTAGCAAAGCCTTGGGAACCAGGGAAGAATGAGCAGTTAGCCAGAAGAGGCCAGCTGGGATGAGTAAAGAAAAGTATGTTTTTAGGCAGAGAGAAGACACTTAGAGATGCCTCAGGTGGTAAACTAATTAGACTTTGGAAGAACTTGAAGTTCAGTACAGGAGTTGGAGTGAGTGACCCGCCTGGGTGATATGATGATACCACTCAGGTTTCTAATAATGATGGACTGAGTTACGTTTGATGAACCTTCCTGGTCAAAACAGCTAAAACTTTGAGATAAAATAAAAACAAAAAACTTTTTTTTTTTTCGCCTAGCCAGGCTGCAGTGCAGTGGCGTGATCTTCCCTCACTGCAGCCTCCGCCTTCCGGGCTTAAGTGATTCTCCTGCCTCAGCCTCCTGAGTAGCTAGAATTACAGGCATCGGCTACCACGCCCAGCTAATTTTTGTATTTTTAGTAGAGGCGGGGTTTCACCATGTTGGCCAGGCTGGTCTTGAACTCCTGACCTCAGGTGATTGGCCTGCCTTGGCCTCCCAAAGTGAGTCACTACACCCAGCCAAAACAAAAAGTTTCTTACGAGCATTCAAAAGTTGAAAAAGTAGTAAAAAGTAATCAGGTCAAAAGTGAGGTAAACAAGAATCCAGAGAGAAATGGAGCATAAATTCCTGGAAACCACATTTGATCTAAAGGCAAGCTATATTTGATTCTAGCAGATCAGACCTTATTCTATGTTGAACGGGGCAGAAATCAAAACCCAAAGCCCAGGTACAGTGGGGAGTTTGGTAGATGTTTCCCACAAAAATAAATAAATAATAAACTGGCATGCCAAAGAACTACACCTTGCAGAGTTAAGAGTGGATCAGAAATTGAATCTTCCCAGTCTTCCCAGGGATTTGCAGCCTGGGAGTTCAGGAAAAAACAAGCCTTGACCCTGTACTATTAGTGTCTCCCAGGTTGTCTGGTAGAAATTGTCAACTTATATCTTGTTGCTCAGGCTGGAGTGCAATGGCACGATTTCGGCTCACTGCAACCTCCGCCACCCCTGTTCAAGTGATTCTCCTGCCTCAGCCTCCTGAGTAGCTGGGGTTACAAGTGTCCACCACCACATCCAGCTAATTTTTTGTATTTTTAGTAGAGACAGGGTTTCACTCTGTTGGCCTGGCTGGTCTTGAACTTCTGACCTCAGGTGATCCACCTGTCTCGACCTCCCAAAGTGCTAAGATTACAGGTGTAAGCCACTGCATCCGGCTGAGAAAGACTTTCTATAAGAAATTTATTTGAGAATAGAGCAATGAAACAATATCATGCCATAGTAAACTATGTGGATATTCTGAGAGGTAAAGGAAGACACTGGGGTTTAAAGGAAAAAATGAGGAGGGTTACATAATTGTTTTGAAATAATTATCCTTGGCTGGGTGTGGTGGCTCATGCCTGTAATCCCAGCACTTTGGGAGGCCGAGGCGGGTGGATCATGAGGTCAGGAGTTTGAGACCAGCCTGGCCGAGACGGTGAAACCCCATCTCTACTAAAACAAAAACAAAAACAAAAACAATTAGCCTGGCACAGTGGTGGGTGCCTGTAATCCCAGCTACTTGGGAGGCTGAGGCAGGAGAATCGCTTGAACCCAGGAGGCAGAGTCTGCAGTCAGCCGAGATCATGCCACTGCCCTCTAGCCTGGGCTACAGAGCAAGACTCTGTCTCAAAAAAAAAAAAAAAAGAATTATCCTTGATTCCATCCTGGGATGCTAGTCCCAGGTTGGACAGGCAGTTGCTAGGCAAATGTCCTTGCAGAGGTATTTTCTGTGTAAGGTTGTAACGGTCTTTGTGTAAGGCTGTGGATTTTCTTTTTCTTTTTCTTTTTTCTTTCTTTTTTTTTTTTTTTTTGAGATGGAGTTTTGCTCTTGTTGCCTAGGCTAGAGTGCAATGGCATGATCTCGGCTCACTGCAACCTCCACCTCCCAGGTTCAAGTGATTCTCCTGCCTCAGCCTTCCAAGTAGCTGGGATTACAGTCGCAGGCCAACACACCTGACTAATTTTTTGTATATTTAGTAGAGATAGGGTTTCACCATGTTGACCAGGCTGGTCTTGAACTCCTGACCTCAGGTGATCCACCTGCCTTGGCCTCCCAAAGTGCCGAGATTACAGGTGTGAGCCACCGCATTAGCAACTCCATTTTGATTCTGACATCTTTCACATTTCCGCCTTTTGATCAAGATCTTTTTCTGAAAGCATCACTTGTCAATCATCCTGTAGTTAGGATTTGATGTCTCCCGATGCTGGAATGGACCTGTCCAGGTCGCTGGTCTCGTCCCACATTCGGAGGAGTGATTAGTGACTGTCAGTCAGGTCAGAATACTTATAGCCACATTTGAGCAAGGGAGATTTGAAGGGAGTGGTGCTCAGGATAAATCTACCTGGAGTCCATTATTAAGTTGAACTTTCTGTGTTTGGTAGTCTTATCATCTCAAAGTGCTGGGCCAGAATTATTTTGTTAGAAGTTGTACTTCTGCAAAATTTAACAACAGATACAAAGTTTAAGAGGGAAAATACATAGTAAAATTAATAGTAATATGACAATTCCAGTTTACGTAATGGTTTTGAGCCATGAATCTAGGCTTATAGAAAACCAATTCATGGCCGGGCGCGGTGGCTCACGCCTGTAATCCCAGCACTTTGGGAGGCCGAGGCGGGCGGATCACGAGGTCAGGAGATCGAGACCATCCTGGCTAACACGGTGAAACCCCGTCTCTACTAAAAATGCAAAAAATTAGCCGGGCGAGGCGGCGGGCGCCTGTAGTCCCAGCTACTCGGGAGGCTGAGGCAGGAGAATGGCGTGAACCCGGGAGGCGGAGCTTGCAGTGAGCCGAGATCGCGCCATTGCCCTCCAGCCTGGGCGACTAAGCGAGACTCTGTCTCAAAAAAAAAAAAAAAAAAGAAAAAAAAAAAGAAAACCAATTCATTTATTATATTATATTATATTTATTTATTTATTTTGAGATGGAGTCTTGCTCTGTCACCCAGGCTGGAGTGCAGTGGTGCGATCTCAGCTCTCCACAACCTCTGCCTCCTGGGTTCAAGTGATTCTCCTGCTTCAGCCTCCCGAGTAGCTGGGATTACAGGCGCCCGCCACCACGCCTGGCTAATTTTTGTATTTTTAGTAGAGATGAGATTTCACAATGTTGGCTAGGCTGGTCTCGAACTTCTGACCTTGTGATCCGCCCGCCTTGGCCTCCCAAAGTGCTGGGATTACAAGTGTGAGCCACCACACCCAGCCGATTTATTATGTTTTTGAGACAGGATCTCTCTCTGTCACCCAGGCTGGAGTGCAGTGGCACACCACCACTCACTGCAGCCTTGATCTCCTGAGCTCACGTCATCTGTACACCTTGGCCTCCCAAATAGCTGGGACTACAGGCACACACCACTTTGCCTGGCTAATTTTTTAAATTTTTGTAGAGATGGGGTCTCCCTGTGTTGACAGGGCTGGTCTTGAACTCCTAGGCTCAAGTGATCTCCTGCCTCAGCCTCCCAAAGTGCTGGGATTACAAGTGGGCCACCACCCCCTTCCTTTTTTTTTGGTTTTTAGACAGGGTCTTGCTTTGTCACCCAGGCTAGAGTGCAGTGTTGCGATCTCGGCTCATTGCAGCCTTGACGTGTTGGGCTCAAACAATCCTCCCACCTCAGCTGCAACTGTCAGCCTGTTTTTTTTTTTTTTTTTTTTTTTCTGTAGAGACAAGGTCTCACTATGTTGCCCAGGCTGGCCTTCTGAACTTCTAAGCTCAAGTGATCCTCCTGCCTCAGTCTCCCAAAGTGCTGGGATTACAGGCATCAACCACTGTGCCTAACCTTAAACAGTTTGTTTTAGAGATTGGGTCTCACTGTGTTGCCCATGCTAGAGTACAGTGGCACTATCATAGTTCACTGCAGCCTCAAACTCCTGTTCTCAAGTGGTCCTCCTGCTTCAACCTCCTGTGTAGCTGCGACTACAAGCACACTACCATCCCTGGCAATTTTTTTTTTTTTTTTTTTTGAGATGGGGTCTGACTCTGTGGCCCAGGCTGGAGTGCAGTGGCGCGATCTTGGCTCACTGCAAGCTCCGCCTCCCGGGTTCACGCCATTCTCCTGCCTCAGCCTCCGGAGTAGCTGGAACTACAGTCACCTGCCACCACGCCCGGCTAATTTTTTGTATTTTTAGTAGAGACGGGGTTTCACCATGTTAGCCAGGATGATCTCGATCTCCTGACCTCGTGATTCGCCCACCTCGGCCCCCCAAAGTGCTGGGATTACAGATGTGAGCCACCACGCCCAGCCTTGTAATTAGTTTTTTGTTTTGCTTGAATCTTGTTAATCAATTTCATGAACCCATTAATTTCTTTTTTTTTTTTTTTTTTTTTTTTGAGACGGAGTCTCGCTCTGCCACCCAGGCTGGAGTGCAGTGGCCGGATCTCAGCTCACTGCAAGCTCCGCCTCCCGGGTTCACGCCATTCTCCTGCCTCAGCCTCCCAAGTAGCTGGGACTACAGGCGCCTGCCACCTCGCCCGGCTAGTTTTTTGTATTTTTTAGTAGAGACAGGGTTTCACCGTGTCAGCCAGGATGGTCTCGATCTCCTGACCTCGTGATCCGCCCGTCTCGGCCTCCCAAAGTGCTGGGATTACAGGCTTGAGCCACCGCGCCCGGCCAATTTCTTTATTAGTGTTCTGGAAATTTGTGTTTAGTCCATTTTTTTTTTTGTTTTCGTTTTTGTTTTTTGTTTTTCTTTTTTTTTTTTTAGATGGAATCTTGCTCTGTTGCTCAGGCTGGAGTGCAGTGATGCGATCTCGGCTTACTGCAACCTCCGCCTCCCGGGTTCAAGCGATTCTTCTGCCTCAGCCTCCTGGGATTACAGGTGTGCTCCAACACGCCTGGCTCATTTTTTCGTATTTTTAGTAGAGATGGAATTTTACCATGTTGGTCAGGCTGGTCTCGAACTCCTAACCTTTTGATCCACTCACCTCGGCCTCCCAAAGTGCTGGGATTACAGGTGCGAGCCACCGCGCCCGGCCGAGTTCACTGATCTTAAAGTTATCAGAACTCTGTGTTTGAGAGTACTTGTAGGCTGGATGTGGTGACTCATGCCTGTAATCTCACCTTTGGGATGCTGAGGTGAGAGGATCACTTGAGGCCAGGAGTTCAAAACAAGCCTGGGCAACAAAGTGAGACTCCATCTCTACAAAAAAATTTAAAAATTAGCCAGGCATGGTGGCCCTTGTCTGTGGTCCCAGCTATTTGGGAGGCTGAGGCAGGAGGATTGCCTGAACCCAGGAGGTCAAGGCTGCATTGAGTCATGATAATGTCACTGCACTCCGGCCTGGGTGACAAAGCAAGAGCCTGTCTCAAAAGGAAAAAAAAAAAAAAAAAAGAGGCCATGTGCTATGGCTCCTTTGGCTCAGGCCTGTAATCTCAGCACTTTGGGAGGCCGAGGTGAGCGGATCACCTGAGGTCAGGAGTTTGAGACCAACCTGGCCAATGTAGTGAAACCCTGTCTCTACTAAAATTACAAAAATTAGCTGGTTATGGTGGTGGGTGCCTGTAATTTCAGCTACTTGGGAGGCTGAGGCAGGAGAATCACTTGAACCTGGGAGGTATAGGTTGCAGTGAGCTGAGATCATGCCACTGCACTCCAGCCTGGGCAACAAGAGCGAAACTCCGTCTCAAAAACAAAAACAAAGGCTGGGCGCGGTGGTTCACGCATATAATCCCAGCAGTTTGGGAGGCCTAGGCAGGCAGATCACCTAAGGTTGGGAGTTCGAGACGAGCCTGACCAACATGGAGAAACCCTGTCTCTACTAAAAATACAAAATTAGCTGGGTGTGGTGGCTCACGCCTGTAATCAGGCAGGAGAATCACTTGAACCCAGGAGGCAGAGCTTGTGGTAAACCAAGATTACGCCATTGCACTCTAGCCTGGGCAACAAGAGCGAAACTCCATCTCAAAAAAAAAAGAAGAAAAAAGAAAGACTTGAGAGAGTCTCTTCCACGAAAAGCAATCTTGGTCTTGGTCTATAGTTGATTACAAATGCTTTTGGAGAAGAATTCAAAACAACAGCTGTGAATAACAACAACTTAGAGTAGTCTTGGTTAAAATCTGATGAAAGTTCCCAGTTGGCAGGAAAATGCAGTTATGTTTTTTACAAGCAGCATTTAAGATAACAGCCAGAACCATGAATGACAGCATCACATGAGGATTATCAGACTTTTATAAATGTTATATAATCTCTTTTTTTTTTTTTTTTTTTTTTGAGATGGAGTCTCGCTCTGTCGCCCAGGCTGGAGTGCAGTGGCCGGATCTCAGCTCACTGCAAGCTCCGCCTCCTGGGTTCACACCATTCTCCTGCCTCAGCCTCCCCAGTAGCTGGGACTACAGGCGCCCGCCACATCGCCCGGCTAGTTTTTTATATTTTTAGTAGAGACGGGGTTTCACCGGGTTAGCCAGGATGGTCTTGATCTCCTGACCTCGTGATCTGCCCGTCTCGGCCTCCCAAGATTACAGGCTTGAGCCACCGCGCCCGGCCCAATGTTATATAATCTTTAGAACACTCACATTAATAACATACCCATACAAATATAACTTTAGATAAAGTTTAACATGACAAAATTATAACTGATGACATTAGATTTATATGAATTTACATAATTTTGAAACACTGATATCAATAACATACTTATAAATTTAACTTAAAGAAGATCCAGGTTGCTCTGCCTATGTAGTAGCCATTCTTTTATTCCCCCCCCCCAAAAAAAGATCCAGCATCACTTATTTGACAATTCCTCCCATGAAATTAACCAAATAAATCTAATCATTTATTATCTGTACAAGTTGAGAGTTACATTCTTTGAGGTTCTCCAGGGGCCCAACTGGAAAAATCCCAAAGTTAATCCGACATCAAAAAAACTTAATCTAAGATTTTGATCCTAAAAAAGCCTGCCAAAGATGTCAAAAGGTTAAAAATACTTAATCAAAACAGAATCACAGGTCACTGTAAAATAATACTCATTTAACCATAGGGAAAATCAAAATATTTCAAAAGCAATACAGAAGTTACATGGATAAAAAAACCTTAACCCTTTTAAAGCTCAGTTTTCCAAAGTAATCAAAAACCTAATAAAGACAATGCAGGGGCTGGGTGCAGTGGCTCACACCTGTAATCCCAGCACTTTTGGAGGCCAAGGTGGGTGGATCACTTGAGGTCAGGAGTTTGAGACCAGCCTGGCCAACATGGCAAAAACCCGTCTCTACTTAAAAAAAAAACAAAAATTATCCCAGCTGCTCGGGAAACTGCGGCAGGAGAATTGCTCGAACCCTGAGGCGGAGGTCGCAGTAAGCCAAGATTGCACCACTGAACTCCAGTCTGGGTGACAGAGCGAGACTCCACTTCAAAAAAAGAAAAAAGGCAATGCAGGAATTATCTTGATAAAATGTAACGTCATTTTTTTTTTTTTTTTTTTTTAGGCCAGTTACCAGAAAGGTAAAGAAAAACTTCCTGTAGTGGAAATGCTTTTCCATATGTCCATATGGGAAGCCCATTTAGATACCCTGAAAGTCAAACCTGATGGAAAAGGCACTTGAATTTAATTAGACACAGGAAGAATGAGTCCAGTGTTTTAAGTGTACATTATTTTATTAGAGGAATGTATATGAGAGGAAGGTAAGCTAGAAAAGTAATACCGTAAGCAGAAGAGTACAGGGCTCTTAGTAACAGCATGGGACATTTCCTGGTTACATGGAACAATTCAGACACATCAAGAAAAGCCGAGAGTACAGAATCCAGTTAAACCATAAGAAAACCCTGCTTTTCGGCCGGGCGCGGTGGCTCAAGCCTGTAATGCCAGCACTTTGGGAGGCCGAGACGGGCGGATCACGAGGTCGGGAGATCGAGACCATCCTGGCTAACGTGGTGAAACCCCGTCTCTACTAAAAAAATACAAAAAACTAGCCGGGCGAGGTGGCGGGCGCCTGTAGTCCCAGCTACTGGGGAGGCTGAGGCAGGAGAATGGCGGGAACCCGGGAGGTGGAGCTTGCAGTGAGCTGAGATCCGGCCACTGCACTCCAGCCTGGGCGGCAGAGCGAGACTCCGTCTCAAAAAAAAAAAAAAAAGAAAAAAGAAAACCCTGCTTTTCTAGACCTTCAAGAGAAACATTTCAACATCAGACCATAACAGCAGACTTAGGAGAAAAAAAAGTTACAGGAATTGACAGGTTGAAGGGGACTGTTAGCACCTCAGCCAAGCATAAAGCTATACCTTTGCAAGTTGAGAAAAACAGAAGGCAGTGATATATGACCTGAAAAGCACATGCAGTATGGTACAGCAAACGTTGAGCTTCTGAAATTTAAATCTGAGAAGTCTCAAAAGGCGAAATTTTACCTAAGACAGCTGGGTGTGGTGGCTCACACCTGTAGTCCTAGCTACTTAGGAGACTGACGTGGGAGGATTGCTTGAGCCCAGGAGTTCAAGGCTGCAGTGAGCTATGATTGTGCCACTGCGTTTCGGCCTGGGCAACAGAACAAGACCAATCTCTAAATAAATAAATAAATAAATAAATAAAGTACATATATATATGTATAAAGAAATAAAATTATCAATCAGAATGAAAAAGATAGCATTTTCTTTTTTTTTTTTTGGTTCTTTTTATCAGTAGACACAGGGTCTTGCTGTGTCACCCAGGCTGGTCATAAGCAAAGACAGCATTTTCAATCTGAAACTAGGGAAATTAATTTTTAAATTTATTTAATTAATTATTTAAAAAAAATTTCTTTTTGAGATGGAGTTTTGGTCTTGTCGCCCAGGCTGGAGTATAGCTGTGTGATCTCAGCTCACGGCAACCTCTACCTCCCACGTTCAAGCAATTCTCCTGCCTCAGCCTCCCAAGTAACTGGGAATTCAGGCGCCCACCACCAACGCCTGGCTAACTTTTTTTGTATTTTTAGTAGAGACAGGGTTTCATCATGTTGGCCAGGCTGGTCTCCAACTCCTGACCTCAAGAGATCCACCTGCCTCGGCCTCTCGAAGTGCTGGAATCACAGGCATGAGCCACTGCCCCCAGCCTATTTATTTATTTTTTTTGAGACGGAGTCTCGCCCTGTCACCCAGGCTGGAGTGCAGTGGTATGATCTCGGCTCACTGCAATCCCTGCCTCCCAGGTTCAAGCACCTCCTGTCTCAGCCTCCCGAGTAGCTGGGAATCCAGGTGCCCACCACCACGCCTGGCCAATTTTTGTATTGCTAATAGAGAGGGGGTTTCACCCATATTGGTGAGGCTGGTCTTGAATTCCTGACCTCAGGTGATCCACATGCTTCAGTCTCCCAAAGTGCTGGGATTACAGGTATGAGCCACTGCGCCTGGCCTATTTATTTTTTTGAGATAGGGTCTTGCTCTGTCACCCAGGCTGGAGTGCAGTGGTGCAACCATGGTTCATGGCAACCCCCGCCTCCCAGGCTCAAGTGATCCTCCTACCTGAGCCTCCCAAGTTGCTGGTACTACAGGCGTGTACCACCACACTCAGCTAATTTCTTCATGTTACATAAAGACAGGGTCTTCCTGTGTTCCCAGGGCTGGTCTTAAACTACTGGGCTCAAGTGATACTCCCAAAGTGCTGGGATTGCAGGTGTGAGCCACCACAGCTGGCCTGGGAAATTAATTAGACATAAGGAAGAAATAGAAACTCTGTAGTTTAGTAGATGGCTGTTGTAGAACCAGATTTCAGAGTTAAAAATCAAAAGTTCTTGCTATTTTACCAAGAGTAAATTCAATCAGTACTTTAAGAAAATCTTGTTGTTTCAACATAGGGGACCAAAATTTTTTTTTAGTTTTGTATTAATATATTTTTGATATGAAAGCTTGATCTGGGCTGGGTGCAGTGGCTCACACCTGTAATCCCAACACTTTGGGAGGCTGAGGCGGGTGGATTACTTGAAGTCAGGAGTTCTAGACTAGCTTGGCCAACATGGTGAAACCCCGTCTCTACTAAAAGTACAAAAATTAGCCAGGCATAGTGGTGGGTGCCTGGATTCCCAGCTACTTGGGGAGGCTGAGGCAGGAGAATCACTTGAACACGGGAGGTGGAGGTTGCAGTGAGCCAAGATAGTGCCATTGCACTCTAGACTGGGTGACAGAGCAAGACTCCACCTCAAAAAAAAAAAAAAAAGAAAGCTCAATCTTTTTTTTTTTTCCCCCTAGGCTGGTATTGGACTCATGGCCTCAAGTCATGTTCTCACCTTAGCCTCTAAAGTAGCTGAAATTACACCCTAAGACTGGTTGAATTGTATAGAAAAGAAAAAAAAAATAAGTACCCTTGAGTTAGTAACAAATCTATCCTTTGTTGGTCTGGTTTGCTTGAGTAGCTGGGCATGGTGGCGCGCACCTGTAGTTCTAGCTACTAGGGAGGCTGAGGCAGGAGAATCACTCGAACCCAGGAGGCAGAAGTTGTAGTGAGCCGAGATCACGCCACTGCACTCCAGCCTGGCGACAGAGCGAGACTCCATCTCAAAAAAAAAAAAAAAAAGTAGGCAGAAAAAAATAGAAAAAACTTAGAAGATTCTCTATGTTAACTCTATAGCTGTAGGTTTTTCAAATAATGACCATCTGAGCTCTGAATTTTCCTTCCTGTAATTGCCCATTCATTTAAAAATGTGCGTAAGAACAAGCCATAATATATAGCCAGCTGGAGTCCCTGAAAACCTAGCTTGCTTTAATATTTTAGAATCTCATTTCATTTCTTATTAATCTCTGGAGAGCAAAGAAAATCCTGTGAATCCTGTCAGGCATTATCAGAAGTTTAGACCAGTGTTTTACATGGTGGCAACTGCCCCAATGGCTTTTTCTTTCTTTTTCTTTTTTTTTTTGGCACAAGGTCTCAGTTGCCTAGGATGGATTGTAGGGGTGTAATTATAGCTCACTGCGGTCTCTAACTTCTGGGTCAAGCAATCCTCCTGCCTCAGCCTCCTAAGTAGCTAGGATTACAGGTGTGTGGCACCATTCCCAGCTAATTTTTAAAAAATTTTGGCTGGGTGCGGTGGCTCATGCCTGTAATCCCAGCATTTTGGGAGGCTGAGGTAGGTGGATTACTTGGGGTCAGGAGTTCGAGACTAGCCTGGTCAATATGGTGAAACCCTGTCTTTACAAAATACAAAAATTAGCCAGGCGTGGTGGTGTGTGCTTGTAATCTCAGCTGCTTTGGAGGCTGAGGCAGGAGAATTGCTTGAACCTGGGAGGCAGAGGTTGCAGTGAGCTGAGGTCGTGCTACTGCACTCCAATCTGGGCAACAGAGCGAGATTCCATCTCAAAAAAAAAAATGTTTTGTTTTTTTTTAAAAATGGGAGATGGGATCTTGCTTTTTTGCCCAGGTTGGTCTTGAGCTTCTGGCCTCAAGCTATCCTCTTGTCTTAGCCTCCGAAAGTGCTGGGATTACAGGTATCAGCTGCCATGCCTGGCCCAAAGTGACCTTTTGTTTTATTTTATTTATTTATTTGAGACTGAGTTTCACTCTTATTGCCCAGGCTGGAGTACAATGGCATGATCTTGGCTCACTGCAACCTCCACCTCCCAGGTTCAAGTGATTCTCTTGCCTCAGCCTCCTGAGTAGCTGGGATTACAGGTGTGCGCCACCAGGCCCGGCTAATTTTTGTATTTGGTAGAGACAGGGTTTTACCATAGTGATCAGGCTGGTCTTGAACTCCTGACCTCAAGTGATCCACCTGCCTTGGCCTCCCAAAGTGCTGGGATTACAAGAGTGAGCCACCGCGCTCAGCCTATTTTTTTTTTTTAAGAAAGTGAAAAAATAAAAGAATGGATACTCCATAGGCAGGACATCCCCTTTTAATTAGCCATCCTGTAACCACCATCCAGAATGTTTATTTTTGCCACCAGAAGATTTTCAGAAGCAAGCAAAAGACAAGAGTCAAAATCAAATCAAAAGAAACCAAGATAAGTGTATTCGCAAAAATTTTAACCTAGGCTGGAAGATCAAACAAAATACCAGATTAGGTGCACAAACCAGAAAAGATACGCCTCACACACAGAAGGTAAATTTCTGTAGAAACCAAGATTAATCAATTCAGAAAGACACTTGTCTTTATATCAGAAAGGACTTACCAGAAAAGACAAAAAGGTCTTTTATCATCCCAGGAGGAACCTATGGTCCAAAACGGATCCTAAACCATGTCAAAAGTCTGTACCACAGGAAAGAGACTCAGCCTGAGAGAAGACTCACCGAGGTAGAAAAGGTGAGCTATTGAAGCAGAGATCTCAAAGAGTTCAAATGTGTACTGCATACCAGTTCCAAAGACTGCTGATTCCTTCCTGTAGTGATACTGTTCAGATCTCACTTTCGACACCATATATGTCAACTTAAATAAAAAACAGAGACATGCTTTCTAAACGAAAATATGTGCTTTCTAAACGGGTGAATAGAGCATTGAAATGGGAATACGCATGCTACACGTAGCTGATGTGTGTATTTAGGGAGGTAATGAAAGACAAACCTTTTGTTTTGTTTTGTTTTTGAGGTTAAGAGTGAGGTTTTCGGCCGGGCGCGGTGGCTCAAGCCTGTAATCCCAGCACTTTGGGAGGCCGAGACGGGTGGATCACGAGGTCAGGAGATCGAGACTATCCTGGCTAACACGGTGAAACCCCGTCTCTACTAAAAAAAATACAAAAAACGAGCCGGGCGAGGTGGCGGGCGCCTGTAGTCCCAGCTACTCGGGAGGCTGAGGCAGGAGAATGGCGTGAACCCGGGAGGCGGAGCTTGCAGTGAGCTGAGATCCGGCCACTGCACTCCAGCCTGGGCGACAGAGCGAGACTCCGTCTCAAAAAAAAAAAAAAAAAAAAAAAAAAAAGAGTGAGGTTTTCTTTTCTTTTCTTTTCTTTTTTTTTTTTTATGATGGAGTCTCACTCTGTCTCCCAGGCTAGAGTCCAGAGGCATGATCGGCTCACTGCAACCTCCACCTCCTGGGTTCAAGTGATTCCTCTGCTTCAGCCTCCCAAGTAGCTGAGACTACAGGTGCACGCCACTACGCTCAGCTAATTTTTGTATTTTTAGTGGAGGTGGTGTTTTACCATGTTGGTCAGGCTGGTCTCAAACTCCTGACCTCAGGTGATTCACCCGCCTCAGCCTCCCAAAGTGTTGGGATTACAGGCGTGAGCCACCGAGCCTGGCCTTTTTTTTTTTTTTTTTTTTTTGACAGAGTCTTGCTCTGTCGTCCGGGCTGGAGTGCAGTGGCATGATCTTGGCTCACGCAACCTCTGCCTCCCAGGTTCCAATGATTTTCCTGCCTCAGGCTCCTGAGTAGCTGGGATTACAGGCGCACACCCCCACGCCAGGATAAGTTTTGTTTTTTTAGTGGAGATGGGGGTCTCACCATGTCGGCCAACCTGATCTCGAACTCCTGACCTCATGATCTGCCCGCCTCGGCCTCCCAAAGTGCTGGGATTACAGGCATGAACCACTGTGCCTGGCCAACAGCGGAGGTTTAATAGGTGAAAGAAAGAGAAAAGCTCTCTTCTGCAGAGAGGGGTCCCAAACAGGTCTTCCTGACAAACCTTTTTAAAGGAAAAAATAATAATTACATAATGGTTTTGAAACAGTTATCCTGGTTACAAACATGAATGACAAAGTTGATGCCAGTCTGAGGTCAGACAGGAAGTTAGTTGCTGGGCAGATTTTGTTGCAGAAATATTTTTCTGTGTGGAAGACTACAGTGTCCATTGTGCTACACTATAGTTTTCGTAGAGTATTTTTTTATTATCAGGCATACAAGTGTGAAAACCCTCTCTTCATAGTCATCCCTGGCTCTACTCATCAGGGTTTTCTTAACATTTGTGACTCCATTTTGATTCTGACAACTTTCACAAAATTAATACAATCACTTTCTTGAGGAATATATATATATATATGTATTTTTTTTTTTTTAATCCTTTCTGGCCAGGCGTGGTGGCTCACGTCTGTAATCCCAGCACTTTGGGAGGCCAAGGTGGGCGGATCACCTGCATTCGGGAGTTTGAGACCAGCCTGACCAACATGGAGAAACCCCGTCTCTGCTAAAAATACAGAATTAGCCGGGCGTGGTGGCGCATATGCCTGTAATCCCAGCTACTTGGGAGGCTGAGGCAGGAGAATCACTTGAACCCAGGAGGCGGAGTTTGCAGTGAGCCGAGATCAAGCCATTTCACTCCAGCCTGGGCAACAAAAGTAAAACTCTGTCTCAAAAAAAAAAAAAAAAAAAAAAAAAAAAAAAAAAAAAAAAAATCCTTACTAATTCTTTCTACATTTTTCCTCTGAAGATACAGTTATATTTTTTAAGCATGTAAGAAAACAAGTCACCATAGGTAAGAAGCAGCAGAAATCACAGACTTCAGATACACACTGACTTCAGATTCTTGAATTATAAGACAGTATAAAATGTTCATGATTACTATTTTTCTAATTTAAAAGAAGTTTAGAGGTGAGGTTTTGCTATGTTGCCCAGGCTAGATTTGAACCCCTGGGCTCAAGTAATCCTCCTCCCTGCAGCCTCCCGGGTAGCTAGGATTACAGGTGTGCACCACCGGCACCTAGCCATGTTACTATTTTCAAAGAAATAAATGAACTTGAAAATATCCACAGGTCGGCCGGGCGCAGTGGCTCAAGCCTGTAATCCCAGCACTTTGGGAGGCCGAGACTGGCGGATCACGAGGTCAGGAGATCAAGACCATCCTGGCTAACACGGTGAAACCCCGTCTCTACTAAAAAAATCCAAAAAAAAAAAAAAAAAAAAAAAAATCGGCCGGGCGCGGTGGCTCACGCCTGTAATCCCAGCACTTTGGGAGGCCGAGGCGGGCGGATCACAAGGTCAGGAGATCGAGACCACGGTGAAACCCCGTCTCTACTAAAAATACAAAAAATTAGCCGGGCGCAGTGGCGGGCGCCTGTAGTCCCAGCTACTCAGGAGGCTGAGGCAGGAGAATGGCGTAAACCCAGGAGGCGGAGCTTGCAGTGAGCCGAGATCGCGCCACTGCACTCCAGCCTGGGCGACAGAGCGAGACTCCGTCTCAAAAAACAAAACAAACAAACAAACAAAAAAAACAAAAAACAAACAAAACAAAACAAAAAAAATCTAGCCAGGCGAGGTGGCAGGCGCCTGTAGTCCCAGCTACTTGGGAGGCTGAGGCAGGAGAATGGCGTGAACCCGGGAGGCGGAGCTTGCAGTGAGCTGAGATCTGGCCACTGCACTCCAGCCTGGGCAACACAGCGAGACTCCGTCTCAAAAAAAAAAAAAAAAAAAAGAAAATATCCACAGGTAACAGTTATGGGAATAAGTGAAATGGGAGTTATTTAGAAGACCAAGTAGAAGTTTCAGAAATGAAAAGTATAATAACTGTAAACTCATCAATCAGTGACTTTAACAGCAGATTAGTGCAGCTTCAGGGAGAATTAGTGAACTAATAGAACTAATGGATAAGAATAAATTATCTATCCATATTCTTTTTTTTTTTTTTTTTTTGAGACGGAGTTTCTCTCTTATTGCCCAGAGTGCAATGGCACGATCTCGGCTCACTGCACCCTCCGCCTCCGGGGTTCAAGCAATTCTTCTGCCTCAGCCTCCTGAGTAGCTGGGACTACAGGCGTGCACCACCATGCCTGGCTAATTTTTGTATTTTTAGTAGAGACGGGATTTCTCCATGTTGGCCAGGCTGGTCTCGAACTCCCGACCTCAGGTGATCCACCCGCCTCGGCCTCCCAAAGTGCTGGTAATACAGACATGAGCTACCGCACTTGGCCTCATTTTCTTTTTTTTGAAACGGAGTTTCGCTCTTTTTGCCCAAGCTGAAGTGCAATGGTGTGATCTTGGCTCACTGCAACCTCTGACTCCCAGGTTCAAGTGATTCTCCTGCCTTAGCTTCCCATGTAGCTGGGATTACAGGTACGCGCCACCACGCCCGGCTAATTTTTGTATTTTTAGTAGAGACAGAGTTTCACCATGTTGCCCAGGCTGGTCTTAAACTCCTGACATCAGGTGATCTGTTCGCCTCGGCCTCCCAAAGTGTTGTGATTACAGGCACTACAGGCGTGAACCACCGCCTGGCTTTTTTTTTTTCTGTCACCCAGGCTGAAGTGCAGTGGTGCAATCCCAGCTCACTGCAACCTCCACCTCCTGGGTTCAAGCGATTCTTCTGCCTCAGCCTCCCAAGTAGCTGGGATTACAGGCGCCCACCACCCTGCCCTGCTAATTTTTGTATTTTTAATAGACACAGGGTTTCACCATGTTGACTGGCCTGATCTCAAACGCCTGACCTCAGGCAATCCACTTGCCTCGGCCTCCCAAAGTGCTGGGATTACAGGTGTGGACCACCATGCCCGGCCTATGCACATTAATTTAACTTAGATGAATGGACCAATTCCTTGAAAACTATAAACTACCTTGTTATGGCTTGGATGTTTTGTTTCCTCCAAATCTCATGCTGAAAGTGGTCCCCAGTGTTGGAGGTGGGGCCTGGTGGGAGGGATTCAGGTTATGGGGGTGGATTCCTCATGAGGGGCTTAGTGCTTTCCCCACAGTAACGAGTTCCTACAAGATCTGGTTGTTAAAAAGCGCCTGGAACTTCCTCTTCTCTCTCTTGCTCCCTCTCTTGCCATGTGACACACTGGTTCCCCTTCACTCTTGGCCATGGTTGTAAATTTCCTGAGGCCCTCACCTAGAAGCGTGCACAACTATGAGCCAAATATGTCTCTTTATAACACAGTCTCAGGTATTCCTTTATAGCAATGCAGAACAAACTAATATAGGAAATTGGGATGGGAGGAGTGGGGGATTGCTATAAAGATACCTGAAGATGTGGAAGTGGCTTTGGAACTGGGTAACAGAGAGGGTTTGGAAGAGTCTGAAGGGCTCAGAAGAAGTCAGGGATACAAAGAAACGTTTGGAACTTTGGATGGTGGGTACTGGTCACAGTGAGCTGAGATTATGCCATTGCACTCTGTGACAAGAGCGAAATTCTGTCTCAAAAAAAAAGAAAAAGAAATATTGTAAAGAAATGCATAGATAGTTTGGCAGTTCTTTTTTAATATGAAGCTGGATTTAGTGTGAAGCCAAATTTCACATCCGTGCTTGCATTGCTTCACACTATGTTTACTGTTTTGCATGGATAGTGCTGGCACTGGAGTACTTATTGGTCATGTGCCTAGAGTGAATTTCTTGATTTTGCAGGATCTTTGGTGATATTGGTGGACTTAAGGATATTGAATTGTGTATTAGGAATAAAATATTCATTATGTCAAGTTTTGGGGGGCTCTGGGTAACACTGTAGCCTCCAGGGTAGATTGAGTAGGAAAAATTTAGGGTTGGTTTCCTGTTTGTTTTTGTTTCTAATTTTCATTCATTTGCTGTTTATTCTCCTCTGGGCCTTGCTTGTATATGCATCCATCTATCTATCTATCTATCTATCTATCTATCTATCTATCTATCTATCTATCTATCTTGGCCTTTTGGCTAAGATCAAGTGTGTATTCATATATATAAAGCCATGATTTTTTTTTTTTAATTTTAGTTTCTATTGGAAGGCTTTTATTTGGTTTTGTGAATAGTTACTTTGCTGCCCATGCGTTTCTAGCAGGTCATCATTTGTTCAGGCCCCCAGGAATTGATGGAGCACACCAGCTTGTCTCGCTGTGTCCCCCAGGCTGGAATGCAGTGGCGCAATCTCCGCTCACTGCAAGCTCCGCCTCCCGGGTTCACACCATTCTCCTGCCTCAGCCTCCTGAGTAGCTGGGACTACAGGCGCCCGCCACCACGCCCGGCTAATTGTTTATTTATTTTTTTTTTTTAGTAGAGACAGGGTTTCACCGTGTTAGCCAGGATGGTCTTGATCTCCTGATCTTGCGATCTGCCCATCTCGGCCTCCCAAAGTACTGGGATTGCAGGTATGAGCCACCACGCCCGGCATGCATTCCTCTTAAAACAGGGAACAAGTCAAGGATGTTTAATGTTATCATTTTTATTTAACAGACTACTGGAAGTCTGCACAATAAGGAAGAAAAAGAAAAAGAAGCCAGCTTAGAAAGAAAAAAAAAAAACGCCCCATTTGCAGATGAAATTATCTATGTAAAAAATTCCAAGGAATCTATACAAAACCCCCCTAAAATTAGTAAGGAAGTTCAGCAAGATGGCAGGTTACAAGATCCGCACACGAAACCAGTTATTCAGAATGCAGCACAGAGGGACAAAAAGATAGAAAATATAGACGGTAGGTTAAAAATAAAGGTTTCTTATGTTCGAGTTCCAGAAAGAGAGAGAATATGAGACAGGCATCTGAAGAAAAATGACTGCGATTTCCCAAAACTGGTGGAAGATACCAACCCACAGATTATAGAAATCCAAAGACTTCCAAGCAAGAAACAAAACAAAAAGAAAAAATATCCCACTTAGACTTATGATAGCGAAATTGCAGAAGAGTGAAAGATGGAGAGCTGAGGAGGGAGAAATCAACAGGGGCCAAGTGAAAACAACGTCTACACCTTGGACTTAACGATAAAAGCGAATTCGTACTTGCAGAGTCATTGGCACCTGCCAAACCCCTTACACACATTAGCTGATTTACTCCTCACAGCAACTGTATTAAGTAGATTCTATCACTGCTTTCATTTTACAGATGAGGGAGTTGAGATTTGGTTATTTACCCAAAGGGGCACACTTTATCGATGTAGCGATAGGATTTTGAACAAGGTAGTTCTCGCTCCAGTTTTGTGCCCTTAACCACTACACATACTTGTTTCTCCAAAGGGCAATGGGAAAATGGGAAGCCACTGAAAGGCTTTAAACAGGGGAGTGATAACATTTGTTTCTGGAAGATTCCGGCACCACTGTGGATAGTGGATTAAATGGGGCTAAAGGTGGAAATAAAGAAGCTGTTGGAATAACGTAGCCCCAAACAGGGAGGGCCTGAATGAACTAAGAAGGTGGCAAAAGGCGCAGGCACAAGCAAATGGATTCGCGAGCTCTTCCGGAGTCGAATCCACAGGGCTTGACCTGGTATCGCGTTTTACTCCGGGTGCAGAGTGAGGAAAACCGGGTTTCTGACGCAGGCAATTGCGGTGGATAGTGAAAGTCATTCACTGAAGTGGACTGAGGCGGGACGCACAGGAGACTCGGAGGCCTGAGGACGAGCTAGGCTTTGGACACGGTAGATTTGTGCCGTCTGTAAAGCCCGCGGCCAGCCGAGGGGCAGGAAACGGCGTAAAGGGCAGAGCAGAAGCCGACTCTCTGGACCTCTCCGAGAAGGATCGTCCAGAGTCCCGGCCGCAGAGCACCTCTGCGCGGCGCTGCACGCGTCTCCGGAAGCCGCGCGCGCAGGCGCAGTGCGGGGGGCGCCCCCTGGCGGCGCAGGGACCGCCCCCAACCTCGCGCCGCCGCCGCCCGCCTCAGCCCAACATGGCGATGCACAACAAGGCGGCGCCGCCGCAGATCCCGGACACCCGGCGGGAGCTGGCGGAGCTCGTGAAGCGGAAGCAGGAGTTGGCGGTGAGGGGCTAGGACCGGGGTTGCCCGGCATGGGGCTCCGCGCCCGCCCCGCCTCCAGGCCCCAAGCCCGGCTGCGCCAGGCCGTTCGTTACTCCGGGGGCGCGGCGCGGCGGGCTGTGTGCTCGGCGGCCTGAGGCCGGGTGCGCATTCTGCGGCCCGCCGGCGGTTCAGCTTCCCGGCTGTGCGAATCCGGAGCCGGGAGGGAGCTGGGAGCGCGGGAGGGGGAGGGGCAGCGGCAGCCGCAGGAGGGGGCGTGGAGGGAGGACGGTGCCGGGGCTCGGGACTCGGGGAGAGGGCGCTAGGAAGGGCGAGGCGGGCGAGTCCGTGATCTTTGCGGGGTGGGGGTGGGGTAGGAGGCTAGTGTGGGAGGGGGACCGAGTCACCCTGTCTGGACTTTGGAGGATGGTGGGGAGCGTGTTCTTTTTGGTACTAGTAGTAGATCCGTTGAATGGAGGCTTTTGATAGACAGGGTTGTGATGTGTTTGGGAATATCTAGAAGGTGACAGGCGAGGGAGAAGAACACATTCTGGAGAATTCGGAATTGTGACAGGCACCCAAGGCCCAATGCACCCTGGTGGCTAAGCTCTTCCTGCCCTCACGTCTCGGCTTGGGCACCCCGGAGGCCCCTCTCACCTGAAGCTGCCCTTCCAGGTTTCCATAGCAACTGGCAGCCCGGTGCCGGCGGCCTCTCTGAGCCTGCGGGGAGGGGAGCGAGTTGACGCTGAAAGGCTGCTCACCCTTCCCTCTCCTGGTAGCGATACCTTTTGTGCGTGGGAGTGGATATCGCACAAGTTCTGCGTTAGCCTGGGTTCTTGACTCCTGGTTTCCGTGAATCCTCTAAAGTATATGCAAAATTTCGCGTGTGTGTGTATTTTTCTGGGGACATGCTTTATACATTCAGAGGTCCATCACACCCAAAGGTCTAGACTGTCTTAGTCCTAAACGGCTGCTCCTCCCCATATCATCCATCTCTCCACAGGGTGATTTAGTGTGGACAAGCTTGCGTTTACAAATCTAATATCAGGATTTCATTTTGGTCAGACTTAAGTGTTTGCATTTAAAAGGCATTATTCATGTCCTTGTTTTTCATCTCTCAGGAAACACTGGCAAACTTGGAGCGACAGATCTATGCTTTTGAGGGAAGCTACCTGGAAGACACTCAGATGTATGGCAATATTATTCGTGGCTGGGATCGGTATCTGACCAACCAAAAGTGAGTGTCGAAAGCCTGTAGTGTTCCTATTGTGTTCCTATTGTGTGTGTTTGTAGGACTGTAGGCTCTTAGTAGCAAGTTTGCTAGAGGCAGTAGTAAAGTGGTGGTGTGGTCTGGACTTGAACTCTTGGACTCTGGCTCAGGCACTGCCTCACTGAATAATCTTAGACAAAGCTCACGTCTGTAAAATAGCAAAAGTTGGGCCTTTGGCACAGGGTTGTGTGAGGCTTAAATACAGCATATAACAATATCTTTATACAACATCACTCTATTAAATTTTTTACACATTTTAATCAGTCGTGAGTTCTACCCTCACAGTATTTTTCTTTTCTTTTTTTCTTTTTCCTCCTGAGTAGCTGGGATTACAGGCGCATGCCACCATGGCTGGCTAATTTTTTTATTTTTAGTAGAGACGAGGTTTCTCCATGTTGGCCCAGCTGGTCTTGAACTCCTGACCTCAGGTGATCTGCTGCCTTGGCCTCCCAAAGTGCTGGGATTATAGGTGTGAGCCACCATGCCTGGCCACTTTTCTTTTTTCTAAGAGACAGGGTCTCATGCTGTTGTCCAGGCTGGAGTGCAGTAGCACAATCTTAGCTCACTGCAGCCTCAAACTCCCGGGCTGAAATGATCCTCCCACCTCAGCCTCTCAATTAGCTGGGACTACAGGCACACAATACTGCACCTGACTAATTAAAAACATTTTTTTTTTTTTGTAGAAGTGGGGTCTCACTTTGTTGCCCAGGCAGGCCTGGAACTCCTGGTTTCAAGCAGTCCTCCTGCCTCAGGTTCTCAAAGTGTTGGAATTAAAGGGGTGAGCCACCACGCCCAACTGACCCTCACAATTTTTGCCATACCTGTGTGCCAGCTGTACCACTGCTTGCTTAGTAATATTTTTAAAAAATTTCTAAACTTTTGGATTATCTTCAAGTTATAGAAAAATGGGAAGAATAGTATATGAACACTTGATACTGTCCTACCTGTATTCAGATTGTTAATGTGTTGTGACATTTGCTTTCTCTTACTCTCTATAATATTAATATAAGCACACACCTGTATTTACATTTCACGTTTTTAAATTGTGAAATAATTATAGATTCATAGGGAGTTGGCAGAATGGTCTTTTGTAGTCTTCATCTAGTTTTCCCCAATAGGTGTGTTGTTTTTTTTTTTTTTTTTTTTTTTTTTTTTTTTTTTTTTTTGAGACGGAGTCTCACGCTGTTGCCCAGGCTGGAGTGCAGTGGCGCGATCTCGGCTCACTGCAAGCTCCGCCTCCCGGGTTCCCGCCATTCTCCTGCCTCAGCCTCCTGAGTAGCTGGGACTACAGGCGCCCGCCACCGCGCCTGGCTAATTTTTTGTATTTTTAGTAGAGACGGGGTTTCACTGTGGTCTCGATCTCCTGACCTTGTGATCCGCCCGCCTCGGCCTCCCAAAGTGCTGGGATTACAGGCTTGAGCCACCGCGCCCGGCCAATAGGTGTGTTTTATATAACTCTAATACAGTATCAAAGCCAGGAAATTGACGTTGGTACAATGTATATATATAGTTCTATGTCACTTTATCTTGTGTGTAGATTCATGTGACCACAATCAAGTTACTTCAGGAACTATTCCATTACCACAAAGATCTTCCTCATGCCACTCCTTTGTAGTTATATCTCCCTGTCCCCCTACCTTTTTTTCCTACTTAACTGTTTGAAAGTTAGATGCAGATATACTGACACTTTGCACTTAAATGTGTCAATAATTATCTCCTGAGTATAAGGACATTTCTCCTACCTAACCAGTTATTATACCTAGAAAATCAGTACTACATTAATAGTATATAATACATAGTCTTTATTAAAATTTCCTCAGTTGTCCCAAAAAATTCTTGCTGATTTGTTTTGATCCAGGATTCAGTAAGCATTCATGCATTGCATTTGGCTGTTATGTCTTAAGATTGAAGAGAGTCACCCTTTTCGTGGTGGTTGTGGTGATATTCATGACATTGCCTTGTAGAATATCGCAGTTTCCTGAGATTTTTTGAGGGCAAAACTCATGACTAATTAAAAGGATCCTGAAAGATCCTTTAAACATTTTTGCAAAAATGTTACATAGGCAATTGGTGTATCTTTTGTTATCTATCTCTCGTTTACCAGGAGGCACATAATGTCACGTTGTCTTATTATTTGGTGCTGTTAAGTTTGACCATATGATTTATCTGCTATAAAAGTTCGTTTTTTCCCATTGTGTTAACAAGTAATTTTGGATGTTATGCTTTGAGACATTATGAAAATACTGCTTCCTCTAAATTTGTATTCAGTTGTTTAGTGTACACCGTTGATTCTTATCTGAATCCATTAGTACACTGGAAGTTGTAAAATGGTGATTCTCTAATTTTATTATTCCCTTTATTACTGGCATTCTGAGAAAGAGTCTTCCTTTTTTGACTTCTTTTCTTTCATTCTCCCACATTTGTCCCAACTGTGGTCAGAGGGAGCCTCTTCAAGCTGGCTTGTTTGTCGTTTTGACGTGACCCTATTATTTTTGGAGCACTCCATTGCTTTCTGGCCTAAAAGATGTCCCATACTTACCTTGTGCATTTTTTGTCCCAGACCTGGTATCAGCCATTCCTCTAAGGAACCCTGGTTCCTACTTTAAATTTGAGAATTAAGTTTATTTAAGAGACACTTCATATCACTAATCTGTTCTCGACTTTTTAAATAATAAGCGTTAAAATAAATACATATTGGCCGGGCACAGTGGCTCACGCCTGTAATCCCAGCACTTTGGGAGGCTGAGGCGGGTGGATCACCTGAGGTTGGGAGTTCAAGACCAGCCTGACCAACGTGGAGAAACTCTGTCTCTACTAAAAATACCAAATTAGCCAGGTGTGGTGGTGCATGCCTGTAATCCCAGCTACTCGGGAGGCTGAGGCAGGAGAATCGCTTGAACCCGGGAGGCGGAGGTTGCAGTGAGCTGAGCTTGCATCATTACAGTTCCGCCTGGGCAAGAAGAGCGAAACTCCGTCTCAAAAAAATATATAAATAAATAAATAAGGTAAAATAGATACATATTAAAATGAAAATGTGGCCAGGCACAGTGGCTCACACCTGTAATCCCAGCACTTTGGAAGACCAAGGTGGGTGTATCACTTGAGATCTGGAGTTTGAGACCAGCCTGGCCAACATGGTGAAACCTTGTCTCTACTAAAAATACAAAAAGTAGGCATGGTGGGGTGCACCTGTAGTCCCAGCTACTTCAGAGGCTGAGGCAGGAGAATCACTTGAACCCAGAAGGTGGAGATTGCGGTGACCCAGGATCGCGCCACTGCACTCCAGTCTGGGAGACAGAGTGAGACTCTCTCAAAAAAAAAAGGCTAGGTGTGGTGGCTTACGCCTGTAATCCCAGCACTTTGGTAGGCTGAGGTGGGCAGATCATGAGGTCAGGAGTTTAAGACCAGCCTGGCCAACTTGGTGAAATCCCATCTCTACTAAAGATACAAAAGAAAAAATTAGCTGGGTGTGGTGGTGCGTGCCTGTATTCCCAGACTACTCTGGAGGCTGAGGCAGGAGAATTGCTTGAACCTGGGAGGCGGAGGTTGTGGTGAGCCGAGATTGTCCATTGTACTGCAGCCTGGGTGACAGGGTGAGACTCCGTCTCGGAAACAAAAAAAAAAATAGACTGGGCGTGGTGGTTCATGCCTGTAATCCCAGCATTTTAGGAGGCCGATGTGGGTGAATCACCTGAGGTCAGGAGTTCGAGACCAGCCTGGCCAATGTGGCAAAACCCCATCTCTACTGAAAATACAAAAACTTGCTGGGCATGGTGGCGGGCACCTGTAATCCTGGCTACTTGGGAGGCTGAGGCAGGAGAATCGCTTCAACCCGGGAGACAGAGGATGCAATGAGCTGGGATTCTGCCATTGCATTCCAGTGTGGGTAACAGAGCAAGACTCCGTCTCAATAAATACATAAATAAATAAATAAATAAATTTAAAAAACATGTGAAGCAGCTAAATCTCATGTCCCACAGTGGGCCATGTACCATATATTGGAAAACATTGCTTTCTATGTTCAGCATAAAGGTCGTTTGGGCCAATCTAAGTGATATGGAGGCTTTCTGTGGTGAACATGAGTCCTGGGGCATTCCCAGCTTGAGCCATAGACATAGCTTGGTGCTCATGATGAGTTTCTTCTGTGTGTTTTAGAAACTCCAATAGCAAAAATGATCGAAGGAACCGGAAGTTTAAGGAAGCTGAGCGGCTCTTCAGTAAATCCTCAGTTACCTCAGCAGCTGTAAGTAGTGGTGGTGGGGAAATCTTTCTTTGGCCTGTTGTTGGGGAATGTGTTTTCTCTTTCTCTTCCTCTGGGAGTGTTCTTCTGAGGTCTGTGGTCACTTTTCTAGTAACTGGTGGCTTTTCTTTTAGGCAGTAAGTGCATTGGCAGGAGTTCAAGACCAGCTCATTGAAAAGAGTAAGTTTATGTTTTTAAGTTTCTCATCAGTTTATTTTTAAGCTACCATCGCCCTTATATTTAATTCATCCAATTATGTATCTGAGAACTGCATTTCTTATGCTCTTCCCTCTTCCCCCTAGAAGTTTAAAAACTTTTAGGGTATCCTTAATCATGTTTTTCTCTACTCCCCCACCCAGACAAGGTCTCACTCTATAGCCCAAGCTGGAGTACAGTGGCATGATCATAGTTCACTGCAACCTCAAACTCCTAGGCTCAAGCAATCCTCCTGCCTCAGCCTCCCAAGTAGCTAGGACCACAGGCATCCGCCACCACACCTGGCTAATTTTTAAATTTTTTGAAGAGATAGGGTCTCACTATGTTGCCCAGGCTAGTCTATAATTCCTGGCATCAAATAATCCTCCCACTTCAGCCTCCCAAAATGGAGTACAGGCATGAGCCACCATGTGTGAGCAATCATATTTTTTCCTTTTGAGGAAGAAGTTACTCTTCTTGCCTCTTCTGTTGCATAAAGATTGGCTTTAGCATCTCAAAGGGACAAAGATATATTTTCATTCCTGATAAATCTTATAAATTCTTAGGGAATTAAAGTTAAAACAATAACTTTTATGGAAAATTTCAAATATGTCTTATAAATCTCCATGTACCCAATTTAATAATTCTTAGAAAATGTTCATCTTGGCCTGGTGCAGTGGCTCACACCTGTAATCCCAGCACTTTGGAATGGAGAGGTGGGAGGATTGCTTGAGCCCACAAGTTCAAGACCAGCTTAGTCAACAAAGCAAGACTCTGTCTCTACAAAAAATTAAAAAATTAGCCAGGCTTAGTGGCATGTGCCTGTAGTCCCAGCTATTAGAGAGGATGAGGTAAGAGGATTGCTTTAGCCCAGGAAGTTGAGGCTGCAGTGAGCCATGATCATGTCACTGTTCTAGCCTGGGTGACAAAGTGAGACCATGTCAAAAAATAAATAAATTAATTAAATAAATGCTCATCCCATAAATAGAATGTACCTGTATGTTCTTAAATATAAAATGGATAATAGTGCTATTTACTTTGTAAACGAATTATATCTTATTTTTTATACATAAACCATACAGTCTAATTTCCAGTGATGGGTTATAGATTTGTGCATTTATCTTTCTGAGTCAGACTCAGTGTAACTGTACTGGATGTTCTGTCTCTGTATTTCATCACCTTGAAATACGACCTGTTCTCGGTATTACTATGTACTTCTTTCAGAAGGTATATCTCGTTGTTGGATCTAGTTCTTTTTGCATTGGTGCAATGATATGAGGAAAAGGGATTTTAGTAGTTTGGGAATTAGAAGTATTTACTTATTATCTCTATGTACAGATTTCTTTTTTTTTTTTTTCTTTTTTGAGACGGAGCCTTGCTCTGTCACCCAGGCTGGAGTGCAGTGGCCGGATCTCAGCTCACTGCAAGCTCCGCGTACAGATTTCTAAATCTGTTGCTATGCCCTTAACCTCTTTCCTGGCTTTACTCCTGCATTTCCTTTTTTTTTTCTGAAACAGAATCTCGCTCTGTTGCCCAGGCTGGAGTGCAGTGGCACGAGTGGCATGATCTTGACTCACTGCAACCTCCGCCTCCTGGGGGCCTCCCAAAGTGCTGGGATTACAGGTGTGAGCCACTCTGCCTGGCCTGAATCCTGCATTTCTTTCTAGACATTTCCACTCATATTCACTCAAACATTTGATCTAAAACAGAATTGTTCTATTTCCTTCAAAATTTGTCTTCACAGATTTTTTGTGATGATACTCTGTAGACGTCTTTGATTCCTTTCTGCCAGCCTCATCAATTATACCAAGTCCTTTTGATTTTTCTATGACTCTCCACTAAATCTTACTTCTTTTTAATTAATGCCACTCTAGAATGTAGAGCTATATTACATTTTTTGTGGAGGAACAAAACTGGTTAAGGGACACCCTGCACCTCACTCCTATGAGTTGAGATGGAATGATATCTTAGTTTTCTTTTCTTTTTTTTTTTTTTTGGAGACGGAGTTTTGCTCTTGTCACCCACGCTGGAGTGCAATGGTATGATCTTGGCTCACTGCCACCTCCACCTCCCCGGTTCAAGCAATTCTCCTGCCTCAGCCTCCCGTATAGCTGGGATTACAGGTGTGCATCACCATGCCCAACTAATTTTTGTATTATTAGTAGAGATGTGGTCTCACCATGTTGACCAGGCTGATCTTGAACTCCTGACCTCAGGTGATCCACCTGCCTTGGCCTCCCAAAGTGCTGGGATTACAGGCGTGAGCCACCAGGTCCAGCCCTGACTTAGTTTTCACAAGAGCCTGTAATCCTGCCCTGGCTTAGGTGATCATTCAGTATATGGCTGTTTACCTGTCTGCCTGCAAGAATAGCTGCACCCAAGTACTTGTCAGGAAAAGACTCAAAAGTTACTGCTTTCAGAAGCTTGACTAAGACAAACACTTATGTACTAAAGATTTTTGGCTGAGCACAGTGGCTGGCTTATACCTTTGGGAAGCCGGTAGTCCCAGCTACTCAGGAGGCTGAGGTGGGAGGATTGCTTGAACCCAGGAGTTTGAGCCTGTAGTGAGCCATGACACTCCAGTCTGAGTGACAGAGCAAGACCTTGTCAAAACAAAACAAAAACCTAAAAAAGCTGGCGAGGTGGCTCACACTTAAAATCCCAGCACTTTGGGAGGCCGAGGTGAGAGGGTGAGCTCAGGAGTTCGAGATCAAACTAGGGAACATAGTGAGACCCTATCTCTACCAAAAACAAAACAAAACAAAATTAGCTGGATGTGGTGTCACACACCTGTAGTCTCAATGACTCAGGAAGCTGAGGGAGAAGGATCACTTGAACCCAGGAGGTCAAGGCTGCAGTGACTGTGCCACTGCACTGCGCTCTAGCCTGGGTGACAGTAAGAACCTATCTCAAAAAAATAAAAATTAAAAAAAAGTCCAATTTATGTATTTTTCTTTTGTTACATTTGTTTTTGTGGTCATATCTGAGAAACCATTGCCTAACCCAGTGGCATCTAAATTTTTTTTTTTTTTTTTGAGATGGAGTCTTGTTCTATTGCCCAGGCTGGGGTACAGTGACGTGATCTCAGCTCATCACAACCTCCACCTCCTGGGTTCAAGTGATTCTCTTGCCTCAGCCTCTCGAATAGCTGGGATGACAGGCGTGTGCCACCATGCCCAGCTAATTTTTGTTCTCTCCTATTTTTAGGAGAGAAGAGGTTTCACTCTGTTGGCCAGGCTGGTCTTGAACTCCTGACCTCGTGATCCTCCTGCCTCGGCCTCCCAAAGTGCTAGGATTACAGGCGTGAGCCACTGCGCCCGTCCTGGCATCTGAAATTTTTAGTTTTAGCTCTTACATTTGTGTCTGTGATCCATTTTGAGTTAATTTTTTTGTATGGTGTGAGATGGGGGTACAACTTCATTCTTTTGCATGTGAATATCTGGTTGTTCCAGCACCATTTGTTGAAAAGACTTTTCTTTCTTCATTGAATCGTCTTGTCATCCTTGTTGAAAATCAGTTGACTGTAAATATAAGGGTTCATCCTGGGACTCGGAATTCTAGTCCCTTGATTTATATGTTTATGCCAGTACCACACAGTGTTGATTACTGCAGCTTTGTGTAGCATGTTGTTTTTTTAGTGTGAAATCAGTTTTCTTGAACATCAGAAGGGGAGGATTGGTCAGTATGCTTTTTGTATAATAGCTTCATAGCTCTAGGCAGGGATGTCCAATATTTTGGTTTCTCTGGGCCACATTGGAAGAATTGTCTAGGGCCACACATAAAATATACTAACATTTACTATAGCTGATGAGCTAAAAACAAAAAATCACCAAAAAAATCTCATAATGTTTTAAGAAAGTTTACAAATTTGTGTTGGACCACATTCAAAGCTGTCCTGGGCTGCATGTGGCCCATGGTCCTTGGTGGGACAAGCTTGCTCTAGAGTTTCCTTTTCTGTTGTTTTCCTAAAATGTGTTCAAAAATAGGGTTTCATGATTTCTGAGATTTGGCTATTTCTCTCTTCTTCTGCTTTTCTGGAACTGTTTCCTTTACTTCTTGTACCCATATGCTACTCAATTTAAAATCTCTTCCTAGCAGATTATAATGTAAAGACCATAGGAAGAAGAAAACTGGGCCAGATGTGGTGGCTCACACCTATAATCCCAGAACTTTGGGAACCTGAGGCTGGCGGATCACTTGAAGTCAGGAGTTTGAGACCAGCCTGGCCAACATTTCAAAACCCCGTCTTTGCTAAAAAGACAAAAGTGAGCCGGGCATGGTGGTGGGTTCCTATAATCCCAGCTACTCAGAAGGCTGAGGCAGGGGAACCATTTGAACTGGGAAGGTGGAGATGGCAGTGAGCTGAGATCGCGCCACTGCACTCCAGCCTGGGTGCAACACAGCGAGACTGTGTCTCAAAAAAAAGAAAACTGGTCCCTTGGTTCTGCTACCACATGACCTTTTTTGGCAAGTTTTAGAAATTGATAATGTGTGTGTATATATGTGTGTGTGTGTGTATGTGTGTGTATATATATATATACATTTTTTTTGTTTTTTGTTTTTTGAGACGGAGTCTTGCTTTTGCTGCCCATGCTGGAGTGCAATGGCGCCATCTTGGCTCACTGCAACCTCCACCTCCTGGGTTCAAGTGATTCTCCTGTCTCAGCCTCCCGAGTAGCTGAGATTATAGGTGCCCACCACCACGCCTGGCTAATTTTTTGTATTTTTAGTAGAGGTGGGGTTTCACCATGTTGGCCAGGCTGGTCTTGAACTCCTGACCTCAGGTGATCCAGCTGCCTCGGTCTTCCAGAGTGCTGGGATTACAGACATGAGCCACCGTGCTCGGCCAGGTAATGTATATATTTAGGATCCTTCAACAGTTGAGTAAAGTGAAAGTCTTCCCTCACTCATCCTCACCTATTAAGATTTTAAAGAAATTCCTTTCAGGAAAAACAAGTATATATATAAATGAAATACAAATATAACTGTATTAGTCTGTTTTCACACTGCTCTAAAGAAATAGCTGAGACTGGGTAATTTATAAAGGAAAGATGTTTAATTGACCCACAGTTCTACATGGCTGGGGAGGCCTCAGGAAACTTACCATCATGGTGGAAGGCGAAGGGGAAGCAAGCACCTTCTTCACAAGGCAGTAGGAGAGAGAATGCGCATGAAGGAGGAGCCTCTAAACATTTTTAAAACCATCAGTTCTTGTGAGAACTCCCTCACTATCACAGGAATAGCATGGGGAAAACCAACTCATGATCCAGTCACCTCCCACCAAGTCTCTCCCTCAACATGTGGGGATTACAATTTGAGATGAGATTTAGGTGGGGACACAGAGCCAAACCATACTGATAACTATATATATATATTTTTTTTGAGATGGAGTCTTGCTCTGTCACCCAGAGCAACATTGCAGTGGCACAATCTCGGCTCATGCAATCTCTGCTTCCCGGGTTCAAGCAATTCTCTCTGCCTCAGCCTCCTGAATAGCTGGGACGACAGGTGCCTGCCACCACACCTGGTTAATTTTTGTGTTAGTAGAGATGGGGTTTTGCTATGCTGACCAGGCTGGTCTTGAACTCCTGACCTCAGGTGATCCACCCACCTCGGCCTCCCAAAGTGCTGGGATTACGGGCATGAGCCACTGCATGCAGCATTTTTGTTTTTATTTTTTTTTAAGAGACAGAGTCTTGCTCTGTTGCCCAGGCTAGAGTGCATTGCAGTGGTAAGATCGTAGCTCACTGCAGGCTCAAACTCACGGGCACCTCAGCCTCCTGAATAGCTGAGACTACAGATATGTGCTGCCATGTCTGGCTAATTTTTAATTTTTGTTTTTATAGAGATGAGAGTCTGGCTGTGTTGTCTAAACTGGTCTTGAACACTTGGCCTCAAGCCATCCGCCTGCTTCAGCCTCCCAGAGCACTGGGATTACAGGCATGAGATACTGTGCCTGATCTATAAATATATATATATTTATACAAGTTGTTATTGAGCTTGCTTTTATTTATTTAATATAATCTACAGTGATGTTTTAAAATTGAGAACATGTGTCAGCTGAATATTACTGCATTTTAAAAATATTCTTGGCAGAGTATGTGGCTCATGCCTGTAATCTCAGCAGTTTGGGAGGTTGAAGCAGGAGGATTGCTTGAGCCCAGGAGTTCGAGACCAGCCTGGGCAACATAGTGAGACTCCATCTTAAAACAAATAAAATTATCCAAGTGTGGTGGCATGTGCCAGTAGTTCCAGCTACTGGGGAGGCTGAGATGGGAGGATAATTTGAACCCAGGAGTTTGAGGCTGCCATGAGCTGTGATCACACCAGTTCATACCAGTGCACTCTAGCCTGGGTGACAGAGTGAGACCTTGTCTCAAAATACAATAAAATAAAATAAAACTTAGCAGGGCTGGGTGTAGTGGCTCATGCCTGTAATGTCAGCACTTTGGAAGGCAGATCTCTTGAGCCCAGGAGTGCAAGACCAGCCTGGGCAACATGGTGAAACCCCATCTCTGCAAAAAATAGAAAAATTAGCTGGGCTTATGCGTATGGGCACCTGCAGTCCCAGCTATGTGGGAGGCTGAGGTATAAAGATCACCTGAGCCCAGGAAGTAAAGGCTGCTGTGAACGGAAATTCCGCCACTGCACTCCAGCCTAGGTGACAGAGTGAGACCCTATCTCAAAAAAAAAAAAAAAAAAAAAAAAAGACTTATCAGGTTCAAGTTCAACAGATCTTAAAGGTTAAACAAACAAAAAACAAAATGGAAAACTTAGAGTAATTCAGGAATGGGCTGTCTTCTGCCTCTTTGGCCTTTTTTTTTTTTTTTTTTAATAAAAAGACAGGATCCCCGTATGGTTTGGGGAAGAAACCAGGGCCAGCTATAGGCACTTTTTCCAAGATCATCCCTCACTTCCCTGGAGTCCTATCTGATGCTTTATGTATAATTATTAATCCCATTAGTGTATTCTGTGGTTAAATAACCTTTATGCAGTGAGGTTATCCTGGCTGTATGTTCCTGTCTCCCAACTGCCCTTAGAGATGTTGTCTCTGGTTACATTGTTTCAGATTACATGCTTTTTCAGGACCTGTGGTAACTTTGATCCTTTGTGTGTCTCTTCTCTGTCAACATGTATCTTCTCTGTCAATTAGAGGATGGGGAATGGTTTTTTCCTATTAGTGTTCATGTTGATGGACGGATTGCCTGAGGAGTACTGATGATGCATTTGGAAACTTGTGTTTTATTTCCTCCAGGGGAGCCAGGAAGTGGGACGGAAAGTGACACTTCTCCAGACTTCCACAATCAGGAAAACGAGCCCAGCCAGGAGGACCCTGAGGATCTGGATGGATCTGTGCAGGGAGTGAAACCTCAGAAGGCTGCTTCCTCTACTTCCTCAGGGAGTCACCACAGCAGCCATAAAAAGCGAAAGAATAAAAACCGGCACAGGTCAGTGGCAGGAATCCCACCCCCTGCAGCTCCCATGACCATTGCTGTGAAGGGAATTGCCTAGAATAAAAACTCTTTAGGATTGTTGCAGACCCTTTCTGTTGCTGATGGCAAGAAAGTGCTTAGGTCCAAGTGAATGGGCTAATTTGCTCAAAGGGAGGAATTGGTGGGCATTAGAGTAACGTTCAAGGAAGACTCCCGGGCATCCTTCTCACTGTTTCTAGTGTAGAATAGTTTTATTCCATAAAAACCTTGTTTCATATGGTGAATATGGAATAATTTTAGAAGAGAAAAAGAAATAAAAATGGAATCTGTGTAATAGTATTTGAAAAATGCCACTAGTACTTTTTGGGAAGCTGTAAAGTGGGCTAAAGTCTTCTGCTGGTAATCCTGATCTTTGCCTACTCTTGTTTCTTTGTGG
Source organism: Macaca fascicularis (assembly GCF_037993035.2). Classification (NCBI taxonomy): domain Eukaryota; kingdom Metazoa; phylum Chordata; class Mammalia; order Primates; family Cercopithecidae; genus Macaca; species Macaca fascicularis. The sequence goes on from NC_088375.1 coordinate 197,428,455, forward strand.
ATGGAGAGAACTGATTTGACATGCCTTTTTTTCTCTTTAAATACAAGTTTTTTTTTTTTTTATTGCTTGTGATTTTTCTGTTTCTGTATTTCTCAGCAATATGCTGACTTCAGATACTGGAGGAACAGTATAAAGCCTGTAAAATATGAGAGTGTCTTCATAGGTAACGTGTAATGTTGGTGCACTGTGTTTTTTTTGCGGTACATAATGAGATAGGAATGACGTCAGTGGACAGAGAGGCCAGGTATCACCCAGAGAGGGTTTCAGCATTCACTCTGCCTGGGGTTTGTATGATAATGCTGGGGTTTGTTAACTCAGATAATTGGAAATTATGCAGCTTGACCTAAAGAGTATAAGGCACAGTTTCTAGAGTAAGGAGTTTTGCTGGCCTCAAGCCTTCCGGGAGTAATGGAGACCCTATACATACCTGTTTCCATGCCTCCTAGAAGTTTCAAAGCCAGGGCAAGATTCCTCAGTGTAGAAACTGTACCTTTGTTCTACTTCTCCTGGAAGACTGCATGCTGAGCAGGTGAAAGGGGGCAATGCAGGGAATGGGTGGCATTCCCTGTCCTCCAGTTTGCTTCTGTATTTGCTTTACAAATCTGTAGTGTATTCCTTCATGCACCCAAGGTATTAAACTTGTTAGTTTCATGGATATGACAGTGCCTGGGGATGACATAGAATTAACTGTACCTGATTTGAACCTCCTTGGTTTGCATCAGCTGGTTCTTCAATTATTTTAAGAGTTTTTCTTGTTGATGGTAATGGTGTTTTCTAGACTGCAGAAATAGTATTTCATTCAAATAATGACTGAGGACTGCTGCTTAACATTTTTCTGCAAACCAGAAGTCACCATCCTAATTGCATAACTGTAGTAAGAAATAGCAAAAATTGCATATCTATTTCTTTATATATTTTTGAAAGGCTGTAGGTTATTTGACCAGCTGTAATAGACTGGTGCTAGCTTATCATGAATAAGAGAGAAATACATTCTTAAAAATTTTTTTAAATTGTCAAGTTAATTAAATGTCATGCTCTGTGTTGCTTTTTTTTTTTTTTTTTTTTTTTTTGAGACGGAGTCTCGCTTTACCGCCCAGGCTGGAGTGCAGTGGCCGGATCTCAGCTCACTGCAAGCTCCGCCTCCCGGGTTTACGCCATTCTCCTGCCTCAGCCTCCCGAGCAGTTGGGACTACAGGCGCCTGCCACCGCGCCCGGCTAGTTTTTTGTATTTTTTTAGTAGAGACGGGGTTTCACCGTGTTAGCCAGGATGGTCTCGATCTCCTGACCTTGTGATCCGCCCGTCTCGGCCTCCCAAAGTGCTGGGACTACAGGCTTGAGCCACCGCGCCCGGCCTCTGTGTTGCTTTTATTAAATTTACTCCAGTGTCATTTATTGTTATTTTTATTTTTTTTTTTGAGACGGAGTCTTGCTCTGTCACCCAGGCTAGAGTGCAGTGGCGTGATCTCAGCTCCCTGCAATCTCAGCTTCCTGGGTTCAAACGATTCTCCTGCCTCAGCCTCCTGAGTAGTTGGGAATACAGATGTGCACCACTGTGCCCAGCTAATTTTTGTATTTTTAGTAGAGACACATTTCACTGTGTTGGCGTGAACTCCTGGCCTCGGGTGATCTACCTGCCTTGGCCTCCCAAAGTGCTAGGATTACAGGATGAGCCACTGTGCCTGGCCTAGTGTCATTTCAAAGTAGTGATTATTTTCTTATTTCATAGTGTCTAGAGTAGGGAGGAAACTCTTTGAAAGTTTCTGGGAGTTTTTTCCATTACTGATTATTAATAGACTCTCTAGATAGCTGTTTATTTCAGGTAGTTCTTCCTTCATTTCCATTAATGACATTATTAGCTGATGACTGATAAAAAGGAGTTAAAGAGGTGCTGAACTTTGCTTTCTTCTTGCAGGTTTCTAGCACATTTCCATAGGAGTAATACTTCTTCCTATCCTAGGAGATATCTCTTTCCAGAAAAATAGTGGTAGTTGTAAAGATCTTTGATATTAGTTACTGCTTCACAAATAGTGTTTTCTGTTTGGAAAGCAGAATCCTGCTTTTTATTGCTGTCCTTTTGTCTTCCCTCTGATTTAATATCTGGCTGATCTCCCTTGGCCATAGGCACTCATCTGCCCCAAGAAAGGACAGTGAAGCTGATTTGCTTCCTTTCTAGGGAAGCAAAATTCAGTGTGCCTGAATGGCACATGAGTGGTCAGTTAAGGCTCTCGGACTCCTGCCATCTTTAGTCAGGAATTGTGTCTGCTCCAAGTCCCTTACCATGGCTGACTGATATCTCAGTAGGGCTGGCAGATTGGGGTGGGGACAGAGCATGGTGTCTATGTACATTGTTAAGTTTGTACCCAGTATAGTACATGTTTCTCCTCCAGTGTGCCATACCCCATATAGTGAGATGAGTCAATAATAAATTATTTCAGCAGATGTTTCAGTACTTACTGTGTGCCAGACACTAGTTAGTGGTGAGCAAAGCAAAGTGGAAATAAATATGGCACTTAAGCAAAAGGAAATAACTTTTCAATTTGCCCTCTTCAGGAATATGAAATTCTTTTTTTTCTTGAAACAAGGTCTTGCTGTATTGCCCAGGCTGGAGTGTAAAGTGAAACTACTTTGTGAGAGATATTGACATTAAGCTTTCTTCCAGCTTTACTCTTGTAAACATTGTCTAGGAGGAGAATGTAGCCATTTGCATATTGTTTTAGGACCTAAATGTAGCCATTTGCATATTGTTTTAGGACCTAAATGTAGCCATTTGCGTATTGTTTTAGTCTGGAAGGTGTTGGAGCCAGCGAAGCAGCAGGTGTCATGCTTCAGGTTGATGTTTGCTTTGGAGGCCTGCCCATACCATGGCCTGCTAGCGATGATGGCACAAAATGGTCTCCTCCTCTGTACTGCTCCCTCCAGATCCCTGAGACTCAGGTGTTTGTGGATGGCAGCTTTCCCTTGTTTTAACAGGGGTGCTGCAGGCCGGGTGCAATGGCTCATGCTGGTAATCCCAGCACTTTGGGAGTCCGAGGCAGATGGATCACCTGAGGTCAGGAGTTCAAGACCAGCTTGGCCAACATGACGAAACCCTGTCTCTACTAAAAATACAACAATTAGCTGGACTTGATGGCAGGCGCCTGTAATCCCAGCTACTAGGGAGGCTGAGGCAGTAGAATCACTTGAACCCAGAAGGCGGAGGTTACAGTGAGCCAAGATTGCGCCCTTGCACTCCAGCCTGGGTGACAAGAGCAAAACTCTGTCTAAAAGAAAAGGGGGTGCTGCAGACTTTTGTGTTTCTCGATTGTAGCCCTGATGTAGATAGTTAATTGCCATCACCTACTTAGGTGGCAGAACAATACTGTTCTTCATTTTCTGGAACAAGGTTCCACCACTCAAGTTTATTCATTCAACTTTGGGCTTGTAGGATGAACACTGTAGAAAAGGAGCATGGTGTTCCCTGAACATGTTTAGAACATAGAACTTGAGGGAGGCTGAGGCAGGAGAATGGCGTGAACCCGGGAGGCGGAGCTTGCAGTGAGCCGAGATTGCGTCACTGCATTCCAGCCTGGGTGACAGAGCAAGACTCCATCTCAAAAAACAATGACAACAATAACAAAAACAAACCAACCACATAACTTGAGTAAAAAGTTGTAAAATGTTTTCCTTTTTCAAAGTTTAGACTGTGTTGTAGTTTTTTATTTTAGTGAAAGTATATTATGCTGAGTTGTTAGTACTGTCTTCAAAGTGCCTTTCGTTATATAACTAAACCTTTCTTTCTCTGTTTCTCTAATGCCCTAATTATATTTATCAGTACAATTAAATATTTTAAAAGTTCTAACTCCGAATTTGGCAGCTAATAAAAGGGCTCCAGGTGTCTGTAGTTTTCTAATGAAATAACTTTTTCTTTCATAGTCTAGTCTTCTGATATGAAATCCACTGAAGGAAGGGAATCTCCTGACCACAAAATCTTTGGTGCTTTGATGTTTGAAACTTTGTTGCTTAAGATTCTTAAAGCTGATTTTGTTTCTACAATTCTTGCTAGGGTGGCTAATCGACTAATTTGTTCAATTAGTATATTAATTTCTATTGCTTTCTTCCTTTCAAATGCTGCCCCTCAGCCCGTCTGGCATGTTTGATTATGACTTTGAGTAAGTTTGATTTGAATTAGTATTTGTGCTGTGTTGTTTAGTGTGTAGACACCAGTATGCCTTTTTGAGACCTTTCTAACCCATAGTTTATCTGTTTAATTGTAGGTATGTATATTAGGTTAGGCTGGGAAGTTTTTTTTAAAAACAGAAAAACGTGATGGAGGTAACATTTTATTTAATCACTTAAGCAAAATTAAGTAAACTTCACTTTTATGCATTTTAATTTCTTTTAAAATAGATAACCTTTAACTCATATTTAAATTGATTTTCTGGCTTTGCTTCATAAGGAGAATAATAGCTTAAGATCTGATACTTTGCTTTGGAAAGATTTAAAAATTGAAATTCATTTAATTTATTTTGCGTTTCATGTCCAGAAATACAAACTCCTAGTCTCTTTCCTGTTGTTAATCACCATGTGTCTCAGTAATTTTCAGTGATATAGTTACAGAACTAACACATTAACATAGAGCATGCCCTCTTAATTCAATCTCTTTAACATGTAGTTCTGGAATTGTTTTAACATTATATGGCTTTTGTAGCTGCTGTATACATTTCTTTTTAGAGTCATCTAAGTTTGCCTTAGGGCAAAAATGTGTGCTCATAATTTTTAATACTTGCTTGATAATATCTGGGTAAACAACTAAATATGACATAGTCTAATGAAGAATGTGGATTTTTCTTAACCAAATAGTCTTTGTTATAGCTTATGCCCTATGCAGTAGCTGATTGTGGGACCCATTTCCTGTAAATTAAAATGGAAATATCTTTTATCTTTTCTGTCACAGGATTGATCTGAAGTTAAACAAAAAACCACGAGCTGTAAGTATCAGCCAGACCACTTCAGAGAGGCTGGCAATTTTGTAGATGATTAGGAAAATGTATTTGTCTTCAGAGATTGAGTGTTCCCAACCTGGAGTCATAACTCTTGATTTAAAGTCTGGGGTATCCATCTGGATATACTTCAACTTTTAGGTGTAATTTTTTTTTTGAGAGACAGTTTCTTGCTCTGTCACCTAGACTACAGTGCAGTATCATCACGATCAAAGCTCACTGTGGCCTTGACCTCCTGTGCTTGGCTTCCTGAGTAGCTGGGAGTACAGGTCCATGCCACCTCGCCTGGCTAATTTTTGTACTTTTTGTAGATATGGGGTTTCGCCATGATGCCCAGTCTGGAACTCCTGGACTTAAGCAATCCTCCTACCCCAGCCTTCCAAAGTGTTGGGATTACAGGTGTGAGCCAGCGTGCCTGGCCTGTAGTTTTGTATTTTAAGGAGAGAAAGAGGTCACATACTTTTTTTTTTTTTTTGAGACAGAGTCTCGCTCTGTCGCTCAGGCTGGAGTGCAGTGCAATCTTGGGTCACTGCAATCTCTGCCTCCTAGGTTCAAGTGATTCTCCTGCTTCAGCCTCCTGAGTAGCTGGGATTACAGGTGTATGCCACCATGCCCAGCTAATTTTTGTATTTTAGTAGAGATGAGGTTTCTCCATGTTGGCTATGCTGGTCTTGAACTCCTGACCTCGTGATCCGCCCACCTCAGCCTCCTGAAGTGCTGGGATTACAGGTGTGAGCCACCGCATCTGGCCAGTCACATACATTTTTGATGATGAAATTTCCCTTTAATTAAATGATAAATTGTTAATACTAGCTCTTTTTTTTTTGGACTAGTGAGTTCAGATGCTCTAATAAGAGCAGAATTGATGTTTCAATCCCTTTATGGACTCAGAAGGCAGACCATTTTCAGATGTGAAGTATTGTACATCATATTTGGAATACAATCTTTTTTTTAGTGTGTGTGTGTGTGTGTGAGAGACAGGGTCTGGCTCTGTCACCCAAGCCAGAGTGCAATGGTGCGATCTTGGCTCACTGTATCCTCTGCCTCCCAGGCTCAAGCCATCCTCCCACCTCAGACTCCCAGGTAGCTGGGACCACAGGCATGAGCCACCACACCTGGCTAATTTTTATATTTTTTGTAGAGATATGGTCTTAATTTGTTACCCAGGCTGGTCTCGAGCTCCTGACCTCAAGTGATCTGCCCGCCTGGGACTCCCTAAGTCGTGCTGGGATTACAGGCCTGAGCCACCACACCTGGCCTGAAATATAATCTTTTTTTTTTTTTTTTTGGGAGACAGAGTTTCACTCTTGTTGCCCAGTCTGTAGTGCAATGGCATGGTCTTTGCTCACTGCAACCGCCGCCTTCCAGATTCAAGCGATTCTCCTGCCTCAGCCTCCTGAGGCAGGAATTACAGGCGCCCACCACCACGTCCCGCCAATATTTTGTGTTTTTAGTAGAGACGGGGTTTCACGATGCTGGCCAGGCTGGTCTCGAACTCCTGACCTCGTGATCCGCCCACCTCGGCCTCCCAAAGTGCTGAGATGACAGGTGTGAGCCACCACACCCAGCCTAAAATAGAATCTTTAGCTATGGAGCAATCTCCTGGCAGAGTTGTTAATGAGATATTTTTTTCCCTTAGGGTCAAACAACTGTTCTGCTGAGAGTAAGTTGGGACTTTTGTTTTTCTCTCTTTAGGACTATTAGAAGACACGTTAGTGCAGAAGCTTCCAGGCTGTAGAGCCCTGCTTCTTCCCTTCTCTGACCTCACAAAGATAAACATCGTTCACCTGAGTTCGTGGCCATCCACCTCTGCTCTCCCAGACCCAGTGCCTGTGACTTTGAGTAGTTTGTTCTAAATGTGGTGACAAACAAGTCATTTCTGTAAGACATTGGATCTTACTTTATGTCATTTTTAGTAACAGAACTGCAGGAAGATCAAGACAATGTTATAATCCCAGCAAGTTGCTAACTGTGCGTTTCTCCCTTCTTAGAATGAATGTCTCCCCCCAAACTGGCTGGCACCAGCTTCATCTGTGATACCCATCAAGAAATGTTCTCTGGTTTTGTTTTATGCTGAAAGTAGAACACAAGTCACATTTCAGATGGAGGCTGTAAATATCTGGCATTTTCTTATATTGTTTTATGTGTTCTTGTTTTTCTCGTCGTTTTTATCTTATTTTCTTTGGGGTTTTTTTGTAATGCCTTGTACAGCTCATACCTTCCTGCTGACATATCTGATCATCTTTTTCATGCAGTTGCCGATATTCATAACTGAAAATAATCTGGTTTATCATAAGTGAAATGGGAAACTTGGCTCTGTTTTTTTGCAAGGAGAGGTAAAGAGTGTTTATTTAGTAATTACCTATCTTAAATCTTTCTGAGTTGGTAGCAGATTCGTGTTCAAGGAGCAGGAAAAATGGAAAAACATAAGTTTAAATCAATTCTTTTAAAATAGCTATTTTTATTCTTTTGTATAAATAAAATTTCACAGGCTTCAAATTCTCATGCTTTACTTTTAAACCCAAGATTGTTTTTTCACTTATTTATTCATATCATGCCTTATGGAAATTTCTTTTTCTGTATTTTCTGTCTTTGCTGGTATTCACCTGATTAAATATTGCTCTAAAAATCACCATGGCATATGGAAAGTCTCAAAATTATACCAAAAGTGATAACTTATGTCATTCTTAAGTGGAGTGAAGGATAGCATCAGTGAGAGCCAGTGTTGCCCAGCAGGTCTCCCTTTCTTGGAGGGCTTGATGGGCTGAGGAATTTGCTAGTAATTGTTACCTGCCTCTAGTGCTGTGGTGAATTTGAGACAGGGTCTGGCTGCACATTGGAATCACCTGAGAAGCTTTAAAATACTCATGCCTGGATCCCACCCCCAGAGACTTAGGGTACAGCCTAGTTATTGGGAATTTCTTTAAAAGAGTTCCTGGGATTCTGATGAGAAGCCGGGTTGAGAACCACTACATTAGAAGACTGAATGGTTTAATTTAAGTCCTATGTTATGAATTGGTCTAAGGGATAAGATTTGGGGTCTAACCTTTCCTTTGACTCTAGTTAGTCATAGTCCTTGACTTATGCCTATATCTTTGTAAGAAACAGTATGTTTCATTTGTGATAATATTGGTAGGACCGAATATGGATGGCATCTACTGTAAAACAAGTCTACCTTGTCAGATGTGCAAAAGCTTTCAGTCTTGTTTTCAAATACACTTTTGTGTGTGTGTTTTTATTTTATTTTATTTTATTTTTTTAAACTCTGGCTATTTAGATGTCTTTGGCTGTGTCTTTGGTAGCAGAACTCCAATGTCAGGATTTTTAAGGAAATAGTTTCTTATATTTAGATTAGTCCTTAAAAAAAAAATCCTAGAAGCATTCTATATTTTTTGTCTGTTGGTCTCCTTTACTGGAAGGGAGGAGTGGGATGCCTGCAGTTTCCTTCCTTTTGAGGAAAGCACACAGCAGATCTTAAAATATTTTTGACTCTTACAGGTTGAGATTGCTAGAGATGGAATAGTACTGCTCTGTTGCACCACTGCACTCCAGCAGCCTGGGCGACAGAGCGAGACTCCGTCTCAAAAAAAAAAAAAAAAAAAAAAAAAAGAATAGTACTGCTCTTAAAAAGATTATTCACGTATTTATGAAGCTGCAGTGCGATGCCTACAGTTTCCTTCCCTCTGAGGAAAGCACACAGCAGACCTTAAAATATTTTTGACTCTCATAGTTTGACATTGTTAGAGATAGAATGGTACTGCTCTTAAAAAGATTATTTATGTATTTTATTCATTTATTTATTTATTGACAGGATCTCGCTCTGTTTCCCAGGCTGGAGTGCAGTGGCCTGATCAAAGTTCACTGCAGCCTCGAACTTCTGGGCTCAAGCCATCTTCCTGCTTTAGCCTCCCTAGTACCTGGGACTAAAGGTGCATGTCACCATGCCCAGCTAATTTAAAACATTTTTATTTTGTTTTTTTATTCTTTTTTTTTTTTTTTTTTTTTTTTTTTTTTTTTTTTTTTGAGACGTAGTCTAGCTCGGTCGCCCAGGCTGGAGTGCAGTGGCCAGATCTCAGCTCACTGCAAGCTCCGCCTCCCGGGTTTACGCCATTCTCCTGCCTCAGCCTCCCGAGTAGCTGGGACTACAGGCGCCCGCCACCTCGCCCGGCTAGTTTTTTGTATTTTTTAGTAGAGACGGGGTTTCACCGTGTTAGCCAGGATGGTCTCGATCTCCTGACCTTGTGATCCGCCCGTCTCGGCCTCCCAAAGTGCTGGGATTACAGGCTTGAGCCACCGCGCCCGGCCAACATTTTTATTTTGTAACGATGGGTTCTTGCTATGTTGCCCAGGCTGGTCTCAGACTTCTGGCCTCAAGCAGTCCTCCTGCCTTGGCCTCCCAAAGTGCTGGGATTATAGGCATCAAGTGATTCTCCTGCCTCAGCCTCCCCAGTAGCTGGGACTACAGGCATGCGCCACCATGCCCATCTAAGTTTTGTAGTTTTAGTAGAGACGGGGTTTTGCCATGATGGGCAGGCTGGTCTTGAACTCCTGACCTCAGGTGATCCACCCACCTCAGCCTCCCAAAGTGCTGGGATTACAGGCGTGAACCATGGCATCTGACAATATAGAGTATTCTTGACATCTTGACCTGTGCAGTAAATAAGGTAATTAAAATGAATGATAAATAGTCTAAGCTTGAAAGTTAAAGAGCCTAAGCTTGAAACACTCTGTGACTTAGTTTTTGCATTTATTCTGTCTTCTGTGCCCCCCCCGAGCCTTACTCCAAATTAATGAGGCATTATTTTATTTATTTATTTTTTTGAGATGGAGTCTCGCTCTGTCATCCAGGCTAGAGTGCAGTGGCACGATTTTGGCTCACTGCAACCTCCGCCTCCCGGGTTCAAGCGATTCTTCCGCCTCAACTTCTCGAGTAGCGGGGACTACAGGCACGAGCTACCATGCCCAGCTAATTTTTGTATTTGTAATAGAGACGGGGTTTCACCATATTGGCCAGGCTGGTCTCGAACTCCTGAGCTCGTAATCCACCTGCCTCGGCCTCCCAAAGTGCTGGGATTACAGGCATGAGCCACCGCACCCAGCCCAATGAGGCATTATTGCTTAAAAAATTCACATCAAGCTGGGTGTGGTGATACGCACCTTTAGTCCCAGCTGCTTGGGAGGCTGAGAGGCTGCAGGATTGCTTGAAGCCAGGAGTTCAAGGCTACAGTGCGCTACGATCATGCCTGTGAATGGCCACTTAACTACAGCCTGAGTAGCATAGCAAGACACTGTCTCTAAAAAAAACAGAAAATTGACATCTGAAACCCTGACTACAGGAGCACTATACTGGTTTATGTGAAGTGTGGGGAGAGAGCAGGATTGTACTTCTTTGTACACATTTGCTTCTCCCAGGATAGTGTCATAGTGCCTAGGGAGGTGATGTGTGTGTCAGATACAGTGATAGTGAAAAGAAGGGATTGGAATTTTCATACCTGTGTCTGTCTAAATGAGCATTATCATGTCTGAATTGTCTAAGTGATAAGCTTCATGATTTGAAACAGTTTTCACTTTGAAAAATTGCTTCTATTGATTAAAAGTTGTCACCACTGAAGTCGGCTGTGGTGGAGTCGATGCTGATTCTCACTTAGGGCAGTGGCCTCCAAGGGGAAGAGGGTGCACAGGATGGCTGGGTTGGGGTGGGAAGAAAAGATTAGGCCTTTGGTTTATATTCACTTTCAGGCTCAGCCTTATTTAGTTTTTCACTTTGAATGTATTATATATATACATCAGTATTAGTTCATTAGTACATGTAGGTCATTAATTTATAAATAAAAGGTTGAACCACAAGAAACTGCTGATAATCGTTTTTGATCTGTAAAAGTGGCAGTTATCATAGTTTAACCGCGTATACATGTTGGGGATGTATATGCTTCGAGTTTTTACCGTTTGTGTACAGAAAATAAACTTTGGAGACCCCTAGCCCCCTCCTCAGCTCCCAACCCCCACCCTGATAACTTATTTCTATATCCTAGGTGTGGGGATGGGAAGATTTTAAAGTATCTTATTAATTTGAATACATGTGTCTTAGTCTGTTTGAGCTGCTATAACAAAAACATAAACTAAATGGCTTATAAACAACAAACATTTCTTACAGTTCTGGAGACTAGGAAGTCCAAGATCAAGGCACCAGCAATAGCCAGTGTCTGGTGAAGGTGTGCTTTCTGGTTCACAGATGGTGCCTTCTAGCTGTGTCCTCACATGGTGGAAGGAGAACAAGCTCCTTCAGGCCTCTTTTTGAAAACATTTTTGAGACGTGGTCTCACTTTGTTGCCCAGGCTAGGGTCCAGGGGCACAATCACAGCTCACTGCAGACTCAACTTCCCAGGCTCAAGTGACCCTCTCACCTCCACCTCTCAGTTAGCTGGGATTACAGTCTGTGTCACCACACCTGGCTAGCTTTTTTTTTTTTTTAATGTTTTGTAGGCAGGGTCTTGGTATGTTGCCCAGGCTGGTTTTGAACTCCTGGGCTCAAGTGACCCTCCTTGCCTTGGCCTCCCAAAGTGCCGGGATTCTAGATGTGAGCCACCAGGCCTGGCCTCAGGGCTCTTTTATTTATTTTTATTTTTTTAGAGACAGGGTCTCACTTTGTTGCCCAGTCTGGTCTTAAAATCCTGGGCTCAAGTCATCCTTTTGCCTCAGCCTCCCAAAATGCAAGGATTACAGGAGTGAGCCACCGCACCTGACTCCTCAGGCCTGTATAAGGACACTGATCCCATTTATGAGCATTCTGTCCTCATGATTTAAGCACCCCAAAGCCACTTCTCTTAATTCCATCACTTTGGGGGTATTTCAACCTATGAATTTTGGGGGGACATAAACATTCAGACTGTAGCAACGTGCAAATAGCATGTGCTCAAATGGCACTGAAGTATATTCAGGGTAAAGGAAGTGTTCCTGTCCCTCAGCTGTCAGTTCCCCTTCCCAGAGGCAACCCCAGAGTTCCACTGTGTCCTTCCCGAAGACCTTTGTACACGTATGAGCAGTATGCACACATGCATGCGTCTGTTCACAGAAATGGTAGCATACTGTTCTCTCCTTTTTTCATCTAGCACTCTAGCACAGAAAACGTTCCACATGTACAACTGCCTCGTTATTTTTATTGGCTACTTTATATTCCATTGCGTGTGTATACCAAAGTTTACTTAATCAGTCCTCTGTTGATTGCATTAATATTGTTTCTCATCTTTTGCTGTTTCAGACAGTGTCAGAGTGAATAGCCCTAGATGCATCATTTTGCAAGTAAGTACCTGTAGGATAAATTTTCAGCAGTGAGGCCAGGCATGCTGGCTCATGCCTGTAATCCCAGCACTTTGGGAGGCCAAGGCAGGAGGATGGTGAGAGGCCATGGTGAGATGATTGCTTGAGCCCAAGAGTTCAAGACTAGCCTGGGCCACAAAGTAAGACCCTGTTTCTACAAGAAATAAATTAGCCAGGTGCTGTGGTGTGGGAGGATTGCTTAAGCCCTGGAAGTCGAGGCAGCAATCAGCTGTGATCATGCCACTGCACTCCAGTCTGGATGACAGAGTGACTTTGTTTCCAGAAAAAGAAGATTCCTTGAAAAAAACAACAAACATAAAAAAATAGCTGGGCGTGTTGGCTCATGACTAAAATCCCAGCACCTTGGGAGGCTGTGGCAGGCGGATTTGCTTTAAGCCCAGGAGTTCAAGACCAGCCTGGGTAACATGGTGAAACCCCATCTCTACAAAAATACCAAAAGATCACCCAGGCATAGTGGCACATGCCTGTAGTGCCAGCTACTCGGGAGGCTGAGGTGGGGGAATCACCTGAACCCGGGAAGTCGCGGCTGCAGTGAGCTGTGATTATGCCACTGCACTCTAGCCTGGAAGATGGAGTAAGGCCCTGTCTCGAAAAAAAAAGAATGTTTATATTTTTTTCTCCTTTCCTTTTTATTCCTTCAGTTCCTGAGAGTTTTTCTTGGGATATTTGTTACCTGGAACAGTTGGAACTTTCTAGAACTTTACACTTTGTAGAAGGCATGACAGTGACCTCTGGTGTTTCTTTCCAGGATGGAGGTGCAAATGCCATTAAGAATTCCCTGTTTTTGCCTTAGCACTTTACTTCCCATGTTAGTCTCCTTAAATTACTGTTTTCAGATCCTGCTGGAAGATCTTTGTCTCCAGGCCCTTCATTTCCAGGCCAGAGCTGGTAGGCAGGCCCCTGTTCCATAGGCAGCAGTATCAGGAAGCGCCAGCAGGTGGCAGGCACGGCTCCACAAGCAGCCTGGGAGCAGCCAGTTAGAGCCTTTACACCATTCCCAGTGACTTGACTTCCCAGCAATGTGCCCAACTTAGTGTGGGGTGGGGCGCCTGATCCTTTCCTCCCACCTCGTTTTGCTGACATTTCTTAAATGGATGAGCAGTTTAGATCACCAGCAGCTGCCTTGAGAGGAGCTTAATGAGGCCACACCTCAGGATGACAGCCTGGGGCCGCCTCCCCTTCAGGAACTAGCCGGAAGGATTTACATGCCATGGCCTGGGATGGCTTGGGTTTCCTTAGTTGTAGGGCCCGACTTCCTGCCTCTTTCAGCCAAATCTCCCACACCCTTCCCATGAACTGGGAGGTCCCCAGAACAGGCCCTTGCCACCCTCTACTCCACCCACTCTGCTATGGTCCAAGAAAAAAAAAAGCCAGGGGCTTGAGAAACCCTGGGACAAAAGTGCTAGGGTCCTTGGGCTGCCTTCTTTTGGGGAAGTGTCTCTAGGGACCAGCTGGGCCCAGGACTCAGGCTGGTTGCATCACCTCCTTCCCTGCAGCTCCTAGATATATGCCCCCCAAGTCCCACTTTCTCTGCTGCTCACTCACTCTTGTCTTGGGAGAGTCCTGCCCAGCACCTCCCTCAGGGCTGGGGTCTTTCCCTTTTGTGTACAGAAGACAAATGCTGGCTTTTCCAGGAGGCATGGGGAAGGGAGGGCCGAGAACTTTGTTGGGGGAAGAGGAGGCAAGTGGCAGCTGCAGTGAGGAGTACTGGCCCCTTCCCAGACACCACCTGTCCCCCACCTGCAGGAGACTACAACGATGGGGGGTATGAGCAGCACTGCGGGGGAGAAGGGGATTGGAGAGCTGCTCCCCTAGACCTCTAAAGTTCTGCTCCTAGTTTAGGTCCCAGGTCTTTAGGGACTGCTGAGTTTTTCCCCCACTCTACAGAAGTGGGATGGGGACTGGGCTGGGACATCCAGAGCAGGGATCTTTCATCCCATTGTGGGCTCGTTTGCTTTCTGCTAGGGAGGCTGGAGGTTTTCTGAGGACAGATTGGCCATAGTCACCCTGGCTTCACTCCAAGAGGGGTTAACCCATGTGTGCGAGACAGAACTCAATGAAACTCAGGGTTCGGCCCCCGCTGGTGAGAGCCCAAGGGCAAGGTGGGGGGCCTGCGGGGGTGTGGGGGAGGTCAGGCAGGAGACTGTCCTCTGTGAGCTCCCTGGGATCATTTCCCAATAGTGCTGGAATTTGCATACTCACTGGTTTCCCCATCAGCTTCTGGCTCCTGGAACCAGGAAAACAAGAGGAGGAAAGAGCACTGGGGCAGCTCCCCAGAGTTTGATCTCTTCCAGCACACACAAGTCACATTCCATCCCTGTCCCCCTCTCTGAGGGAAGCTGCCTCTGAAGAGGCAGGAAGCTGAGGCTCTGAGAGAGAAGTGGGTTGCCCAGGGCTGCATTGCTAGTGATGGGCGCTTGAATCCAGGGCCCCTCCCTCCCCTCCTTTCACAGGAACTGAGTTATTCTCCTCTCAAATCTAGAAAGAGGCAAGGACCATCGTATCCCTTTTACAGGTGGGGAGACTGAGGCCCTGTGAGCAAATACCACCTACCTAAGCTGCTTGAATGGGCAGTGGAGCAGGAGGTGATGGGGAGAGCTTTGGAGTTAGAGCCGAAGTCGTGGGAAAGAAACAGAAACAGGGCACTGGGCCTGGTAGCCTCGGCGTCACTCTGCCTGGCAGACTAAGAGGCCTGCATCTAAGCCTGCCTAGAAAGCACAGGATGCAAGCTCAGACCAGCAGGGCATGGAACTGACCAGTCCTCCCCAGATCCCAGCCCCGCAGGCACATGCCACGTGGGCTCTGCCACCCTTACTGGTGCCTGTCAGTGAACCAGCAAGGCCAGACTCGACCTCCAGGCACAGCACAGCCAGCCAGGACCCGCTACCCACTGCCCGTCCCTCCCCACACACAGCAGAAGCAGCAAATGGCCCAGAGTTCAGCTCTGGTCAAGAAGGAAGTAAGCAAGTATGAACTCCCAAGGCTATGGCCAGCTGGCAGCTGGGATGGGAAGAGGGGTGAGAATACTCTGTTTCTTCCAGGCAGCCTAAAGCTCCACTGTGGTGTGCAGAGACAGAGGGGGCTTGGCAGGTGGGGTTGCTGGGCATCTGCTGCTGACCAGGTAGGTAGGGTGGTCCTTTCAGCTGCTATGCTGGAGGGATTCCTTTTTTTTTTTTTTTTTTTTTTTGAGACAGGGTCTCACTTTGTTACCCAGGCTGGAGCATAGTGGTGCAATCATGGCTCACTGCAGTCTCTACCTCCTGAGGTTCAAGTGATCCTCCTACATAGCCCAAGAAGCTGGGACTATAGGTGTATGCCACCACGCCCAGCCAATTTTGTATTTTTTGTAGAGATAGACTTTCCCTGTGTTGGCCAGGATGGTCTCGAACTCCTGAGCTCTAGCAATCCGCCCACCTTGGCTTCCAAGTGTTAGGATTACAGGCGTGAGCCAACATGCCTGGCCTGGAAGGATTCCTTTGTGGATGTTGAAACCTAGGAGAGTTGTAAGGGGTGGGGCTGAGGGTACCTTTACCTCCCCCATCCCTGCGGGGCCCTGGGTTGCTGCAAACTAGTGTCCAGACCCACCCTTCCTGTCCCCCCTGGTTTGGGGACCAGAACCAGGACTCAAGGCCCCAGTCTGTCCTTGCTCTGTGGGGCCTTGGGCAAGTCACTCAGCATTGCCAAGTGGCTGATAATGAACTGGACAGTCTGGTATTTTAGCTTCCTGTCCCACAAAACAAATAGAAGCCCAAGTATATTGTAAATAAGATTTCTTTTTGCAGATAAAACTAGACTCCAAGCCCTTTTACACTTTTGCAGCCTAACTGCCCCCTGCCCACTCGTGTGTCCATGGGCCCCTCCTAACAAGGCCCAGACCAAGGCCTCGGGAAAGATGCTCCATCCCCAAGGGGCTAAGCATTCCTGGTGAATGTTAGAAATCTTCCTTCCAGAGAAGGGTCAGGGAGCTGGTGTGGAAGGGCTTCCTCCTGGGGTGAAGGAGGTCAGGGTGCACACCTGCTGGCCTTTCCTCACCCAGAGGCCAGCCCAACGCCCTGAGCGTAACAAAGACAATCACCTCTTGAAAGGGCTCGCATTGATTGTACTTTATTGATGTATTACAGGAGGTAAGGACTTTCTGCTTAAAATATTTAAAATTTACATGTGTACACATACACATGTTCCCCCACCTGTGGGGAAGGGCGAGATGACTCTGAATAGAGGATGGAGGAGGAGGAGAGAGTGTAGACAGAGGGCCCTTGACCCCTACAGGGGCAGTGGGATAAGGAACAGAGTGGGGCAGAAGGTAGGTTATTAAGAAGCATCTTGCTTACTGACATGAAGCCACATGCCCAGCGAGAGCACGGATGAGGCCTCATAGGCATAGAGGAGGCCCTTGGAGGGCGGGCACACAGTGCCCAACTAGCCAGCCAAGGCCAACGTCCCAGGGGTAGGGCGGAAGTGGGGTGGCGTGCACAGGGCACCCAGCCCAGGCCTCTGCTGCCCCCACCTCTCTCCCCACCCTCCGAGAGAAAAGACGGTTTGGGCCTCAGCCATGGACTGACGCCGTTACCGGCAGCGTCTCCTTAAACTACAGAGATACAATGTGTATCAACAGGGTGATCGTTTCTGACCCACTCAGGCAGACAGCTAGAGGTGCTGCATGGGCCAGAACCAATCCTACAGTATCTTTGGTTTGTGGGTTTCCTTCCCAACTTGAATCCTCCCTCTGTCCAGTCTCCGGGGTGGGCCTCAGGGCTGGGAATGGGCTGCTCGATGGCCCAAGGCCCAGCCTGACAGCCCGTGGAGGCTGGGGGTGCTGCCCTTTCCAGCCACGGGCAGCTTACTCACTGGGGTGCTGGGACTTGTAAGAGAGGATCTCGGCAGCCAGCTGCTGGGGGTCCAGGAGCTGCGGGAAGCGCCCCATCACGGCCTCCACCAGGTGTGGGGGAAACACACCACACAGCTTGGTATACACGCTGGCCTGCTCCTTGGCCAGGCTGCCTGCCCTGCCCCATGGGCTCCTGCCAGCCCCTGGGCTCTGTACTGGGGGCTCTTGAAGGACTGGTGTGGGTGGGGGCAGTGGGTACGGTTCAGACCAGTACTCTCGAGGCGGAAAGGCAGGGGGCGGAGGTGGGTAGTCGGCAGGGACACTGAAGTGGCCAGCACCCATGGCCCGGCCAAAGGCAGAGAAGGCCGCAGTGGCTGGGAGCTCAGATCCATAGGGACCGTAGCCCGTGTAAGGGGCTCGGCGTGGGCCCGGCTCACCAGGGCCTCCTCCTCGAACCCCCCACAGTTCCGACATCTGGCTCTCCAGGGAGCCAATGCCTGAGTCCAGGCAATCCTGGGAGACGTATGGGAGTGAGTCCAGAGTCTGCGGGAGCCAGTCCGTGGGCCCGAAGCTGCTGCCACTGCCCCCGCTAGGTGGGAGGCTCCTGCCTGATGGCGCATAGGTCTGTGTTAGACCCTCCTGGCGGGGCCCTGGGGATCCCTGGGCCCCCAGCTTCTTCCCATCCAGGCTGCACTGCTCATTCTCTGTTAGCAGAGAACTGGACTGGGATGAAGGTGAAGGCCGCCGGCCACTTTTGTCCTTGCTTGGGGCCCTGGGGGGTGAGAGGAGAGCATTGGCGCGGAGCTCATCTGCCACAGAGCGCTGGGGGCAGCTTGGCCGCTCTGGGTGGAAAAATCGGCACTTGATCCCGTAGGTGCATTTCCTCCCTGGAAGAGGAATCAAGAGGGACTCTAAGCAGAGGCACTTCAGAACCAGGGGTGAGAGAGCAGGGAAGGGGTGGCACAGGAAATGGGGTTGGGTGGTCCAATGGTAGAGGTCCCCAAGAGGAAAACAGGGCATAGGCAGACAGGTGAGAGGAAGGGCAGGAGTGAGGAGGGCCGGGGAGGGCAGGCTGGGTTCCGTACCATAGGGACACGGCTGCTTCCTGTGCTCCAAAGTGAGTGGCTTCTTACGCAGGAAGTTGTCCAGGCTGGGCCCGTGCCGGCCCAGTGGGTCATCGGGAGGCATAAACCTGCAGAGGGTGCAAAGAACTCTCTGGAGGTGGGAGCCATGCAGGGACTTCTAATTGCTGAGAAGGGGCCGATGGCAAGCCTTGCTGGGAAGAACAGGAGAGCGACACCTAAAATAGGGGCCTGTCCAGGACCCCCTAAAACTGTTCTCTGGGTAGGATCATACCAAGGGAGGAGAAAGGGATCCCCGGTCTAGAGGGCCACAGCCCATGGGCACCTTTAGGGGAACACTCTCTGAGGTCGTCGGGGGGATGGCAGCCCGTACCCACTGGCCCATGGCCTCTGCTCGAGAGATGCCATGTTGGTTCGTAGAGAGGCCACCTGGAACCCCAACCACATCCCCTCATAAGTGCTACGGCTCTATCTCCCAAATTAGCCACTCTCTCCACCCTACAGCCTGCCTGGTCCTGGTCTGATTTTGCCTATGTGGTGAGCTGTCCATCTCACTCTAAAAGCTGCCTGGAGCGAAGACCACAACCTCCCATGGCTGCAGGGCCTCGCAGAGCCCAGCCCCCAGCTCCACCCCTGCCAGGGGCATCTCTGGCTTCCCCTGTGGACCCCAAGTCCATCAGGGTCTCTGGGAGGAACATACTTGTCATTGACGAAGGAGTACATGAGCAGCCGCTCCTCGATGAAGCGCTTCCACTCCTGCCGCTCGCCCTGGAGGTCACGGTACGTGTCGTTGGAAACCACGATCCCATCAGATTCATAGGCCAGCTTCACGATGAATCTGTCGTCATAGCACACCACCCGCTTGCCACCCACGCGCCGCGATGGTGTGAACACCAGGATCTTCTTCTTCTCCAGTTCCCACAGGATGTGCTGGTCTGGGAGGTGACAGGCACACACAGGTCAGGGCCCAGTGGGACTCAGAGCCAGGCCTACAGGGCTCCCTAACCTGCTGGTGGCCATACACAGGAGGTGTTAACGCCAAGGTCACAGGGGCAAGAACTAGCTCTGCCGAGGCCTCTTCCACACCCCAGCCCCTCCCTTGGCCCGGCATAGTTTGCTGCCTGAAGACCAAGAACATCTGAGCACAGGTGGCAGGGCCTGCATGGCAAAGGCTCCAAGCACAGAGCTGGCCTTGCTCCTTTTCTCTCTCTGGACATCAGGCCTGTTCAAGCCAGATGTGGTCTTGGCTTTGGCTTTCATCCAGCCTGTTCTGAGGGGTCCGTGAATGAGCCCCAGCTTGCTCTGGGGTGGGAGAAGTATTTTGGCTCTGTCCCTTGCATTGCCAGGACAAGGTTGCTAAATCCCATGGTGGGGAAAGGTCAGGCCACTCACCAGGCCCCACCTGGGGAGC
The DNA here is from genome assembly GCF_037993035.2 of Macaca fascicularis. Classification (NCBI taxonomy): domain Eukaryota; kingdom Metazoa; phylum Chordata; class Mammalia; order Primates; family Cercopithecidae; genus Macaca; species Macaca fascicularis. Next base: position 197,448,093 of record NC_088375.1, read on the forward strand.
TGCTGGGACCACAGGGACACAGATGTGAGCAAGTGGAAAGGGCCCCTCTTCCTGGAGCCTGTAGCCCCAGACAGCCTGCCCCCAGATCTCAAGACTTCTAGAGAAACGGATTCAGTTTTTACCTCCAAAAGCTGGGGGCTCTTGCAAGAACAGTGGTAACAGCTAACATACACTGAACGTCTACCACGTGCCAGGTACTCTTCTCAGCACTTAACCATGTGTTAACTTATACAATCTCATGAGGAAGGAGCTGCTGTCAACACCCCCCGCCGACACTGACCCCATGTTTCAGATGAGGAGCACGTGGAGCGGGGCTAACAGAGATCCCTGCCCAGGCCAGGGCGCCAGGAGGGGACAGAGCCAGGATTCCAACTCTGGTTGTCTTGACTCAGAGCCCACAGGCTTAACCACTATGTGGCACTGCCCCTCTACCACTGGGGAGGTTGAAAGAGTGACCCGCCCACCAGTAGGATGAGGGAGGGGCCCCACATCTGAGGCAGAAGACTAGACAAGGTGACCTCCAATGACCACTGTTCAGAGCAGGTTGCTAAGGACAGAAAAAACTGAGAAAAGAAATGCTGGTCCCTGCTTGAGTTCTAGAAGTTAGGCCACTCCCAGAGGGTCTCTCTTGGGGAGAACCAGGGCTGCTGGGGCAGTAATACCATCCCACCTCCAGAGGCAGCACTCACCTGTGATGGGCACATCGGGCCGAGGCTGCTCCTTCCTCCAGGATGGCACAAACACTGTGATGTCTGTGTGGCCCCGCTCCAGAAACCAGTTCACCGCCAGCAGGATGCCCCGGCAGGAGAAGACCTCCTTGTTCCCATGGCTGGGAGGGAGAGGAGGACAGGGTTAGCCCACACTGATGGCCAGCCTGCCACCCCCTAGGCCTGAGCAGGAGGAGGGGGGCTGTCATACCCCACCCCTGCCCTGGCTTTGGTGGTGGTGGTGAGCAGCCCCTTCCCCTTTGGAATCACCAGCCCCTTCCTCTTTCCCCAGGGCTCAGGCCCTGGCCCTCTGCAGGTGGGGCCCAAGGCCAAGGCCTCCATTCCCAGTGCCAGTTCCCACAACTCCAGGATGGCCAGGCCCCGCTGGGACTTTCCCTGAGGCTCCATCTCCTGAAAGTGAGGAAGCGCCCAGGAAGCTGGCAGCACTGCTCCCCACGGTGGGGGAGGGCCAGGCCACTTGCAACACACCTGGGGGTGGGGGAAAGGTGCCGGGAGACTTCTGGTTCCTGCCCCACCCGGCGAGCTGCCGGGACCACAGGGACAGACGTACACATGCACACTGAGTCACCACCCCTCCCTCGCCTCTTGCAGCATGGGTGGGGGCGGGGGAAGCACCGGCTGGGCTGACTGAGGAGAAACCAGATTGTTCCGGATTAAAGTTCAGTCCTCACACACACCTCAGGGACTGGGGCCTGAGAAGGGCAAAGGGGAAGGGGCTGGCGACTCCAGCCTTCAGTGTGGGACAGAAAGTGCCAGAGTGGAGCAGGCTCCCCTTTCAGTCTGAAAGTGAAAGGATACTGCTTTTCCTCCCAAGATGGCAATCCCCCCAAACGCCTGTTCACCCCAAGGCTGAAAGACCATCAGGAAGACGCCGGGGGACTCTTAGTAAGGACAGCTGAGTGAGGCACGGGCCCTGCCTTGGTCTCAGACCAGGCCGTACCCCACCCACAGGTGGCTGCACCCAGAAGGGCGCCTGGCGGGGCTCCTGGGCTGCTGCAGCTCTCCATTCCTCTATCTGAAAACGGGCCCAGCAGTCTGCAGTGTCCTTAAGACGGGTCAGTCAGCTTTCCTGGTGGCTTCAGGCCAAAGATGGCCCTGCAAAGTAGGGGTTCCAGCTGGATTTCCTGGGGGACGGAGGACTGGGGCTTGGGGCTCCCAGGTAACACTAAGTGTCATGGAAGAGCTCCTAGGACCAGCAGCCCCACCTCTCACTGCCCCCTCAGTGAACAGCTTAGACTCTCATATTTGGCAAATAAAACAGAATAAATGTTACGCAAAAGAGGCAAGTCCAGGGCCGACCACATCCTGTGGGTGTCTTTAATGGGAGTGGGGGAGGTAAGGGGTGATAGCTGGAGCCTTAAGAGAAGGTAAGGCAGCTGGGGGCCATGGAGGCTGTTTGGGGGCAAGGCTGGGGCACCAGGGTCTGAAGGTCTCTAAATTGTAGGGGAGACAAAGTCCAGCCCAGGGCAGCACTCATCCTCCCCTGGTCCCCCTGCCCCATCTGCCAGCCTGCTTATAAGAAAAGTTCCCATTTGCTGAGAGCTGTGAACCAGGCCCTGTTCTAAGCACCTAACACTGAATCATCAGCAAGCTTGTGAGGAGGGCACTATACCACCATCATCCCCTTCCCTGTTTTTCAGATGAAAACTGTGGTCCAGAGAAGGCAGCTTAGTCACCAGGGTCACACAGCAGTAACGGTGGAACAGCGATGCAGGCCCAGGACCTGTGCCTATCACCACCCTGTACATTAATGCTCAGGTAGGTATAAAGGCAGACAGACCCTGATCACAGGGAATGAGCAGGGATTCGCAGGCACCGAGCTCCCACTGGCAGCCAAATATATGGCTTCATTCTTACAGGGCTTGCTACTGTGAAGGAAAGGAAGGCTCTGGGACTCGTCCAAGGTCACCTGGCTAGTGGTAAGAGACATTCAGAACTGGAACCCAGGTCTGGGCCACTTGGTTGCCTTCCTGTCTCTAACAGAAGACCCAGAATTTATTTGGGAGAACAAAGCTCCCAAAATTAAGTTTAAACAAAGTGTGTTCTAAGAGACAGGCGGCGAAAGGGAGAAACAATGCTGGGGGCAAACTCCTGCTCTTCCTTCAAAATGCTTGTGAGATGTCACTGCCTCTGAGAAGCCTTCCCTGACCTGCCACAATGGGTCAGGTCCCTGGTCTGTGTCTTCACAATGCCCAGTGCTTCCCCCATCACATCATCCCCTTCCCTGGGCCTTCTGCCCTGCCTCTCAAAACCGTGGCAGCTGGGTCACCCCAGGCCCAGCTCCTTCTCTCAGGTATGCAGTGTGCGCATGTATCCACCCACCCGCCTCCCTCCGGGCACGTGATCCTAGGCTGGTATCTTGGAGCCTTGGGAACTAATGGGATGCCAGGGCTCCCAGGGCAGTGCACTGCCTCTGGGCATTGAAAATCTTGGCTGGGGACAAGTCGGTCCTCAGCAGCCCTAGCACCTGAATATTCCCTCAGCAGATGGAAAAACTGTGATCAGTGGGTGCTATCAGAGCCCTCTTGGTACAGCACATGAGGCCTGGAGTGCCCCCCTACAGCTAGCTTTAGTCTGTTTCACTGCACTGGAGGAAGCGCTGCTGGCACAGGAAAACCAGACATCCCTGCCCCCACCCCAGTCCTCTTTGCCCGTAAGGTCAGGGTCCCCCAGCCTGGCGAAGCAGACACTGATAGGAAGTGTGTGTAGAAGACTCCAGCTAGACTGCTCCTGCCCCAGGACAGAGGGCAGGGCTGGGCCAGCCTCCCCAGGTGAAAAGATATGCCTGGGCTGGGCCTGGTGAGTGGAGAAAAATTCCCTTAGAAGGAAACAGAGGTGAATTTCCCCATAATTTGCATATGATGGATGGGGGCTAGCCCGCCTGCCCCTGGGGAGGAGGGTGGCCGGGGCAGGAACCGAGTAGCAGCTGAGACAGGAAGTTTGAGGCTGGAATTCCCCTCCTGCCACTACCCCAGCTCAGAAACCCCCGAGGTGGGTGCGTAGCTCTGCTTCTCAGGAGCAGGCTCCTCTGAGCACCCCCCAACATCACAGCCCCTCCTCCCATGTCCCTCCTCCTTCTGGATACAAACACACACCGCACTCGGCTGCTCCCAGGGCTCAGCCGCTCCTGGCCCACGCCTCCAGAGGAAGGAGTCACACAGATCCAACCTAGCTCCTAGCCCAGCCACATGAGGCTGGACACTGAGAGGGAGCCCCCCTAATCTCGAAGCACAGGCTGTAACCTGCTGCCTCTTGGCATAGAAACTGGATTTTCTCAGCCTCCCACCCAGGCTCAGCCCAAGTCAGAGAGAGGAAGACTGGCCTGAAGGTGACAGAAGGAGGGAAGAGGCCTCAGCTGCATGCCTGCTGAGCCGGGCCAGGGCCAGCTGGACAGTGAACTTGTCCCACGGGGGCCACAAATCAGAGAGGGCAGAGGCCGATGTCATGCCAGCCTTGGGTAGCCCACCTAGGAGCTCCCTCGGGGCAGCCAGAAAAGCAGCCCTTCCCAACCCCGTGTCTGGGGTCTCCCCATCCATGCCAACAGGAACTTTTCCCTGTGAGCCATCCACCCAACACTGACTCATCAGCCTGCCTTGGAGGGAACTGGGAAAAAGTTGGGCCGGAGGGTGGGGCCTGGATTGACAGGAGAAGTCTGGGTTCCCCAAGGTCAGCAGCAGCCCTGGCTTCCCCCTCTGCCCCTACCTTCCCACCCCATTCCTGTGCTTGGGGATGGGGGTGGGAGTCACTGGGGGCTGAGTCCTGGCTTTGGCCCCGGGGAACCTCCAGAGACCAGTCCAGCCCAGGCTGCTTCAGCTGAATCAGTGGGGATCCAAGTCGCAGCTCACCTGAGGCCAGAGTATTAGGCCACTGGCCCACAACCCATGTAAAACTGGACCTAGCCTTGAGGTCACTCTTGGACATAGTCGCTGGACCTGTTTTTGTGGGAGCCTAGGTCTGAGACAAGAAGGCCTCAGAAGCCCAGCCCCTGAAATAACAACAACAACAACTGCTTACTACCACTGCCTACTACCACTACTTTGGTTCCCGAACGCTTGCTCCTCTCCAGGATCCGCATAACCCCTCCTCACAACACCCACCTGAGGAGATCAGGTTCAGAGGGTGAGTGAGCTGCTGCCCAAGGGTTGGCCCCCTTTACAGCCCTGCCTCACATTACAGAAGAGGAGCCGAGACAGTGCTGGCCTCAGGGAGGGACCCACAGCATAAGGCGAGCTCTGTGGACAGAGGGACCTGGGCTGGAACCCTGCCTCTGTCACCAGTAGCACGACCCTAGGCAAGCCTCATAAAAGGCTTTCCCTCCCTCTAGACCAGTCCCTAAGAAGACAGTCACTCCTTCCAGCCCACCAGAGCTGCAGACAGTCATCCTTCCATGTGTCCTGGCCACAAGAGAGATGCGAACCTCATGTGTCTCGGCCACAGAAGCGACACTTACCTCATGGCTACATTGCTCCCGTCGATGACCACTGGTCTTAGGTCACTGCCCTCCTTGTCCTCCTCTGGGAGTGGAGGTTCCAGGTTGGGAGCCTTAGGGGTGCCCCCACCCCGCGGGACTAGAGGGAGCTGAGGGCAGGGGTCCGGTGAGGCCTGGCGTTCCCGTTCGGTGGCCGTCCCGTGTTTCACCAGCTCGCCCAGCACCGTGTTGGTGTCTGCCTGGACGCCCAGCTTCTGTAGGACGCTGTGGATCTCCGAGGATGAATAGCCCAGCTTCCGGAAGAAGTCCACCTTCATCTGCAGTTCCACCGCCGAGGCCTCCTCAGCTGCCGGCTCTTGGGCTGGCCTGGGGGTGCCCTGACGGCTGTGGCTATGGCTGTCCTCAAATTCCCACAGACTCATGGTGGGGCTGGCTTCCAGGACAGGCTTCTCTCCACAGGGGCCACTCATAGCTCAGACTCCTGGAAGGCACCACACCACAGCTCCTACTGAACAACCAACAGGGTTAGGGACGGGGAATAGCGCTCTCTCCCACCCTCCCTCCCATCACCACACCCAGCAGATGAGGGATGGGTGGCACTACACACTACATCATGTTATTAGTTCAGGTTGTCCTCTCAAAAGCTCTCCCAGCTAGGCATTCCCATTCCCATTCTATAAAGGGAGAAACTGACCCACAGACATTAAAAACTTGCTCAAGGTCATCCAGCTGTTAGCTGGTGGCTCGAAGATCAGAACTTAGTCTGAACTAAGACTGGAACTGCCCCAGCTGGAAAGACTCGAATCCCCACGCCAACCCAGGGGGCCCAGAAGGCGGGACGGGGTTTTCAGATGGAATCTTGGGGTTGGAAGTGCGTCGCGAGGCCCGGGGCTTCCCCAGAGGCCATCGCTTTCGCCCACCCGTCCAGCACTCAGAGCTCAGGCCCAAGCAGCGCAAGGCCCGTGGCCGGACTCCCGGAGCCGGGGAGGGCAAGTTTCCGGGGTGACCCGCGGGGAGAAAAGTTGCTGGGAAACTCTGGTTGGCTGCCGGGAGCTGGTGACGCCGAGGCTGTCCCGGCCCGAGACCCGAGCCCGCTCGGTCCCCGATCCGGTGCTCTTCTCCGGCTCTCTCAACTTGGGCTAAGTTGGAGGGGTACTGAGGCCCGGCGGGCTGGATAACAGGACCCCGCCCTTCCCCACTCCTCCCCTCCCCTCGGCTCGGCTCGGCTCTGCTCGGACCCCGCCAGAGCGCTCCCTGCCGCCTCCCCGCCGAGGCCCGCGCCCCGCCGCGCCTCACCCCGCCGAGCGCCAGCCGCGGCCGGCGGCGTCTCCATGGGGCCGAATCCCGGGGGAAAGGCCAGCGGCTCCTTTATATGGGGCGGCGCGCGGGCAGGTGGTGGTGAAGCGCTGACGCGGAAGCGGGCAAGGGGCGGGGCCGTCCGGAACCGCCCTGGGGGCGGGGCCTCGAGTCCCTTCCTGCTCCGCCCCTCGCGTCGCGGCCCCGCCCCCGCGGCCGCTGCGCGCCGGACGGGGCCAACCAGGGCGTCAGGGTCCTGGGGACGCCGCCTCAAGGCCGCGGCGGCGATGAGCTCCGAGCGGGACACTGAGCGGCCCGAACGCGCAAGATAAGCACGGACTGAACCAGGTACACGTACCTGCCGGGGACGCACTGACCGAGGTGCGTCCAGGACGAGTAAAGCCGCGAACGCTCGGACCTAAGAACTTGACAGGTACACCCTGCCTGATGAAGCTACGGCCAGGTGCGCATCGAGTGAATCAGGTACACAGAGGTTGGTCCACGCACCTTGGAGGCAGGTCCATGGTTATAAAGACAGGTACATCCAGACAGACCCTTTCCAGATGGAGTCAGGCCCCCTCAAGACACGCTGTGCTTGAAGCCATCACACAGAGGTGGGCCACCCCCAGGGACAGGTACACTTTTCCTGAAATCTGTACCTTACTAGGACCGAAAGGCAGGTTCAACCAGCAGATGCACAATGACCGAGGCAGAAAACCAGGCAAAAGAGGGCCATTTACCCCAATCACCACATGAGTGTCCACACAAGAATTCTGTCACCCACACCGCAGAACTCACTGACCGCCCCCACTGGAGGAACACCCTTGCTCCGTGAAGATGCTTTTAGTTTCCCAGGTCAGACCTGATTTCTCGCATGAGCACAACACTTCACTGTAGCTACTCGCGAGCTTACAGACAGAGGTCATTATGCTGATGTTACCCTTGAGAAATTCTGCAAAGGCTAAACTGCCCCAGCTGGAAAGACTCGAACCAGGATGGAGAGCTCCTATTCTAGTGCTCCTATTATTTGCCGTTTTGTGAACCACGGGTGATTGAGGGCAGAGGGGAGCCTGGCTTCCAGTGTGTGTGTGTGTGTGAGAGAGAGAGAGAGAGAGAGAAAACACAGGGCCCACACGCTGGAGGACAGAGCCGCATGCCATCAGTGCTTACCATGTGCCAGTCCTTTCTTACATTCTCTCTACTTCATCATAGGCATGTGTCCTATAAGTGCTAGTGTTATAATAAATACTTGTTTATTATAAAAGACACCATAGACACAACTGTACATGTACAGCTTAAAGGATAATAGTAATAATTTAAAAAGCCATGTATCCATCACTTAACTTAAAAAATAGACCAGTGCCAGTACCTTGAGGCCCTCTGGGTGCCCCCATCACAGCCTTCCCCCGACATCCTGAAGAACTAGTTTCCTGAATTTTAATTGTGCTAGTCATTCTCTTGCTTTTCTTGTAGTTTTACCACCTTTGTATGCATCCCTAAATGGGATATTGTATAGTTTTGCTGTTTTTTACTTTGTGTAAATGGAATCATTCCATAATTATGTGACTTCCTTTTTCATATAGGATTATATTTTCAAAAATCCATTTTGATTGCCTGCATACCTGTAATTTATTTTACTACTGAATAGTGTCCCGTTTTATGAATATCCCACTGGTTACTTATTCATTCACCTGTTGTTGGATGTTGTTTCTAGGATTTTTTTTCTATTAGAAAGACTGTGCTTTGGATATTCTTGTATGTATCTTAATGCAGTTGTACAGCGGAGGAAATGCATGTTCAGAGATTCAGAAAGGTGAAGTCACTTGCTCAGGTTCTGGGGGCTGGTGGAGCTGGAACTCATGTAGCTCTCTCCAAGGCAGTCCATCTCCCCATCCACACCTGCTTGTTTGGGAGGCCACCAAAGACCTCAGGGAGGCAGGCATGTGCGTCTCTAGCTGGGCCCTGAGGCTGTTCCTCGGGGCTTGCCTGCCCCTACCTAGCCGTGTTCCTGCTTTGTTGCCTGCTCATCTTTGAAGACCCCAAAGTGTTCCCTTCTCTGTGCCCCCCAGGCACAGCAGCTCCAGGGGCTTGGCAACCTGAGGAGAGAGGAAACACAAGGCCCCCTGCCATGTACAGCTCACATCCCTTGCTGGGCGCCTCACATGCTTGCTGTCACTCCAGCTGAGTACAGTGCTGGCCGCACCCCTAACCTCACAAAAGCCACTTTTACAGATGAGAAGAGCTCAGTTATGTTTTTTTTTTTTTTTTTTTTTTTTTTTTTTTTTTTTTTTGAGACGGAGTCTCGCTGTGTCTCCCAGGCTGGAGTGCAGTGGCGTGATCTCGGCTCACTGCAAGCTCCGCCTCCCGGGTTCACGCCATTCTCCCGCCTCAGCCTCCCAAGTAGCTGAGACTACAGGCACCCGCCACCACGCCCGGCTAGTTTTTTGTATTTTTAGTAGAGACGGGGTTTCACCATGTTAGCCAGGATAGTCTCGATCTCCTGACCTCGTGATCCACCCGCCTCGGCCTCCCAAAGTGCTGGGATTACAGGCTTGAGCCACCGCGCCCGGCCGAGCTCAGTTATGTTAAGCATTTATTTGCTATAGTAACTACCTTTACGATAGTAAAAATATTAAGTGATGTGTCCAGGTTAATAATGATAATGACAATACTAATCAATCACGGAGATAATGCCTCCCATTTATAGAGTGCTCACTGGGTGGTAGGCACAGGCCAGTGCCTTGCAGACACTTTCGGGCCTCTGCTCTGCTTCTTCTTTGGTTCAGAGTATCCTTCCTTCCCTGCCACCCAGCTGCTTGCTAGCCAGTTCCATTCATCATTTGGATGATGTCATGTCCTCTGTGAGGCCAGCCAAGACTCCTTTGATGCTGGTTGTACCCTCCTAAGTGTCCCCACAACACCCTGCCTATGTCCCAATGTGTTAGGTTGTCTTTGCCAGCCTGGGACCTCCTCTGGAGCTGCAACAAGACCAGACTCTGCTCCTGCTCCCAGACCCTCTGCTGCCCAGCCCTGTGCCAGTAGGAGCCAGCAGGACCAGGCGATGAGTCATGCTGCTCCCTGCCCTCCCAGAGAGAGCCACAGTCTCACTGTTTTCCGGCTCATGTTCCTTCCCAAGAAGCTGACTCTCTTCTGCAGAACCCAGGGCTGCTTCGGGGAACCCCTGCTCCATTTGCAGCTGGATTTTGCAAACTTTGGCCCTAATCCCCAGGAATCCTCTGAGGCCAAGCCCACACAAACCCCTCCGCCTCTCATACGCCTGTCTTGGCAGCTGGACGGGGTAATTTCCTTCCTGGAGCCTGCCTGGCCTCCCACCATCTATCTGCCTGTGCCCAGGCAGCCTAGGTGGGGTCTGCAAAGCGTGTGGACTGGTCACTGCCTGAGGGTGGTGGGGGGTTGGGAGGTGAGGTTGGAGAGGGAAAGGTCCCAGAAATGACCTTGACTTTCAGTTGCTTCACTGGGCAGCTCAGCTTAGGGAGGACCCGGGAACTGGGCTACCTCTGTAGAAAGGCTGGGCCGGCTGCCCTCAAGCCTTAGCAGAGTGCTGCTGAGGTGATGTTTAAATTCAGCAAGGCCTCCTGGAAGTGAAGAAAGGACCAGATCCCTCCCATGTTTGAGACTCCTGGTATATTTCAAAAAGACATGTCACAGCAGGGCTACAAAAATCAATGTGTGTTTTAAATGCTAACTGAACAAATTAACTCTTTTTTTTAAAATCATGCACTCAAATGCAGTGCAATGTATTTGGACTATTGACAAGATAATTGGAGAGCTTGTTTTAAAAATACATTATTTCCTTGGAGAGATGGCTGACTTTTTAGGGCTGGGACAGGGAAAAGATGAGCCGGGAGTGTGTTGTGGTGCCAGGGAGTTAGGAAGCACTCAAAACGCAAAAGGATGGGAGTGCGTCAAAGAGATCCAGGAGCCAGAAGAGCTCCCTATGGCCAAAGCTGGAGCAAATGAGCAAGGGAATAAATAATAGGATAATACTGAATTATAACCCAAAGTATAAATAAATATTTATACTGATATAAATATATATTTTTTTGTTTTCAGAGCCAGGGTTTTGCTCTGTTGCCCAGGCTTGAGTGCAGTGCCATGATCGTAGCTCACTATAACCTTGAACTCCTGGGCTTAAACGATCCTCCTGCTTCAGCCTCCTGAGTAGCTAGGACTACAGTTGTGCACCACCAAGCCTGGCAAATTTTAAAAATTTTTTTGTGGAGATGGAGATCTTGCTATGTTGCCCAAGCTGGTCGTGAACTCCTGGCCTGAAACAATCCTCCATCTTGGTCCCCCAAAGTGCTGGGATTACAGGCATGAGCCACCACACCCAGCCCCGATTTAAAGAAATTGTTGGTTATAAACAATAACCAACTGAGGGAGAAGAGGTAAGTCTTCCTTACAGAAGAATTTCCAATAATGAATGCAGATTCTTTCTCCTCTAGGAGGTGGAGCTTAATTATTCCTTTCCCTTCCCTTTCCTGTACACTGGACTCAGGACTTGCTTCTAAATAATAGAGTAGGGAAAGAGAAGAATAGTAACTATGCAACGGAGAAACCTACAGACACCGCTTTAACCAAGGGCTCAAGGTTAACATCACCAGTGATAAGTCTAGTGGCTATCATGTAGCTAACTCTGCCCCATCCACACCATGACATATGACCAGAAGGATACTTCACCTCTGTGGTGTTCTTTCTAAAACTCTATAACCCCAGAGAAAAAGATCAGACAAACCCAAATTAAAGGATGTTCTGCAAAATACCTGACTAGGACTCCTCAAAACTGTCAAGGTTGTAAGAAGCACAGAAATAATTAAAGCATTGTGAAAAAGAAAAAAAATCAAAAGCACAGAAAGACAGCAACAGCCATGGACCAGAGGACACTGGACATGCTGCCTAGATGCAGGATGTCACTCTAGGTCATGTCGTGGAGCAGAGAGAGCAGGAACAGAGAGGCTAGTGAAATCCAAATAAGGTCTGCAGTTATGTTACTAATGACGGACTAATGTGGGATTTTTGAGTTTTGAGAAATGTACCAGGGTGGTGTAAGATAACATTAGGGAAAACCGAAACTGGAGGTCGGGTATTCGGGAACTCTCTGTACTATCTTCGCAACTCTTCTGTAAACCTAAAGTTAATTCCAAAATTCAGAAATTAGGCTGAGGCAGGCGGATCACCTGAGGTCAGACCAGCCTGACCAACATGGTGAAACCCCGTCTCTACTAAAAATACACAAATTAGCTGGGCGTGGTGGTGGACACCTGTAATCCCAACTACTTGGGAGGCTGAGGCAGGAGAATCACTTGAACTGGGGAAGCAGGGATTGAAGTGAGCTGAGATTGCACCACTGCACTGCAGCCTGGGCGACAGAGTGAGATTCCGTTTCAAACAAACAAACAAACAAAAAACAAAAACAAAAACCCCGAAATCAGAAGTTTATTTGGTAACTATACATATATATAGTTACCAAGAGAAATGTACCAGGGTGATGTAAGATAACATTAGGGGAAACTGAAACTGGAGGACGGGTATTCGGGAACTCTGCACTATCTTCACAACTCTTCTGTAAACCTAAAGTTAATTCCAAAATTCAGAAGAGATATATATATATTTACGATATATTATATATTTACCATATATATATTTACCATATATTATATATATTTACCATATTTTTTTTTTGTGTGTGTGTGTATATATATAATTTTATGGGCCTTACAGATGGTGTGTTTTGGTGTTTTGGTGATAGGCCAACCATCTCTGTTCAGTTCTATTGGTCTGCATCCTGTGTCTGAGGACAATCCTATTTGGAGATAGCATCCGAAGTCTAAACTTGCAGCCTTTTTGTCTATGGAGCCCTGGCCAGCTCCTGTCTCTCCTCTTCTTCTCTCTCAACCAACCCTCATGCTGCTACCCCTCCTCCCTGTATCTGAACCCTCAAATCAGACTGCTAGAGCTAGAAGGTCTCATAGAGAGACAGAGATTGATTAGGCTAAATCTTTTGTTTCTTTTTGTTTTTTTTTGAGATGGAGTCTCACTCTAGCCCAAGCTGGAGTGCAGTGGCACGATCTCAGCTCAGTGCAACCTCCGCCTCCCGGGTTCGAGCAATTCTCGTGCCTCAGCTCCCCACGTAGCTGGGACTACAGGTGTGTGCCACCACACCTGGCTTTTTTATTTTTGTATTTTTTTAGTAGAGACGGGGTTTCACCATGTTGGCCAGGCTGCTCTCAAACTCCTGACCTCAAGTGATCCGCTGACCTCCACTTCCCAAAGTGCTAGGATTATAAACATGAGCCACCACACCTGGCCTTGAATCTTTTGTTTCATAGATGAGACTGAAAGAGAAGGAGGAAAAGGACTTGCCCCTGGTCACGTTCAAGTTAATTTGGGCAGAGCCGAGAATGGGACTAGCCAGGCTTTCTCTGTCCCGGGATCCCTGGCCCCATTTGCCACAGAGATGTGGGTCAGACCCACACAGGTGCTCTGAAGTATTGGTGACTCACTTGGGGACCTGATTAGGGCAATGTTAAATTCAAAGGAAGGGCTGAATGCCAAGTATTAGTTAGGAAGAATGGTTTGGAGTGGAAATTTCTGCTTTGATCTCACTGTGCATGCCTTAACAGGTGAATCCCACCGGTTTTGAAGATCCAGGAAAAGACATGGCCTGAAAGTGGATAAAAGATTGAGTCTGTCTCTGCCCCGTACTCTTACCCCCAGAGCTATTGCAGTAAAGGGGCCAGAGAGGATTCTGCAAAGCCCTGAGCGTGTGAAGGGGGTTGGGTCCCCAGTTTTGGGGTTGAACACTCCCTAATGTGCACTGGGGACACCACTCTGGTGATAAACTCAAAGCTGCTGGAGAACCCACGTAGCCTTTCCTGAAGCCTAGAGAGAAGGGGATGGGGCTGAAGTGGCCCTGCTGCTGAGGCTGCTATGTGGACATTCCCACCTTTTGGCCTAGGAGGGGGAAGTGCCTCCCTTTCTGTGTTTCCATAATGAACTGGGATGGTCTGTGCCACCATTGTCTCCCCACCTGACTGTGGCTCCTTGAGGACGGCCCTGAGTCTCACTGTCCTCTGCATTCCCAGCACAGGACCTGGCACGGATGTTGGTAAATGTTTGCTGAGTCAATGCATGCCTGAGCTGAAGTGGTTCCAGTTATGTTTTGCTGTGTACATGTCTGTTGTACCCTCTTTGCCATGTCCAGCTCGTGGACCTCCCCTTGCATTTGAAAAAAGCAGTCACAGGGAAGTTGGCTGGAAGAGAGCTCAAGGCTCACCTGGGGTCTCCAGCTGAGCCATCTGTGAAGGTTCAGATGGGAGTGGAGAACTACAAGCTGAACATAGATGAACTTGCAACCAGGGCAGATCTAACCAGTCAGGAGCTTGCAGTGGCTGGGCTGACGTCAGCTCATGTGGTCAGTGTGGCCACCCACAGATGGGGTGGTCATAGTGAGCACCTCGCAAGATATGAGGATCACTAATGCGCCGTTCACATGGTGGTCATCTGTTCTGATGGCAGTTAGAGATACAACTGGCTACTGAACATGCTGTAGGAGACTTGCTGGTGCTGGTTGTCTCTCCTGCCCCCTTTGCTGGATTCCCTATTCCTAATGGTACTGGAAATTTCTCAGCCATGTAGTCTGGTCAGAAAGGACCCTATTCCAGGGGTGGGGCCTAACTGCCTTAAGCAAATCAGAATATTTCTTTTTCTTTTCTTTTTTTTTTTTTTTTTTTTGAGTTGGAGTCTCACTTTGTCGCCCAGGCTGGAGTGCAGTGGCGCGATCTCGGCTCACTGCAACCTCCACCTCCCAGGTTTAAGCAATTCTCCTGCATCAGCCTCCTGAGTAGCTGGGATTACAAGTTCCTGCCACCACGCCCGGCTAGTTTTTGTATTTTTAGTAGAGATGGGGTTTCACCATATTGGCTAGGCTGGTCTCCTGGCCAGGCTGGTCTCAAACTCTTGATCTCGTGATCTGCCTGCCTGAGACTCCCAAAGTGCTGGGATTACAGGCGTGAGCCACTGTGCCTGGCCTGCAAATCAGAATGTTTCTTAGTTTTTTTTTTTTTTTTTTTTTTTAATGAGATGGGATCTCACTCTGTCACTCAGGCTGGAGGGCAGTAGCATGATCTCGGCTTGCTGCAGCCTCCGCCTCCCAGGCTCAAGTGATCCTCCCACCTCAGCCTCCTGAGTAGCTGGGATCACAGGTGCATACCACCACAGCCGGCCATTTTTTGTATTTTTAGTAGAGATGGGGTTTCCCCATGTTGCCCAGGCTAATCTTGAACTCCTGAGCTCAGGCAATCCACCTGTCTTGGCCTCTCAAAGTGCCTCGGATTACAGGCGTAAACCACTGCACCCAGCCCAATCAGAATATTTCATCCTTTAGGCTACAGTAATTGGTCAGAAAAAGGTATAGGTCCCAAATCAGGCCAACCAGAGTGAATAAGTCTCGATTCAGAGTCTTTTCTTTGAGCTAACTGGGAATCCAGCTATTTCTTGCTAATTACAAATGAGAAAAGCAAGTATTGCCAGGAGCTTCTGGCAGCCACCTTGTGACACATCATAGAAGATAGAGCCAAGAGGCTGAAAGAAAATAGGTAACAGCTGCTAGATCAAGCCTTACCTAAAGCTACCCCTGGTTCTAGGCTTGTTGGTTATCTAAGCCCACAAGTTCTGTCACACCAAAGATGTCCCTTTTAATGGTAATAATAATTACTTAATTACTAAGTATATAGTAATTACCTAAATGCAGCTTAGGAGATAAAATCTTAGAAAATATGAGATCTGTTTGGCAATAATAAAACACTCATAATGAAAAGGTCAGCAGAATGCTGAGTCAGCCCAAGCTCAGCTACCTGACACATGACAAATATAAGACCTAGAGAGGCCGTGAGACTTGTTCAAGGTTTTGCAGCTGCTTAGTAGGGCCTCCTGACCCACAGTCCACTAATTCTTAATTGTTTTTCTTTTATTTCTTTTATTGAGACAGGGTCTCACTCTGTTGCCCAGCTGTAGTGCAGTGGCGTGATCTTGGCTCACTGCAACCTCCGCCTCCCAGGTTCAAGCGATTCTCTTGCCTCAGCCTCCTGAGTAGCTGGGATTACAAGTGTGTGCCACCATGCCCAGCTAAATTTTATTTTTATTTTTTGGTAGAGATGGCGTTTCACTATGTTGTCTAGGCTGGTCTCGAACTCCTAGACTCAAGTGAGTCACCCGCCTTGGCCTCCCAAAGTGCTGGGATTACAGGCATGAGCCACCATGCCTGGCCTAATTCTTAATGTTTAATGATAATTGGAGTGCTTGAATTTCTGTGCATTCCCAGTGAAATCATCACTACATGTTTTCTCTCTTGTCTTGCCTATCTTTCCAAGAGGCAGAGAAGGAATGTTAATATTTCTCTTTATTTTGTAAATAGGGAGGTAGAAACCCAGAAAGGCTTAAAGATTTGCCAAAGATTACAGCAGGGTAGTGGTGAAACTGGTCCTAGGAGCCACATGTGCTGAATGCCATTTAGGGTTCAGCCCCTCTATCCCACCCCTTATGCCAGCCACCTCTGCTTCCATGAGAGTAGGAGTAAAGATTAGGGGTAGGGTGGGGACCTTTCTTGGCCTTGCTTCTTAGTGGCCGAGTGAATAAAGAGGACATTGCCTTGTACAGGCCAAAGAAGTGATTATGGGCCTTGAGAGATAGGTCCTTCCCCCCAACCTTAGGAAAACCAAGGTTATTATATTTCTGTTGCCAGAGCCTCCAAAAGGGAGGCCAACCTAGAGAGATGAGAGGCTGTATGCATGGGATTCTGGCCCCACAATCCCTGTGACCCCAGCTCTGACACCTACCCTCTCCTGCCCCCAAAGCCTTCTATGGCTCCCCAACCTTTTCAGCAGCCACAGGGCTGATGTGTTTGGCTGCACAGGTGTTGCACTGAACAATTTTGGATTCTGATCTGTATGGCGCCTCTGGAGTTGTGCAGTTCACAGCTTGCACAACTGTACACGGCAGGCCTAGGTTGCCTTTCTCAATGTTTGGACATTCAGATCATTTTCACAGCAATCAATAACCTTACAAACCTTTTAAAAAATAAATTCATTTCATCATTTTTACAAGATATAGAAGATATGTTGAGAAAATTTATTTTGTTTTAGGTCAGTCTGATCCCAAGGATTGTGTTAGAAAGTGTATATATAAAAAGATGCATTATTTTTAAAGGCTACTTTTGACCATTTTCTACTTAATAAAGTGATGCCTACTGTTTAATAGAATTTATATCTGTCAGGGGAGTTTTAGGGAAAAAAGAATTTAATTTTATGAGGAAAAGCAAGGTTTACAGACAAACTAATTAAAAATAATTTGTGTTTTTTTTTTTTTTTTTTTTTTTTTTTTGAGACGGAGTCTCCCTCTGTCACCCAGGCTGGAGTGCAGTGGCCGGATCTCAGCTCACTGCAAGCTCCGCCTCCCGGGTTCACGCCATTCTCCTGCCTCAGCCTCCCGAGTAGCTGGGACTACAGGCGCCTGCCACCTCGCCCGGCTAAGTTTTTGTATTTTTAGTAGAGATGGGGTTTCACTGTGTTACCCAGGATGGTCTCCATCTCCTGACCTCATGATCCGCCCGTCTCGGCCTCCCAAAGTGCTGGGATTACAGGCTTGAGCCACCGCGCCCGGCCTAATTAAAAATAATTTGTCAGGCTTGATTTGGGAACTGAATGTATACTGAAATTATTATTGTAGATTGAAATTTAAATACATGCTATGAATTACAAAAATAAATATACTTTCAGGCCGGGTGTGGTGGCTCACGCCTGTAATCCCAGCACTTTGGGAGCCTGAGGCAAGTGGATCACTTGAGGTCAGGAGTTTGAGACCAGGCTGGCCAACTTGGTGAAACCCCATCTCTACTAAAAATGCAAAAATTAGCTGGGTGTGATGGCTCATGCCTGTAATCCCAGCTACTCGGGAGGCTGGGGAGAATCACTTGAACCCGGGAGGCGGAGGTTGCAGTGAGCTGAGATTGTAGCACTGCACTCCAACCTGGGTAACAGAGCGAGACTCCGTCTCAGAAAACAAACAAACAAAAACAAAAATAAATATACTTTCAATACATGGGGGTTTAGAACGTTTGCATCTTATACTTCATTCTTGTGATTTATTTAGTTATTTTAAAAACAAACTTTGTGCTTGGTTTCTAAATGAAGAGATAAGAGAGAGGATATCACTCCTCAAACAACCCATTTCAACTATGAACAACTGTTATTTCCAAAAAATGAAAAGCTAAAATGACCACATTTTCTCTTAAAATGTTCATTTTTGAAGTTCTAGATTTTTTTTTTTTTTTTTTTTTTTTTTTTTTTGGTCAGGCGCAGTGGCTCATGCCTGTAATCCCAGCACTTTGGGAGGCTGAGGTGGGTGGATCACCTGAGGTCAGGAGTTCAAGACCAGCCTGACCAATATGGAGAAACCCCATCTCTACTAAAAATGCAAAATTAGCCGGGTATGGTGGCACACACCTGTAATCCCAGCTATCGGGAGGCTGAGGCAGGAGAATTGCTTGAACCCGGGAGGTGGAGGTTGCAGTGAGCCGAGATCACGCCACTGCACTCTAGCCTGGGCAACAAGAGGGAAACTCTATCTCAGAAAAAAAGAAAAAAAAAGTTTTGATCCATTAGCAATGTAGGGGTTCAAAAAGTGCAGGGATGTTTATGTTAGAAACAGAATCCCTTTTCCCTGGTCCTTAAAGTGGCTCTGCTGTCTAGGAACATGCAAAGTTAGCAGTTTCTTATGTCTCTTCTCAGATGGAATCTCTGTGTCCGGGAGCAAATGTTTGCACATATATATTCGGCTTTGTTTCTTTCTTTTTCTTATTTCTGAGGATATCTTGCTCCAGATTTTTTTCTCTCTTTTCCTTTTTTGTTCTTATTTCTGAGGCGTTGCTCTTTATCTTTATACAAATGAAGCTCTTTCTATAACCAGCTGCACCTTGCTTTTCTCACTTAAAAATAAACCTTTGAGGTAATTCCAATCAGTACGTGTTAAGCTGCCTCGTTACTGTTAACAGCTGACAAATATTCCATTGGAAGAATGTATCATAATTTATTTAGGCAGCTTTTGACTGATTAAACATTTTGTTTTATTCCACTCTTTTTTTTTTTTTTTTTTTTTGAGATAGGGTCTTCTGTCGCCCAGGCTGGAGTGCAATGGTGTGATCTTGGCTCACTGCAGCCTAACCTCCCAGGCTGAAGCCATTCTCCCACCTCAGCCTCCTGAGTAGCTGGGACTACAGGCATGCACCACCATGCCCAGCTAATTTTTTTTTTTTTTTTTTACATAGAGTCTTGCTCAGTTGCCTAGGCCGGAGTGCCATGGCACGATCTCTGCTCACTGCAACCTCCACCTCCCTAGTTCAAGTGATTCTCCTGCCTCAGCCTCCCGAGTAGCTGGGATTACAGATGCCCACCATCACACCCTGCTAGTTTTTGTATTTTTAGTAAAGACAGGATTTCACCATATTGGCCAGGCTGGTCTTGAACTCCTGACCTCAAGTGATCCACCTGCCTCAGCCTTCCAAAGTGTTAAGATTACAGGCATGAGCCACCGCTCCAGGCCCCGACTAATTTTTGTATTTTTTGTTGAGACAGGGTTTTGCCGTGGTGCCCAGGCTGGTCTCCAGCTTCTGGGCTCAAGTGATCCTCCTGCCTTGGCCTCCCAAACTGCTAGGATTACAGGCGTGAGTCACCACACCCAGCCTCTCGTTACTGTTAGCAGCTGAAAAATATTCCACTGGAAGGATGTACCATAATTTATTTAGGCAGTTTTTGACTGATAAACATTTAGTTTTTTTCCAGTCTTTACTGTCACAAACAATACTGCAACATCTGCCTCCGTCTGTGTATCACTTTGCAACTGTGCAAATATGTAGCAGGGTACATTCCTCTTACTGAGTTAAAGAGTTTGTTGATTTGGTAGGTCTGCCATCACAAAGTACAAACTGGATGGCTTAAGCAACAGAAATCTATTGTCTCAGTTCTGGAAGCTGGGAACCCAAGGTCAAGATGTCGGCAGAATTGGTTCCTTCGGAGGGCTGTAAGGAAGAACCAGTTCCGTGCCTTTCCCACGGCTTCTGGTGGTTTGCTGGCAATAGTTGGCATATTTTGACTTGTAGAAACATTACCCCAATGTCTACCTTGATGTCACATGGTGGTTTTCCTGTGTATTTGTCTATGTCCAAATTTCCTGTTCTCAAAAGGACTCGTCATATTGTATGACCTCATCTGAATGAATTACATCTGCAATGACCCTATTTCTAAATAAAGTCACATTCTGAGGTACTGGGGCTTAGGACCTGAACATATGCATTTTTGGGGATGCAATTCAGCATACAAAGGGTATATAACCATTTACTTTTAGAAAAATATTGCTAAATACCCTCTTCATAGAAATTGTACCATTGGCTGGGTACAGTGGCTTACACCTACAATCCTAGCACTTCGGGTGGCTGAGGTGCGCAGCTTGCTTGAGTCCATGAGTTCAAGACCAGCCTAGGCAACATGGTGAAATCCTGTCTCTACGAAAAAAGAAAAAAAAAAAAAACAAAGGAAAAAAAAAAAACCAAAAAAACAAAGCTGGGCATGGTGATGCGCATCTGTAGTCCCAGCGACTTGGGAGGTTGAGGTGGAAGGATCGATTGAGCCCAGGAGGCTGAGGCTGTAGTGAGCCATGATCACACCACTGCACTCCAGGCTGAGTGACAGAGTGAGACCAAGAAGAAAGAAATTGTACCGTTACCTTCCCAACAGCCTTGCTAACACAGTGGGCCATCACACATTTTGATTTTTGCCAGGTTGGTAGGTGGAAAATGGTGTCTCATTGTATTCCAACGTGCATTCCATTTCTAAGTGTGGATGAGAGTTCACTTATATATTTAAGACCAATTTGCATTGTTTTTGCATCCAGTTGTTTATATCATTTGCTTCCTTTTCTTTTTTTTTTTTTTTTGAGACGGAGTCTCGCTCTGTCGCCTGGTCTGGAGTGCAGCAGCGCGATCTTGGCTCACTGCAACCTCCGCCTCCTGGGTTCAAGCGATTCTCCTGCCTCAGCCTCCCGAGTAGCTGGGATTACAGGTGCTAACAAACACTCCTGGCTAATTTTTTTGTATTTTTAGTAGAGACGGGGTTTCACCATGTTGGGCAGGCTGGTCTCAAACGCCTGACCTTGTGATCCGCCTCCCTCGGCCTCCCAGAGTGCTGGGATTACAGGCGTGAGCCACTGCGCCCGGCCTCATTTGCTTATTTTTCCATTGAATTACTGGTCTTTTATCCTTATTGATTTGTAGAAGCTTTTTAAATGTAAAATAAATTAGCTGTCTGTGATGTTTCAGATGTTTCTTTTCCTGTCAATTGTTATTTGACTTTGTATATGAATTTCGTTTTTCTTTTTCCTTTCTTTCTCTTTTTTTTTTTTTTGAAACAGGGTCTTGCTCTGTTGTCTGTTGCCCAGGCTGGAGTGCAGTGGTGTGGTCCCAGCTCACTGCAGACTTAACCTCCTGGACTCAAGCGATCCTCCCACCTCAGCCTCCCAAGTAGCTGGAACTATAGGCACACACTATAGTCCCAGCTAATATATAGGTCCAGCTAATTTTTGTATTTTTTGTAGAGATGGGGTTTCATCATGTTGTCTAGGCTGGTTTCAAACTCCTGGGCTCAAGCAAATCTGCCCACCTCGGCCTCTCAAAGTGCTGGGATTACAGATGTAAACCACCGTTCTCACCTTTTTTTTTTTTTTTTTTAACCAGGAAAAAATGTTCAATTATTTTGTATACAAACATCATTTGCTTTTATGGTTTTGGGGTTTTCTGTGATATTTAAGAAGGTCTTGTCTTGCCAGGTGTGGTGGCTCACACCTGTAATCCCAACACTTTGGGAGGCTGAGGTGGGTGGATCACCTGAGGTCAGGAATTCAAGACCAGCCTGACCAACATGGAGAAACCCCATCTCTACTAAAAATACAAAATTAGCCAGGCGTGGTGGCGCATCACTGTAATCCCAGCTACTCAGGAGGCTGAGGCAGGAGAATCACTTGAACCCGGGAGGCGGAGGTTGCCGTGAGTCGAGATTATGCCATTGCACTTTAGCCTGGGCAACAAGCGCGAAACTCCATCTCAAAACAAACAGACAGACAGACAAACAGAAGGTCTTCTCTATGGTTATGATACAAATTCTCCTATTTTGTTAAACACAATTACGGTTTCATTTTTATGTGTAATTTTTTGACCCATTGAAATTTATTTTGGCATAAGGTAAAAGGTAGGAACCCAGTTTAGTTATCCTGGTGGATACTTGGTGGTCCCAATGGCATTTATCAACCAATGTGTGAGAACTGTAGTTAGATATAAATGGTGTATAGATACGGGGAAGTTGCAGAAATATTTTCATTATAAATTTCCTAATAACTTGTATTGAAGCATCAGTGTGGTTTTAGAATTTTTGTCTTTGACAAGTGATCCACTACGAGTATAGACTATACATTTGTTATTATAATAAAAGTAGTTTAGGCGATGTGTGTTGGCTCACGCCTGTATTCCCAGCACCTTGGGAGGCCGAGGCAGGCAGATTACTTGAGACCAGGAGTTTGAGACCAGCCTGGTCAACATGGTGAAAACCCATCTCTACTAAAAATACAAAAATTAGATGGGTGCAGTGGTGCATGCCTGCCTGTCCCAGCTACTTGGGAGGTTGTGGCCTAAGAACTGCTTGCGCCTGGAAGGCAGAGGTTGCAGTGAGCTGAGATCTGACCACTGCACCCCAGCCTGGGTGACAGAGTGAGACTGTCTTAAAAAAAAAAAAAAAAAAGAAAGATCTGAATTCCGTGCGAAAACTCTGAAAACTTTGGGTTTCATCTAAGGCAAGCTTGTCCAACCCACGGCGCATGGGCCACATGTGGCCCAGGACAGCTTTGAATGCAGCGCAACACAAATTTGTAAATTTTCTTAAAACATTATGAGATTTGTGCGTGCGTGTGTGTGTGTGAGTGTATGTGTGTGTGTTTGGCTCATCAGCTATCATTAGTGTTAGTGTATTTTATGTGTGGCCCAAGACAATCCAGTTCTCCCAATGTGGCCCAGAGAAGCCAAAAGATTGGACACCCCAGATCTAAGGGGTTGAGAGCTTGAGTCCTAACCACGCTACCTCCTGGCGCTGCTGCCTTGAGTAACTTGCTTTACCTGTGTCACATCTCCCTTCAGTTATAAAATGGGGGTAATAACAGGGGAAGCTTTTGTAGGGCCTCAAGCTTCTGCAGTTTGGAGGGCTCTCTTACAAATTCTAAAAGGGAAACACTTCCCCTGCAGGATCTGGGAAGGGCCCCTGCAAGGGAGAGACCCTGAAGGTTTAAATGTCCTCAGCATCACCGAAAACCCACCTCTGATCATGGTATTTACTTCACAGGGCCCTGGGGAGTATGGGATGTGTCTTAAGTATCTGGCATCTGGTGGGAATGTGGTGAGTTCATTCCCAGACTACAAACTCAGGTGTGCAGGGAACATCACTCCCCCAACCCCATGCTTCCTTTTTTTTTTTTTTTTTTTTGACAGTCTTGCTTTGTCACCCAGGCTGGAGCGTAGTGGCACAATCTTGGCTCACTACAATCTCCACTTCCCAGGTTTATGTGATTCTCCTGCCACAGCCTCCCAAGTAGCTGGGATCACAGGCACCCGCCACCACATCCAGCTGATTTTTATATTTTTAGTAGAGACAGGGTTTCACCGTGTTGGCCAGGCTGGTCTTGAACTCCTGAGCTCAGGTGATCCGCCTGCCTTGGCATCCCAAAGTCCTGGGATTGCAGGCATGCGCCACTGTGCCCAACCTCATGCTTCCTTTTAATTAGGAACATCACTTCCTTTACATGCCATAACCTACCTGAAGTTCTGACACCAAATCCCTACTTTCACTGAGCTGGCAAACACGCTTCCTTGAGTCACTCTTGAAGTTTTAAGTCCACCTTTCTCTGAAGCAGAGTCAAGGCCTGGGAGTAAGGGGAAGGGTTTGTTGTCCCTTGGTTGTCTGTTCACCCTGGTCATGGCTGAGGCATCTAATGTCCCTTTCTGAAGGCGGCCTCAAATCTTCAGCCCTCCACTGCTTCTGAGCTGTGCATGGGACTTGGGGATCTTTGAGGGGTGCCCAAGGAGTGCCACGTAGCACTCCTGCTTGTGAGGACAGCTCTGTTGGTGGGTCTACTGGCTCTAACTCTAGGTCACATCAAAGATCCTCCCCTGAGAATAAACCATGGTGGCTAAAGCGTCGGATTGGGTGCAGTCAGAATTGAGGTCAAATCCTGCAAAACCTGTTTTCCTCATCTGCAGAATGGGGAAGATGCTAACAATACCTCCGTCATCGAATCGGTGTGAAGAATTCAATGTCTTGGTGTTTGTAAAGGGCTTAGGATAGTGTCTGACCTGTAGTCCATGGGCTGTCTTGATGCAGGTCATCATCTAACCCTTGTTCGTTATTGGATGGAGAAACCAGGGTCCCAGAGACACTGGCTGGCTGGGGCAAGATCACCACTCATGCCTATCAACAGCTGGGTTAAAGGTGCCGAAGATATGCTTATTCGATTTGCAGGTGACCCAAAACTAGATGCAGTGGCTGGTATTTTAAATGACCAAACAAGGGCCCAAAAGCCCCTAAAGTAGATGAGATGATAGACTAACCCCTCTAGGGATGGATGTAAAATTAAAAGGTTTTGCATGAAAGAGATTTTGGCTGAAGGTTCATTGTACACTGAGATAGTTGCCCCAAATGATTGTATCTCAGGCTGAATCTATAGAGGTATAGGTTGACGATGAGGGAGATGATAGCTGGAGGGTTGTGCTCAACTCTGGTTGTTGTACATTTGAGGAGACAGGAAGAGACCAGAGTCCAGTTTGTGGAGGGTAAAGGATAGTGAGGAACTAGGGATACTGATCTTACAGAAGAGAAGACTCAAAGGGGGCAGAGGCAGGAACAGTGGTATAACCCTGCCTGGCTCCAAGGGCAGAACTGGCACCCATGGAGATAACAGGGGAATGAGAACCAGCTCTGTGGCTATCAGAACTGTCCCACAGTGAATCAGAGTGCCTTCAAAGGTGGTGAGCTCCCCATCACCAATGGTATGCAAGCAGAGTGAGGAAAGGATTCCTGTTTCCAGCTCTCAGATGGTTTTATCAACAACAAAAAAACTAGACCCTACTGATAAAAATTTCTGTTGGCTGTATATACACATATAGTCAACAAATATGAAATCCATATATTCCCTATTTTAAGGTTTATTTTATTTTATTTTTGAGACAGGGTCTCACTCTGTCACCCAGGCTAAAGTGTAGTGCAGGATCTTGGCTCACAGTTTAAGCCATTCTCCCACCTCAGCCTCCTGAGTAGCTGGGACTACAGGCGCCTGCCAATACATACCTGGCTAATTTTTGTATTTTTTGTAGAGACAAGGTTTTGCCATGTTGCCCAGGCTGGTCTCAAGCTCTTGGGCTCAAGCAATCCACCTGCCTCGGCCTCCCAAAGTGCTGGGATTACAGGTGTGAGTCACCACACCCAACATACTTTAAGAAAATTAATATTATAGAAATTGGAACTAATTTACAATCAATGCGTAGGTTTACTGTATCCTTCCTTCCTGAAAAGTTGTTATTTGAATCAAAATGAAGTATATGATTGAGCAGGTTTTTTTGACAATCTGTTTTTCATCTTTCAATCTATTTTTCACTTTTGTGATTAGAATGTATGTCTCGAATTTAAAAACAAATTAAATAAACAACAAATATTTTAAAAATCCAGCCTTCTTAGTGAAGGCCACACTCAATCTATTGAATACATCTTCCGCTGACATTCCAGCTTGTCGCCGCTGCCCTGGCCTCTGAAATAGAATAGAGACTGGCTATTAAACCAGTTTTTAGCAAATTTGTAGCAGCAGGTTCTTGGCTGGGGGAAGAAAATTCCACTTACCAAGAGATGTTATTCCTTCAAAGGATGAGAACCTACTTCTTCATAAAGAGAATTTGGAGGGAGCTTTTTGTTCTGTGGGGACAACATCTGGATTTGAATACATCTATGCTCAAAAGGAGATTTC
Source organism: Macaca fascicularis (assembly GCF_037993035.2). Taxonomy (NCBI): domain Eukaryota; kingdom Metazoa; phylum Chordata; class Mammalia; order Primates; family Cercopithecidae; genus Macaca; species Macaca fascicularis. Next base: position 197,473,668 of record NC_088375.1, read on the forward strand.
TCATAATGGACCCAACTGAAAGCACTCAGAGTACAAGGACCGGTGAGCTTTCAAAAGGAGACACTTCAGGAGACTTGCCAGGGGCCCTCGTATCCCCGGCAGCGCGAGTTTTGGAGGTCAGTGGAGGGCTCTCGCGTCAGGCATGTAACTTTCATACTCAAATACTTATCTTCATCCTCTACCCCTCACCCCCACTGCAGAAACTTGGGGCTTGAATTCATTTAAAAACATTTGTGGTTTCAGAAGTCTCCTTTTTATTATAAAGCTGCCAAGATCTTAGAATGAAAGGCATTTTTAGAGATGAGAAAGAAGGAAGCCAGGTCAAGGCCGGCCTGTCTCTCAGCCGTGGGTCTGTAAAGGTGACACGTGGGACATGGCCACCTGCAGACCCTGCAGGCAGCTGGGCAGAGGCACCCACAGGGCCCTGGGTTTGAATCCCTGCTCTGCCAGTCATTTCCACGGTGATCTTGGGGGAAGTTGTGTAACCTCTGGGCCCCGCGACGCCCCTTCTTGGAGCCTGGAGCTGGAACGAAGCCCCTTGGAGCCCTGACATCAGAGGTGACGCTACTCTTCGCAGGCAATGACTCGGCAGAATGTGATGCCACTCCCTAACCCGCGTCCGGGCTGACAGGGTGTGTGCCGCCTCCCACCAGGTGGTCTGGCTGCTTTGATGGACCTCCTAACATCCCTGCACCCCAGAGCCCTCAGTGCTGGCCAGACCTTCACTCACTCCTCGGTTCTCATATAGCGGGTCCCACAGGCTGGCCTATGGCGCCCCCTGCTGGTGACTGCAGGGAGAAGGGTGCCCTAAGTCGAAGGAAGTCCTTCCTGGGGTCTAATCTCTACCTTTTGCCTGATGAGGCAGCTGAGGTGGCTGGCTTTCTCCTCCACCCCAGAAAATAAAGTCATATGGAGTCCAAGCAGTTATTTTTCTCTGCTAGGCCGGGCCATCGTAAGCCCCAAACGGAGGGGCCCCCTGGAATGAGCCCTATGCAGGCTTTCTATAGATAAGGACCCTTCAGGGAGTAGGGCTGTGGTGAGGATGGAGTGCATGTGTGGGGGCTCTCACCTGGGTGTGGGAAGATCAGAGGGACCCCAGAGGTTAGCGTTTGCAGATGAAAAAATGAAGGTAGGGGCCGGGCGCTGTGGCTCACGCCTGTAATCCCAGCACTTTGGGAGGCTGAGGCAGGTGGATTACGAGGTCAGGAGATTGAGACCATCCTGGCTAACATGGTGAAACCCCTTCTCTACTAAAAATACAAAAAAAAAAAAAAAAAAAAAAAAAAAAGAAAAAGAAAGGAAAAAAAAAATAGCCGGGTGTGGTGGTGGGAGCCTGTAGTCCCAGCTAATCAGGAGGCTGAGGCAGGAGAATGGCGTGAACCCGGGAGGCGGAGCGTGCAGTGAGCCGAGATCACGCCATTGCACTCCAGCCTGGGCCACTGAGCAAGACTGTGTCTCCAAAAAAAAAAAATTAAGGTAGGAAGCTTCAGCCTGAAGGTAAAGTTTTGGGGCAGCCCCAACCCACTGCCCTCCTGGGACCGGTTTTATCAGCATTTCCCTGTAATTGGTGAAGGGCCTTCAGTTAGCCATTTCTCTGAAGATTAGAGGAAGCAAGAGAGATGTGAGTTAAACACAAGGCAGGACTTCTCAATGATGGGGGATGTCAGACCTCAGAAAGGGGAGCAAAGGAACCTTCCCATTGAGGACAGCCTCCGGTGAGGTGGGGTCCAGGTCAGGCGGGTGAGATGGCCCCCAACACTGTCCATCTGGAGGGGCCCGGGACTAGGGTGTAGTCTACGGGGGTCTCAGGATGGAAAGGCCTCTTGAGAGGCTCCTGGTGGCTAGGACTTTTGTGGATGGGGTGGTGAGGAGGGGCAGGGGGAGAGACTGAGTTCCAGAGGCATTGCCCCCCCCATCCTCCCCTGCCTGGTAAACTCATCTTCCTGACCCACTGGCTTGCCTCCTCCGTGGACACTGCCTGGTCCCTGTGCAAGGTCATGTTGCTTGCCCTCCATGAGCTCCCGTCCCCCTGCTGAGCTCATGTTCTGTGATGGCAGCCTCCGTGTCCATCCTCCCTGCTGGGCTGTGGGCTTCAGGCAGGCTGAGACCTGTCTGTCTTGCTGCAGCCTGGCTCTAACTCCAGCACCTGGCACATCTAATCCCACCTGGCACGTCCTGGTGCTCAGTGGCTTCAACTGAGAAGAGGCCCAGGGTCTTCCTTGGTCCAGCTAAGCTTGGCTTTAGAAAGGATTGGGGCAGACGCAGGGCAGGCAGGGCCCTGAGTCTTGATGGATGGGTGACCTGGGCACTCTGACTTTCTGTACAGGGCTACC